>NC_141993.1:48843523-50043523 GCF_049901715.1 Pseudonaja textilis | reverse complement strand
ATAGCCACAGCATAATTGTTTGGATGCCATATATAAAATATTTAGAGCACTCAAAAGAATAGGCCAATATCCCGAGGCTGATATTTTTTAAAATGTGAAAGACAGCAACAGCACTTAGACTTATATACCACCCCATAGGGCAGTTTACTTAATAACTAAAATATTTTATTTCCATCAACATTTAGCTTAATCATCTCTGTGGCAAGCAAGATCTAAATTATAATTATAAGGAATAAAGGAAAAGATTGAGTATATGGTACACGTGATTATAGTATCATATATACTGTAGTGCAAAAACAAATAATAGCATCTCTTACAGCACTATCATGTTAGCTATTGAGTTTGAAAAATGTAAAAACAAAAGCTGCAGCAAGGGAATAAAAGCTAACGTTTGTATACATTAAGAATCTCATAGAATTTAACAGAATAAATGTAAAATATATAAAATCATAGAATTTATAGAATAAAAATATTGTGAAAATAGGATAAATATCTACCGATAATATTAAATGTCTAATTTCCAATGGATAAGGAAACACAACATAAGAGAAGTAAACTACATAAGCAAAATTTTTGTGTGTGTGAGAAGAAGACGGGTTTCATTTCAAGTTGCTAGACTGGTTTAAATTACAAAAATACTTTAAATGCTTTTTTGGAACAAGAAGAATTACAGTAGCTCATTACTTGATAAGGTGCACTTTGTGAAGTTTTCAAAGAACTAACCAATTTGATTGTGTATTGTTAGAGCAGCCATTGAACCGGATTTTTGGAATTTCTTCATAAAGGTAACATGCAAGCAAAATAAAAGGTACAATAAAGATTACTGGCATAAGAGATGCTTTTAAAACATTCCCTGGTGAAGGAAAACCAAACTAAAGAGTAATAAGAGAGAATTAACTGAGAAGAAATAAGTGCCTATGGTGTCTTGAACTGCTATAATTTCATGTACGAATTATTTAAATGAATTTGTACCCATTGTCAACAATAGAATCTGCAGAAAAGAAAACACATAAGAGGACTACAATAATGACAACTATTAGAGTACCTTTCCTGAGTCTATCCAGTCTCCATTTCTTCACTTATAGGATAGATCAGAGCTCCCCCACCACTTTGGGTCCAGAGACATGTCTGGAAAGTTGGAAAGGATGTTATGGTCTCTTCCACAAGATATTGTGATGTTAGCCAAGGCTAATTACAAAAACCTGTTTCCCAGAATGCAAACTGATGTACCCACAGCATCTTCTAACCAGGATGCACTCTAAATGCTCAAAAGGCCTCTACCTTTTGTCTGGTAGGTGGGCATACTTTTTAACCTAAGCACTGGGATATTGTTCCCCATTCTTTTTATCTTATCTTCTAAAATGTTTTCAGTGAATACACAACATTAATAGCAATCAAGATTAAGGTTCAAGCTGACCCTTTACTCCGCATCATCCTACATCCTAATTTTAAAACGTGAGGTGGGGCATGAATCTAGGAAGTAGGTACAAAGGAGATAACCTTAAGCTCATGGACCTAAGTGGGGCATTAGAGAAAAAATATTTTAAATTATGTTGAAAACATTTTTATTCTTTGAACGACATAAACGGAATTTCACAAACAGAAAACCAGTTGATACTAGCTTACTACCTTAAAGTTCTACTTCTAGACTTCCTGTACGCATCATAGACTCAAAAACAAAATACAGGTAGTTCTCAGTTGAGGACAATTGAGGCCAAACATTCTGTTCTTAAGTGAGACATTCGTTAAGTAAGTTTTGCGACATTTGCCGCATTTAACCATTTTTCTTGCTACAGATATTAAGTGAATCACTGCAGGTGTTAAGTTAGTAACATGGTTGTTATGTGCATCTGGTTTCCCCATAGTCTTGGCTTGTCAGAAGTTCACAAGAGGAAATCACATGACCCCGGGACCCTGTAATCATCTAAATATGAGTCAATGGCCAAGTGTCTGAATTTTGACCGATGGGGATGTGCTGGAATAGTCATAAGTGTGAAAAATGGTCATAAGTCACTTTTTTCATCGCCATTGTCACTTTGAACAATCACTAAATGAACTGTTGTAAGTTGAGGTCTACTTGTACTACACCAGACAGGCTTTTTTTCCAATTAAAATATAGCTTTTACTATGTTCTTGCAACACTGATCTGGTAAAAATTAATATGAAGTTAAATTTATAAAATGTGTATATATGTTGATTTACATATTTGGAGCTCAGGAATACATCAGTCAAAGACAGTAGAAAGACAAACACAAAAGGTGAGAACAAAGAGCAATTCCTCCAGCCAAAGAACAGGGAACGGGAGAAAACCTAAGGAAGCGGGGGGCATGTCAATTCACAAACTGTCCATTGAACTTCCCTAAGCAGGTTTCCCTGCAAAATATGACCACAAAAAAGCAGTTTAGGAGCTTGGTGAAACCACTTCTCTTGTGGTATAACCAACAGAAGGGTTATATATATTCAAAAGTTCCAAATCCCAAAGGTATTTTTGTTTTAAGATTGGCAAACCATAACAATTGCCCTTCATCAGGAAACCGATTACGTAAGTAGAGTAACAAATATTCATAAATATTAAAAAGGTAATTGTGTTACTATATACAGGGAGTCGACCTACAACAGTTCATTCAGTGACCATTCAAATTTAAAACAGTGACTTATGACAGTTTTTCACACTTATGGCCATGGCCGCATCCCTAAGGTCATGTGATCAAAATTCAGATATTTGGCAACTGGTTCATATTTACAACAGTTGTGGTGTTCCGGCATCATGTTATCCCCTTTTGCAACCATCTGACAAACGAAGTCAATGGAGGAGACAGAGTCAGTTAATAATTATATTACTAATTTAGCAACTGTAGTGATTCACTTAACAACGGTGGCAAGAAAGGATGTAAAATGAAGCAAAACTCCCTTAACAAATGTCCCACTTAGCAACAGAAATGTCGCTCAATTGTGTTGGGCTCAATTGTGGTCATAAAACAAGGATTACCTGTACAGAACTAAAGCGAAGTCATTGTGCTGTCCTATTCACTCACGCACACATGTAAGGGTGGGCTAGTAGTTTTATTAAAATTCCCCAGCAATTCCCTTTACTAAAAACCCAGAAGTGTCCCAATCAAGTTCACCCAAAAGCAGACCAAGGCTAGCCCACCAGTTACCAAACCAGAGAAATCCACTAGGAAAAATTAAATTCACAATACAAGAGGGTGCATGAGCCAAGAAAAGTCCAGAGTTCACAAGGCACGATCCAAGGCAAGACTGGAATCACAATGATCAGCTAGGAAATGCACACATTATTCCCAGCATCATCTCCATCTGTCTGCTGTGTTTAAATAGCGCCACCTTCTGGTGCAGTTCATCAAGAGGGACAAAGCTGCCTTCTCATGAGTAATCAGGCTGACCTTCACTGCTCCTGCCTCTTCTCTGCCCTACCAGTTCTCAGATCAGTGCAGGAGGCAGTTCCTCCGCCTCCTCATCTCTTACCAGCTGCAGCTGCATGCTTTCTCCACCTTCAGCCAAATCACTCTGAGCTGGCTACTTGGAGCCACTGACCAACTCCTTTCCTGAAGTGCCCATGACTAGCTTATCCACCTCTGAACTAACATCTGGGCAAGCCTCTGGAGGAGTCATCAGTCATACTATAGTATAAATGCAGCCTCTTTGGTATGGAAAGGGAGAATGCATACTGTATTCTACTTGTCTTGCTTGAAACAAGATGTTGTGTGTGCTATATAAGTTCTATTCCATATCTTCTTGCCCAGGCATGTCTTTTGCACACAGCTGTGCCCACTTTCTCCTTCCTCCTGCCCGGCATAAGTCCTTGCAAGACAAATTGCTTTGCATAAAAGAGACATTCTGCAAGAAAATAGACAGATCAGCTTTTTTTGGGGAAAGAGCACTTCTAGGAGCTGTAAATGATTGATGATTTAGCCAAGAACTACCCTGTCCATTAAATGATGGTAGCTGTGTAGTGTTGGGAACTGTCAAGACTATACCTGCGTGACAATCTACGCAGTGCTGTACTATGTCACACAGAATATTTTCTTCTCTTCAGCCCCAATTATCTTTTGGCTTAACCGAGTAAAACTGGAGCAGACCAAACACAACACGGCCAAACAGATTTAGCATTAAGCAGCAGAAGAATGAAAATGCTCTGCTGAAAAAAGCTTCATCAACCTAGGCCTTGCTTCTATGAAGCTTGGCTCTACCTCTGGAAAAAACCACATGGTTAATTCAGCACAGAAGAGATAGGAGCTAATGTCATCATATTTTGCCATCCAGGATGGAACTCTCCTACCATTTCATACGGTAGGACAGAAAATTTTGATCAGTGCTATTTCTTAGCTCGGCTGAATGATGACATGATCAGCTGCAATTGAAGATGCATGACATCGAAGATGTATGACATTCATCTTAATTTGCTTCTGACAGTTTAGAGTGACAATTATACGTAATTCTATTCTGCAAAATGACTTAGAATATAGCAAAATAAGAGCACTGCATTAAAGAGATCTTCACTGGACACCAGAATAAGATACACTTAACCTGATCCTTTTAGTTGCTAAACTAAGGACATAAATTCTTCTCTATTGAATTTGTGAGCCATACCTTCAAGCAGCATAATCTAAATTTAGGATCCCAGGTGAGATTGCTACCTTGGATGCCATATGGGAAGGCAGCTGGGTAATATTGTCTGAGCAAAACAAACAACAGGCCTGGGAGCTGGGGATTAATTGATGACTGTTATAGGTGAGAAGAAGTAGATTCTTAGCACTACTAAGAAGTTGGCTTATGAAGAAGTAGATCCCCCAATCGGGTTTATATAGCATGCAAAAAGGAGACAAAGGCCATTCTTACTATGCTATGAAACCTATTTCCACCCTAACTTCATAATAAAATCAGTTGTTTACAGGATCAGCAAAAGTATGCACAAAAAAGAGTATACATGTGCAGAAAAAGAAACCAGAGGAGGGAACTTCAGCAACATTACTGCAAGTGTTAAATATTTTAGAAATTGAATACAAATTACTTTCAAAAATTGACATGAATTTCTAATTGATATGCATATCCATATAATTTTATTACCAATACAGTAGACTCTAGTGCCCAGACCAGGGCTGTCAAACTCGATTTCATTAAGGGCCGCATCAGGATGTTTGACCTCGGGGAACCTGGGTAGGTGTGGCCAATATGACATCACTCATGTTGTAGGGGGGGGTGCCTGTGGTGGCCCAAGCTCTCTGCCAGAGAAATCGGGCTCCCGAACTCCGTTTTCGGCTGTGACAGTCTTCTGCAACCCTCTGCCAGCAAAAACAGAGTTCAGGAGGGCCACATGTTGCCCTCACAAGCTCCTTTTTTGCTGGCAGAGGCATCACAGACCGGTCCTTCATTGTTTCCAAGGCGGCAGCGCAGGCCAGATCTAAGCACCCTGCGGGCTGGATCTGGGCCCCAGGCCTCGAGTTCGACAACCCTGGCCTAGACTGAAATAATAAAAAGTAAAGGTGATACCGGTAGGAAAAGTAGAATTTTTCAGTTTGTCCTCCTTTTACAAATTTAATCCAGGCCCACTATTCCTATGTCTTCCTGATATATTTTATTCAGAGTTCTTTGACTATTCTTGGTGTGTGCTCTTTAAACTGGAAGATATGGAATATTTAAAGATGACAATTTTCAAAACTAATGACATATTTTTCAGTTTAAATGTGCCTTACATCAAAGGTTATAACTATATATTGCACATTTTTAAATATATTAACAGCCTTGTGAATGTTTCTTCACAAGATGGGGATCCAAGTGTGTTATTGAAAAGGTTCTAACCTCCTAACTCACTGGACCTATATAGTTGAGACAGAAGCAGTACACTAGGAGAGGGAATATTGGAGTTAGGAGGGAGAATGTAGGAGCCAGAAAACAGGGTAAAAGAAAGGATCTGAGAAGCTGAAGAAGAAACATCAGCAGTACATAAGGACATCTGTTGTACATGTTGCAATTCAAATGTCTTTAGATTAAGGCCAATGAAAATTCATTTGGGCAAGACAGCATGAGTTTACACTCATGATATGGCTAATAAAACCCAGTAAAGTTTATTTTACACAATTTAAGCAACAGTGCTGTAAGCTATAGGCATACAAGACTTATCCCAACTGGCACTTCTCATATTGCCTGTATGCCTGCAAAAATAAATCTAATGCTGAAACTACAATTCTTGGACAGGAAGACCATATCAATAATGCATAGGTTTCCTGCCCCTAGAGATTAGGGCATCTTCTACCAGGAACTGAAGACATTTACTTTCAAATAAGCATTTGACTCTATTGTTATTTAGGTTAATTATTGATTCTGGCTCAGTTGTTTTTAGCGTTGTTGTTATTTTGGGCTTTTTGCAACTGTGTTTTAATGATTTGCTATTGTTTTTATGTTTTTATATTTGTAAATTGCTGCAGTGACTATTTTTTGGAAAGATAAAAGATCCATCTAAATTGAGCCTAACTCTATTAATGGTATTTTTAAAGTACCCATTCAAGGCAAACCTCTCTGATATTCCCAGATAATCACCAGTCAAGTACCAACGAAGACAAATGTTCACTTAGCTTCCAAATTGGCTACCACTGTTACATACTGCTTACTTTATGTTGCTGTCTGTGACTACTTTCTGGAAATCAAATACATGGCATACATTTCTTAAATATTAAGTCATTAAACATTACCAAGATCGGAAGGATCTACTTAAATTGATGTTGCTGTTTTTATTTCTACTGGACGGGAACAATATTCTTGCAATGGGAGAATGAGAAATCTTAGTTAAGAAATGCCTCCTTCCCCACATACATTATATACAAGCATCTGATGAGAGATTGTCAGCCTCCTTCCCCACATACATTATATACAAGCATCTGATGAGAGATTGTCAGCCTCCTTCTGGGAAAAATATAGCTTACAAGGGTTTCTCTTAACCCACTTACTCATCCCTCCTACTTCCTGTTTCTCATTTTTTGCCTCCTACAAAATAGTAATTATTACTGGAAGCAAGAGACATGCAATTGCTATCAGTGGCTATATGAGCAAAGCAAAGGCATGAGTCAGTTCCACAGTCCTTTGGTGGGGCCAGTTTCTTGTTTTAACAGGGTGTATTCCAGAATCACCCTGTTCAAAGAGAATAAACACATCAATCATACCATATAGCACCCAAACTAGATAACTACTTTTAGAGTGGGTATGTATGCTTTGCTTATAGAATTCTAGAACTTTATATGAGTTTATGGATCATATGTAAATTAGTAACAGATGTAGCTGACTCATCAACAGATCTATGGAATCTAGAATTCCCAGTCAGGGAATTTCACAAACCTATCAGTACATCAAATCCATACGTTAACCATTTGCACATTAGGTTTATCCATCTATGTAAACACAAGAATGTTTTTTTTAATTCCAATTTATTATAGCCATTGGATTCTGAATTTGCAGGAGCATTGTCAAAATAATTTGGGCCCAAATAATGCTTTTGGATGGAGACTGAATTATCATTCCACCCATAACTCCAATGCAGTCATCTCTGGGGTGGAGCACATGATTTTTGAACAACAATGGACCCATAATTTAGGACCGGAAAGCAGAATAATAGCCTTTGACACTTGGATAATTAGAGAATAAAAATGCTTTAACTATGAATTCCATAGAACTTCAGTGTTCTTAAATAATTAGAATATTTTATATCATACTTACTGGATAAAACGGGGAAAGAACTATCCTGCCACTCTTTGAAATTTCACTACAAACCATACTCTACAATATTTTAAATATCTTTTTCTTAGACTAAAAATGCCATTTTACTAAGTAGTTTCTAGCTAATACTTTTTTAAAACATTACTAAGGATGTATTTATGCTGTGTGTTTGATATTCATCCAAGCTCATATTTGCAAAATGCCAGCAATATATACTTGGAGTGCCACCCTTTAAGAAGTCAAAGCTACTCAGCTTTTTATGACAGCCAGTGTATTACTTAACATCACAATCTTACACTTTTTACCAAATAATAAGACCCATCTCATTAGGTTCAATAATACCAGTATTGCAGCCTAATGCAAATAAATTGATATGCTGATAAAATTAATACATAGAAAGATTAATTCTTTAGTCCAATAATAATACATTTTCTTCTGGAAAAGTGTAACTTCTCACAATACTTTCATCTTGTATCAGAAAATCAGTAGATACTGATAGTAAAAATCTTTAACACTGGAAGGAAATATATTAAGAAATACATAATACCATAGTTTATTGGAAACATCTAAGTTCAATATGAAGTATACAACAGCAACTTGTCAGACTTTGAATCTTGAAAAATCTGCATTAAAAATATCTTGGGACCTTGTACACTGAAATCCTACATCCATGACCAAGCTATAGGCTTTCCTATTTCTCACAATCTAGCTATTCGTAATAGATATTTCAGTGATCCCCATGAAGAAAATTAGATATTCTTTCCCAAGATTTGCAAACTATGCCAAGAAGTTTACTTTTCATTTTAAAGTACACACTCAGATTTTCAAAAAAAAAAAAAAAATTAAGAAGGAAATCCTAGTCTTCCACACAAGAATTTTAAAAGAAATACCATTGATACTACATTGCTTTTCTTTTTGAGAGTAAGCAATATTATGCCATGTACAATAATCAAGAGACAGTAGTAAACAAAAAAAAATTATGGCATGGGGTAAATAGAAAAAAAAGGAAAATATAGTAAAATCTAGTTTTATGCTATCATCATTCACTACATTTCTCCACATCTTCCTATCCTTATATTTTTGCTTCTGACATGCCTGTACATTGCTTCATATATTATTGTGCTATCTGCTTTTTAAACATCTCACTTCTCTTTTTTGAGGATCACATCAACTTGATCCAACCATGAATTGTTCAGTTTCCCTTTTCCCTTGGCCCATTCATTCTTTTTTGCTGTATTATGTTGCAATTTGATCTTCATTATTTCCAATATAATTGTATAATTGTTTCATACGGATTACCATTTTTGTATTTCTACACCCGTTCAGCACTCATTCATTCTTGATCCTCTCTTATGTGACCACACACATTTCTTAAGTACCCCATTCCCAGGGCATTCAATTTATTTTTATGTTTCTTCTAGTATAGCTTAGTCTCACAAGCATATAACAAAGTGGATAGAAGCATATTCTTATACATAACAATTTTTCACTTCATTCAACAACATTCATTCTTTGTAACAGTTCACATAGTATCTAGTACAATTCTACCAGCATTTGCATGCCTTATAATATTTCTTCATCTATGTTTGTTTATTTACTATTCTACCAAGTTACAATTTACTTGCTCTAGTTGTTGACTATTTGGGTATAACTTGCAATTGTTCATTCCATTTTCCTTGTCAAGAAAAGCTACTTTGGTCTTTGGTACATCAATTCTCAGTTCCATACTCCCTTTTACATCATACCATGTGAATCACTCAGGTTCTCATAACACTTTCTGCCTAAAAGTATACACCACTTCACACCCAATCTAGATATGTCTTCATGTTACCACAAGCATTCCTTAAACATCTACCCATCTTTACATTAAACAACCAAGGAAATATCACACACATTTGTAATATTTCCTGCTCAATGTTGAACGCTATGCATTCCATTTATTATCACACATGCTTTACTTCCATCAGATATTATTCATATCATTTTCATCAATGCAACTTCCTATTCACCCACATTCATAATTCAGATTTACCAAAACTTTTCAACAAAAATTTTCTATATTGCACGTCAACAAACATGCAATATAGTTTATTTTTCACATTCATATACATCTCAATGACTTGTGGAACTACAAATTCTGGTCTACATAGCTCTTGTCCATCATAAAACAAGTTTAGATTTTTGGCCATACCCTTTTAGTCAAAATTATGCTAAATATTTCCCCACAAAACTCTAGTTTTTTGCATTTAACTCATGCTATCTTTCCCTTTTTATATGGGAAAAATACATTCTTCTAATTGTCTGGCAGAGATGCAGTTTTCACACACAATTTACACAAGTCATGCAATCACTCAATATTTAAATCACATCTATAAATTAATATTTCTCCTGTTACACTATCTGCGCTTACAGACTTATTTTTCAATGTTCCAATATGTTTTTTTTCCTATTTTTTCTTAGATGCTACTGTTTATAGTATTTGTTTCAATTCTGTTTGATATATCACAATCTTTCATACTCCTCAAAGCTTTTGGTCACTTTAGTTTCATCCCAAATTACAATATCTGATCTATTTTTAAGTCTATTCACTTTGCTTGAGGCTGTTTGCTCATTTCCTTTCTCCATTAAAACTGCTCTGCATTTTCTCTGCCTTTTTAAAGAATAACTACATCCTTTGCAATTATTTTTTTGCTCTACACGACTATACAATATTTTTACATTCTCATTTTTTAAACATTCTCTTATGTGTATTTTTCTTATCCACTATCTCTTTCATCATTTTTTGTACTCCCTGTTAGGATAACTCCACATATGTCTGTGACAGTCTGTATCATTATTCTTTTCACTCTGTTCCAAGTAGCTACAAACCAGCCTTAGCCCTCCACAGACTGGTTCTTCTGTTTTACAAGATCAGTCTTGTTAAAAAAAAGATGCAAAAATATCAAGCATCAGAGTACAGTACTGTGTGTAACCAATGGTATCAGTCTCCCCACAACTCTCAATGAAGTCTGAGGGGCATCTTAGGACAAGCTGTTTAATGAAAGCAGACCAGCTGTAAATCTCCTGGTCTGAAACCCAAAAATAATCCTTCTCACAATAGAGTTCCCTGAAGCAGAAAATAGCAAGGGTTCATTGATCATTCCTCCCTGCTTTTTATCTGTTGTTTAAAAGCATATGGGGAGATTAATCTGCAACTTTAAAAATAAAATTTAATCTTGAACAGTGAAGCACGGAAACTAACTTTTCCATCCCTCTATGATTATTTAATTACTGAGGCTTCTTTTTTGCTGAAGTCAGGACTGCTCAATCCTCAAAAAGCCTTTATCAGTATTTATGTACCACAACATTTGGAGTGTCAAATACTGCTGATGACATTGTTAGGTTAGAACAGTTTTTGCTATTGATCCAGCTAATGCAACTACAGCAGAGTGAGACAGTTCTTAGTCTAGAAAGGGAATAATAATGCTATTGACTGACATGGACTAAAGAATCAGGGCAGATCTTATGCACATGGGTCTACATCACAAAGGATCACATGCATGCATTCAAGCAGCACAGATTCTGTGTCCCAACTTGCAAAATTTACACAGGAACTTTGAACATGGAATCAGACAAGGATTTCTGATCCACATATTAGTGAAGGCCATATTCCTTTAGTGTAGCAAATACTGTAGTCCTCTAGGATGTGTTTTAAGGGTTTCTATATTCTGGCGTACATAAAAATCAGACAGCAAAGCCAAATCTCTGTTTCTGGCAGGATGAAACCACAAATCATTCCTCTTAGGAGTACATTTGGATGGAGCATGTGTGCTGAAACCCTGCTAGCCCCAAAGCAGTCCTTAACCCAGCTAGCATGTCTGCATTAGTGAGAAGAGGAGGCACAGCAGTTTCCACTTCAACCTGGTGAGACGGGCTGGACTGGCTCTTACATAAAGTGAGTAGGCAAGTTTCCAGATCACCCCAAATTCCTAGAGAAGGAATTCAAGGGACCTGGGATTACTCTCAAAGCTTTGCACTCAGAATGGGAAATAACCCCCCACCCCACCCCAAACATAGACACAGAGAGAGAGAGAGACATTTCTGTAGAACCTACAGAACTCTATAACCCGGGAGGATAACTTCCCTATTTCCAGCAAGAACGGAGGTATAGAGAGAGAGATGCCCGCTTCACTGCACGCTCATCTGAGCCACACACCTGGGCAGGAAAAGAGCGCGGAGGCACCCTTTCTCAGGCTTGGGACGGGTCGCGCTCGGTGCCCGCTTAGAGCAAGGATCGTGGTTCCCCCTTTAGGCCTTAAGGAGAAGCGCTGTACGGAGAGCGGCTCTCGGTATTTACAGAGCCTGAGCTACCCCCTTCCCGAGGGCCCCGGACGGTTTAGTTAGGGAGCTCACCGGCTCGCTTGCGCGGGTTTCCCGGGGTGATCGGCCCCTCTCTGCGCTGTCTTCCCACGCAGCTGCCCATGGCCGAAGTCCCACGGTGCAACTTCAAAGGACCTGCGTGCCTGAGCCCGGCTCAGGGCTGTCTCGCCCCGCATGAGGCAAAATCCCAGCTCGCCCTCCGGACGCCCAAACTTTGTGAGACGCGGTTGGGGGGCTTTCTCCTCCGCACTTCAGATCCTCGGGTTTTCCTTGCAAAAGAAAAAAAGAAAAAGGGGGAAGCCCGCAAGCAGGCTCCGTACTGCCGAAGCGAGGTCCGCACCGGGCAGGCCCAGGGATCGGTCGTTTACAGCGCTACAACCGCCACCCCACAGAGCTCTGAGCCGGGATGAGTGCCGCGGCCCTGGAAGACACTTCTGGGCTCCTCCCTCTCCAGGTGAGCATGTGACTCGGCGGCCGGAGCTCAAGCCCCGCCCCGCCTCCTCTCCGCCAGGAAGCGGATAGTCCGTGACCCTGGCCTCAATTCCAGCGGCGAGGGGACGGGCGAGACGGGGCTGCAACGGAGGAGGCGTAGGGCCAAAGCAGGGTGACACCCTTCCAAACTCCTCCTAGAGGACTAGAATACAGGCGAGTTAAGGGGAAAGAGGCATTTCCCTCCCAAATGCCAAAAGGCTCAGTGGAAAGGTGATTTCCCGAAGCTACAAGACGCACCGAATCATTTTAGCTTATATACAATAATGTTACACGCAGTCAGCCTATATGGTTACTCAACGTGTCGTGCAAATCAGTACCATTGCTTTGAATAAACAATTCAGTTCTCAGCAGGGGGCAGCAGCTGGCTGATTCGTTTGAATTGGGAAGCTAAACCAAACCCAATCTGGTTAGAGCTTGGCTAGGAGATTACGGGACAATTCCAGGTTGGTAGGTCAACCTCCTGAGAGAAAACAGCAGCAACCCACTTCCGTACAGTTGCTAAGAAAATAAACCACATCACTGTGCCAGCTCACTTATGGTTCAGCTAATAATGTATAAATACATAATTCACATAAAAAGCCATACATGACAGTGAAAGTGCTCCAACTGCTTCCTTGGTACCTGTTCCTTTTGTGCATGGCATTTGGCCTGGTAACTGTTTCCCAACCTTTACAACTTTTAAAATGTTTGGATTTCCCATTGACTGAGGAATTCTAGAAGCTGAAGTCCACACCTCTTAGTTGGGGACCAGTGATCTAATTGATGCCACATTTCTTTCATATCTCAATTTTTTTTCTTAAAAAGAAAAATGATTTATGAGATATTTAACTCTTTAGTTGGTTCCCTTCCTATGTTTACATGCTTATGAACAGCAATTTAAGCCTGGGTCCACCTAATTCAATACTGTCGGTTCAACCAATTTGCATTGTGTCTCCTGAATTTCAGAAAAAAAATTTGTCCATTGTTTTATGTTTCCAAAACAAACCATACCTATTCAATTTAAACAATTAACTAAGAAGTAAATTTTTAAAAATATTCTGGTAGAAGACACTCATCAGAGCCACTTTGGGGTATTGCACCCAAGACAACTGCATGAATATATTCATGAAATCACCAGGAATCAAGCACAGTTCAAAGGCAGTGCTTTCTTTTTCTTGCCCTTTTTAAATGTTCAGCGCTGCTATCCCATCTAAATTTACTCTATAGTTAGGATTTCTCTTTCCTACCTGTGATCTCATTTCTATCTTATACACCCATTCAGAACTGATACCCAGGAAACACTGAATTAATACAGTTGCTTGCATTTGCACAGCTCATTGCTCAGATAAAACCCGGTCCTAAATTGTGGCTCAATATATCATAGGAACTAGCTCATATAGTTAGCTTATGGTTCTGTGGGTTTTGCAAGCTCAGTTAGATTTGATAAAATATTATTCAAGAACCATAGCTTAGAATAATATAGAAACATGAGTCACTGAACCATAAACCATAAAGAAACAAATTCAGCTACTTTCTTAAACTCAGCTACTTAGCTAGATTGTGACTTGCTAACATGTCACGTCAGCACAGAGAAAAAGGTTCCTTGTCTTCTGTGCAAAATTGATAGTTGCAATGCTTAACTCTCTGTTCCTGATAGAAATGAGAGACCTGATTGCAAAAAAAAAAAAAAAAAGACTCAAGACAAACTCCACTCCAGATCACTATAATAATGACCTAGCATTATTTCTGGAGTGGGAGGGTGGGGGAGAGAGTGTATCATGCATAGATTTAATAATATGGAAGTAAACTGCTCTTTGGGGATATGTTTTCAACTTCTCTAATTAGCTTACACCCCCCAGATTTCATGGGGATTTGCCAAGAACAAGGTTATCCCTACTGAGCTTCAGTGGCCAAAGTTGATCCAATTGGCTTACTCAATCCACTTTTATTCGTTTGCATGATATACTGAAACCAATGGACTAGGTACATGATACTAAAATGTGGTTGGCAAGTTCTTCAAGAATAGCCGAATGTTGAGCTGGTCAGTGATCCAAGTTTTGGGGGGCTATCAAAAGCAATTTTGTCCATTTCCTAGTTTTGATTAAAACGCATTGAGTATTAGACATAAAACGTTTTGAGCTATTCAACATAAAAAATATAGTCACTACTTCTTAGCCCTGTATAACCATTTCTAATAATACAATCATATAAAGTACATTACTTGATGTTTATATTTTAGATTGGCAAGCCAATAAAGAGACTCGGGTCGTTTGGGTATTTTTGAAATGACTTCTGATTTTTATACACAGCTTCCCATCTTGTTCCAAAATTAGTATCTTGGGAAATACAATATCTATGGTTTGCACATTATTTGCATGCTCTTTAAGCAAGAGGCTAAGCTTCTTACCCTCCATAATTGAACCTTAATGCCTACTTTGCCCTTCGGCTCCGTTGCCACAACCTTGGCCCGCAGACCCGCCTAGAAACTCGCGCCGCTATTCCTGCCAATCGCTGGAGGGGATTCTTTTAACGTGACAGAAGTTTACCTCGGTACACGTGATTGGGAGACGCGCACGCGCGGTTGCTGCTTCTTGCTTCCCCCCTTTTTTTTCTCAGGTTATCATGGCGGCCGGAGGGGCTCACGTTGCCAAAGGGAAACCTGCCTCCCTGTTACAGGAGCGGGAATGGGAAACCGCGGCCAAGAAGGCGGCTGAAGGTATGGTCAGGTGTGAATAGAAATAGCATGGAAATGAGCAGGCGTGTTTCTGCAGTGCATGCAGAAAACGAGGTTTGTAGGGCAAGAAGGACTACTCAGGGCTTTGAAATACATGGTGAATAAAATGGAGAGGAAGGCAGGATGATCGGGATTAGAGAAGATGAAATGCTGAAGTTAGGTGTGTGGGTGAAGAGACTTCTTGGGAAATTATGCTCAGGAGTGTAATTCAATAGTACCCTTAATAAATTAATCCTGGGGTTTTTAGAGTGGTTTTTTTCCTCCCATCTATAGTAAATGCGTTTATCTGCCTCTGTGTGGGACTCCAGCAATTATAATCGGTGGAAGTCGAGCACAAGCGAGCTGTTCGTTCATAAAGTGAAGCAGTTGGTATTGCAGGGTATGGCACGTGTTACTTTTGGTAAAGGAAAAAAATGAATCAGTTCTTCGTTCAAAAAACCCTTCCCAGACTTGGTTGTCTCTGAAACTATAAATGAATGGGGGAGACGAGGTTTGAAAAAAAAGGATAACGAAGACTCATGTAAATAAATATTGTCAACATTATCAAAAAGCTTTTCGATAGGAAAAAATGATTTCCTTTTCATGTAGTGTAGCATTCTCTGAAATACATAACGGAAAGGGAAATTCATGAAGGATTCTTTCTCACATTTGGCCAGGTGGACAGACACATTCCACTGTATTTTTTTGTTTGTTTAGGTAAGACTGGAAGAATAGTTTTCCTAGCAGCACAGTCATTTATAGCAACCAGTCATTTTATGGGTATTGGTTACATCCTAGATCAAGTTATGTAGGTACCATGATATTCTAAACTGAACTTGGTTATTCTTTCATGTTGCAAGCAGTTATTTGATCCCATTTTTTATTTACAAAAGAATGGGTTTTTTGGCTTTCCAATTCACGAAGAGTTTTCTTAATGTCAAGTGTGATTAGAAACTATGAAAAATACACGCTTATGTTTTGGTTTAATACCTTGGATTTTGAATTCCAATCTGAATTGGAACTTTTTGTCAGTTTACTTAGGAAAAGGATTGTGGGATTTTATCATGGTTTGGGTGCCCATTACAAATAAATAACAACAGGGCTAAACAGTAAAGGGTGTTGCTTCTAGCTGGGTAGGGGAGAAATACTGTAAATCCTTGATTTAGTGGATCTTGGTTTAGCAGGTTTCCAGCACAACAGAAAATATGTGTGTATTTTCTATGCCTGCATAAAATTCTGTTTACCATTTTATGCACATATTAAATGCCTAAAGTACACATTTATAAAATCCTATTTGGATTTAACATTCTGTTTTGCTTTTCTCTGATTAGTTAAATTAAAGGTTGGTTGCATCTTGAAAGTGAATGAAATAACTCGTTTTCCTTAACTTTCAACCTAGATAGCTACTGGTAAGAATAATACAGTTTTCTATTTCCCACCGACTGTATTCTACAACAGGGATATACTGTAGCCAGTGCAGGCTGCATGGGTAAAATGCAAAAATTACAGGGAACTATTTAGCAGCGTATCAGCTATTTAATGAATTCAGTGCTGGGATAGATTTTGAAAAGATTCTATACAATATTTCTTTTTCTATTGTAATTAGACCAATTTTTGTTTATAAACTTGTTTAGTTTTTTCTATGTGCAAATTTCCTCATTGCTAGTAAGATAAAGCAGTTGTTCAGTAAAGATTGTGGATACTGTGACCTTTTTGGTATCAATGTATATTTTTTCTGATTTTACATTTGAAATTTCAGACCCTATGACTCGACTATATTGTAAATAAGTGCATGGCACAAAGATAACAAGCATATATTGAATGTAAAAATAATTGTAGGCCTAAGTTCCAATCTTCCATTAGCCTGAGATGCAAACCTGCATAACCATTACAAAATAAGCTTCATAGTAAATTTTCTAGTCTAGTTCGAAAGTACTGGTGCTATGGCTTAACTCCGTATTTCATGAAATCCAAGCCTTTCTATTGCTACTAATATTGTAGAAGCACAATAATATACTTGGATGTATGCTCTTCTGGGAATGAAAGAGTTAAGGATATTTATTAGAGGAACTGTTTTGAACTTGGCTAATTAGAAAATGTAATTATTTTCTTCAGTGTTCAGATGCCATTTTTCTACACATACAACAAAATATATTGTCATGAAAATGTCACATTTAAGAAAAATGATAGGCAATGCTTGCCTTAAAATATTCAATGTTATAATTATATAATACTTTTTATATTATAATACTTTTTAATTCTAGATGAAAAGCTGAAGAAAGTTAGTGAACTTTGTCCACTATAAAGTTGCTGAAGTTTCTGTTCATTATCATTGTAGTTTCTATAACCCTTGTTTAATATGTTTTTAAAGAGGCAATATAAGTACCTAATTGATTTGTTCAAGTCTTAACAGGTGTGCATGGTTTCTCAGTATGCATGATTTCTAAGATCGTACATGTAGGCTGAAAATGCCAACCTATATAGCTTATTCTTACAATCTGGTCACATTAAAGATAGGTGGGAATACATACAGTGCTATTTACCAACATATCATTCATCCACTTGGTTCTTGTTAGTGTCAAATGATTTCTGCAAAGACAGGTTTTTTTTGTGCTGCTGAACTGGCAATATGTTTAGCAATATACTATAGTTAATCTTGGTGGCTTGAAAGCATTTTGGAGATATCCCTGGATCCTTTCTAATGACAAATGATATAAAATACATTATAGTGATTGCTTTTACCTGAGCAATGCATTATGGCAAAAAAAATAAAAATAAGAATTAGTCTTGTGTTAAGCACTAGTGTAATCCTAGATGATTAGGAATTGTAAGGAGAAAGTAATATACCTGATACAGAGATATGACATTCTTTGCCTCTTCTTTATGCTCAGCACAGAAAACAAGCTAAAAGCATAGGAAGGTGCCTTTGTTAGAAAATCCTACATGCTGAGCACACTGTAGATGTTCAACTTGTCATTGCGTAAGACTATATTCCCACAGTAACCTGGCTCATTTTTGAATGTCAGTAACATACAACACAAGTAAGTCATTGATTCCCTAGTAGGTAACTTAAAGATATAAGACAATTTAGGTTAACTCGAAGCAAGATTAAGTTAGTTGAGACATAGTGTCTTAATTGTTAATTGAACAAACACTCAGTGACAAGTTACACTGGGATTTAAAGTATATATATTCCCATTTTTTCCCTGTGTAAAAATAGAACTAGAAATTAACAATTTCAATTCCTTTTTCTCTTAGGAGTGAAGGCAGGAACATGCTCCATCTTAGATGTTGTGGAAATCTTGGGGTAAGTAGATAACTGCAATAATCTATGTTCTACATATGTAATATATATTCTTATGTCCAGCATGTCTATGTACTAATAGAGCAACATAAAGGATATCAAAATTGTACTAAAATTTTAAGAAATCAGTCTGATTGAATGAAGTTAGTGATCTTTTTTACCACTAATGTATACTATGCTATCCAAGTATGAAGGACACATAAATCTTCACATGTAATATGCACAAGATTAAATATAATAATCTCTTTGTACATATACTAAACATTCTGTAATAAAGACTAGTTTTAGTAGAACCGAAAGGATTGTGATTTTGAGGTTGAATAAAGGACAAGTGGATTTGGGGTTGGGAAGGAAGATAGAGGGAAGTTTAAATAGGCTTGGGTGGGTATTCTGCAGTTGAATTCAAGTGGGAGCATGATTCTAGGGAGGATAATGATGGGAAGATTTTCCTGATGGATTGACATACATGTCATACTGAGTGTGCCTCTTAAGACCAATCTACATTTCTTGCAACCAAAAGCCAGATCACATTACATGACTTGATCATGACTTGCTCGAATGGTTTGGCCAAATCTCTCAGATACAGTGTGTTTAGTCTATGTAAAATACAATTTTTTATGTGAACTGCTAATGATAACTGTATTCCATAAGGATATTCTTATTGAATGGCTAGCTTCTGGATTTTAACATTTACTTTATGTCAGGAGTCCCCAACCTCTGGGCTGCTGCCCACCACTGGACCTTGAGCCTTTCAGAACGCATTCCTATCATGGGAGTAGCAAGGAAGCCCATGTGCACTCCATTTGTGCAAGTGGCGGCATGTGTGCCTGCCACTCGCGCAAATGTTGCGCATGCTTACCCATGCATGTGGGTAGCCATCTCCTCTTCCCCTGCCCCGATCCACAAAGCTAACAAGATTGGGGAACTCTGCTTTATGTGATACCCTGTTCTTTTCATTAATAGAAAAGGTTGTCTTTTCTGCATTATTTGGAAAAGGCAGGATCATGTAGATGTTTATGAATGAGACATAGAGGTGTATTTAGTGGCATATCCTTTACTTCTTTTTCATATTATCACCTGTGTTTGCTATTATGAGTCAAGTGGAAATTTTTGGAAATTATACGAAGTGTAGCTCATTACATATCAATCAGATAAAAAAAGGAATACATAGGAAAAAGGTTATTTTGTTCAATTTTTAATGGATACACATCTGAGACAGCATTTTCTTTAGGTTGTTTCTTTATTTTTATTCTGTGTAGTTTTAAGTCACAGGTAATTATAGTTTTCTTAAATTATAATTTTTCTGTGTAAATTGTGAATTCTGCATAATTTCAGCCTTCAGCCTTAGCATGAAGATATTTGTGTGTATAACGGTAATAAATTGAACTCCCTGTAGAATTTATTTTTGAGATTCTAACAAATTCGTATTTTGTAACAGATCAGCACCATCTTGTGATCTCCCTGAAAGTTTTATTTTGCATTGCCTTGTAGATTTTCAGTTCAGTTACAAGGCAATTTTGTAAATCTTTTTCTACAACAACGAATGTATGCATTTTAAGGTGCAATGTAAAAATGCAATTTTATTTCTCTCCTTTTTTTAAAACAGTTTGAGAGAGAAAGACTTGACTCTTGCTATTCATATACTTCTATGCTACATTGCTGGGAGGGATTGTTATTGAAATTATTTTCATTTAGACACTAGAAAAGCAATACTTTTTTTGAGAGTCCTCTTGTTCTTTCTGACTAAGTAAGGAGATGACAGCAACTGATTTGCCCCCCAGAGATGGGTGATGTCAAGAGAAATTACCAAGCTGCTACATCAAAGCAGAAGTGGAATCAGGGTGTAAAATCCAGAGGGCTTCTAGTAGGAGGAGTTTGAATGTTCCAACTTTCTAGCCTACAGGCTCAATTATTATAGTGTACCTTAGTAGCAAGAGACAGTAGCTGGCTATTAAGCCAACATAATATTTGTCAACAGCCAAATAAAAGGGAAGGAATTAGCAATTTAGTTAGGTGACCACTTTAGGATAAAGGTAAGAGTCCCTGCAAATTTTACTCTGCTAGTCATTGTCAATTATAGGGGCAATGTTTATCTCTGGTTCAAAGCCACTGACCCAGCGCTGTTTGAAGACATTTCTGTGATCAGGTGGCCAGCATAATGTCATGGAGGGCTGTTACCTTCCCACCGAAGTGGTACCTATTTATCAACTTGCATTTGCATGCTTTTGAACTGCTAGGTTGGCAGGAGCTGGGATGAGGATGGGAGCTCACCCCGTTGTGTGGCACTCGGGTTTCAAACCTGGGCTGCTGGCTTTCCAGCCGACAAGCGCAGCGTCTTAATCACTGAGCCACCACCCCATCCTACTCTTGGGTGGGCCCCAGAAATACTCTGAATTAGTCAAAGAATGTAATAAGGACATCTCAAAAAACATTTCTTGCCTGAAAAGAATAAAGAAAGAATGACAGTTGGAGGTTCAGAAAAATATATGCATATGTTAATGATAATTTATCAGAGCAATTTCTGATGCAATATAATTAAAATTGTGATTGATCAAGTAAGAGAAATCTCACTCTAACTCCTTCCTGCTAATACAATATTTTTCTCTTTACTTGCTTGATTCTAAACATTTCCTCTTTTTTTCCTAATGCAGAACTCCTCTGAAGAATGAAGATTCTCAAGTGCGGGCACAGGGCATTCAAGTGCTCTCTGAGGTCCTTCTACAGTGTTATTCCCTCCTCCAAGAGCAGGAAGGTAGGACAAAATATAATTCTCACAGTGAGCTAAATTTCCTCACCAGGCACAAAACTTCCCTCAGTTTTTATTCAGTGTTATTCAACAATCAGGAGCATATGTGTAGGCAAATATAATTAACTGACTTGGTAGCCTTTGACATGCGCATCCTTGTGGGGTAAAACTGGACTGTAGGATCACATATACAACTATTTTATATTTTGCGATACAGATAGTCCTCAACAGGGAATCCCAGTCTAGCCATTCTCCTTGTCCTGCATTCTGTCATGCCAGCTGATTTTCAGTGTCTTCATCCTGGGTATGCACAAAACTGTTTGCCACACCAGACCATCTTTGCAAGACCCTTCATGCCATTTTCCAAATAATGCACAGACTTGTCCAAATAGTACGTGTCCTCACAAGGATTTGGAAGGCTTCAAAGCCTTTCAAGAAAGCCACACACAATTTGGACAAGACTGCATGCATTCTCTGGCCAGCCACTGCCTTGCAAAAAAGTCCAGGGCCGGCCTGCTTGGTCAGCAGCAGGCATAAGAAAATAGCAAAGGGCAGTAAAGAGTGCAGAACAAAGGGGCCAAAAGAACAAGGAGTAGAGATAGGCAGGTGGAGGGAGTTGAAACATCCCTCTGATCATAAATGCAGGATGGCTGCTACATGACCATATTTTGATCACCTGGCTATGTAGGCACTGCAGTGCAGTGCAGTGGCTATAACTTTGGTCATGGGTTGTAAGTCCAATTTTTTAACACTATCGTAATTTTGAATGGTCACAGAACAAATAGTCATAAGTTGAGGACTACCAGACATTCACTCCCTCCCCTCCCTCCCTCTTTTTCTCTTACTCTCTCTCTCTCTCTCTCTATGTGTAAAATTTAGAATGTTTTAATTTTATGTGGTTCTTCCTCATCCTTACAAACACTTAAACTGCAGTGTGATTTACTTTTTACTTTATCTTACCTTTGTGGCAGTTTTGAGTGCCCGAAGGCATTTATATGTACCATGCCACTATTAACTGGTGGATATGTGATAAACAATTATGTTTATTTGGAGAAGATGAGAAGCATCTTAATATTAAACAATATCTCATATGTTCAACCAAAGAGTAGACTATGTAACTTTTTGGATTTGAAGGCAAAAAGAAACTGGAGTGAGAGCAGAGAGCACTATTGTGTGATAGTTACAATTGGCAGCTGGTCCCTGAAAAAATTGTATTGCTATAATAGCTTATGTACTTCCCTACTTCGGCACATCTTTTTGCCTGGAAATCTAAAAGCACTGCATGCTCCTATTTAAAAGAGCGAGGTGAATAATTTGTAAGTTTAACAGGGAAGCGAACTGTAGTCACACAAAAAGAAGAGGGATTGATTGAATTGTTTGGTTGTTCCTGAATTGAGAATGCATTATGAATTTTGGCATTTTTGATTCTGTTTACAAACGTATAATACTATCCATAAATGCACATCATCCCTGACAGTGTTCATCACTGGGTATTTTCTCAGGGCCTCCTTAATGTAGCTTATAGCTGTCTCAAGAGAACATTCCTTCTTGTGTTTGCCCTGCTAAGAACAAATGATTGGAACTGTGATTCTGCACTGAGAAGCGTGCTTTGTGATAAGTGGTTGGTTATGTGCAGTTTGTTTTCTGGAGTTTTTCTTTGTTATGGGAACTGTGTTTATCATCACCAAATGTTTAAATGAATGTGGGAGTACCCAAAGGAAGATGAATCTCACATCATCAAGAAATCTGTGATACTTCTTTATTGCCCATTTTTGTCCTGTAGTTCCAAGTCTGACCAAGATGTCAGTTTATTAGCTTTAATTCCTAATGTGCGATTTGAAAACTTGCTTACTAATATAGCACAGTGGCTAATAATGCTTTAATTGTTAATTATAGTAATATTAATGTTTTTTATTCCAGTTACCCAACTTGTCTTGTTCTATGAGAACCGTCTAAAAGACAATCACCTTGTCATTCCTTCTGTGCTGCAGGGACTGAAAGCTCTGGTGAGAATGTACTATCAGTGATACATAGTTCATTATGTGAAATTTCCAGGATCTAAATGACAGTGGCTATCTTTGGTGTGTTTCGTGTGTTTCTGTATCTTTTCCTGCCTGTATTTTCCTTTTCTCTGGACTTTGATTCCCCACCCCCACCCCTATTTTTCTTAGTTTATATTAGTTTTTTTATCTTTGTAAAATTATTAGTAAAAATGTGTGCACCTTTTCTATAAAAATAAGTAGCAGAATCTTCCTAACAGAGATGAATGACTTAACCGCAATTTGAATTAAATCGACTTTGCCGAGATTCTGATTCTGAACTACTGCAGATAGCCATCTCTTAATGAAGTTGGGCATTTATCATATTTTTTCCTCTTTTTAGAGCAAATGTGTAGTGTTAGCTCCAGGACTGGCAGTTTCTGTTCTCAAAGCTATCTTTCAGGAAGTTCACGTTCAGGTGAGCATGGAAGTCCTTTACATTCTGTATATGGGATTCAACATTCTTTCCAACAGTCGTCATTATTGCACTGCTTATACTGTATAGCATCTGCTGCCTGCAGGGACTAAATATTAATATGTAGCTAGGGGCTTTCTCTTTGTTTTGGTGTCAGAGACTGAATATGTCACATTCTGCTAAAGAATCTTTATAATCCTTTGCAAGTTGAAGTCACGTTCTGATCCACTGATATTATAATAGAAAGAATGGTCTCCGTGGTCTGTTCAATGACTCTGGCATATATAATGCAGATATGACTTATTAGATACATTAAATGTCAGTTCAAATCAGTCTTCTGTATAAACGTTCTTAATTGCTTCTGACATGTTCTTTCTTACATTCTATTTCTCAAATGATGTCCTTATGTAATAGCATAATTAAAACAGGGACAAAGTGAGGCTGAACAACTGACCCCTGAGATTAAATCTAAAACTATTAATATTATAGGTCTTACTGTTGTATATAGAGGTATGACCACAATTGAGCCCAACGTTTCTGTTGCTAAGAAAGAATTTTGCTAAGTGAATTTTGCTCCATTTTATGACCTTTTTTGCCACAATTGTTAAGTGAACCACTGCAGTTAAGTTAGTAACATGATTGTTATGTGTATCTGGCTTCCCCATTGACTTTGCTTGTCAGAAAGACACAAAAGGTTATTGCATGACCCTGGGACACTGCAGCCATCATAAATATCCACTGTAATCAGTTGCCAAGCATCCAAATTTTAATTAGGTGCAACATGGGATGCTGCAATGGTTGTTAAGTGTGAAGAATGTCACACATAGTTCTTTTAATGACATTGTAACTTTGAATTGTCGCTAAATGAATTGTAAGTTGAGAACTATCTGTAATGTGTGAATGGAAGTTCTTATGTGCATTACACTTATATTGGAACTAAAATATCTTGGGGTTCACAAGAAGCAGCAAAGTATATAGAGCTGCACTAAAAATGAGACAAAAAAAATGGAATGAAGAAAAGTTTTGACCATCTTTGCACTAATACAGATTGTAGGTATAAACTTTGACTTGCATTTAATTAATCTGAATTGTCCTCTGTACCAATAGATAAAGTACAAATAAATTTACCTTAGAAGAAATGGAAATAACAAAAGAGTCTAATAAAATATGATTTTAAGAATATGTGAATAGTAATTATTTGAATAGCCATGCCTTTCTTTTCTTTTAGTCTATGCTACAGTTAAATCGTCATACTGTCTATAGTATCATCACTAATTTCATGAGCAACCGAGAGACAGGTGAGAAGAATATTTTTGGAAGTAATTGAGTCACATGTCCAACTTGAAAACTGTGGAGTCTTATTTGCTTCTTTTTTTCCACAGAGCTAAAAGGTTTAGGTGCTGATTTCACCTTGGGTTTTATTCAAGTGATGGATGGAGAGAAAGACCCACGCAACCTGTTGATAGCCTTCCAGATTGTTCGAGACATCATTGTAAAGGGCTACGCACTGGGTAAATTCAGCTCAAAGTGAAGTTAATCATCCAAAGAAAAGCTTGTGTTACCATGATAACAAATGCAGAATGTATTGATTCAGGAACAAAGTGATTGGAGAACTCCGTATTCAGTTCCTTTCTAGATCATCCCATTGGAGGTGAACAGGAAATTCTGTTCACTAGTTTCCAGAAGCATGTCCTTCAAACCAGAAGCTGTTTTGAAATGTTCAGAGCAAAATGAGGGTATTTCAACCAGTTTACCCCTCAAAACATCTTAAGCAGCTTCCAGTTTGGATTATTTGTTTGTGAAAACGGTCACTCTACTCTGGAATGGCCTTGTCCAAATGGAAACAGAATGTTCTTGAACTATCTGACAAGAGCTATGTCCAGATTGGAAGATTTTAGAAATCCCTAGTTCTACCCTCTTAGTTATGAGAATTTATTCTAGTAAGGAGGGATATTAAACATGGAAAATAGCTAAAATACATTTAAAGTAAAAACCGTTGAATCCAAGTTATGGATTTTCTTGTGTTAAGCTCTAAGACAAATCTCCTGAGTTGTGGGTGTTCACAGTTATGTCACCAGGTGAACTTCAAATATAGATCCTGTCCAGAATTTGAGCCTCTATAATTTGCAATGACTTAATATGAAATTGTGACTCAGATGCCATACTGTTATGTTTATAATTTTCAGGGCCTTTTGCAGAAGAGCTGTTTGAGGTGACTTCCTGCTACTTCCCTATTGACTTTACTCCTGTGAGTGAATTGTTCAGATGACAAGTTTGTCTTATAACCAGTTCTCAAACTGAAATATGGGTGTTGAAACGTAACAATGTATGCTATGAAGGATATTTTTTATAAAGAGGTTTATTCAACAAGATGACTTCCATAATATTTTCAATCTTTGATTTTGTTCTAGCCTTCCAATGATCCTCATGGAATCCAGAGAGAAGACCTGATTTTCAGTCTGCGGGCAGTGCTGACCTCTACCCCCGTTTTTGCTGAAGTATGACAGTTTTAATAGGCGCAGTTATTGGATAACGTGAAAAGGGACATGAATTTTCATGACACCATTTCTCACTTATAGTTAAACTTATTGTTACAATGCTTTTCAAGTAAATTGTAATTGTTGTCGCTCCCTGATTCATACAGGTGCTCCTTATTACAATTTTGATATGCTGATTCTAGTAGAGAGCTTTTTGTTTATTGGGCTTGTTTTTACAGTAGAGAGAAAGGAAGGAAGAAACAAAATTACTCTCTTCTGAGCCTTTTGAAATTCCAGCATATTAGTGAGGCTGTTTCCTTCCTAATGTAGTAGCTTTGTTCACCAATTAGTTTTGTCCTGCAGATCTTTCTGAACCTGCTTAATCCTGCCAGGGGTTCAGCTTCAGATTCTTCCTCCAGCTTCTATGTGCTTGGATTGACACAATATAAATACAGCACCTTCAACCTCCAAGAGTTTCTACCATTGTCTAAGATATCTGCCCTTTTATACATTGCTCACTGGTGCCCAAATTAGGCAAGAAGCTTCTCGGTGTTTACATGTTACTTTACACACGGAAAAGGGCCCTCAGCCTTGGGACAAATCTATAATATGTAGATTATATCATTCAGATCATCTCATTCTGCCCTAAGAGGTTGAAAATAAATCCACCAACACTGATATTCGGGAAAGATTTCTGATTGGTTAATCGTAAGGAAAATTGTTCCTAGTACATTCACATTCAAGCCTAATTACTGTAACTTCCCTGGATGCATCCGTGTGGTTTTGTTGGCATGATACAAAAGGTGGTTTAACATTGTGTTCTTCTAGAAGGATTGTATTCTTCTAGAAGGTTTTGTGTGTGTTTGTTTTGTGTGTGTGTGTGTGAGAGAGAGAGAGTAGACCCCCCCCCATGTGCTTTTTAATACTTTTTTCTCCAAAATGTGCTTTTTGTTACTTATTCGTCCTATAGTTCCTACTTCCATTGCTCATTGAGAAAATAGACTCAGATGTACAAAGTGCCAAGATGGATTCCCTGCAAACCCTGGTGAGAGCATTCAATAGTGATAATTAAATTTGCCTAAGCCATGGGAATTAGTTTTACTTGATGCCCAAATGGTACAATATATTGGCAGTGGGGCTACTTATTTGGCAATTAAGACACACAGCTAATTATTTCTATGTGAATCTCCTTACAGATCGCTGCATCCAAGATCTATGGGCATAAAGAATTGAAAGAATTCCTCCCTAGCCTTTGGTCGTCCTTGCGCACAGAGGTAAGAGGAAGTAGTATATTTTGGGGGTGGGTGGGAAATAGACTGAGCTTCCGGGGAACAGTGCATTATAAACTTTTCCACTCTGCTTTTCTGAGGATCTACTGCACGTGGGACTTTATACAGTTTTACAGTGAATAGTTGTGAGTGGTATAACATTTAAAGAAGCTATGGAGAGAAACGGAAGAAATAGATTAAGCTTGCTTTTTAAAGACGTCTGTAATACTAGCTAAATATATCCATGGTGGCAAAAACAAGAAGATCCGACTCCACCTTTTTATAGGTGTTCCAGACAGCAAGTGAGAAGATAGAAACAGAATGCTTGTCTGCTTTGCGAGCTCTGTCAGCATGTCTGTCCCGTATGGTGCTTGGAGCTGATGATGAGGATCTTCTGGATTCCTTTCTTCGAGGAGTTCTGCAAGGTAAGCCTTTACATTGTTTTTTTGGTCCTATGATATGTATTCTGTTGTTCCTCCTTGACGTGCTGTTGAACACCTGAAAGACAAAATAGTTCATGATTTGGGTCTCAGCACTCAAGGAGAAGGTATCAGAAAATAAGATGCAGAGAATTTTTTAAAATTAAATTTTAATGCTGTTGGCAGTCATCACCCTGGTGGGATAAATACAATATTGGTACTGCTTCGTAAGGTATGCTATTACTCTTAAGCAATCTTGTTTATTTTAGATTGCAGACACCATCTGTGTGAGCCTGACATGAAACTGGTGTGGCCAAGCGCTAAGCTCTTGCAGGCAGCTGCAGGAGCTTCTTTGCGGGCTTATTACCAGATCACAAGCAGTGTACTTCCTTTGCTGTTGGAACAGTATGCCAAGCATGAGCAGGTGAGAAGAAATTGGGACAGAAAACTTTCTGTTGAAGAGCTGGGTTAAAAAGGTCATGTAACTCCAGACTCAATATATTTTGTTGGCAATCCTGTCATGCCCTAGGCTTATAGTTCGGTTGGATTCCAGTTTAGAACAAAAGTCTGCATATCTTGTCTTTTCCTCTATTTAGGGAAATTTCTCCAATCCATCCTGTGTCCTCTTGATCTCTTGTAGAGTAGTCAGCACAGGACAGTCTTGGAGGTGTTGCTTGGTTTCTTGGAGTTACGGCAAATGTGGGGTCCTGAGGAGGAAGGTGAGTTGCTGCTTAGTTACCTTCTAGGACATAATTTTCTTTTACTTAAGTATTCTGCTAACAAGACTGTTCCTAACAGCTTCTTTATATAATTGTGGGTTTTTTTGTTGCCCAGAGGTGTGTTCTGCAGAGATAAATGATTTTCATTCATAGAGACAGAGCAGTAATCTGAGAAAGAAAGAAGAGAGACGTAGGGAAATTTTTTATCCTTTGTAATAGTTGAGGTAAAACTCTTTTTGTTAAAAACCTCATTCTAAATTTCTAAGTGTGCCTTGCTGTGTGATTTATCATACATAAAGGAACCATTCCTGCTTGAATTTAGTCAAACTTTTCTTATAAATATATGTAATCAGTTTTGCCAAAGCTGCATATTCTCTAATTCTGTAGTAAAAGTGGTTTTTCATTCTTACGTTGTTGACAGGGTTTCATTTTTCCAGTACTGTATCAAATTGGTTTTTGTCGATGTCAGCATTTATCTTAATAGACTGGGATATTTTTATTTATAATCTCTGGAATTATTAATAAAATACATATAGTCTCAGTTCAGTTTAAAATTTTATTTTAAACATTTTTTAAATTTTTCATACATTTTTTCCAATACTTTTTGGGCGGGAAGGGGGGCTTTTTACATTCCATGACCAGAATGTCCCTTTTTCATTGTAGCATTGCTACCATTAGTTACAGATAGTTCTCAATTTACAACCACAATTGGGACCAGAATTTCTGTTGCTTAGCAAGGCAGTTGTTAAGTGAATCACTGCAGTTCAGTGAATCATGGTTGTTAAGTGAATCCAGCTTCTCTCATTGACTTTGCTTCTCTGAAGTCATCTGGGAAGATTACAAATGGAGATCGTTGTATTTTTCGGACTATAAGATGCACCGGACCATAAGATGCATTTTAGAGGAAAACAAGGAAAAATAGTTTTTTCCCTCCAGGCGTCCTGTTCTTACCCTCCCCAGTGTCCAGAAGCACTCTGCAGGCCAAAATTCCACCCATTTTTGGCCTTCCAAACCCTCTGCAGGTCCTGTTTTTGCCCTCCCCAGCATCCAGAAGCACTCCCGGAAATCTCTGCGGGTCCTGTTTTCAACTTTCCCGATGGGTCCCCCAGAGGCCAAAAACGGGCACGTTTTGACCTGCAGAGTGCTTCTGGACGCCAGGGAGGACAAAAATGGAACGTGTGGAGGCTTTGGAAGGCCAAAAATAGGCCTGTATTAGCTGTATAAGATGCACAGACATTTCCACCCACTTTTGGGAGGGGAAAGGGATGTCTTATACTCTGAAAAATACGGTATATGACTCCAGGACACTGCAACTATAGGTAGTCCTTGACTTATGACCATAATTGAGCCCAAAATTTATGTTGCTAAGTGAAACATTTGTTAAGTGAGTTTTGCCCCATTTTATGACCTTTCTTGCCACAGTTGTTAGGCGAACTGCTGAAGCTGTTAATTTAGTAACAAGGTTGTTACGTGAATCTGGTTTCCCCATTGACTTTACTCGTCAAAAAGTTACAAAAGGGGATCATACGACCCTGGGACACAGTAATGGTCATAAAGATGAACCAGTCGCCAAGCATCTGCATTTTGTTTACATGGCTACAGTGATGTTACAATGTTGTACATGTGAGAAACAGTCATAAGTCCCCTTTTCCAGCACCGATGTAATGTTGAACAGTCACTAAAAGAATTGTTGTAAGTCAAGGACTACCTGTATTATAAATTCATGCTGGTTGCCAAGTGACCAAATTTTGATAATTTGACCATGGGGACACTGCAAGTGTTGTAAGTGTGAGGACTGCTCGCTCATAAGTCACTTTTTCAGTGATGTAACTTTGAATGATCACTAAACAAATGGTTATAGGCTGAGGACCACCTTTATTGTATGGTTTATCCATCTCGTTAATCACTGACAGATATATACTATATATCATCTATAAAATTCTTCTACCAATTTTCCCTCAAACTGTAGCTTGGAATTAATTTTATAGCTATAGCTCATTCCATTGATGCACTGAAATTATTTATTTGAAGTTTTGAATCCATTTTGTCTTACATTTTTAAAATTTATTATGTCACCATATTATATTTCATTGATTTATAAATGTGTCTCAGATGTTCTTGATTCTGCATACGTTTCAAATTCTTTTAACTTTCTCAAGATGCTTCCTCCTTTGTAGGTATGGTGGTATTGTATCACTAGAGCAGGGGTGTCAAACTCACATTCTTGCAGCGGTATCCCATGATGTATCAGGACTTTCCCCCCTAACTTCCTCACTAAACTGTGTGGGCATAGCCAGCATGTAACACATCCGGCCCTTGGGCTGGGAGTTTGACAGCCCTGACCTAGAGCTTGATTTTCACTTCTTTAAAATTTAAAATTTAAATTTTTCTACAACCCTCACAGATTCCTGGTTTGACACTGAAAGTTGTTATTATAGTACCAGTGCTAGTAAAACCTTGTTTCTAGTTTTGAATATACTCAAGATTGCTTCATTATATGTAATTCTCTCTCTCTGTCTCCTTTACAGACAAAAGTCCACTGCTTTCCTGCAAAGACACTCTGTGTTCTGTGGTATTCTCTGCCTTAGCTGAACCCAACATTCAACTTCAATTGGTTGGGATCCAGATTCTGACATTTCTAGGATCTCGTCAAGGTATGTGTTATTCTTTGGTTTGAAATGGCATTTCTTGGAGGTAGAGGAAATATCATATGCTTTTTTTTCTCTCAAATGCATTTTTAGATGCTAGTGAGTATACATGTGTCTGGTTTGCTGATTAGCATGTTTCCTAGTCTTAACAGCTGAGCTTCCAGCAAATTGATCATTTGAATGGATTTGGTATATGTTGCTATTATTTCACAAGAAGTAGAATAAAATATAGTATTTTCCCTGTTTTAGAATTTCTGGATCTTGCAGATGTGGAAAAGCTTGCAGATCATTTTGCACAGTTCATCCTAAATGAAAAGGATTCCCAGATCAGGTCAGAACAATCCTCCTGATCAAACAAACAAACTACTAAGAATTTCTGAAAAACCATTTTTCCTTTTTGTGATATTGGGTATCATTGCTAATTTGCTTACAAATAGTAAAAATAATTCTACCATTTTGGGAAATTCTTCAATTTCAGATTTCCATATCTTGATCTAAGATTTTTATACAAGTTAATTAACAGAAAAGGGGCATTTCTAAAAGTACTGTTGTAATCCCATTTGATTCCTCATATTTGGGTTTGTATGGCCATTCTTTGATATTAATTTGTGTCTGAATAATCTAAGCTGGGTTCACACAACAAGATATGCCCAAAGAAATAAGCTGTGTTGTGGCTCAGCATGAAGTCCTGGATTTCATATACTAAAATAGTTTTTTTTTTTAAATAAAGGTCTAACTATACACCTACTTTCACCTAGATTAGCATTTCCAGATTAATATTTTATGGAACTTGGCCAGTAGTGTTGATAATTTTTCCATAGAAGAGCCAGTTAACTCAGTTAAGTTTTTAATTGCTCAAGCCACGGTTCAAAGCCTGTCAGATTATTTGATAATATGTCTAGTGAGAATCCCTATCCTCTACTGCCAGTTTTTAGCCGAATACTTCTGGATGGAATTTTGCAAAATCTAGGCATTTGGCATCACTCTGGTTCAGAGTGTTTATATAAACTTAACAGTTATAAAACCTCACACATAGAATATAGGTAAAGGTTCCCCTCACACATATGTGCTAATCTTTTCTGGCTTTAGGGGGGCGGTGCTCATCTTTGTTACAAAGTCGAAGAGCCAGCACTGTCCAAAGACATCTCCGTGGTCATGTGGCCAGCATGACTAAATGCCGGACGCGCACGAAATGCTGTTACCTTCGCACCAAAGTGGTCCCTATTTTTCTTCTTGCATTTTTACGTGCTTTCGAACTGTTAAGTTGACAGAAGCTGGGACAAGTAACGGGAGCTGACTCTATTACGCAGCGCTAGGGATTCGAACTGGCGAACTGCCAACCTTTATGATCGACAAGCTTAGCGTCTTAGCCACTGAGCCACCGCGTCCCCTTCTATACCATACAGGTGAAACTCGAAAAATTAGAATATCATGCAGAAGTTCATTTATTTCAGTAATGCAACTTAAAAGGTGAAACTAATATATGAGATAGACTCATTACATGCAAAGCAAGATAGTTCAAGCCATGATGTATCATAATTGTGATGATGATGGCTTACAGGTTATGAAAACCCCAAATCCACAATCTCAGAAAATTAGTATATTACATGCAATCAATAAAACAAAGATTGTACATAGACCAATATCGGACCTCTGAAAAGTATAAGCATGCATATGTACTCAGTACTTGGTTTGGGCCCCTTTTGCAGCAATGACTGCCTCAATGCGGCGTGGCATGGAAGCTATCAGCCTGTGGCACTGCTGAGGTGTTATGGAAGACCAGGATGCTTCAATAGCGGCCTTCAGCTCTTCTGCATTGTTTGGTCTCATGTCTCTCATCTTTCTCTTGACAATGCCCCATAGATTCACTATGTGGTTCAGGTCAGGTGAGTTTGCTGGCCAATCAAGCACATTAATCCCACGGTCATTGAACCAGGTTTTGGTGCTTTTGGCAGTGTGGGCAGGTGCCAAGTCCTGCTGGAAAATGAAGTCAGCATCCCCATAAAGCTCGTCTGCAGAAGGAAGCATGAAGTGCTCTAAAATCTCCTGGTAGACGACTGTGTTGACCCTGGACTTAATGAAGCACAGTGGACCAACACCAGCAGATGACATGGCTCCCCAAATCAACACAGACTGTGGAAACTTCACACTGGACTTCAAGCATCCTTGCAGTGTGTGCCTCTCCATTCTTCCTCCAGACTGTGGGTCCTTGGTTTCCAAATGAGATGCAAAAGTTGCTCTCATCAGGAAAGAGGACTTTGGACCACTGAGCAACAGACCAGTTCTGTTTTTCTTTAGCCCAGGTAAGACACTTCTGACGTTTGTTGTTCAGGAGCGGCTTGACAAGAGGAATACGACATTTGAAGCCCATGTCCAGGATCCGTCTGTGTGTGCTGGCTCTTGATGCACTGACTTCAGCCTCAGTCCACTCCTTGTGAAAGTCCCCAACACTTTTGAATGGCCTTTTCCTGACAATCCTCTCCAGGCTGTGGTCATCCCTGCTGCTTGTGCACCTTTTTCTTCAACACTTTTCCCTTCCACATAACTTTCTATTAATGTGCTTTGAAACAGCACTTTGGGAACATCCAACTTCTTTTGCAATTACCTTTTGAGGCTTTCCCTCCTTATGGAGGGTGTCAATGATAGTTTTCTGCACAACTGTCAAGTCAGCAGTCTTTCCCATGATTGTGATTCCTACTGAACCAGACTGAGAGACCATTTAAAGGCTCAGGAACCCTTTGCAGGTGTTATGGCTTCATTAGCTGATTAGAGTGGGACACTTTGAGCCTAGAATATTGAACCTTTTCACAGTATTCTAATTTTCTGAGATTGTGGATTTGGGGTTTTCATGAGCTGTAAGCCATAATCATCACAATTATGACACATCACAGCTTGAACTATCTTGCTGTGCATGTAATGAATCTATCTCACATATTAGGTTCACCTTTTAAGTTGCATTACTGAAATAAATGAACTTTTGCACAATATTCTAATTTTTCGAGTTTCATCTGTATATTCTACACATAGAATATATGATATTACAGTTTCAAAAATTTGATCCTCACAAAAAATGATCTGTGTGTTTCATTATGGCAGTTCATTCTTACTTTTTCTATATCTTCTTAGTTTGGCAGCTATGGATGCTGCTGGCACCCTTGCTCCTGTCTACCCAGAAATCCTCAGCAAGTGTTTGGTTCAGAAGCTTTCAAAAGTACTGGAACCAGGTAGAATCTTTCCAGTTGATACCTTTCTTAATAGTTGCATGGAAGTGCTAATTCCCTGTCTGAATTTCTCAGGAGTTTTGATTGCATTGTAAATAGATTTATTTTAAATAAACTTAACCTGCATATGGAAGATTCTGTTCTGTCCTGAGAAAGTCAAATATTTGTGACTAAACTAATTATATGATTAATATGTTTCAGAACTTCAGGACCATACTTTATCCCATGAGAAACATCTACAAGCTCTGGCAGCAGTGTCCACCCATCCTAGTATTGTAAGGCAAACTGTTCCTATCCTCTTGCAACATCTCCAGCAGATTCAGAAAGGTAATGTTTTAAATGGCACTACTGGGATTTTGAGAAGGGGAACTCGTGTCTGATGTTTGAGATTGTATTAGAAAGAGCCAGATTTCTGCAACAATTGTGCTCAAAAAGATGGAAAGACTTAGAATCTGTGTGTGCTTGTGTAGCCTCTTTCCATGCGAAGAGCTCTGAACTCTAAATTCTTAATGTCTTCTACTACAGGCAGTAAATCATTGTTCTATAATTATATATGACAGGACTTCAAAGTTTGGACTAATTCCAGACTTCCTATGATTTTATTATTTATTTGATTTGTATGGCCATCTATCTCATCTAACTAATCTGGGTGTCTCAGAACAGATAAAAATGTTAAAAATTTGTTAAATAAATAAATAAGAAAAACAATAAATATTCCAATTTTCCACAATGCACGCCAGCAACTATGAAAACATACTGTTTGTTCATCAACAAAGTATACCTACAACCTGGGAAAATAAGAGATAACAAACTTTTCACACTAATAGAATTTTTTTATGAGAAACGGAGAAACGAAATCATATAGTGAAGGAGATGTGCTGTCAGATTGTTTATTGCAGTCTATTATTGTCATGGTGTGGTGTCTTTGAAGAAATTACTAGTGATTTATTAAATCTTACATCTTGATTTATTAAGCTGAGAAATCATTTTTCAGACTACGTGCACCATAGGCCTGACTTTGAAATATTCCAGTCTCCAAATAGTAGTATAACATTGGAAGTATGAAATAAATATGTTTTGAATGTTTGGTTTTGAGGTCAGTACAGATTTAAAATCTGCCGTTTTAAATAGATTCATTTTATAGAAATTATAGACTTTCTGGTTTGATTGCTCACTTGCAATGGAGAGGAGCAAAATGATTGTATGCGGAACTGCTTTGCCAATGATGCACTTTTAATCATTATGCCACAGTGTGTTGGTAATTCAATTACAGACAATGTAGTGATCATTTTTCAAATATATGAATCATCAATAAATACAAGTTCTTTTTTAATACCATGAGTTGTAGGTTTTAAATTTGCTCTTGTTTTTGCAGGCAAAATGCCAGCAAGTAATAATTCAGTGGTATCTGTGTGCCACAGCTTACAACAGGTCGCCCTTCAGTGCCAGAAAAATGCTCAGACATATTGGTATTTCCATCAGGAAGTGGTATCCTGCTTGCTAGGCTTAGCAGTACAAGCTGCTTTGGAAGGTAGGATGGCAGAAATACTCACTGTTTTACACCCTCTCAACTAAAGCAGTACCTATAGTTAAGGTTGGACTGTTTTTTCCCCAGTTCTAGATTGATTAATGATATTATTTGTCTTTGTAATTCTGAACAAGAAGAGAGATAACACCCAAGTTTTGTGTGTTTAAATTCATATGTTGGACTGGCCTTTATTCCTCCCTCATCTGTTCAGAGCCGCTTCATGAGTAATAATTTCTTCTCTGTAAAACAGCTAGGCAATACATTGAAAGAACCCCCGAAAAGAACTAATAAGAACTAACATCTCAATTTCTATTACCACTTTCAGAAAATTCTCAAACAACCCCTGACAGAGTTCTGCTAACAGAAGAAGCTTTATCATCCATGGTGTTAGTCATCAGTGCGGCCTGCATGCACTTAAGCCCAGAGTAAGTAACAAGTCCTTTGTGGTTTCTGATGCTGTACAATTTAGAATTTCATTTGGATAAGACTGAGTTTCTGCTTGATGTAAGTCAAAGATTATTAGGAGAGGTTTTGGTAGTCTCTTTCTCTTGACATTTCTGTCCATTAATTTAGTGTCAATTGTTGGCAGATTGGCTGCCCAGAGTGTGTCCAAAGTGGTACCTCTCTTCCTGGATGGAGAACTTTCCTTCTTGCCTGGAAACAACTATCCCAGCCCTTTTCATCCCTTTCAGGTATTTGAGCCTAATCTGTGCCAGCTATTTATTTGATGCAATTCAAGGTGGTGTTCCTAAGGCTTCCTCCTTCTATTTTCCCCATATCACATTTCCTTGAAATGAGCTGACAGTGAGTGACAGTCCCGGAATCACCAGCCAGCTCCTGTGCCTAAGGGAAGACTAGAACTCGTGATTTCCTGGTTTCTGGTCCAGCACCTTAAGCACTACACCAAAATGGCTCTTCTGTGTTTGGAAAAGCACTCTTAGACGTTTCTGGATAACATGCATAGTAAAAACGATGTCTTTTCTACAGGATGGGCCATGTCCAGCGGCAGCCCCAAGAAGACTGGTTGCTCTCCTTATGGCCTTCGTATGTTCACTGCCAAGAACAGTGAGTCCTGGGGAGAATTTTCAGTGGGGTTTTAGAGAATGGGATGGGATAACTTACGGCCTTTCAAACATTCACACATCAACTTCCACCATTCTAACCATTGCTGGTGGTGAGGACTGTGGACATCGTAGGCCAGGAACGTTTGGAAATTTACTTGAGAATAGATCTGCACTATGTGATGCCAAGGTGAGGTGTCAGTGGAAAGTTTCCTGTTAACTTCCTTCTGCAATGTCTGCTCTCCTTGCAGGTGGCAATTCCTCAGCAGGATCGGTTGTTGCATCAGCTACTAGCTCTTAGCTGTTCCTGTGACTGCCCATTCACTGCTACTGCCGCTGCCAAATGCTTTGCAGGATTGATCAACAAATACCCAGAAGGTAATAAATGAAAGCCGTAGAATTAGGGTAATACTCTCATGCTACTGAAACCCTAAAACTGTTAAAACTAAAAACCCCAAACCCTGTTGTGCTACATATTACATAGTTTAACTGTTAGAAAACTTAACAAAGGTGTAACAGCTGTTTCTACTGTTTTCAGGGACACACTTAGATCAGCTCTTGGAAACGGCCATAAAAACGCTGGAACAAGGCTTAAACGAAGGTCCCTATCAGCACCAGGCCCTTACACTGCTGTTGTGGGTAAGTTTGCATAATGTTGTATGCATACTCGTGCTTCCTCCATGCTAGTTTCAGAGCTTATTGTATCTTTTTGTCCTTGCAGGTGAGCAAAGCGTTGTTGCTACGCTATCACCCATTGATCACACAGCTGACTGACAAGGTAAACTCCAGAGAAAAGCTGGGATTCTCATAAAGACCTAATACCTTGACCTCTTTTTTAAACACGTCCTGCTGTTGTTTGCTCTACAGCTACTCCAGCTTTTGGGGGACACCGTTCTTGGCCCTGCAGTGGGCGATGGCTTTGCCTTGCTCATGGCTGATTCTACTGATGTATTGGGCAAGAGCTGTCATGCTGAGGTGCGTCTCATGTTCCGCCAGCGTTTCTTCACAGATTGTGTGCCACGGTTGGTGCAAAATTTCCACACGTCCACTCCTGGTAAGAAATCTTGTGTTTTCCTTAAAAGATTTCCTAGGCAGTATACTCTCTCCATAGGAGAAAAGGAACTTTATGCTCTTTCCTGCTTTATTTCTTGCAAGGTTTGAGCTTTCTATTATTGCTTGAGGGGCAGACAGGAGAATTTGCAGCATTAATTGGCCAGCTCCATCATTAGAGAAAGAACTGAGAAATAGAAGAATGATGTTTTTTTTACTGCCAACAAGTGGGCCTCTGCCTGTAGCTGTTGGAATCTGATGCAAATGAATGTTGCGATGATATTTTTGTAGAAAAATCTTAACTGGACTGCATTTTTCCTCCTAGATGTGAAAACAAATTACCTGAAAGGCCTGTCTCACATATTAAATCACTTGCCCAAGCCAGTGCTAGTGACAGAGCTGCCTACAGTGAGTGTAAAAGGATGGCCAAGGTTCTCTTGACCTGTTGTGGGTTCCTTAAATCCAAGCGTATAATAGTAAAGAGAATGTGACCCTTTCCTTCTCTCCTTCATCCATCCTCACAGTTGCTGCCTCTGTTACTAGAGTCCCTGTCGTGTTCTGACCATGTGGTGCAGCTTTCAACTTTACATTGCATACAGCCATTGCTACTTGATGCACCTCATGTTATGCATCTCCACATCGACACACTTGTGGGCAAGTTTCTTAACCTAACAGACAATTCTGCCATGGTGAGTAGGGTAGTATTTCCTTCCTCGGTTTATTTTGTCCTTTTCTATCCGGAAGAAGCTTCGAAACTTAATTGTATGCCTTTTATGTGTTGCAGGCAATCCGTATTGCTGCACTTCAGTGCCTCCATGCACTTGCCTCCTTACCTACCCCAGTGGTAAGTGGGGAAAGCATTTGTGGCTGGTAATTTGGCAGTTCATCTCCCTCGTGAGTTTATAAATGGGGCTTTAGTTGAGTCCTCATTAAAATGGGGCTTTCCAATTCTTGACAGGTGATCCCATTCAAGCCAAAAGTCATTCGAGCGTTGGCCAAGCCTTTAGATGACAAGAAGCGCCTTGTACGTAAAGAAGCTGTCATAGCACGAGGAGAATGGTAAGGTTTACATTGTTCCTCAGTTCTGTTTCTTTCCTTTTTAACAGCAGCCCTGATCAACTAGACCTCTTTGATATCAGCTATTTAAAAAGCCTCCGTAATGAAACTAGCCATACAATGCTAAAATAGCCCTGAATAATTTGACTTTGATAATAAGCTTTGGGAAGCACGATTTGCAGTTTGTATCCTTTCCGCTTCTCATCTAAATCTGTGATCTATACTTTACAGGTTTTTGCTTGGGACACCTGGCAGGTGAAACGTTACTCTCTGAATCCTGACTGACAATCTTTTGTGCTGTTTGCCTTGGACCATTTTTCTCGCAGTTCAGCAAAACTTTGGACAAAAATGGAGGAGTTTCCTTCCTTTTTAGGAGTGGATTGCCTTTTTTATAGGCTGCTGGAATCCTAACCACAGTGGATGCAACCCTCAAGCCTCACTTTTTACTGCAGTGCAGTATGGCATAGAGGTAGCAGAATCTCCTGTGTGCAATAGATGGGGTTAGAAGAATAAATAACCCATTTGTTGAAAGCTTCTGGAGAAGATGCCTCTTAAGAGAAAGACATTGAACTGAGCATAGTGACTTCAGTTCTGCTATTATTCATGTTGCTGGAGTACTACGTTCTTATATTCCTCATTTAGTGGTATAAAAATTAACCACTATAAACCATAGCTAATTATCTATTAGAGGAATTCAAACAATTTTCATTTATAGTGATTTTGCACACATAAAACACATGTAGTCATAAACAAAATAAATTATTACAATTTGGGATAACTATAAAATTCAGAATTATTCTAAATACAAATGGCAAGAACTATGGAAAAGGTTAGACAGTTGTTTAGCTATCTTGGGTAGCTGTGTTTGAGAAAATATAAACTGCTGAAAGCAGAGTTAAGGCTCATTTAGAGTTGCTTGAGAGTATGTTATATGGTTGACAACAGGAATGTGGTATTCTATAAAACACCAATTTGCCAACTATAGGTTGCCACTTGCTGTCCCTGCATATCTTTGGGGGTGGGATGTAAGTTGGATACTTCAGGAAACAAAGTGCTGGCCTGAAACTACTCATTTTTAAAAAGACCTTTAGAGCTGAAAAATGATATTGGAAATAAAAATCGTGAAGGCTGGTTCTTTGCTGTAAGCTAGTCTCCCATTTATTTTAATAAAAATTTCCTGAAATAATTGAAATGAAGCAGAGAGGATGGTAAGGGAAGTGTGAGTATAATATCCACCATGCTGATTTGAACAGTTCCAAGCTAGTTTAGGGGATGAAACTATTTAGATGTAAAATTGGCAACATCTAATCCCTTATATTCTTTATTAGTGCTGTTTAGTATTCCACCTAGTATGCCACCTAGATTTTTATGAAGCATTTCCTATTCAGACTAATTTTGAAAAGCCTTAACACTGGGATACTGCCCTGCTTAAAAGACACTAAAGAAACAGGTTTCCTTGATTTAGTACTGTCGAAGGACATCTCATTAACCAATATAGCAGAATTGCAACAGAAAGTGGGTAAGAATAGATCACTGCACAGTGATCATGATATTGTATACTATTGTAAATATTAGGAAAAGGCTGCACTTCACAAGAGTCAAATTTGCTGGAATATAAAGCTAGGAAGGACTGCTTAAAAATTCAGTTTAAAAGACCACACCATTTCAACTTTTTTTTTTCATAAAATAATTTTTGGATGTTCTGTTCATTGAACATAGAACAAATAATAAACTGTAGGGCTCCAGTCTTAAATGCTCAACTATTTGGTTTCAATACTCTACATAACTAACAGCTTTTCTGGTGCTTTACTGATAAATAGCTGGAGAAATGCAAGACCATTCTGGCTAACGGGGGTGTGTAATTGTTGCTACAAAAAGAGTTGGGATACTAGCCAATAGTGCCATGTTCTGATTATTACTGTACTAAATTAGTGAAGGTTTAATCAGGTGAGACCCAGTGCAGATTTCTGCTTGTTGGGGAAAGGGATAACTCTAGACTCCTCTCTCTTAAAATAACCTTGTTACGTGTGTAATAGAAACATATCACACATGTTAGAGTTGTAGCTGTTGAAACATTAATTTGTCCCATTGACAGGAAAAACAACTTGTTGAATATAGCCTGGATAGATATCGATAATGGACATGTTCCTTAGTATCAATGTTGCTTGTTGCTTGAAATAACCATTGAATCAGAAATCAGTATTGAAAGTAAAGAATTACTATTTTTTTAAAAAAAATAGTATGTTAGTTATGAACCAACAGTTTTGTATTTAAATCTTTTCACTGCTCCTTTCCCACTAAAGAGGAGACGATTGTTTATATATATTTATTTTTATGGTAAAAAAATCTGTCCTTACAGGAAGAGCAACAAGACCTAATACGCCAGTTAACTTCCTTGAGTTAGGGAAAGAGCTACTTGCCCCTTCTCAATAGTTTGCTCCAGCCCCATTGGACCATGTGCAAAACAAAACAGACACAGGCAATAGATCCCAGACTGCAGCTGGAGGTTCTCCAGCCTCCTGTGGGATGAGCAGTTCGCTGCAGATATGCCATTGTGTTGGTCTGCCAGTTTAGGGACCGTGTCTTCTGTTATGCTTCCCAATGAAAGAAGCCTGTGGTTTCAAGTCTTCCACCTGCTGGGACACTTAGTTCTTCATCCAATTCAAATCGCCAAAAGAGGCGTCTTCTGTTGAGCAACACAAGGAGGAGTTTCCCAACTCAAGCCAGATCCATAAGCGGGATGTGGGGAAGGTAGTAGAACTCGAGTGATCCAGTGTCTGGGAAAAAGAGCAGGGCTTCAGTAAGAAATGTGTACAAGTACTCCTCAATTTATGACTGGTCACTTAATGATAGTTTGAAGTTACAATACATTCAAAATTTACAGTACTCATGACCTATTCTCGAAGTTATGGTTGCCATCCCACCCTTGTGGTCACATGATCACATTTTGGTTGCTTGGTGACCAGTTCACATTTACACTGGGTTGCAGCATCCCATATCATGTGATCCTGTTAGCAACTTTTCCCCCATTTTCTGGCAAAAAACACCCAATACATAAAATGGGTTCACACTTAATGACCACATGGTTTACTTAAAGAATGTTGTGACTTGCTTGACCATCATAAAAATAGTTATAACATTGGTAATGTGGCACCATGACTTGATCAAAATTTTGGTCCCAGTTATGGTTGTAAATCAACAACTACCTGCAGTGCAGGAAGACAAGGAAGTCTGTTTTAATATTGCTTCCGTTAGCATTTTCTAATTGCCAGGTACTTGGAATATGACTATATTATGAGTCTAATTCCAGTTATGATAATTAATTTCATCAATTGCAACATCCATCCTATTCTAATATATGTGGTACATTCACATCTATTACCGCTGTCTTTCGATACCCAGGAAAATCTTCCAGTTGCCCAGTGGACCAAAGCTGTATGGATTTCGAAATATCTAGAGCCAAGAGAAAAGGGGAATGAAACGCTATTCAATTATTTTGATTCTAACTCAAGTATTCTTCCTCTATAGAGGAGAAAAGATGTGTATGTATTTGTGATTGGCAAGGACTTCAGATATTTAACAACAACCAAACTGCATACAAGGCAATTTTAAAATGTACAATAAAGAAAGTTCATGGTAATTGGCATTGCATTTTTGTGCTAGAAGTGTCAAGCATAGTAAAAGAACTTTTTGTCCTCAAAATTTCCTGTATCTTGATCTGAGCTTTACTTGATAAATTCTAAATTGCTAGTAAAGAAAGGCCTATAGTTTATCTGTGATACATAGACCTCTGTGATACGGATACCATCAAAAACTACAGAAACAATCAACTGAGAAAAAAATTAGTTAAATCCTTTACTAGATGATAATGTGTATACAGAATTCTAAACACATTAAAATAACCCAAATAAAGTAGCATAAAATTTAAAACTATGATGAACTGCAGTGTAAAAAGTGCCTCGTGTTTCTAAAAGACAGAAAAGTGAAACCAGCAGATCTAAAACAGGTACAGGTTTTAAGAGGCATGCTAGAAAGAACTTTGGGTTAGTAGCTGTGGGTCTGTCCCCCTTTTTCTTTCTCCCTTGTGGCTCTTACCTTGCCCTTTTTCTGTAGCCTCTTTTTTTCTTTGCGATTGATGTGCCTTTCGATGCTGGTCTCGCCACGGGTGATGAGGGCCGAGTGCCAGAGCATGAGGGCACCCAATGCCACGGCTACTGAACTGAGAGAAACAGTTTAAAGAACATGGATGTCAAACTGTGCTGAGAAGAATACTTGTAAAAATGAGTTGGTGGAGCACCATGCAAACTGGGATACTCCGAGATTCACTTGGCAGCACCCTGAAAGTTTCCTGAAGTAGTTTCCCTCCCAATGCTTTCCATCAAAGAACTGGATCAGTTACCTGCAGAGGACCCAGGCGTACACTATGCTCTTGTGGAAAGCTCGCTGGCGGAAGGAAAAGATGGGTGGTGGTGTCTGAGAGTAAGTCTGTAAGTAAGAGCAAATGTTGCCACAATTGCAAGTGAGAATGCAGGGAAGAAAAAGCAGTGGCCCAAACCAGAAGCTGCCAAGGGCTTTCTAGGACGAACAAATGAAATGGAAAGCACAGCAAGCAAGCCTGGTACATTTTTAAGACACAAAGACTATGGTCGTGAGAGAGATGGGCAGAGCACCGGGACCCAGGACACATTTTCCTCGCTCCCCATTAGCATTTATCTTTCAAAAGCAGACAAAACATCTGGTTTGGGAAATGTCAACTCCATATATAGGGACAAAATGCCAGTTGAATGGTATTCCATAGCTCCCTTGTGAGGAAGAATGGAAAGCGTGTGTGCCCAGGAAATTAAAAGTGAATTGTTGTGACAATCACTTCTGACTGTCCTTGATTTGAACAGCTGATGAGCAGTACCCCACCTGATTGGCTGTCACGTGCAGTTTCTCCTTGTCAAGTAGTTTCATTTTCTATCGGATGGAAAAAAGGCCACCAGTTACCCTCATTCAATTCTTGGCCTATATGCACCCCTGCTGCATAGGGCAGCACCTCTGCAAGTTTCAAGGCCTTTTCCCCTGAAGAAAACAGGTTGCCTCCTGTGCTCACCTCAATGGCAGCATAAGCTTCCCAGAACATGTCCCAGCCACTGATACTGCTGTAGATGCAGCCCATGGTCATGAAAAGCATGAAGGAGAAGAAATAGCGATGGTTGTAGTGTCCCACACAGTTGTTAAGCCATGCTGTCTCTTCAGGTTAAAGATCTTTAACTCCAGGGAGAAAGCCAACCTTTTCCCATTTACAACAGCCCAGCCTATAAACACCTAATTTCCACAGCATTCTTTTGGACTTTCAACGTGAACCGCTTGTGTTAAAAAGAGGTGTCAAACTTTTTCCTGATGCATGTCATAAATCACTTGCTGTGGAGAATTGTTTTCAAGATATTCCATTCTGTTTATCTGAACAGAATCCCTTAAATTTCCTCAACAAACAATCCACCTGAACCTGATCCTTTACACTTAGTCGTATTACAGACCTGCAAAAGGATACGGCAGTGATGGTCCATCTTCAACACACACCTGTGGGAGGGAATCAGCATTCATTTTAATTACAGAAGGGTTGTTGATATGCAGCATAACTATTTAACAAATGAATAGTTCAAGCATAGAGGTGAAAAACAAAATAAACCAGAGGCCGAGTTGCATATTACCCCTTTAGTAGAGATTTAATGGATCATGAACATTATTTCTCAGTCTTGGGAATAAAAATAATGTATTAAGCTTTATGCTACCCTACTCTCAATAACTTTGATTGACTCGTAACAAGGAAATTACAGCAAAATCAAGAAAATGAAAGTAATAAAAAATGGCAAGTGTGATGGTGAGAGGTCTCACTCTGCTGGGGTAAAGAACCAAATCTTCATGGCTCTTCTAAAGGGCAGAATTGGGTCATCCAAATCTTGGTGGTGGGGGAACCTCTTCCAGAATGCAGTTGCTGCTATGGAAAAGTCATCCTTCTGAGGTTCTGAGACATGATCTCAAAGAAACTAGGAACACACCAACTGCAGGACTGAACTAACCAGGCAGTGGTAGAACACAGCCAGTTGTTCAAGTAACCCATCCCTATGCTATGCGGGCTTTATAGATAACCACCAGCACCTTAAATTGCATCCAGAAGCAAACTGGAAATCAGTGCAGCTGGCATGTTTAATAACAAAGAATGTATTGATTTTATTGAATACTTTATAATTATTAATATTCATATCACAAAAGCTAACATTAAGTTGCTGTGCCCAAAGACTGTGTGTACTCTATAGATGCATAATCACAAATAAAATATACAGTGTTAGCTGTTTGAAAAGGCTAACTTTCATTTTTAAAAACTGAAAGCAAATGTTTGGTTGTTATTGCTTTAGGTGATGAAATTAAATATTTTTAATTGCTGAAGAGTGCAAAAAATTGAAATTCACCAAGAGGAAGAGAAATAGATTTAGATTTAAATCTAGAATCTATTTCTAATCCCAACAGTAACAGAATTTGTGCAAGATCCATATATAGGAATCTATCAGATTTGTGTAATCTTTTTCTCTTCTTACAAACAATCCTGCTTTATGTATCAGAACAAATTTTACTTTGGAAAAAAATTATCCAAAATTTATATAATGCAGCTGAAACACAATATAGGGAACATTAGACTGCGCTGATGATGTTACCTATAGTTGGATAATGAAACGTTTGCAAGAAAACACCCAAGCTCAGTGAGCACTCAGGACTCCACAATTCAACCCTGAGCTACAAATACTCTTCTAAAATTAGACTTGTACTCATGCATAACAGAACAAAAGCCCACAGCATAACCAAGTCAGTCCTACTGTTGAGGCAATTAAAAATGCCACCATAAACACTTCACTTCTCCCTCAGATAAACTTTGCACCATATAAATACATGCATTGGTGCTCACATGTTATTCTAAGTCAACTAAATGAGCAGTTGGTTAAAATATAACAAGCAGGAATATACTAAAGGGAAGCTGGCAATCAGAATGAAGACTAACAGATACTTAAGAACTTCTGCTAGACAAGAGTTGTATGGCTAATATTTCATGTTCACAGATTTGCAGAAGCAAACCTAATCAATAATTTTCATAATTTGAGAGGAAGCAGCAAGAAATGAAACTTGCAGAACCTCATATGGGGTCACCGTATGCCTTGTAGCCAAAGAGGGCAAGAGCTGAGCTTTTCCAAGGTTCTCAGATAACAAGGATGCCTCAAAAAAAAAGCAAAGGTGGCAGGGAAGAATGAAAGAAATGAAATACAGACACGTTTCAATATACACAATGATGGCTCACCTGTTGCAGATGCTACAGTGGTGGGTTCGGGCAGGTTTGGGCGCAATGCATTTCCTGCATATTGACACAGCAGCAAGATCATTCTTTGGGTGCTGTAGGAAAGGAAAAGCAGCTTTTTTGAGCATGGTGGAGCATTGCTTGTCAGACTTTTGGCTAAAATCAATTGTAAGTATTGTTGAGTAGCAAAGACATTGCCTTTTCATTCTTTTCATTCTTACCAAAGATAATGATCAGAAGCTCTTGGCATACTCTGGGGTGTGTGTTGTTCATAGCATGTGAACAACTCCAGCTGGTTTTGGTCCATGACATTTCATAGTAAAATGCCTAGTGGTCGGGTTTCCACAACATATTTATCCATAGTGAACTGAGTTCTGGATTTACATAGCACACTGAATCATAAATTAACCATATGGTTTGCATAACACATAAAGCTGAAATATGGTTGGCTGGAAGATAGTTTAGTAAGTGTGAACCCAGATAGACAGAAAAAAGACCGGAAACCATGCCGAGCAGCCCTGCCTATGAATCTAAAAGAAATATCAAATGCTAAAAGAAGTCCAAATATAAATATTAAAGCCTCAGTCCTACCTGTGGTGGATAACCAGGCTGAGTAGTGATAGCCATGTAGTAATGGAAAACAATCATGACAAGGTTCCAATGGCCATAGATAATATGCCAGAAGATCCAGGGAATAGAATAGGTCTGGAGAATCGTTGGAAGGAGGCAAATGTACACTATGGCCACCACAGAAGTGGTCAGTGTTATCACCAGAGCCACAAATACCTGTTGAGGGATAAAGGAATTTGAGCTAGCAAGATACTATATTTCAAGTCAGCCCTTTGGAAGAGAAAGGATGTGTGGCAGATACATTCCCTTTATGCTCTTTCCTGCTTTATTTATTTCTTGCAAGGTTTGAGCTTTCTATTATTTCATCTTGTTTTCTGGGAAGCCGAAAGAGATAATAGTTAACAGATTCTATGAAGTCCTAATGGCACATCCTCCCACAGCTTCAGTTCTTTTTTTTAATCTCCTGGCTTTACTTAAGCACTTTGAACTAGCTACTGTAAGTATGTAGCTTGAAAACTGGAGCTATAACTTTATTAATACAGAAAATATCTCTCCTTAAGCTCCCAATTTTGTTTTGTTTTTCTAGTACTCACCACTCCAAACCAACGGGTGACATGATCTACCAGCCAGTATATAGGTTCAAAGAGGGCATCAAGAGCTGTGTCGCTATCAGCAAAAGAATTGTAAAACAGAGAGCGCAAACAGAGATGCCCATATAGCCACAGTTGTTCCACTTGCTGGGTCAGCCAGAACCGGCGCCGCTGACCTATCCGCAAACACTTCAGGAAGAAACGCATGACAGCAGAATAATACATCTGGCGGCGACTCCTCATCTCTGTAGCTCAGAACCTGGGAAGAAAGGAGGAAATGTCAAATATTTCACAGGGCTTGGTGAGGAAAACGTTGGCACCAGACATTCAGAGCAGTGCTCTGGATATTGCTCCATCATCATCTTGTTAGGTAATGCCCCATTGCAAGTAGGTGAAGAATCCTTGCAGTCATGGTTAGCATTGTGGCTGGGGAATCACTCACTTTGGATGTCTCCAGTGCAGCATTAATGGAAGAGCTATGCCCTCTTCCACAACACCAATGGGGATAACAACACAGTAATAAAGGTTGTGACTTTGTTTCTGCTTCCTTTCCTAAGCTGAACAGCAAGATACCTTGTGTGACCACATGCATATTGTATTCAAAATGCAGAAGGTGCTCAGAACTTGCTCTACAATTCCCTGAAGAGCACATCTTTTATGATTACGTTTGGGTTTCTTTTCCCCCTGCATAATTGCAGAGAACCATAATAAAGGGAGAAAATGGACTAACTCAGAGGAAGCCAAAAATATATCAAATGGTGAGGATGATGAGCTGATGAAACTGGCATGGTCTGGAATTGTAATCCAGGATTAGGCAGCTCTCTGAGATATTGGACATCAGTTCTCCATAATCTCTAGCCAACACGAACATCATTTAAACTGCTAAAGCATAACTAGAATTTAGTCCAATACGCTTGAATAGGATACGCTATATAGAACGGTTATAGATTTAACACTGTATATATGTTGTATATATGCATACACTGTATATATGTATATATATTTAAGGACAAGTAATGTAGCTTTAAATTTTTCTAAAAAATCATTGCTTTTATTCCTCGTTCATGCTTTTATCTGTATCTTTTCTAAATACCAAAATATTCCATAATCACTAATCCCTCTCAAAACTAATCTCTTCCTTGGCATCTTTGCCTCACCTGAGCCAATCATCCCACTTAGACTAGTCTATGGCCACCAAGGAAGGCCAAATGTTTAAAATATTACTTTTACCTGTTTGTATAACTCCAGCATCAAGCAGCTGCTAATCAAAAAACAAGAAGAAACTTGAGCTGGATCAGCTCTGGAGAAAACTGATCTTGGCCAATTAATATTAAGTGAGAATGACTCTGAGAAGTCCTCTGTGGGAGCCAAAAGCATCCTTGTAAGGTGATGCTATGGCAGATCAAATTAAATTTTAGCCAATGTAAAATTAGACCTACACGTTTCTGTCTAAAACTGCAGCAACTGTTACTGGTTTTATGCCAACAGAATCTTAATCTCTCTCTCTTCTCCCAGTTCTTATTTCAAATAGTCAGTAGAAGCATATTATTTATTCTTAAGTTTATCCCTGCACATGGAGTGGAATTCTTTCTTTGGTATTGAGGAACTTCATTCTGAAGTTTGATGATAATTCACCAAGTGCAGGAAGTGTGGCTTCCTGCCAAGTTCCAGAAGAAACCAAACAAATATGTGGAACCCTAACCCTAACCCTAACCCAAAATCAACCTGAAAATTATAAACAATAAATATCTGCTATCCTGAAAAATCTAAATCTATCTGCTTGCATTCCATTATTGCCTCAAATTTTCTGGTTTTTCCACTACCGATTTTAAATACAATAAGGCCCTCCTCCAAAGTATTAAAAGGGTGCCCACCCTTTGTTCAAGAGACAATATGATTGCCCAGATTAAGCAGGGATATCAGTTTCTCACACAAAAATATTTCATGGTGAGTCAAGAATTACCTGAATCCACTTCATTTGGCAGCTGTAATATTGTAGCACACTTCTTGTTGTCCAAAAAAATTATCCACTAAAAAGCAATGTTGTCAGATCGTTGTATAATCGCTGTATAATATTCACAAAGAATAGATCTCAATTACCGGTAGTTTTCTTGGGGTAGATATTTAGAGGGAAGATCAGAAGACCCTGATAATTCTTGCGGGACAAAATGCTTACATTAATTCGTTAAGCACGAGTAGGCTACAGAAAAAAATAATGTAAGCATATACCAAATATTTACTAACACACTTGTCTTTTGCCAACCAAATTTCCACCAAGACACCCACGACATAACGGAACCCACGAAGAAGAGCCAATGGACCGCTTTCTAAAGGTTGTAATACTTCCTGACTCTTGGAAGTTGAACAAGGTGAGCTCGGGCTGTAACTCCGCCTCTGTGCAAAGCTCAGCTACTTAGGCACACATATGACTCTGGCAATAAAAATCACAGATGGCGAAGGAGAAAGAAAAGAATTGTGGCATCTATTCATCGGAATCTTTGGAGAAGGCCAAGGCTTAAAAAAAAAAATAGAAGCACGCCTGCTTCGGCCAATCGTCCTTTTACAGACGCGAGAAAACAAAGCATCCTTGCCTGCGTGCATTTCAAGGAGGCGGCTAGGCAATTCTTCGGCCAGCGAAGGAGACTTCATCCCAGCTTCGTTTCACAGCAACAAGCAAGCCAAGAGCACGGGGACGATCAGAGATTTCAGCAAGAAGCACTGCAGGAACTTCTGGAGGCGCCAGCCGGTGGAACCCAAAGACGTGGGAAAGGGCCATTTACCAATAGACATCATGTAAAATCAGTTTCCTTCCAACTCTTTCGCGCTTACCTGGAGCTGCCATTTTGGGGGTTCAATCAACCCCTCTCTATACACCTCTCTTCAACAATTGCAGTCTTCCCGGCATCATTTTCCCCCCCATCCTTATCCTTATTCGCACATGCGCGGCTACACGTTGGCTAAGCTAAATGAAACTACACTTCCCGTCATTCAGTGCGCTTCCAGGGCTATTCTTTTCCGCCGGCCTCCTAGCTACAGTCACTGTGCTGCAACATTCGAGGTTCGGTCGTGGGCTGCTATTCAGAAGAACGCGTGCTTGGAGGAAGTCATGTGATCGTGGAATGGCCCAATGACAATTCCAACCTCCCGCGGGGAAGAGGCGGCCTAGCGCGAAGTCCTTTCGGTGACGACCCGGCATGGTTCCTCCGCGCTACTGTGTTCCTGGTGGGTGACCGGGAGAGGGGCGGTGGGGAGCCGCTCTAAAAGGGACCGTTCCTGGGTTGAGCGCTAATTTCCTGGGCTCAGCTCCAGAAAGCCTTGTGCGTAAAGTGTCTGGTATTCGGTTCAGCCTCAGAGCGATAAGAGGCTGAATTTGGGGCTCTGTGAGTTGGTTTGTACGACACGGATGGCCGTGATCATAGGATTTGTCGGGCGTCGGAATCGGTTTTAGTTCATAGAATATATCTACGAATGTAACTGGAAGGGATCTGATAGATCATCCAGAGGACCAACCCTCTATTCAGTGGAGGAATCCTCTACTTTCCCCAACAAATGGTCATTCGACCCTCTCTAGTAAAGGGACAACTTTCACGGTTCTGTATTATGCATTTTATCGGTCCTCACCATCTAATCTAGCAGCCTCTCCAGTGGTTTAGATGCTTCGGGAAAGCTTTCAACCAGAGCATTATGTGCACTTGGATTTTCAGAAAACCTTTACAGTTCTTCTTCAACGGCTTTTGATAAAGTTAGCAGCCATGGAATAAGAGGACCTATTCCTACAGGATTGTAAATTAATTTTAAAAATCAAAGCAGAAATTAGAAATAAATTGGCCTTTTTTTGCTGTGAAGGCAAGTAAGAAGTGAATTCTCCAAGATCCATGGGAGGACCAGGTCTTTTAAGTTTTAACTGTTAATAATCTTAAAGTATGGAGCTGCCCAAGTTTACAGATGATACTAAATTTTTTAGGATAATCGAAACCAAAAGTGATATGAAAACCTCTAGAAGAATCTGTTTAAAATGGGTGAATAATCAAGTACTAATCAAGTATGATTCAATTAAATTAATTTTAGGCAAAACGTATCTGTACATATAGATGAAAGAAATCCCAGTCGACACTGAAATCATAGTGGATACTTCAGTGATGATATTAACTCTTTGTATGGCAGCTGTGAAAATATAAACTTCATACTAGGGAATCATTAAGAAACAGATGAAAACAAAACTGGCACATTGTAATACCTATAGACAAGTCTTTGATATGCATTTATAGTGTACAGTTGTGCTTGATACATTTTGGAAAAAATGATATAAAAGAGATGGAAAAAGTGGAGAAAAGGGCTGTCAAAATAAGCAAAGTGATAAAACATTTTCCCAATGAATAGAAAAACTAGGACTTGTAGAATTCTTTACTTTGAAAGGTTACTTGAGTAGGAACATGATTAAGATGTACAAAATCATGCATGCCATGGAAAAAGTACAAAAACAAAAGTGTCTCTGTGCCTTAAAATGTTAGGATTAGGGCCATCCACCGAAACCGGTTGGAAAGATGTTTAAAACTGACAAAAGAAAGCTTTTTTCTACATAGTGCAAAATTATTTTGTGGAATCAATTACAGGATATGTAAAAAATAATTTATTTGGAGGTTTTAATGGGGATTAGATAAATTCATGGATGACATCAATCATAGGCTTCCAGTCTTGAGATACATTGTCACCTCCAGATTAGGACTGCATGTCTGTAGATATAATCAGGGGTGGGATTCTACCAGTTTGCACTTATTCGCTAGAACCAGTTAACATTCTGAGCAGTTCGGCGAACTGGTTGTTAGAAGAAATTACTGGCCTAATCCTGTAAGGAAGGCAGGAAGGAAACATTCTGATGTTGCTTTCAGAATCTGTCTCTCCATTAACCCTTATTACATTCTTGGCAGGACTAGAGTTCCTGTCTCTGGAACGTCTCTGGAGTTCTTTTTCCCTCCTTTGCCGGTACTTTGCTTGTGTGGAGTAACCATTCAAAGTTACAATGGCACTGAAAAAAGTGACTTATGACCATTTTTCGCACTTACGACTGTTGCAGCATCCCCACAGTCATGAGAGGCCAGGCGAGGAGATGCGTGCCTCGATGTGAGTGATATTGAGTTGGCCATGCCCAGCCAATAACATTACCACCAAGCCACGTCCACCAACTAAGCCATGCCCACAGAACTGGTTGTTAAAAAATTTGAATCCCACCCCTGGATATAATGCCATCTGCTTGAAAACACTTCAGTGATTTCTGCTTAGCCATGGTGAGAAACAAACTGTTAGATTAGCTCTTGGCCTGATCTGGTTGTGTTCTTATTTTTTTTCTTTACTCATTTGTTCTGTCTGTAGTATCTATTTGTGTTACACACAAACTCATGCGCATGTGTCACAGTGGAAATAATTTCTCGTCAGAGCAATCAGACATGAGGATTTAGAAAATAAGATGTTTTGGCTTTTGTTCTATTTCACAGGAGAGCGACTATGCAGTTTAGAGGAAGGAACCCCTGGGAATGGTACCTACACGCGCCATGGTTCTATCTTTGCCTCTTTGGCTGGTTGTTTCATGAAGAAAAGTGAGAATGGCATGGTGAGAATCAAGTATTTCTACATAGAAATACTTCTTAACTTCTCAGTTGTGACTGGGATTTCAGTTGTAAGTCGTGTATCCAAATTATTATCATTTTTACAGCAGTCATTAAGATAATCATGTAATTGTAAGTCCAAATCACATGTTTGTTAAATGAACCATGCGGTTTTAAGTCTGAATCCAGAAACAGCAAAAGATGCTGGAAACCAGTAAAAATAACATTGTAAATTGTGGCCATATGATTGCAGGACACTGCAACCAGTTGTAAATTTGAGCCTGTTGCCAAGTGCCCAAAATGCAATCACATGATGAAGAAGGGGGAGAATGCAACATTTTACAATGGCCAAAAGTGTTTTATGGGCCGTAAAGCACCCTCTCCAAGACCATTATAATTTGTGAAACATCATTAAACAAGGACCGCATGTACCAATGTGTGCTGTGGATGACAGTGGGAGGGATGATAAGGATTTCATGCCTTGAATGATGACATACTGGCAATTCAGAAGGGGTTGGACTTCAGTTGATCTCTTGGTGGTAGTTCAATACTCAGGGAATTGTTGAATTATGCTGGTTTTGCACCCTCCCTACAGCTCCCGGTAATCTCTGTGATGAGAGATGTAGAATCCCAGCTACTGCCTGATGTGGGAGCCACAGTGACCTGCAAGGTAGCCTCAGCAGATCTACTTAATAATTTCATTGTTATTTTTAATCCAACTATTAGTGTTAAGAAAATAAAAGGTAATACAAATAGATAGAATGCTATATTTATCCATAAGTGAAGAGTAGGGTTTTTTTTTTCCCTTGAAGATCATTCATCTTTGGAAGCTCATGTTAGATGTGCTAACAATGTGATGAATGAAACAAATTAGGCTTTTGTCTAATTTTTCTCTGGTATTGGTTAAATATGGGTTCATTTTCCCTACAGTAAAATGATTATGTGAAGCCTAGATCACTATTATAATCATAATATATTGCCAATGTTGCCATCTGTATTTGTTTTTATATGTTTTTAGTTATTTCGTCCCTGCATTCAATATTTAGCAGGTCCAATGAGATATTACAGAAAGAGAAAAAGATTATATATCCCAGCTTGGAGATTAGCTTGGTTATTTCACTACGTGGAACTGCTATTATCCATTACAATCCTGAAGTTATAAGAGAGAACAGATTGTTGCTAAAAGTTGCTTTCTCTCTTCCTCTTTAGGTTTGCAGTATTAATTCTCGTTTTGCCAAGGTGCATATTTTGTATGTTGGTTCTACACCATTAAAATCCCCATTCCGTGGAACAATACGGTATGAAGAAAACTTGATTGTGGGCATCTTTTGAAGATGGCATTAGAATAAGCCAGCTACAGTATGTTAACACTCCATCTCATTTTCATTATTGATATTTGAGTGATAATGAGAATTGGAAATATTGTTGATTCTAAAGCTCTGCTTTAGAATCTATATAACCTTTTCATATAATTAACTAACTCTTCTTTCTAAATTATACAATTACACAATATACATGTTTATTTTATTAAATATTGATGCTCGCCTAACCACAAGAGTATCTCTGGGTGGTTTACAATATTAGAAGATAAAATCTTGCAAAGCCTCTATGCAGTAGCGATGTAAATACTTCACTGTAAAAAATGGGAAGGGAGGGAGCAGGATGCACAGGGAGGGGAGATAAAAGTCCCTTGTTCTGTAAGATTAGTTGAAGAGGAGAAAAGAAAATGGCAAGATTATGATTTCTTCTTCACTTCCATTATAGCAGAGAAGACATCCGAGCTACAGAAAAAGACAAGGTCAGATGGCTTTATATTTGGTTATATCAGATGAAGAAAATATGACAGATAAGCAGATTTTTTAAATAATAGTGTATAATGTATATGAACACACAGAAATGTTCAATCATTTTATTCCACATGTATCAATATAGTTTTCAGGAGATGGCTAACACTTGTTAGGAACAAAAAAATAATGCAAGTTGTGTATTTGGAGTAGTAGTGATTTGATTCCTAGGGTAAGAGTACAGGTGGTTAACGACCACTCATTCAACAACCATCTGAACTTACAGAGGCACTGAACAAGCGATACTTTATGACATTCCTCAAAGTTCCATCCGTTGCAGAGGCTCCCTCCCCTTTACATAATCATGATCCGGTCACTTGGCAAATGGCCTGGATTTTGGACTGTTGATCGTGATTTGCAACCATCCCTGCTTGTTTCTCCCAAGCAAAGTCAATGGGGAAGCTGGATCACATGACATCCTGACTTAACCACCCACAATAATTCGCTTAATGGCAATAACCAGAGACTGCCATTGCTAAAGACTGTGGTCACGTGACATTGTGCTTTACATTGCTTAGTCATGGAAATTCCAGTCTCAATTATTGTGGTTAAGTGAGGGCCACTTGTATCTTTCCTCAGAATTTTTTTTTAAAAGTCGTAATTATTTCAAGCCTTTCTTAATCCAAGCTTCATTGCTCTACTTGCCAGATAATTTGTCCATTGACATTTGCTTTCTCTTTCCTCCTACTTTAGATAGAGGTTTACAAGAGTTTCCGCCCAGGGGATATTGTTTTGGCCAAAGTTGTATCCTTTTTCTGTTATATTTATGTTTAGATTTCTGATTTTCTGTGGAAATTTTCAGACATTTTCCCTTAACCTGTGGGACTAGATCTCTTTAGGGGATGCACAATCAAATTATTTGCTGACCACAGCAGAAAATGAGCTGGGGGTAGTGGTGGCTCATAGTGAAGCAGGTAAGAACAATTGTCTTCTGAATAAACTGAAAAACAATAGCTTAAATGTACACTGGCACCTTTTAAAGTTTCAACTCTCTGCAGATGTGATTTAGTAGGAAATATCAGGTATGCCATGTCACTGTATCTAAATGGGAAAATCTAGAATATCCAGTCTACATAAATAGCTGTTTTTCAGTGTCAAGGTGAAAATTATCCATCATGGGAGTTGTTTTGAACTGGAATTACATGTAGTCCTCAACTTACGATCATAATTGAGCCCAGGTTAAGTGACAAATTTCTTAAGTGAGTTTGCTCCATTTTATGACTGTTCTCATCACATTTGTTATGTGAATCACTGCAGTTCTTAAATTAATAACACAGTTGTTTAAGGGAATCTGGTTTCCCCATTGACTGCTTGTCCGAAGGGCACAAAGGGGGATCACGTGACTGGGATGCTGCAATCGTCATAATCTGAGTCAAGCATCCGAATGTAAATCACGTGATCAGGGATGCTGGTCATGTGTGTGAAAAATAATCATAAGTCACCAGTGCAATTGTAACTTTGAACAGTCACTAAATTAACTGTTGTAAGTCAGGGACTACCTGTACTGAATTTAAAGAGAGGCAAGTTGTGACAACATTAGAAATTAATTGCAGGGTAATTTTCAAAAGCAAATGACTTTTTTTCTCCCCAAGATGATGTTTTTATATAAATGTTGACTTTTTTTGATCTCAGGTTTACAGATGGTGCCGATCAGCTGGTGTGAAATGCAGTGTCCCAGTACACATGGCAAGGAGCTGCGCAAAGTAGCCCGAGTTCAGCCTCAATTTCTGCAAACATAGTGAAAGATGCATACACCAAAACATACGACTGGTAGTAGAAAAGATTAATCCCAGAAGAACCAGAGGAACTTGAAAGAAAAAAATTCAGAAAGCAACTTCAAGAATGCAGAGCTCTTTAGTGAAGGACATCATGATTAGACCGGGTTAGTTTTAATTTTGTAACCTAATTTTATAGTTTTATAATTCAGAAAACTTTCTACTCTGATTTCTGTCTTCAGTTGAAGCAGCTACACTCTGCTTTACAAAAGCAAAAGGACAAGAAAACAATGAAGGCTGCCTGCCTGGATTTTCCCTTGTAAAGTACAAGTCATTGGCCTGTCCAGGAAGTAAGCCTAAATCAATACCCATCAAATGTACTTTAATTGAAAGCCCTTTTGAATCTCAAGTTGTCTCAGTGTCACAAAGAAAGATGGGATAAAACTAGGAACTAATAGAAAAAATGTTAAAACTATATTTTGGCTTATGGAAACATTAGATTTACATAAAATTTATTATTTTGGGGAGAAGTAGACTTTACTGTCAAACTACTGAGGCAGTCTATACAGTGGCACTCAAGTCAGTCTCTGGCATATAAAATTATGTAACTACATCTTTTGACAGTATATATGATAGTGAAATATGCAAAGTCCCAAACAATGCACATTTCAGCATTCATGCTCAAACTATGGAATTGTTTCCAGGGGTGAATACAAAACAGATATTGTTGACTATGACTTTTTTCAATAAAATCCCCTATCAAAAATGCTTTCTTCCAGCTATCCATGTTCTTGTATTTCCTGTACATACCTTTTTAACATCACCTGGGATGTTTTTCAGTCAGTGCTGTGTATAGCCTTGGAGTAGCATTTGAGGCATACAAATAAATTTTCCCCCCATAATTTATTCTGGTCCTGTTTTGGGGGAGTATGGCTTCTGACAGCTATGTATAGTCATGCACCTGTAGTCCTGGCTTGAGTATCTCACACAGATTTGTTTCACCTAAAATTGGCAACTCAGGTTCTTCACTGGATTAGTTACAGATTTCTTATTATATTAATATACCACTTTTACAAGCAATACAGACACAGCAGCTATTGCACATAATTCCTTTATTTTACTGAGACTAGGGCAAATTCAGCCATTGTACAGTGAAATTAGCTCTAGTGTAAAGCTGCCATCCAGAAGGCAGAGACAACCACACAGACTATGGGGTAGAAAAGCAACATGATACACAGTATCAGGGTTTACTGGCACTACACAAAAGTTATTGGACCACAGGTGGAAATTCCAGAGTGGGAGCTAGTCCTTTCTAGTCTCACCCTTCCTTCCTACATTCAGAAGGCAAAGAAATAAGAATTGGCTTTTCATCTAGCTTAAGTGGAATGGTGTGCTGCTTATGCAAAATTTAAGGGAAAAAAAACTAATTAAAAAATGGTCCTTGCAACCATCCTGAATGGCAAAATCAAATGAAGCAATACTTGACTAACTGGAGTTCTCACATAACGACAGCAAAGGTTCCCTTGAGAAAACCTTGGTCTCCTCTTCAGTTCAGTAGCACTGAATTTCATTGCTTTAGGATTTGTTTCTGTCAGTAACCCTGCTGATCCACACCTCTAAAATATCTAGCCAGGTCCTGCTGGAGAAATGTGAATGTTGAAGGATAAGCCATGGCTCTCAGCTTCACCATCTCTGGCTCTTCAGCCCTGTCCCTTGAGGCATGTGCTAGGAAGGGGAAAGGGGTTATGCTACTGATTACTTTGCCTGCCCTCATTTCTTAACTTTGCCCTGAGCTGCCACAGCTTCCATAGCTTTGCGGACAGTCTCCTCGTCTCCCAGGAATTGCATTGGCTTGATAGGCTTCAAATTTTTGTCCAGCTCATAGACGATTGGTATTCCAGTGGGCAGATTGAGTTCCATGATTGCTGCCTCAGACATTCCTGCAAAGAATAACATATATATGAAAATGTATGACGAGGTAAAAAGCTTGATTACATTACTCCATTCAGGACCAATTACTAGAGAACTTTGGTTCAACTAACTTTTTAGGCTGAGTCAGGTTTAATCAGTTTTTGTTCCCAAGTTACAAACAGAATACTCACCTTCTAGGTGTTTCACAATGCCTCGGAGACTGTTACCATGGGCTGCAATGAGTACTCGCTTGCCTTCCTTGATCTGAGGAACAATTTCTTCATTCCAGAAGGGCAGTGCCCGGGCAATAGTATCTTTCAAACTCTCACATGTAGGTAACTGATCTTCAGTAAGATCAGCATAGCGGCGATCCTGAAGAAGGAAAGGCAGCGGAAACTTAATAACAGTGATTGATTCGTGTTTTCTCAAGACTTGTTATAGAATGCGGCACTTCATTTCAAAATACACTTTAGAAAAATTGTGTCTGAAGCTACCTGCTCGCTTGACATATATGTTAGGCGCCTAAGCGTTTATGTATAGACTATTGTAATTTTTTTTGTAATCCCTGCTCAATGACATTTTAGATCTGCAACTGTGACTTAATAATTATTGCCAGCCATATTTTAGGCAATAAATAATTTTAAGATGTCTAATGAAGTTGTACAACATTAAATAATGCCTTAATTTTTTACCATCTTCAGCCACTGAAGAACTGCATTATAATTCACTCATTATTGGATTCATATTTAAACCTATCTGGATTGGTTTCCTCTTTAGTAGCCCTATTCACAATTTAACTGTACTATGTAGCTTTCTGGTGAACTAGTCTTTAAATATTTGAAATAGTATCCTACATTAATTATATTACCATAGTACATGAATATCTATTACAGTTTAAACAGCATGTGAGGCCAATGCTCTAGATATTTCTTAATTCACTAACAAATATTGCATAGGTGGAAAATTTCACCAGTTTAAGAACAGCCTTGACTGTCTCCATCCATAAAATACAAACATTCACGAAAGACCAATGTCAATGATTAATTGCATGTAAGCAATCTGTATCTTAAAATTTTGCTCAAAAAAAAAACGACAGCAATGTAATCATATCCCACAGAAAGCCATAACCTAAAGAAAGATATAGCTGGCCAAAACAGCGGGCCAGTGAGAATATTACATGAGTAGAGGTCAAACGAGATAAAAGTGAACTACAATGGAAGTATCGTTTGAGTCAGAAATCTACAAAGCGAAAGGCAAATGAACTACACAGTAATTATATTCTAATCCCAGCATGACAATTATTTTAAAATAACCTCAAAACAACAGCAATCTTCATCAGATTAACAGATTAGTACTTCATCTTACCTTGCTAATGGTGCTATAGAAAGGGTGATCAGGCTCCATTGGAGGTGGAGGGATGTCATAGGAACGCCTCCATATCTTGACCTGGGCTTCACCATGTTTAGCAGCTGTCTCAGCTTTGTTAAGGCCTGTTAGACCACCATAATGCCTTTCATTGAGACGCCAGGTCCTCACCACTGGTAACCACATTTGGTCAAGAATATCCAACACAGTCCAGAGGGTCCGGATGGCCCTCTTCTGCACAGATGTGAAGCAGATGTCAAACTCATACTTCGCATCTGGAAGAACCCAGAAAGTATAATACTGTAACTCATTTATCTTTACAGCAATTATTGGTGACATAGTTAATCCATTTTGACTCATTTAATCGGCCGTTTTGGAACCCTTATATATCCTCATTTGTCTATGAATCATTTGCCATTATATGTAAAATGAGCACTGACAAAGTATTTCAATGCAGCAAAAGAATGGGCCCAGGGATAGAGGATTAAAATATCCTCTTTCAGAAGCACTCTGTAGCCTCATACCCTGGTTCCTGCCACCAGCTCTCTTTAAAAGCACGTCCACCTGGCATTCTCCAACCTAGTCCTAGTCTGTGATGGAAAGGATTCTCACAATCTGAACTGCCCTTCCAGCAAAGAAAAAAGCGTATTTGTGTGTGGGGGGAGTATAATTTATTAACATTAGTAAAAAATTTAACCTTGCAAAAGATAAAATAAAATATTGTGGCTTTAACGGTATTTATCAGATCTTCATAATCACCTTGTGCTTCCTTGTTTCCTATTGCTTCTAAAGTGCACAAAAATTTGATTATGCAATAATGCAAACTAATGCCATGGTGGAGAAAGCAACAGTTGTGCAATATAGAAGAATGAATAAGGACACGCAAGCATGAATAATACTTGCCACAATCTCCAAATGAAAGGCGGAATTTAAAAAAAACTTATACAGTACAACATGCACACCTGAATGATATTAGAACTGTTGAACGAACTTTTTATTCCTTGGATACCACAACACTGAATTCAAATAATCTTGCTTTAAATAGTATTCCCAGGAAAAGGCCAAACTTACAAATAATATTCTGTTCAGATGGGCTCTTAAGTCCATCAACGAATTATTTTAACATTCACATTTTTAATGCACTAACAAAAACTTTCTACAGATTTTGTAACTGGTTGGAGAGAAACTCAGATGAAACTTTGGAGATTCCACAGTTGTGGATAATACAGAAGGTTGCTTTCATCCTTTGAGGACTGGGGCTCTCTTTCAGGCCACTGGGTAAGTAAAGGTAAGCCTGAAATTAGAGTGTGATTAGACTGCTTCGTGAATCTGCAGAGGTGCAGGTCTGAAATATTTCCTGGCCCTCCCCCACTTCCTGCATTGGGCACAAGCTCTCCTTTCTCTGTTGCAGTACTGAATGACTCAGCTTCTACTACATTTCCTTTTTTTAAAAAAATCACCCAATTGCCAATAAATTTAGACATCTCACTGCTGGATGCTTTCCTTGGAAATAAGTAAGATATCATTGTACCCTCACGGACATATGGAGAAATAACTAACTCAAGGAGACTGTCGAATATGCACAGCTTGGGAGGGAGAGGAACTCTGAAAAACAGCTGCCACCTACTCGAATTAAAACGTCCACCACCCCCCTTTTTTAAAAAAATGCGGAATATTTTTTTTTAACAATCAGAACGATTTGTTCTGTTATCCTGGAGCTGAATGTCAGCAAAAACCACAAAGGGGCTCGAAGGCACGCTTGGCAAAGGTCTTGCCGAAATCACTGAAGTCCGAAAGGGAAAAGGACCGGGATCCGGCTACTGCGAGGCTCCTCCCTTTCGCCTCCGGCAGGAAGGCGCCGTCTCGCGTTTCTCCGCCCAGAGGGACGAGGCTGATCGCACGTGCCCAGGGCAAAAATCTGGGTCTTTTGTCCTCTAAGCCAGAGGTCTCCAACCTTGGCAACTTTAAGACCTGAAGTCCACAGGTCTTAAAGTTGCCAAGGTTGGAGACCTCTGCCCTAAGCAAGTTCCGGCGGTCGCAACAGAACCTGCGGGCGCCCCGGGACCATTTTCTCTAAAACGCCCACCCAGCCACCCCCGAGCTCTTTCGGTCTTCCATTGCACACTCCTAGCGTGGCATAAGAGAGCATCTTTGCCTTCGCAAGCCGATTTTACGCCCCCCCCCAAAAAAAGAGCCCAATTTGCATCTAATTCAATGACACCGGGGACGCACGGATGGGAGTATGAATTGCCTTCCAAGGCAAAAGCTCGGCCCTAAACACCGACCCCCAGGGGAGAGGGATTTTATTTTATTTTTTAAAATCCACATCCGAATTAAAAATTCTCCATCCCCCGTTAGTACAGGCTGCATTGATGACCTTTATAAACAGTCCAAAATGATTCACCTACACCAACCACCCCACACATTTCAGAATAATCAGTCCCCCGCCACCCACCTCCCCGTCCCAATTTCCCCGGAGCGAAACAGGAGCAGAGGCGGCCCCGGCTGCCCGAGCATCAATGTCCCCGTCGCACCCTCCATCCTGCCCCGCTTCCTCCCGCCTCTTCACCTCTCAGCGCTTCGCCGCCGCGCCGCGCTTCTTCCTGCCCGGCTGGGCTCAAATCCGCATCGTACCAGCCGCTGAACCGATTCTCCAGGTTCCAGGCGCTCTCCCCGTGCCGAACCAAGACGAGCCTGTACGCAGCCGCCATGCTCTGAATCGGAGAGACTGAACCGGAGCGCGACGCAGGGGAATCAAGGTTCCTCTCCCACCCCCAACCAAGGAGACTCTTTACCGGCTAGTGCGCATGTGCCGAAAGGAGACTGCTAGGACGCAGGCGTTCCCGTAGTCTTCCAATCTGGGTAGACTCTCAGCAGCTACGTAGATTGCGGGTTAATTTGGGTGACTCCCACTTTATAAAGGAGGGGAAGAAGTTACTTGGTTAAATTTACTGTCGATGCAATGCGTGTGGCTCATGCACAGAAAGAGCTATTTGCGTTATTGTCGTTAAGACTATAACATGCGTTTAGGAGGTAAGAGCATATCATCCGTCCCTCAGACTCATGAAGCGCATATAAAAAATGGCGTGGCATCAGCTGACGAGCCGCAATTGTCTCATTTTGCTCTGAAAACTTCCTAAAGGGTCGGAATGTACCACACAGGCAGAAATAATAAAAGATCAGAGCAACAGAGCATCCTCTAGTGTGGTGAATGTCAGCTACATAAAATCCATGTTGCAAAAAAAAAAGAAAAAGCCACTAGCCATTAAAGGTTATCGGAGACAACAGATCTATTTTAACTTTGATCAAATAAACCAAGTTTATATTCCTTCCTTTTATGTCTAATAATTTTGATACGTAGTATCTTCAAATAATATGCTGGAACTGGATTTCTTTTACTTTATAATCTGTCCCTCCTTGCAAGATTCTTTAAAGCCTTATCAAGAAGCCTCTTTTGCAAATTCAAATAGGAAAATTATTCAAATCACTTTCTGGATAATCAGATATATTCAGTGATTGGACTACTGCAGCACCCTCTACATGGGGCTGCCCTGAAGACCATTCTGAGGCTCCAATTGGTGCAGAATGTAGTTGGCAAGGAGTACAGATACCCTTGACTTAAATTTGTTTAATGACCGTTTAAAGTTACAATGGCATTGAAAATGTGACTTATGACCATTTTTCACACTTTCATCTGTTGCAGCATACCCATGGTCATGTGATTAAAACTCAGACACTTGTCAACTGGCTCATATTTATGACCTTTGTATTGTTCAGGGTCATAATCCCCTTTTGTGACCTTCTGACCAGCAAAGTCAGTGGAGAAGCCGGATTCACTTCATTATCACGTTATTAACTTAACTGCAGTAATTCACTAATTGTGCCAAGTAGAACTCACTTAACAACTGTGTCTTAGACACATATTTTGAGCCCAATTGTGGTTGTAAATTGAGGACTATCTATAAACAGTGCCAGACATATAGCACACATAACACCACTCCTGCATGAGCTGCACAAGTTAGCACTGTGTTCCTAGGTGCAATTCAAGGTGCTACCTATAAATTTCTACATGGCTTGGAACTGGGGTACCTGAGGATTGCCTTTTTTCAAGAGTCTCTACCTGTCCAACCAGGTCAAGCAGAATGGCATGCTGCAGATCTTGTCAGCCAAAGAATGTCGACTGGGGGGCTTAGGTGAGCTTTTCCTGCAGTGGCCCCTGCTCTATGGAACATTCTTAGGAGATCAGAATGGGCCCAACCCTGGTAACCTTTCATAAGGTTGTAAACCCTGGCTATTGTCCCAAGGCCGAGGGCCCGATATCTTGGCTAAATTGCTAACTGGCCAAATATCTTGATCTTGTGTATGCTGAATTGGATGTTTTTAATGTTTTTTTGCTGGTTATACTGTTTTTATTGTTTAAAATGTTGTTTTAACGTTTTAATTATAAGCAGCCCAGAGTCATTGACTAAAGTAGGTAGCCATAGAAATTGAACAAATTAATAAATAATTCAGATCACTGATGGATGACCTCTGCATATAATTTCAATGTAGTTACTAGGAATCAAGGTTCATGTGACAGCATCATTAACTTTTTAGTATTATCACTGTCTGCAGGCAATGGCAAGCATTTAAATTTAATGTCACAGAAAAAGGACTTTTTGTTTTTGTTTTTAAAATGATTATATCCACCACTCAGAAAAATAGGGCTAGTCCTATTAGAGTGAAGATGATCATCTTATATATTCATATTGGGTAATGGAATTCATTATTCTTAGTCAGCCAGATGTTTAGACTGGATTTGACATTTTTATCCACCTATTTAGTCCTTCCCAAGGACCTGGGATAGGCAGATGATGTTGTTTGATGGTATTGTTGGAAGAATTATCCTTCTGGGTTCAGTTCCAAGTGGGGAAAAAGACACTGGAAACATGGAGGCTGTTTGGAAAGATGGTTTAATGGTGGACAGGACCCTATAGCTTGGAGTTCCAAAGTGAAAAGGATGATCACTTGCTTCAAGATGTTGGGTGAAGGAAAAGAAGAGGCAAGATGCTGAAAGTGCAATTGTTTTATACCCTCTGTTGGCCCCACCTTACTGTTTTCTTGTTCCTGTGTAGAAATGTATTCCATTGGCTATCAGACTCCCAGGGGCGGGGGTCTTAGCTAACTTTGTAGGCTTTGTCTGGACCACATGACTTCACCTGAGTGCTGGCTGATGCAATCTTCCCAGGCCAGGTGGTGAGATGGGTAGAGGCCTCTGTTATGTAGAATACTCTGGCCCAGGCCTTACAGGTCTGCCCATTAACAAAGGTGGGGGGGTGACCTGCTTCTGAGTTTTTATTTCCCTTTTAGGGGAAGTATTGTGCCTTTTAAATATTTCCTAGGATATTTCATTTTTCTAGGAGAGGGATGGGTGCTAACTTTCTACATGACCTACAGTGTTAAAGGTTATTACTAATATTAGCATCAGGCAGAAGTGTTTTGGGGATTCTCTTGAATGTAAAAAAATAATAATTGCCTGACTTTAAGTACTGTACTGTGTCCCTTTAAGTTTTCTCCCAAAACCCTTTAGGGAAAAAATCTTGGGTCCTCCCTCCCCCCCCCACCTTTCCAGACAATTATTACAAGCTTGCATCTCCCTCAACTTCATATCTGCATAATACCAATGCTGCCTTGGTTGTACTCTTCAGACAAATTCTATTCGGAACAGCCAATGTAAATATAGAATCAATCAGAAAACTTCAAAGTTCTGCTGTGTTAAGGTTTTTAAAAATTGAGACAAAATAAACTGCTTTCCTTGCCTCTTTTATTTACATCAGTGTGGACTTCATCTCCCAGAATTCCTCAGCAACAGTGCTTGCTACAGAATTCTGGGAGCTGAAGTCCACAATCTTAAAATTGCTAACTTTGAAAAACATTGATTTACACGAAGGGACAGACCACAGTTAGAAAGGTGTGCAGGGTCAGAAGGAATTGTAATCCAAGTCGGAAAAGAATAAGGAGGTCGGAGCCCACCTTCGGCTTTTTTTAACTAGCTGGCAAAATGGAAGAGTCGGAAGTTGGTGCTCAGCACGGAAGGGGATAACCGGAATTACTTAAAATAAAGTAGACGCGGCACGTGGTTTGGGTCTTTTTCTTTGGCGAGCCGTGGCGAGAACCGAGCGATATGGGTCGTTCGGGCAAGTTGCGCTCCGGTACAGCCGGTAAACTTAAGCGTTGGCGCAAAGGGCACAGCAGCGACAGCAATCCGGAGGGACGACGTTACCGCCTGGCCGCCCGTGGTCGTCTCCTCGCCCCCCGGTCAGGTACGAGCAGTAGCCGCAAGAGCCACAGAGACGATCATGGCTTTAATTCCGTTGCGGTAGCCGATTCTTTTCCGTTTAAATGCTGATCAGCGGCAGCGGCAGCTCTTTGAGCGTTAATGAGAAATAACGATTCCACTTACAAATGTTCTATGAATTTTGAGTAAAAATAGATCAGCCATGTCTGTTTGCGTATGAAACATCTACATCTTGAAGCTATAATAACTTCATCATAGAGATCATGTACACCAGTGGCCTGTTGACTTAAGGATCTTGTTTTGGACAAATGGCTGTCTCATCTGAAGATCTCCCATGAAGGGGAAATCTGTCCCACTATAGTTAAGAACTATTGATATTTAAAAAATTTTTCTTAAGATCTACCCTGACTCTTTTTTTTTCATTTTATCAATGTCCTTTTTAAACTGCAGGGCTCAGAACTGGACCCAGTCTTCCAAGTTGGGCCGAAACAAGGCAAAATAGATGGGATGGTTACAAATAGGTCCCCCAAAAGTGCATGTCTGTTTAGCAGTTATACTGCCATATCAAGCCATGTCCAGCTTGGATCTGCTTGGGCTTGTGAATACCCAAATTCTATCATAGATACTTAAGCCCTCATCCTATACTTTTGCCTTTTATTTTTTCCTCATAAGTGTGACTTTACATTTCTCCCTGTAAAAGTTTGTCCTGTTTTAGTCCACTGTCCAAGCTAGATCTTTTTGAATCTTGTCTTTATGTACAAATGTGATAAAAATGTATCCTCAAACCATTCATCCATGTAGTTAATAAAATTATGTGGCCTTAGAAATCCATTTAATAGTTTTTTCATCTACCTTATATTTTAACATTTTCTTAATGAGAGTATCATAAAAGACCACATTCTTGATCTCAGCAGTTGATAAAACCTATATCAAAATCTTCAATAGATCACATCCTCAATGTCATTTCCCCAATCTATTCAGCTTTGTTAATAAAAGTGGAATATCATTTTGTGATATTTATTTTATTTTGCCTTTATTATTTTTATAAATAAGGCACTATACATCCCAGTACCCCTTCCTCCTGATATTTCCCCACAACAACTCTGTGAGGTGAGTTGGGCTGAGGAAATGACTGGCCCAAAGTGCTGTTTCTTGTTAATTGCTGCATTCCTATTCAAATGCTTACAAATATGCTATTTAATCTTATATTAGGACATCATTTTGTATAAATTTCTATTTTGGATCCCTTTAGGCAGCTTAGCTTATTATTTATGAATTTCTTTGTGTAGATTATCTGATAGTGATGCTTCAAGAATTAGCTCAATGTTTGCCTTTCTCACAGAAAACAGTAACCTGACTGTAGATGCCCTGAAACTACATAATGAGCTGCAGTCATCAGGACCTCTGCCTAGAGAGAATACAAAGTCTTTTGTGGTGGAAGATAACAGTGAATCTGCTAAGACTCACAAATCATCTGCAACTTTCCTGAGTGGCTTGACTGACTGTACTAATCTCACCTTCAGCAGAGTGCAGCGTCTTTGGGAATCCAATTCTGCTGCTCATAAGGAGGTATGCAGCTGCCAATTTTTATGAAAACCAACAAATGTGATTAACAAGATTTTCATTATTACTTTAAGAGAATAGACTATAGGGATAGTGAAGTGCAATAATACCACCCAAATAGACTGGAGCTGTTGAACCAGCAAGACTTAGCTAATAAAGTTGTTTTCTAATGGATTGGATCATTTGGGGTTTTTTTTGCTGTTCATTGGTTTTAATAACTGCTAAAAGTACTGTATATGGTTAATATTTCTTTCATTGGTCTCCAGAGATAGTATGTACCATTCATTAAGGAAATAGGTTATAGTAATAACTCTGCCTCTTCAATTCAGTCAAGCCTGATAAGGAATGCAAGGGGAGGAAACCGGTGTTGTTGGTAGCATCTTTGCTTCTTTGGAACAGTTTATCCCCAGATAAATAATTCTATTATTTTGGAAATGTTGAAAAACCTGCTTTACCATCAACCATTTGGGGTTTCAGTTTTCTGTGACTTTTAACCATGTTTGAATAAAATTTCATAGGCTGGGTTAATTTATTTTTGAACCTAATGTTTTTAGGTATATTTTAATGTGAGCTACCCAGAGTCAATATTAATATGGGTGGAATACAAATTACAGAAATAAAGATTCATTAAGTAATAGCTGGACATTTTCCACTGTTCTTCTATTACCATGGAAGAAAGGAATAGGACAGAAGATACCCAAGGCTGGAATTTTCTTTGGTGTCTCATATTTGGTACACTGTCTGGGTGGATAATAAATGCTGCTTTATTCACAGCAGTTGTAAGAGCTTGATGAAAGGATCAGCAAGATTTGTGTATAAATTGAGAAGTATTATACAATGAATTTTAATTGGGTGAATAGAGTTTTTGACTCTTTAATTTGGATTTCTTATAGATATGTGCAGTATTGGCTGCAGCCACAGAGGTAATCCGAACACAGGGTGGTACAGAAAGTGAGACAGAATATTTTGGTGTATTGGTAAGTATCAAAAGAAATATATCCAAATGATAGCCTGGAAATTCCAGAACATTGAAATGTAAAAAGCAATATGTTTACTAAAAACAGAACGATGAGACTCTAAAAATATCTGAAAAGCCACAGATTCCCTCTTTATGCTACAAGTTTTCATTTTGCTCCCTTGTACGTTCTGTAGGCGGCTTATTTTTTAAAAAGTACCCTTCACCTTTTTATCTCAGAGATTTTCATTGGGCACTATAAATGTCAGTTATCTGATCACCAATCTGAAGCTGGAGAGCAAACATCTCCATGCTTTTGACTGCTGGATGGAGCAAGGTGTAAGGCATGGAGAACCAACAAGTATCAAAAAACAGTGTATAGATAGGCTAATGTGGAGATCAGTTTCTTTCAGGATAAAGTCCCACGGATCTACCTTTTCTCTGCGTTTCTGAGCTGTGTTATGTCTCCTTAGATGACTACTTTGGAAGCTGTGGAGTCTCCCGAATCCTTGGCTGCTGTTGCATATCTGTTAAGTTTAGTGTTGAAGCGGTGAGTTCTAGGAACACGACAAGCATTTTTATGGGTTTGGGGGTGCACTTTAGGATAATTCAGAGAAAAAGGGATCAAGAAGGACACTATAAAATTTTGTGCAACGAAGTTGGTGTCTTGGACAAAGATTCTACTACAAATTAGACTTGATCTTGCAAAGTCAGTGATATCCGTTTTTAAACTTATTTAAAGGAAATATTCTTAGGTTTATATATTTTTATAAAAGTTTCTTATATATTCTTTTTATGTAAAACATTTTGAAACCATTAGTCATTAGTCATTTCTTCTATTATGGTCCCTTGTCACTGTAACTGTGTCCAATCTGCTTCCTCCTTGAATTTGTTACTGCAGTAGGTGGATGAGGGATGATTAAAATTTCACAGTTTGCTGTCTCTTTGTGTCCTTATTTTATACTTAACGGGCATATTAATGATGCCTTACAAAAAGGTAGTCTGTGTCATCAGAGCCTGTGCATCTTATAAGTGGGATTGCAGGTATAGCAATGTGAAGTGCCACAAGTGAGTTTAGTTGCACAAGAATGGAATCACTGAATGCAAAAGGCAGTGGAATGCTTGTTACTAATTCCTCTTATTTGATGCCTGTCATATTCTGAATCTTCCCCAGGGTACCCAGCCCTGTGCTGATCAAAAAGTTCTCCGATGTTTCCAAGGCTTTTATGGAAATTCTAGGCTCACAATCTTGTGGAGACTCTACTTTGGCTCTACGATGGGTAAGTGCATCAAAGAGGTCATCTATGTATTATCTAAATATTACATATGGGATGCTCTTGTTAATAATTGAATGTTTCCTGCAATGCTCTATATATTTTAAGAGAGAACAAATCTGTTAGAAGCCCCTTTGCTCAGCATTTTGAACTGTACTGTAACAAGTGAAGAAATGCTGGATTGAATTAAGCCTACTATTAGACTGTACATGATTTTGCTTGATGCCTGTTTCAGGTATTTAAAACTGAACTGTTTTACAGACAGATGCTTCTGGGTATCCAATGTTCATAGGACAATGCCTCATTGCTATCCTTTATCTCTTTATCAGGTCCTCTCCTGCCTTGCTACATTGCTACGAAGACAAAATCTGTTAGCATGGAATTACCCTGTGACAATGCAAGTTTTCCATGGTATTCTCAGCTTCACTGTCCATGTCAAGCCCAAGGTGAGTTTGTATATTTTATATGGTCCATGGTTCACAGTTGTTTAAATCTGATTGTTAAATGTCCGGTATAATATGGCTTGAAGTTGGGCAAATATTCTAGCTCAGCCTGCAGCCTCTCCCATCTTTCTTGTCTCCTTCAGGTCCGCAAGGCTGCTCAGCATGGTGTCTGCTCTATCCTCAGGGGTAGTGAGTTCCTATTTGGAGACGGAGCTCCTCCACATCACCCAGCTGCAATTTCTACTGCTAAGTTCTGCATTCAAGAAATTGAGAAATCTGGAGGTATCTAATTCATGTGATAAGAAGCTGTTCCATTTATCTTTCTTTGGCTCTAATTGTGATCCCTATATTGTTCCCCTGAATTCTATGTATTCTGGTTTCAAGAAAAAAAAACAGCAACATTTTAGCAGAAGAGCTGTGGCTATGATTCAAAAACTGGTTGAAAGGGCAAGAGGCAGGAGAATTGCAGGTATTCTGCAGTAGCACAACTTTGCAACCCATGCAGAACTCCTGGATAAATGATTTGAAAGTAGTCAACTCCTTTTTTGATCTTCTAAAGCAAATTTGCAGAAAGGCCAACTTGTTTTTCCTAGAAATATTTTCCCATTTTAATTTATGTCTAATCATCCTTTTCCGAGGAAGGATCATTTTAATTTCAACTTTGCAAGTAAATATAACACTTTTTCTGAAAAAAACCCTCTTACGTTGATTTTGTTTATTAAAGGATTTTAATATTATATATTTTTATTCCACAACTTTGCACAATACCAGGATGTTTTTAAAATCAGCTTGAAGAATGGAATGCAAACTTTGCAAGGAGCAATAGTAACTGTGTTGTGTGTTGAGAGAATAATAGAACTAATATTTGTTTGGCTCCTCAGGTGCTAAGGAGGCCACAACAACTTTGCACATGCTGACTCTGCTGCGTGATTTATTGCCCTATTTTCCTGCTCCAGCTGTCAAATCTTGCTGTGAAACCTTGCTTCGAGTTATGACCCTCAGCCATGTAGTAAGTGTTCCTCCTCTTTTTAGGTTGACTTTGTGCTGCCTTGTCTTTTGAATGCGGTATAGTCACAACTGTGTAAGCCACTTGGAAGACCAGAGAGCTTTAGTGGGAATGAAGAACAAAGATGGATTACCTCTATCTACTCCCCTTGTCTTAGCCTAGTTGAAAACCCAAATGCCTCTTTTGACAGAAATGGAGAGGAAAAGCAAGAGCAGTGATTAATTGTTATTCATTTTTCTTCTCCCCGTCACTGCCCAGCTAGTGACAGCATGTGCTATGAAAGCTTTTCATAGCCTCTTCGCTGCCCAGTCATCTCCAATGTGTTTGCCAGCTGAACTTAATGCCCAGATTATCATGGTAAGTAATGCAATGATTGGGTGAAAGGTGCACAGCCAGCCTTGGATGTTCAAGTAACCTTTTCTGTTGTTCTGCACCGCCAGGCTCTTTATGACTATGTACCCAATGAGAATGACTTGCAGCCTCTGTTGGCCTGGCTGGCTGTCATGGAACGTGCACACGTTAACCTTGCAAAGTAAGGGTGAGATAATAATGGGGCAGATTTATGTGGGGATTGGAAAATGCTGTTCAGATAGTCAGAAATAACTTTTCTTTTGATTTTAGGCTGCAGTGGGATCTGTGCTTAGCTCATCTTCCCCGTCTCTTCAGCATAGCTATGAACTGTTTCCTGTCTCCTCACAGCCAGGTGGTGGATGCTGCCGCCCAGACCCTAATGGTATTACATTGCCCTTACTTCTAGATGTAGAGCGCAAAGCTGGCAAGAACTATATTTCAGGGACTTTATTTCATTTAATGTAAGAACTGTGGGGCATTTCCATGTGCAGTTTTGTGATGAAGCACTTCCTGCATTGTCATTGTTGGCTGATGTGCTCTTGATCTGTATAGAAAACGTGGGCTGATGCAAATGTGAATTTGTGTGATTCAGGTTTTGCTCAATGAATGTGTGGCCCCTCTTGTGACAGAACTAGGACTTGTTTCATCTGCAACTCCCTCTGGATCTGCTGTTCACATTTGCAAGATGTTCAGGTACATGAAATAGCTTGGTTGGTTGCCGCAGTTTAACAACCTCCTATTCATGGATTATTACAAACATAGAATGTTGAGATTCTTTTTTGATTTGCCAATGGGTGTTTTTTCCAGAGCGGTGGAAGAAGGTCTGACATACCAGTACCACGCAGCTTGGGCCTCAGTGTTGCAAGTGCTGAGGGTTTTCTTTAAAACATGTGGGCAGCAGTGTCATCCTATAATGCAAAAGGTAAAGGAATGCTGTAGGTCATTAACATTAATGGCACATGAAACAAGCAGGGAATTCCCAAGTATCCAGATTAAGAATAAAAACATCTGTAGAAAGTAAAGCCTTTGGGTTATTGATTGCTGTTACCTGGATTTAAGAACCTAGATAAGGAGACAAAATGTGAGTTTATACAATTAGTATTTGAAGGCTAGTGATTTGAACCAATACAGGGAGAGATTTTTTTTAAGAATGATTTTCTCCACTGGATATGAAGGCACTGCAGTTGGATTTCTTTTAGGTACCCCGTTAAAAGAATTAAGTGCCCTCCAGAACCAGGCACAATTCATGTTTTCAAGGGGAGAAGACTCCAATAAAGGAGACAATGCATGAATAAGCAGGCTTTGGACTTCTCTTGTTAATCTTTTGTTCTTAATTTTGTTAAACATGTTCCAAATTTACATTATTTTATTCTGCTTCTTTTTTCGAAAGAAAAAAAAAGATTTATCTTTGGGAGTTGTACTGCTGAAATTCAGCTAAGAGACTCCAAAACCCATTGGTTGCCAGCTATGCTTAGAGGATATGAAAAATTGTGATGCTCTTTCCTATGTAATCCTTTCTAATTTCCCTTTTGCTGCAGTGTCTGCAGTCCCTAGCTGATCTGCGCAGTTCCTCGCACTTTCCCCACACTGTGTTGCTTGATCAGACTCTGGGAGCCGCAGTGGCCACTATGGGCCCTGAGGTAGTGCTGGAGGCTGTTCCCCTAGATATTGATGGCACAGAGTAAGTAGAGTTTCCTTCTTCATATTTGTAAAGCCATTGCATGTGATGTTTCTGCATTATTATCATTCTGTCTTCTGAACTAATTTCAATAGACATATGAAGCAGAGTCCAAAAATGTGTTTGAGGTAGGGAACATGTTTTAAACCAGCATGCCTCAAGCTTTTAAATTATAGAGGAAGGAGCAGTATGACTTGTAATTTCATTGATTTTGCAAAGATACTGAAAGCCACTTGGTTCTTCAAAGCAATGCCCCCATTTACCCTTATTCGTTTACTATTATTCACAGGTTTTCTTTGCAGTTGCACAAGGCATTAAGAGAGAACCCGCTGATTAGCTTAGGCATATACCAGAGCCTGCCGATTATCTCATCAAAAATCAAAATTAATGAATTTAGCAAAGCAAAAAATAATAATCTCATTTTAGTTACCATTCTTATCTGGTTTGTAAGCTTTTGTTGTGCTTTTAGTTGTTTTTAAGGACTTTAGCAGTGAAAAAGAGAAATATGTATTGAAATAAGTTCATAGGTTGAAGGGACAAATAAAGACAAATAAGTGTATTTATAAATTATTGAATTATTTAATAAATAACAAATATATTTGTAAATGTTTTTTAGTTTTATTTTGTATGGTTGTTTTGGTTTTCTTAACAACTGAGTTTTGCTTTTGTCTGTATATCCTGGGATTACTAATTTTTATAAGGAATATCAGAAGTTATCCTTTCCAGACTCAGATTTCTGATCCATCTTCTGGCATGGACTGGCAGCAATTTTCAAGAATTTCAGGGAGAAGTTTTTTCAGACCTACATGGTAGAGCTTTTACATGCTAAACACGTCTTTCACACTGAGCTGTGACTCACTTAACTAACTTGTTCCTTTGTCAGTTGATTTTTATACAATTACCTTGGTATTACTGGGCATCAAACTGGGACAAAAATGTGACTTTCAGAATAAGCATCTGTTGTGCTTTATGTGGAACTTTTGAAACCTGACATCAAATAAAGCAAAGATAGCTGGAATGGATCTGTTAGGCACGCAACCCTGACACTTACCATGTTTCATGCTCCACAACTTAATTTTTGTGTTATTAATTTAAGCTTAATAGAACAGGGTGCCAATCACTAGAGGTATTTGAGGAGTCATTGGATTGAGAAGGAATCTTCTTGTGGTTTGAGTGTATGACTGTGTGAATTTGAAAGAGTTCCCTGCTGACCCATGTCTGTTTGGATCTTAACAGTTAATGCATAAATTGAGGACTACCTGTATGTTCAAGAGAAATTAGGAAGCCATCTGACCAGAGTGCTTGAATTCTATGGTTCTGTGACATTTTTGTGGCTAGCAACAGAAAGCACTGAGAAAAGCATATAATCACCCAAATCAAACATACTCACTGCTGGCATTTCCCATCCCCTCTTAATTGCGTACCGTTATATTATCTACAGGGAAACATTGGACTTTCCTCACAGTTGGCTCCTTCCTGTGCTCCGAGACCACATCCAAAGTGCACCACTTGCCTTTTTCTCCAGTTATTTCCTGCCACTTGCCACTTCTTTAAAAAACAGAGGTAATTAGACATCCAAGTAGCACAAGCCATATTACTTGCAAGTAGACCTAAGTTTTGGACATCAAAACCGTGTGACAAAATAAACCTGGAGAATTTATCACCTTTAAGTTGGAGGTTTTCAAAAATAAAACTTAGCTTCTTAAGGTGATTTTTTTTTTCTAGGAGTTTACAGTTTGGACTACTTGGTATATATAATTTTATAAAAATCAAGATTTAAAATTATAGGTTAATTGCATTTTTTGTCTTTACCTCTACATTATGAAAAGTTTTGGAAGGTATTCAATAAGCAAATTATTGATTATCGATCAAATGTAGACAAATATGTGTCAAATATCTAATGATATTGCATTAGTATGTATATTTCTGATACAGACCCAACGTTGTCAGTTATTTTTCCAGATTAACTGTCACGCAAGGAGGGAGGTGTGTTTTAGAATTAGCTTCCAGCAATGCAGCTATTATGGTCATGAACAATGAAGAAACTGGGAGAAACAGTTCGGTAGCATCTGGAGAGTCATCTGTTTCTCATTCCTATCCCTGTGCCTATGGAAGCGCAATTACAAATAGATCTCTCTCTTTTTGCAGCCACCGAGCTTGCCCAGGCAGGTCAGGACCTAGAAGCTAAGATCTACAATACACTCCAGTGGCAAGTGAGGAATTTTGTTTTTGGGTTGGTTGGTTGGTTTCTTTCTTTTTTTTTTTTTTTTGATAGCTGGTATAAAGCATATTATGATTTTGACATAGGAAATATCAGTGAAGGTAAAACGTGTTGACCTTGCCTTTTTTGTCTTTCAGATCTGGACCTTGCTGCCAAGTTTCTGTAACCATGCTACAGATGTGGTTCTCTCATTCAAAGGACTGGCACGCACTCTAGGCACGGCCATTAATGACTGTTCTGAACTGCGGCAGATAGTGTGCCAAGCTTTGCGCAGGCTAATTAATAAGAGCTGCCAAACAGGTAAACATGACTTGTTAATTGCCATATTGGCAACATCTTCACCTCATTTCTGTTTATTCCTAGACTCAGACAATAAAAGATTATGATGCAATCTTCAGAAGGTTTGTCTGGGATTGAAGCTTCTGTGGTGGAAAGGCCTGACAAGAGTCCTTGTTAAACTGCCTGAAAATCCTTTGATCTCAGAATAACACTTTCTTCATTCCATTTCTCTGCTTCCATTTGCAGAGGCTGAGCGTGCTGAGGTTGGACGCTTTGCAAAGAACTTTTTGCCCATCATGTTCAATGTATACAGCCAAGAGGGTGATGATAGTGAGAGCTTAGTGCACCGGCGCTCTTTGCTGGACACCATCCGGGCTTACTTGACAGTTACTGAAACAGGGGTGAGTAGCAATCTTTGAAAAAAAAAAATATGGGTCTCAGAATTCACCATTTGCTAGAGTACTAAAACAGGAAGATGCCTGAAGCAAAAGTGATTTTGGAATTTATGGTGGTGTGCTGCTGGTACTGGAAAAACATCTCTATATGGAATTTTTTATTTTATCTTTCACTGCAGATGGTAAATTCCTTCCTGGAGAAAGCTTGTGAGAAATTGAACAGTTCTGATAGTTCAGAATTCACTAGGTAAAGTTTGTTTATTTATTAGGTTTGTGTGTCACCCATCCTGTCTAGGTGTAAAGTTACCAGAGAGAGGCTTTATCTTGTGGTGTTTTCTTCTATGCTTCAAGTGGATATGCTCAGCATCTACCTTATATTTGCTCCAGAAGATAGGATATAAATCAGAATTATCTATATCGATCTGTGAAACATTTCCAAACATCTTTTATTTTTGATCCCGTTATCTTCTGTAAAAATTTGGGGGATTTTGTCCCATTCATTAGATAAGGTGAGAAGGAAATGCGGGATGAAATAAATTTCAGGGTGAACTACGTAGTCTTTCCGTTGCTAATTCTAGAGTAGATCTGGTAGTTTTATGCCATTATAAGAAGAATTAGTTGTCTTCTATTCAGAAAGAGTTCAAATTCATAAAGATTATTAGGATTGTGTTCTTTTAACTGTGTCCTCCTTGCTGCAGGCTTTCCATTTTGGATTTAGTGGTGGCTATGGCTCCCTATGCTGATGAATCATCTCTGCATGCTCTGTATGGCAGCATCCACTCTTCCCTGCAAGTGAGTTACTGTTCAGCTGTTGGGTTCTATGTTATGACACTTCACATTGCAACCCTGTTGTTTTTGGTCAGTGAGGCTATCAAATCGAAGGAAGAGATCTAGGTAACACATTTCTTTTTTTGAAGAAGAAGCAGAAGCTTGCAAACAAACTTTGTTTGGCGAGTACAAAATAGTGGTGTGAATTTACCCACGTTAGTTGTCACAATTCTATTATCTAGAGTTTTGTTGACCTAATGAAATAATACTTAAATCAGATCCACTGCTGTCCTTTTCAATTAAAAAACTAAGGGGCATAACTATATGTAATCCTTATTTCGTGGGGCTGGTGAAAAAATGTTTTATTAACTGAGGGAGCCATTTATTTTTAATTTTTTGTACTGATAGGAAAGAAATTATTTGAATTTTGTTGATTTTGTGGGAAAGATCCATATAATGTGTTTAGATTTTTATTTAAACATCCTCTCAGCCACTTGAAATTGCTCATTTGTAAGCTTTTCCCACAAGGCTTAGACCAGGCCAAGACAGCATAGCAATGGCCATTTATTTGATTGTTGGATTGTAGCTATTTCTTGAATTTATTTGTTTTATGTGCTGCTAAATCCTTCAAGACTCCAGAGACCTTATAAGAATAGATAATATGCACTGACAACTCACTCACCCCAAACAGTAAAATACAAGCTAAATAAACTAAAAGCATTAAAATGCCCCAAATTCAGAGGCCCACCAAATTGAATATTGCATTATTTTTGGTAATTGGGCATCCCCTGGGCAATAGTGTTACCACCAGCAAATCCTTTCAACCTAGAAGCTCCCTATAATTAACTCTATAAGGGCTTCTGACATGAAAACAGACAGACCACTTTTCAGAAGGCCTTTGTCAAAGAGGCCACTGTCCTTTCTACAAGGAGGGTAGAGGTAAGATAATTGAAGAGCTACATTTTTGGGTCTTAGCCAGTGGTGGGATTTAAAAGTTCCCACCACTGGTTCTGTGGGCATGGCTTGGTGGGTGTGGCTGCAAGGGAAGGATTGTGCGATCGTGCGTGCATGCGCACCAAATCTGCGCGTGTGTTAAAACAGTAAAAACTAAGTTACTGCGCCTCTCTGCTGTTTAGCACAGCAATCTGCTCTGCCAAGCCAAACAGCTGAGAGGTTAAAAAGGACCTAGGAGCAGGGACAGGCAGGTGGCTCCAACTGCAGAACATTGGAGAGGCTCGGAGCAAACCAGTTCTCTGCCAGCTGATCTTCGGCGCTACTGGTACGCCAGAACCAGGCCGAACCAGTAGAATACCACCATTGATCGTAGTCCCTCTTACCTCATGAAAACGAGGCACCACTTGCAGTTTTTCTTAGGTAGTTGAGTCTGAGTGGAGTCTTAGCATTAAGTCATGTAGGCCTTTATAAGCCAAAAGTAGCACCCAGAAACCTAGTGGCTACTCTGCAGCCTTACAAAATAGGTGTAATATTCTCAAAGTAACAAGCACCAGCCAATAAGCAGATCACTGATTGTGAATCAACTGCACTTTCCAAGTGGTCTTTAGAAGTAGTGCCCAAAATGAAACCAGGGAGGCCCATCGGGATATGGTGTCTTCCCTTTCAAGGTTATGAGAATTGAGTCCTTGTGTTTTTTATATATGCACATTATACTGTATACTTTGAATTATCTATTTGATCTGATTATCCTAGAACAAAGATCATAGAATACAGAAAAAGATTTATCGGGTGCTAGAGGAAGTGTGTGCTTCTGACCAACCTGCGTGTCGTAATTTTGTACTAAGTCATTTGGAGGAACTGAAGAGTGCTCTGTTGGACTCCCTAACCAGTGCAACGTCACCTGCTAAGAGAGTAAGGAAAACTTTTTACCACCCAAAGTAAATAAGATGTAAACTGTGATGGATATCAAAGAATACTGTGTATATTTCCATATTGCTTTTTTTTTGTTCTTAGCCCCGGCTGAAGTGCCTCTTCCATGTTATCAAACAGCTGACAGTGGAACATGAAGATTTTGTCATAGCCCTGGTGCCAGAGGTGAGAGAGCACAGTAAAAGAGGGTTTAGCACAGCCCTGAAGAAACTGGAAATTTGAGTGTAGAATTATGTTGTCAGAAGATGGTGAAAAATTAAGCGCATGGAATGAAATATTCATCATTTTATTCATTTATAAAATGTCAAATCTGCTTTTCATTATAAAACCATCCCTGATCTTTGGCCATGACATTTAAGTAAGTTTAAAACAACCTCAGATTTGAAATGCAGCAATTTCACAGTAAAAGATCTCTGAAAGTATTGTTAACTATTTAAACCAAGCAGAATAGAATAGTTTATTGGCCAAGTGTAATTAAACACACAAGGAATTTGTCTCCGGTGCGAAAGCAACAGGTAAAGCAACAGTGTAATAATCATCGTAACGATACCAGTAAGAAGAGGTAGTAAAGAAGATGGAAAGGATGATGATAATGATGATGATGATGATATATAACAGGAGTAATATACTTAGACATAAGACATAAAACATCAGTAACAAATCAGAAGGTGCAATAGAAACTTGGATGAATCCAGTTGACTATGAAGGCTCTTACCAACTTGTAAAAGAGAGAAAGAGACCATATCACCTTGCTTCTACATTGCTTTCTCTTTGTTGCAAACTTTAGGTCTTTCTCTGAGCAGGGTCATATTTCTCTTCAGCACTTTTGTAATGAAGTTAGAACCAGAGTATCCTGGAATGTGTTACTACTAGCATTTGCAGGGGTTATGCAAATTAAAGATAGCAACTTTCTCCATTACAGGTGGAAGAGTAACTCCCTTCAGTGTTAAGTCTGCTTATTTTGCAATAAATGTTGCTGAGGAGTTAATGGATCTGTGTTTAAGTTTAAATAACTCTTTGGCAATAATTAAAAATATGTTCTCATTAATTAGTTGATTTTAGTAAGAAATTATACATTCCTCATAGTTAAGGAAATCACCTACAGTACTGAAAACTTTAGTCATCTAGTTGAGTTTTTCTTGAAAAACTGTGGTAGGAAATTTGTAAATTAGCTTAGTTTTGTTACTATTATTGTAATTGTAAGCTTTAGAATAATGTTTGGAATTCTAGCCCCTTAGTTTTTCTCCCCTCTTTTTAAACGAATGGCAACTCATGAAGATATTAAAATTATGGTGGAGGCAACAGGTAAGTGATCGGACTGTTGACCATATCTTTGCTCCCTCCAGGTGATCCTCTGCACCAAAGAAGTTTCCGTGGGTGCCCGCAAAAATGCTTATAATCTGCTGGTAGAAATTGGTCACACCTTTATACGCTTTGGAGTCACTCCAAATGGTGAGTCCCAGTTTGCTTATGTGGGGCTTTGCATGAAAAAAGGTGTTTCTCTTTGTCTTTCGTTGCCAGGCTTGCTCTTCTCTGGCTCCTTCCTTGTTTATACAACATTGCACCCCTTTTCATCTTGAGTATTTCATTTTTTCCACTGTTTTTCACTCTTATGACAGTTGCAGCATCCCACAGTCAGAGGATCAAAATTCGATGCTTGGCAGCTGGCATGTATCTGTAGCAATAGCAATAGACTTATATACCGCTTTATAGTGCTTTACAGCCCTCTCTAAGCGATTTACAAAGTCAGCAATAATCTGGGCCCTCATTTTACCCACCTTGGAAGGATGGAAAGCTTAATCAACCTTGAGCCGGTGAGATTCGAACTGCCAGACTGCAGCCAGCAGTCAGCAGAAGTAGCTTGCAGTACTGCATTCTTAACCACTGCACCACCACAGCTCATTTATGACGGTTGCAGCGTCCCAGGATCATGCAATCACCTTTTGTGACCTTCTGACAAGTCAATGGGGATGCCAGATTCACTTAACAAACATGTTTCTAGCTTAACAATTGCAGTAATTCACTTAACAACTGTGGCCTGCCGTTAATTCATAAAATGGAGTAACTGTCTTGCTTAACAGCGGAAATTTGGGACTCAATTTGTGGTCATAAGTCAAGGACTACCTATATAATGTATTCCTCAACAAACCACAATGTGCAGTTTCTTTTAACTTTAGTGTCTTCTGCGTGTCCTGTTTTTGCCCTTCCCAGCATCGGAGAGGCCGAAAACGGGATGCACGATGCTTCTGGATGCTGGGGAGGACAAAAATGGGCCCACATTCGCTCTATTCTTTTGGGGTGGGGGCAAAGTGCATCCTGTAGTTCGAAAAATACAGCATGTCATCCCTTTTTGGCAACTGGTCTCCATTGGCCTTATCTCTTCATTTCCTAGATTTTCCTCACTTCCTTAAAAGCATCAAATTCTGTGTCTGAGATTAGATAACCATGATTAAAACTGTACTTATCTTCTCAACCTCTGATATGCATTGTTTCCCATCATTTTCCCCTTGTTGCCTGTTGTTAATACCTTTGTTCTCATCTTAGAATGCTGTTCTTTCATTAGGCTAGATCATGATCCATCCACCTTAGTGGCTTCTCAGGGATTCATTTTGTATTTTTAAAATATGTCAAAGTTCAATTGAGCTATGACCATTATCATTTAGAGGTGGGTAAATGCTGATTTCCCAAGATAACTTGCTTTGAGACTTGGGTTTTAACATTATCTCCATAGGCTATTTTTTTCTTGTACAAATTTCTGTTCAATTATTGGTCTTGGGAGGCTTTCCATTAGTCTTGTTATAAGTTGTGTTCTTGAGTACCTGATATATACTGTAATTACAATACAAATTCTTGCATGTTTCCTTTCAGAGGGAATACAGCGTTATCTCCTCCTGATCTATGCTGGCTTAACTGGCTCTGTCACTATGATCAGCTGCACTGTGCTTGCTCTTACCCGTCTACTCTATGAGTTCAAAGGTGAGAAAATAGAGGCTATCAATTGGTTTAAATAAGAGTTTACACCATCAACAGTTGAAAGCAGAATCTCTTTCTTATACTGGCAACTGCTTTAAGATAAAAAGACTAATGTTTGGGGCTGCTTTTAAACTGGGCTGGGTTGAACATTTGTACAGATATATCTAGGATGGTGTTTCTGGTATACTGAGTGTCTTGAACAAAGAAGTGTAAACCTGACGTTTCCCAGCACAGTACCTATTGTTGGCACTATGAGTCATAGTAGGTTACTACTTAGCTGCAGAATTATTTGTGTCTGGTAGCAACTCAAAGGATGCTGTTGTTTTCCTATGACTTGGAGAGAATCGGATGAATTGAAGTTTACACTTTTAATATAATTCATTTTATTCATCTTTCAACTCCTTCCCTCAAAACGGCGCTATAGAGCACTGCACACCAGAACAACTAGACACAAGAACAGTTTTTTCCCCGAAAGCCATCATTCTGCTAAACAAATAATTCCCTCAACACTGTTCAACTATTTACAAAGTGTATACTGTTAATCTTCTCACCACTCCTTATCACCCATCCCCTCCCACTTGACTGTTTCCTAGTATGATTTGATTGTTGATTGTACCCTATGACTATCGTTAAGTATTGTACGTTGTGATTCTTGATTCTTAATGAATGTACCTTTTCTTTATGTATACTGAGAGTGTTTACACCAAGACAAATTCCTTGTGTGTCCAATCACACTTGGCCAATAAAGTATTCTATTCTATTCTATTCTATTCTATTCTATTCTATTCTATTCTATTCTATTCTATTCTATTCTTGCAGAAAATATTGGGTCAGATACTCTGGAGCAGCTGGTGAAACATGTTTGCCTCATGGTAGGCTCGCGAACTCGGGATGTTGTCAAATCAGCTCTGGGATTCCTTAAGGTGACAGTGCTGCTCTTGGACACAACATTGCTGGGTCGGCACTTGGAGACTATGGTGAGAACGGGAAAGCATACTGAGGGATCAGTACTTTAGGAATGAAGATAGCCCTCGTTTACATAATTAAAAAAGAGGAATATGGAAATATATTTGAATCCTCAGAACCTGTCCTGCCATAAGTCACTCTTAAGTTTCTTATCTGTTGAAGTCCATTAGTTCATCTTTTGTCCAGCTCTTTGTGGTATTCTTTCCTTCCTATTGCAATTGGGAAGTAGCGAGGTACCAGTCCAAGGTGTTGGGGCAGATTGACAGGAATGGCTTATGGGGAAGTGAGGTGTAGAGAGTGGCCAAATTTTAAAACTTTGTGTTTTTCTACAGTTAGAAGCCATTGGAGGATTGACAGATGACATGAGGCGCCACTTCCGTATGAAGCTGCGAAACCTCCTTTCCAAATTGATCCGGAAATTTGGGTTAGTGCTGAATTTAAAGAAGGAAAGGGCTAATATTGTGATTAGAGAGAGAAAACAAATCCACCTCATTACATTCTAGAAATATCTAGAATGGCTATCTTGCTTTCTTGATTGGCTGGACTTGAGACAGCCCATTTTAGATACAGGAGTATGTGCATGTATATAAACAAATGCACATACAAAAATAGAAGTTCTCAGGGGAAAACAAGGCACTGAGGTTTGCAGTTATTTCATGGGGATCTGCTCATTTTTCCTCCTTCTCCTGAAAGTACTTCTTAGTTTAATCCCAGATAAGATAATAAGTCTCTTTGGTCCTTTCCATTCTCATCACTACATGCAGAGAGACAGGAAATGTTCAGAGGATGCTTTCCCACAAGTTTCTTTTTCTTTTTGCTCGTGAATTCCCTGATAAAATCTTACCCTGTGAGGCTGCATTTTTTTCCTAGTTGTAGTCACCATTTTTCCATAGTATTAATGAAGGGAGCTAACAGATTATTTGAAAGGGGACCATCCCTGTGAACAAAGGCTCTTTCTCCCTACTTTCTCTCTTTACCTTAATTTTCAGTTATGCCCATGGGTAACTTGATACTGGTAATATACTTCACTGCTAGGAATTTTTTTTACTGATAATGCACAGAAATAAGAATCATCAGGACAAAAAAAATTTAAAATTAGCTTTATATTGTTATTATATTATTATTATTATTATTTGCTGAGAATAACACTTATAGTAGATGACCAGGCTGAGCTCGAGGGAGGGGTCAAACGTGTCATATGTCATGAGTCCCTACGTGCCAGCAAGAGATCCAAGTCCAGCCCATCTTGAATGCCTTCTTAATTTCCACTCATTTCCTTTGACCGTTAGTAGCTCAGATTTTTGTAGAGAGCTTAAGCTTCCAATAAATCTTTATACTCATTTGCACTGCCTGAATCTCCTGATTTCTCCAGTGCTTGACACACCTATGAATTAATCTAGACCCCAAAATATTACTGAAGAGTTGCTGCTAGGCATTATCAGTCACAACTTTTGTATAGCAAAGGCCACATAGATTTTTAAAAGCCTAGGTATTTTAATAGAAACATTGGGATCAGTCAGTTTAATGAAATTTGTAATTAGTCGAGTGCAGTATGTCCTTTGAAGCTGGATTTTCCTTTATAAAATTTAGACTTTCAGATTATATCACCTATAATGGGTCACCAACCTTTTGGACCTCAGGGACGACCAAACTCATAATTTTAAATCCCAGGGACCACTAACAGGTTCTGTGGGTGTGGCCTAATTTGTGGGTTGGAACACAGCGCTTTGACGCCTGAGATTTGAGCCAGTCAGTAACGCCCGCCCGCAGTTCCGCGTCGTCATCAAAGCGCTGTGTTCCAAGCCAGGTCTTCATCCTCGGAAACAAGTGGTAGTCACTTGGTGCAAGATCGGGGCTGTAGGGCGGATGAGGAAAAATCTCCCACTTGAAAGCATTCAGGACTTCTCGAGTGCCGTAGTTCGGCCATTTTTAAACTTAATGCACCATTGGCGCACTCCACCTTCAGTGATGATGTTGTCCCCGTACACTTCACACAGTTGCCGAAAAATTTCAATCGGTTTATGGTTTTCTTGCCAACAAAAACCTTTTCACTACTCGCACCTCACAACTTGAGGGATTTTCAATTGCTGCACACATTTCAAACGTTTGCTGTGAAATAACGGGCAACGATACGAACCTCCCACTAGCACAACTAGATGCAGACTGAGCGGCGGACGCACAGACCAAAGATGGCCACGCTAGCTCCGCCCCTTCTTGCTACAGACGAAAACGTAATCTATTTTGTGGATAGCCCTCGTATATATACAAGAGAATATTGATGAGGAAAGAGTTAAACAGTACTTACAGAATGCTAATTTACCTCAGATACCTAAAGAGATTGAAACAATGTTAGAAAGCAATATAACGATGATGGAATTAACTGAAGCACTCAAGAAGCAAAATAATGGAAAGGCACCAGGCCCAGATCTACTTCCGGCAGAATTTTATAAAACATTACAAGAATCATTGAATCTTCCATTGCTAGAAGTTATGAATGAAGTTATGGTAAAGAAGAAGATACCTAAATCATGGTCAGAAGCCTATATTACACTTATTCCAAAAGAGGAGGCTGATCCATTACAAATTAAGAACTATAGACCTATTTCTCTACTAAATGCAGATTATAAAATCTTTGCTTCAGTATTGGCAGAAAGACTTAAAAAATATCTAAAAGCAGAGCCGAAGATCTAAAGACTAGCTAGAAAGCAAGAAATCCAACCATTTCCTGCTTCCTAGCTGATCTAAATCTCCTGGCACAGCAGAACAGCTGATGTTCGGAAAAAGGAAAAATAGCAATTTAGCAGGCAAGTTTGCCGGGTAAGGAGTGAGTGGGCGGGGAGGGTTTCCGCGGGCCATGTGGGTGGCGCAGTCTTGTGTTTCCGTGCAGTCTGGATTAATTGCTTTGTGGGGGTGCTCTGGGGGTGAGATTTCTCTGCGGCCCACCAAAATTTTCTCACGGCCCACTAGTGGGCAACCACCGACCTATAAGATATAGATGAACTTTTATGAATAAATTCTTCGGTAAACATTTCGTAACAATGATTTATAAATCAAGCGAAAAGATAAGGTACTGTAAAGTTTGATTATGCACATTCTTAGAATTTATGCCAGATGTGTTTACAAAAATCTAGTCCATGTGATTAATTTTTTGCTTGTTTTATAACTCATTTATGATATTCAGACAAATAGAACCACAAGTGTTCTTTCATCTCAGTCACTTTGTCTCCCTTCATGTTCAGAGAGTTAAGAAAAAGAGTAGCAACCATGTTTGTGGAAAACCTGCTTTTAATTGGTATTTTTAAACTGTTTTTGTAGAAATCAGTTTACTTTCAATCTCTTTTTGACCTGTATTTGCACTGTTGAAAGATTATTGAATTTGGCTGAAAATTTAACAGTTCTTACAAGCTTAATGAAACTCTGCAAGTTTGGATATTTGACTAAATTCCATGATTGGGGGAAAAGTTTATGAAAAAAATTGATTTCCATGATTTTGGATTATTATTTTCACTTCCTAGGTTTGAACCCTTGCAGGCTCTGCTTCCTGAATCCTATCACAAAGTACTGCTTAATATCCGTAAGGCAGAATCAAGGAACCGCAAGCGACAAGCTGTGAAAAGGGCTGCAGCCACTTCTACAGAAGAAGAAAGAACTTTAGCACCACCTAAGGGAGACAGGTATGAATGAGGTGCCTGCTCAGAATCTTGATCTCATAGTAGGAGGGAGATTAAGAATATCGTTAAGGCTGATTCCAAGTGCTTTGGAATCTGAAATGATCTATGGACTCTCCATAAATGAACCCGTGTTGTTTCTGTGCCCTTGTCTGTAGCATTGAGGATATCTTGGCAGACTCAGATTCTGATCTAGAAGATGAGACAGAGAAACAAAAAGGAAGAGCAACCAGGAAAGTGCTGAGGCAACAAAATCAAGCTTGGCTTAAGGAGGGAGAAAGTGATGAGCCTCTCAACTTCTTGGATCCAAATGTGGCACACAGGGTTTTAGGTAAGATGAATTTTGAAGATGGTCTATTCTAAGTTCATAGTGTTTACTACTTCAGTTTGATGGGGAAGATGATTGATCAGTATGCCCAGAGTGGAAGGTCAGACATATTTTTTTCATAAGTCTTTTGTGCTGTTCTGTCATGTAGCTACCAGGCCAGGCACTGCCCAAACTGGAAAAGTTAAGCATGATTTCAACTTATCAGCTGATGGTCGCTTAATCATATGCGAAGAGGAAGAACAACCTACAGGTATAAAATTCAGCTGTTGATTAAATGCACATCAAATAACTATCCAATGATCATTCCATAATTCTACTTTCTATTATCAATTGATTACAGAAACAACCAAAGCTATTTAAACAGAATGACCTATACAAGAAAGCATTTTAGATTTATATATCTAGAATATCTTTAATGTGATATCTTGGAGCTTATGGGATATAGAACCCCTGCAGCTTCTCAGTACAGAATTGAGATTATTTTTAATGCAGGCATTAAAAAGTACTGGAAAGCGTGCAGAGAAAAGCAACAAAGATGATAAAGGGCCTGACGGTTAAATTGTATGACGAATGGTTGAGGCAGCAAAGTACAGGATGTCTACCCTGTCAAAGAGAAAGATTAGGGACACAAGATAGCTGCCTTCCAGTACTTGAGGGGCTGTTACAAAGAGGGGATTCAGTTATCTTCTAAGACACCAGAAGGCAAGACAAAAAGTAATTTGTGGAAGGTGGTTAAAAGAGAGATCCCACTTAGAAATAAGGATAATATTTCTGACAGCGGAAGCAATTAATTAGTGGGTGCTTCTGGGTTGTGGGTGTTCCATCACTGGATGTTTTCAAAAATCATTTGACTGGGATGATACAAGGCTTCTCCCTTGGAACAGGAGGTTGGGCTGGAAGACATCCAAGGTTGCTTCCAGCCCTCCTTCTACTCTTTCTCCTATCCATAAGTTTTATGAGAAGGATTTGGCTTAAAATAACTAGGGTACATATTTTGTGCTGCATCTGATCTCTGTTATGCTGTCTACCACAGGGCTGAATGAGGAGTCAGCAGATTTAATGCAGGAAGTTGGAATCAAGAATGTAAGTGAAGAAGGGGAGGAACAAGAATTGTTGGCATTCTCTTTAAATATTAAGAAGTCTTTATACCAATACTGTGTAATTTGTTTAAGAATTGAGGTTGAGTAGCATAATGGGGACCATCTGAACCAACTCAAAGAATTAAATTTGATTCATTAAAATTAAATGACATTGAAATGATCATTGCAATCACATATTTTCCCTTATGTTACATTCCTTGTATAAGTTTGGCGACATCTTTGGTAATTGTCAGGACTGAATACAACTGTGGGTTCGCAAGTTGTGTGTCTCTACCCTAACTTAGCATTGTGATGGCTGTATTTGGGACATTGGGAGACAATTACATTTGACTTATCAGGATAGATTCCCTGTTGCCATTAAATAACGCAGGAAAGAAGAAGGCACAGAAATCTTTACAGAAGATGGTTGATCTTACCAAGTGCTACTTTGATGCATGACATCTCTTTTGCAGAAGAAAGCTCGGAAACGTCGCTTTCGGGAAGAGGCAGATGATGAAGGGCTTCCTGCTGATTCACAGCCACAATACAAAGGTTAGGATCTTCCTCTGGAGCTGTTATGGAGTGAGCCACCGCTGCACGGATTCTGGTGTACTTTGACATGAGTGGGCGAGTGAAATAGTTACTTAGAAATAAGACATTGATTAAAATCAGTTATGTGTTGTACATCTGTATGATAATCAGTTGAAAGAACCTCACTATGGCCTCCCTCTGCTTCCATTCTAATCTTGATGCATTGAGCCAATCGTGATAATGATATGAGTTATTATACATAATGTAGAAATTGTCTTTGGAGACTCATGTTAAGTAAGCTACGTTTCATGAAAGCATATGCCTTTTAATAAAACGTTAGTTAGAAAAAGTCACCTACCCTCTACATGAAAATTTACAGATAGAATTTGACATGACAATAATTGAGATGAACAGTGTGATTATTAAGCAAGTTATCACATGACCATACCCAGTTTTATGAGTATCTATACCACAGTCATTAAGTAGATCACTGCAGTCATTAAGCAGATTCAGCTTCCCCAATTGACCTAGGAAGGTCGCAAATCGTGGTCACTTTCCTGAAAGACATTGTAGCTATTGTAAACGTAAACAGATTGGCAAAAACCCAAATTGTGGTCATGTGATTATAGGGTGGTGAAACAGTCATAACTTCAAGGATAGGTCATAAGTTGCTTTATCCAAGGCCAATGCAGCTTCCAACTTTTTTTTTTTTTTTTACAAATAGTCATAAGTATTATCTGTACCTTAAGTAAAAAGTACTGGTTATTTTCTAGGATATTGATTTTTAACCGATTTTTAAATGTATAGTTTTTATTTATTGTTTTAAGGTTTTATATCATGTTTTAAATATATGACTGTGAGCCACCTAGAGTCACCTCAATGAGAAGAATAGCATAGAAGTTTAATAATAAATAATTTCCAAGGAGCGAACAAGCTGCTTCTCCTTTTCAAGCCTGAAATTCTTTGTAAAAGTCATAAGCCAACTCATACTTGAGGGTCTAGTTATTCCCCTCCTGTTTGTTTACTCTTTATAGCGGGAGGCAAAGGAATTCATCGGCCTGTTAGCAAGAAGGCAGCACCTGGGGCAGAATACAAAGCAAAGGTAAGATCATAAGGTGATTGATTGGGTCCCAAATCTGACGTAGGTATAGGAAGTTACTTGCTTTCCTATTGTAGAATCATCTGTCATAATCTTGTCAATTGAAGCATGGGTTTATGATAACCTCACGTGCTTTGTAACAGAAATGGAAAGTCTATATCTTTTTTGAGGGCATATTCTTTAGGCATAATTTAAAACAGGAGTAGGGAATTCCACCTTAAAAATTGAGGTCTGAGATGCTCATTTATTACTTTTCCTTCATATTCTTTCCCACCTTCTTTTCCATGTTGTTGAAGCAGCTTCCAAAGTTTTTTCTTCAACAATTCCTCAAAGCTGTCATATCTTTTTAGCAACCTTTACTAAGAGGAGGGTGGGGAAGAAAATAGGCACAAACCCTAAGAAGTGACAGTCCATACTTCTTGCACTCTTTTTAGGGAAGTTGAGAGGAGTAGATTACACAGAGAAAAGATCATTCCCTCCCTCCCTCCTCTCTATCTATCTATCTATCTATCTATCTATCTATCTATCTATGTGTAAAAACAGGATTATATTGATAATCTATAACATTAAAGTGATATTCAAATCAAATTTAGTATCAAGATAGTTCTGAATAACTGACATATTAATAAATATCAAGTCTTTTGGAAAGCTAGTGGAGGAATGGATATGGGGACTTAGGGCTGCTAACATGTACTTTGCTAGATTGCCTATCACTGAACATACATTTTATTGTTTCTTATAGAAAGGCAAAGGTGACATCAAGAAAAAGGGTGGGCTGGATCCTTATGCATACATCCCACTGAACAGAGCAAAACTAAACAGGAGGTAAGGATGGTAAAGAGTGAAAAAGGTTGCTAGAAACCCAGAAACCAGTGATAACCTCCAAGTACAGAAAATCCCAACTCAAAGAATATTGTTCACCATAATCCATATATTTTATCTCCAAATATATAAATTACTTTTTTACTCCCTTAAACATTTTATCTGGTCAAATGTAGACAATATTGATTAGCCTCTGTACTGATTATCATCTATTCTCTCTGGTAGGAAAAAAGCCAAACTTCAAGGACAGTACACGAATTTGATGAAGGGGGCTCAGCGTGGTGCCCAAGCAGGCAAGAGACTCTTCAAAAAACAGACCCATACCTGAAGGAGAAAAGGCCATGCAGAATTGATCTGGAAATCAGTTCTTTTAGGTCACTGGACAGTGGATCTGGTTGCTGCTATTCCACTCACTGAGTTATTTCTAAAAAAAATGGAATGTGGTCATTATTCCTGCGTATTGGCAATACCTATTGTTTTCAGCAAAAAGAATAGTAAAAAATGCATACATCCTCCAATTTTTATTTATGGACCTTGTAATAGGGGCTTTCTTACCAGTTATTCTAGTTTCTTTCACAGCTTATGAGCAGTGTGAGCAAATCTAGAACTTTGGGTTAGAGACTGATTATTGCTTCCTAATGAACACTTGAGCAATATATAATATAATAAATTATGTTTCTTTAGTATAATATAGGCACTGGTCTGTGAAACCTTTTTTCCTGTCTATTTTCTTTCAGTATTTGAAGCAACTTGCTATTTTTGTTTGGTAACTACTACAAATTCTCCAAGAGGTCTGGATTTATTTGGTAGTAGGTAAGAACAGAGGCAAAGTTAATTAAAAACAAAAGAATTACTTCCAAGGAGAACTTAGCTTCTGAATAAAATGTTGTAGCTTGGTACTTTTATTGCTACTATCAGACTAGATTAGACTAATTGGAAAACTGATCATAGCCCCAGATCTGAGAATAAGTACTGTCATGTGGAAAGCTAACTTCTACAACCAAATGTGTGATTTAGGTTTTGCACACATTTTCTGATTTGCTCTATACAAGAATTTAAAAAAAACCTGCCTCCCAAACATGAAAACAGTGATCAGTGGCAATAATTTTGTTCTGTTCTATTGAAAAAAAGGGAATGTCAAATTCCATCATTGATTTTCCATTTTCATTTAAAGGCAATGATGATGATTCTGAAGCTGTTCAACTGGCAGATTTAAACACTTTCCAGCTATTTCGCTGATCTAAGATGCCTTCTTGTAGACACGATACCTAGAATAAAGAAGATATAGACCACAGCATATCTTGGTTGCACTATTACAAGAGACAAAAACCAGAGCCTAGAAATTCTCCCAACCAAAGACTGCTACATTGCTTCTGAGAAAAGCATACCTTGGATATAGGATAGTGCTTCCAATATATGCTGGGCAATGTTTTACCACCTCCTAGTGGCTATGCTTCACAGATGAGGTATCAAGGAGAGGAATTTAACCCTTTTACCCATAATTTTTTTACTAAAATCTCTGGTTAGTTTTAGATATAGATACGTTCACATGTAGTTGTTAGCCACAGAGAAAGAGATAGGCACCTGGGTTGAGCCTGTATATTTTTCCTCTGTGTTGAACTACAGAGGAACAATGGTTCTGGATCAAAACTATAACACTGCATAAAAAGGGCAGACTTAATGCCCTCTAGTTTGTGGGAACAATAAAGAGGTTAAAAAATACCTCCACACATAGGATTTCAGCTGCTGTTTGAAGGTGCTTGGAATTATTTGAACAGCTGCTTTTGATTCACTCTCTGCTCGCTATGGAAACCTTAGCTTCTTTGAAAGGATATTCTTTGATGGAGTACATCCCTTTGGTTAAAAGGCTTAATATAAAACTGAATAACAGCTTGCATGGCAGCTGTGCACTTGTTATTTTCAGATTGAGTTGGCGCTTATTTCACAGGGAGAAGGCCATTGAAAGGTAAAATAGCAAAGAAGTTGCCTGTTATCAGAGAAAGTAAAGTAACAAGGACATAATGACTGGAAATTATTTTTTTATTCCTCTAATTCCTTGATACTAAGATCTATATATACAGAAGAAATGTTTTTCTACTGAGATCACAAAATATTGAAAATATTTTTAAGAGGTGGAACTAATTTAAAAAATGATAAAACTACAATATTTTGACAATCAGGAATTACAGATTTTTGGAGTGATACAGAATGGGTAATGGATTGCTGGTGAGTATCACTGATAGTATTGATGCCACCATCCAAACAAGAATAGGAATGGAACTCTGCAGACCATCCACATCTTCTAAAATTTGCACTTGCCTCTTTAGACTTTTGACTAAATAATTATCCCCATTTATGGAACAAAGAAACTTCACAAAAGTTGATGAAACATTAAGGGCTGACTGAAATATAGAGTGTCTTGCTGTTCTGGGAAGTTACCATAATAAAGTGTTCAGTTCATGAAAACGCTATGCAGATTATGTTCTTTAGATCTCCCTCAATTGTTTTCAAGGAAACAAAAGTTAGAATGCATATATTTTGTAATTTTGAATTATCAGAAGTTTTGGGCGGCAGCACTTTGCTTCCCCCATTAGAGTAAAATCTGCACGTTTATCCATCTGCTTGTGTTTTTCTTAATTAAGCTTGGAAGCAATCAAGCTTTTTATTTTGTTAATTGAATCTGACTCTACTCCAAACAGAAGTTTGTTTCCAATTTTGTTTAAAGCAAAAACTTGCTGGAATAGAGCCTAGAAGTTTCCATTTCCCTATAGAGGAAATTATTTGATAAATGTGAATCCTGCATATGAATAAAAATCTGTAATAAAACTTGTAAGCATTCTCTGTTCCGTCCTCCTTAAGATATTTACTAGACCTCCTTATTTGCTTATAAAAAAACTACACTCCAAACGCGTACCATTCCTGTTCCTATCTTGACTTCTAAGCCATTCTTTCCACTGTGACTAATTTTACAAGAAAGTTCGGAAGTAATAGGGTGACTAAGGAAGGGACCATTCTTTTCAGCTGATTTTTAAACTATGTTCTGTGAGGCTTTGCAAACTTTGTACTATCTGACCCTTTCTAATAAGATTTTGGTAAATGTATTGTACATTTCTCTTTCTCATCTTTCCAAAGAAATGTCTCTGCAGGGCATCTAGTTTAATAAGTGGCACTTAACATATATTCTTTTTTGTATGTATTTCAGTTGCTTGGGGAAAAAAATTGGGTAATTAGTAACCTCCACATATTGCTACTACAACTCTTAGGATTCCTCACTATTAGTCATACTTGTTAAGCTTGGTAGGCATTGTAATGCCACAGTTGAATAAATGAACACATAGCAGACCACAGGTTCTCCATTCTGTTTTAGAAATACATTTAATGTAGAAAGAGTTCTGTAGATAGAAGTCACCTTAATTTGCTGACAGGTATGTTAAAATACCCAGGTTCAAGTTTCTTTTAGTTACTGAACAAAACTCCAGTTCATGCTTGCAATAGACAGCAGAACTCTCTGGACAGCCCCCTCCTACTTTACATTTTCCAATGTAGTTAGAGCCATACTGTTCCACCGTGTGTTTAGCTCAAACTGTTTGTTATGGATGTTCCTCATGTACAGTAATGTAATCAGTGGTGGGATTCAGCCAGTTCGCACCAGTTCAAAAGAACTAGTTGTTAACTTTCTGAGCAGTTTGATGAACTGGTTGTTGGAAGAAATCATTAGGGCAGAGAACTGGTTGTTAAATTATTTGAATCCCACCGTTGAATATCATGTTTTGATTTGGGTACAATTATTCATATTTTGCTTTGTAATTCACAATCCAGAGTCTTAAGTGACCAGGGTGGCCTGCAATTATTGCATAAACAAATAAAATTAAAACATTCAAAGAAACTAACATAACCCTTACTAAGTGCATATGGACCATTCTATTAAAATTAATCCAGTCCACTGTTTGGGGCAATTTTCTGTCTTTCTTTAGATTATTGAGGGAAGGACATTAAAAGCTCTACAATATTACACTATATTATAAGGCAGTGGCCCCCAACCTTTTGGAAATCAAGGACTGGTTCCATGAAGAAAGACTTTTTTATCGACTGGAGAGGGCGATTTCACGTGCTGCATGTATCCCATGGATGGGGCTTTGCTTGTTTGCGTGGCCCAGTTTCTGGCATACCATGCACTGCTGCCACTCGATAGACAGGATTGGGGGCTGAGGACTCCTGCTATAAGGGATACTCTAAATATGTCTGGGGTTTGTACATCCAGTTTTCAGTGGTTACATTTGCAGAGAGTCTATAACTATTTTCTGTTTTAGCATTGCCTTCACTTTGTCATTTCAATCCATAGGGGCATCTGATAAGCCAGACAGAATCCACACCCCTGAAGCTTGAAAATGATCTACAAGGGGATTAGGTTTTATGGTCAGAAGCTTAAATTAAGCCAGTAATTAATTCTCAATCATGCTCTGGAGTCCAGCTTTATCATTCCTGTTTCTGAAAATCGAAGTGCTACATTCTGGAAGCAATTTGACACCTGAAATATTTTACGGACTGTAGGATTGTATGGTCTTTATTGATTCTCAAAATATATATTAGGAAAATTAATTGAAGTATCAGTATAGGTGGGAGGAAGGTAGATAAGTAGAAGTTTATTTATTTATATTGGTTATCTAACTCCAGTGTTAATTTTGGCAACAGAAAAAAATGTCTGAAACTTTTACAGGAATTTTAAAAAATCTATTCTGGCAAATTTAAGATACTCCTTCCCCCAAAAGCCAGACAGAAATGCTAGTCATTAATTAACATACCAAAAACTCAAAACAATTATCAGTATGAAATTACCATCTGCTAAGAAGGCAGACATGCCTGTGGAAGTTTGAGTTCTCAAAATGACTTCTTGTACTGTCAGTTAAAAATGATTCTGAAACGGAATGTTCAATGTTCTTCAGCAGTTTTTAAAAAGTTGCAAAGTGAAATAATGTAGACATGGTGCTAAATTGCTGCCTAGTCTACAATTTACTTCTTGTTGAGATTTACTTCTGGACTCATCAAAGACATGGAAACATAACCCATGTTTTTTCTTTAAATAATTTTATTTTTTTCTCTGAAAAATTTAAAAATTATGAAAATTTCCTAATATCTTATTTTTAAGTAATGTAAAATGTTCAAGATGTGAAAAATGGTCTAGAAATAATTTTGTAAAAGGCAAATATGGTACTCAAACCAAGTTTTGGTTTACGGAGTCCCCGAAAATTATCAGAATCAAAATAGAAGTTATTAATGACAAACTGGGCAAATCAATGCAAAACATGTCCAGCTTTATTCTGAAAAGTAGTGCTTTCGGTAGGTATGCTTTCGGTATTGGTGGAAAAATCTAAAATATACTGTATATTTTTCTTTGTTTTACTACAGAGTTGATGATTTTGTTTTGTTTTCCTCCCCATATTCTTCCAAAGCAGGTAAACATGAGATGTTACATCCTTGGGGTTCAACAGTTTGTAATTCCATTTTAAAAAATTAAAACACTTTATAAATTAACGCATTTGATAAAGAAAAAGTGCACGCATTTAATTTTTCTACATTTCCATTTTCACCTTTCAATTTTTCCTTTTAAATTTCTAAAAAGGTTACATTGCTAATTATTCAAACACCATACTATTGTAAAGTTTTTTTGAGTGCAGCTCAGAATCTAATAAATCCAGTGAAACTCTGAACACGAGGCTACTGATAATCAGCTTTATTTTCTGATCAGAAAGCAAAAATTGGGCGACCTTTCACTCTCCCACCTTAAACACAAGGCAGAGAGAGAAAAGCAGGTGTGCCCAAAAACTTTTTCTTGAACTTTTATAGATTACACAGCTAACAAAGACAGTCATTGCTATGGAAACATTTCATATCAAGCAAAGCTCATGAAATTTTCTCAGCATTTCTACAAACAAAGGAACCTTACTTAGATGGATTGGAAAGAAATACATTTTAGCCAAAGCTTTGTTTCTCACATTTTAAATTACTGGGAAGAAGACATTCTAAGTTAGTTACAGCAAGCAGATAGATGCATTCTGCATTTCTCAAGTAGTTACTTTGCTAGGCTAAGGTTGGCAGTTAACCTAGAAATTTTTGTTTCTGCAGTTGGCTCATTTCCCAGCTCAGCACAAGTTAACAATGGAGCTCATCTCAGTTCAGCAAGGAAATCAAAGATTACACTGTATTACACTCTGTTTATGCTCCAATCCCTTCACTATAAACGTGTGTTTATCCCATACTTCCAATCTTCCATTTATTTACCCAGAATGTCAGAATTTTTGTCACACTCTGCTCTTATCAAAATAATGTTCACTGTGGCATATTAAAAAGTTGCCTGATCTCGATAATTCTTCTGCCACATTTTTACATTGTTTTAAACTTTCAGCTGGATTTGCAGGTCTTTCATTCTATATGAAGTATGTTCTACAGATTGAAATATGATCTGTGCAGTGGTGGGATTCAAATTTCTTTACTACCGGTTTTGTGGACGTGGCTTGGTGGGCATGGCAGGGGAAGGATACTGTAGAATCTCCAATCAGAGGTGGTATTTGCCAGTTCTCCGAACTACTCAAAATTTCTGCTACCGGTTCTCCAGAGCTGCTCAGAACCTGCTGAATTTCACTTCTGGATCTGTGCTATTTTAAATTTAAAGCACTGAATTAACCAACCAGGCAGTTAATTTATGTTCTTGTTACTTCATTTCCATTCCATATAAAATTGTCAATTGCTTTGCATGAATTATTTCTTTCCATTGCCAAATCAATAAAGGCTCATTGCAGGTGAATGGTAAAATTCATGGTAAAAGTTAAGAAATCAATAATTCCATACAGTAAAATATACTAAGCAATAGACAAAATTATTCAAGTAAAATAACAAAAGCCCAAGAAGTCAATTAAGTTAATTTATTAAGTCTTAAGTAACTTCTGAAATGTTAAAAGGGATGGGGCAATCCTTAATTTCAACTAGATATTGCTCCATAACATTTGTAATGGTTTGTGGGCAATACACGTCCTATATCCTAACTTTGAGGATAGGGTGCTCCTATGTCCCAAATATTTCTAGTGACTTAAATTCAGCATATAAAACTTTAATGTGAGTCCTGTCATCGCAAATGTCCACCTCTCATTAAAAACCGCAACAGCCACCTATACCGATTCCAAGCTCGGTATTTTTTCTGATCACATAAACGTCGCCTCAAAACTACAAATCCCAGGAAACTTAGCGCAATACAGTTGGTTGCCTCTCCTTTCTTATCAGTTTTCCGATTAGTCCACGAGAAATCGTTAAGCGGGTGCCACGTTCGAACAGACCAATGGCTGCATGAAGAAAAGGTGGGAGCTAACAAGCTGCTCTGGAAATAGCCAATTGGCTTTTGCGACTGAACGGCCTATGGGAAAGCAAAGCGGCAGATATGAAATGGCGACGGAATCGACTAGGAGGAAAGGTGCAGCTGGGCAAACGTATAGGTACGACAAGAGAGCGCCCATCCGAGATTAAGGCGCCCATCCGGGAAAGGGCTGGGGCCGCTGAAGACTGACCAAAAAGCGGTTTGGTAGCGTTTGATGTAGGAGCACGGAAGGGCAGATGGAAAGGATGTTGAGTTGGGTTTCGAATGGACGAATAAACGTGGCCTGCGCGGTTGTTTAGTGGTGAATTAAAGCAGCAGTACATTTTCTACTTGGTCCCTGCCATAAATCACTATATTTCAGTAACCCCAAAGGTGCCTTTTCAAGAGGCAACTGGACCTTCTGGTTTTTCTTAGAAGACGTTTCGCTTCTCATCCAAGAAGCTACTTTTGTTCTGAAGAAGCATCTTGGATGAGAAGGGCAAGGTCTTCAAAGAAAAGTTCCGTTGCCTCTTGAAAAAGCACCTTTGGGACCATGGCCTGGATGACTGAGAATCTCCATAGACATATCTTTCAGTCATAAACTAAATAAGTTATGTATAAGAAGTGCTAGATGATCCCTGGGGTCTTCAGATAAGGTTAAAATATTCTTTAATCAGAGAACTGCTATTCAATGTCTGTGGTGGTACCAGTATAACTCTAAGCTAACATGCATATGAGTAGTTTATGGTTTAGTGTATTGCATGAGACCACCCAGTGTGATTTCTTTTATGATACAGTATATTCAACAATTACACTCCTCTTTCATTAGAATACCATATGGCTTTAATTCCACCCAATAAGCTGGACTGTAGCAGTGGCTGCACAATCCACTACAGTGCAAGCCACCCTATAAATACAGTATGAACTCAGGTGATGTGTTAGTTTGTCTTGTGTCACAGAAATTCAGAACATGGAGATAAATGGGTAAATCATAATTGGATTAACCATGGATTGATAAAATGTGCAATGTTAGCTATTTTTTCTCATGGAAACAGGATTAGATGATTTGCCAGTGCATTTTTTCAAATAAAACAACTTCCGGTGTGGCTGTTGAATTATTACTTATATAGTTCTGTTTTATAACTATGCTGCTTCCCTGAGACTAGGTCCATCATTTTTTGAGACACAAACTTGCTGTATCAAAGGGGGCAGGGAAGCAGGTGTAAGTATTCACCCTTTGCCAGCCAGTTACCCTCAAAATATGCTACATGATTTTTAACCTCAGCTAATGGGGTGCTTGAGTATAATAATCATATATGAATAGGACAGAAAAGGAGAAAACTATTTTTGTAGCCAAAGAGGAAATAGCTAGGGACCATGGGTTCGAGATAATTTTGGGTGACCACTAGATTGGGGATTTGAAGAGAAAGTTCTGAGTGGTTCAGCATAGCAATATCAATAGCACTTAGACTTATATACTACTTCACAGGGCTTTACAGCTCTTTCTAAGCGGTTTACAGAGTCAACGTATTGCCCCCAACAATCTGGATTGTCATTTTACCGACCTTAGAAGGATGGAAGGCTGAATCAGCCTTGAGCTAGTGAGAATCGAACTCTGGCAGTCTGCAGAATTAGCTTGCAATACTGCATTCTAACCACAGCGCCACCCAGGCTGTTGGTGGGCTAGATCAGTAGGATTATAGTTCTAGCAGAGCAACTACAAAATATTGGTATAAAGATGTTAATTGTTCTTAAAAAGTCAAAATAGTGGCATTTTAAGAAACATATTTAGATAAGTTTTATTTGTGTAGCTTGAGAGCCCCTCAATTAAAATGATAAAATGAAACATAAAAAGATATGAGTTGGTCTATATTTAGTTGTCTCATTAACCATAGCATAAAAACTTGCTTGTGCCATAGCCATTTTAAAAAGTCATCTTCTTAAGACTGTCTTGGTTGTATTATTACCTTATTGTTGTTCATTTATTCATATCAGAAGCATCACAGTTAAAATAAGGATACTATATGACATAAAATTTAAAATATAAAATACAAGATTAAAATATATACAAATTAAACAGAAATGTTGCCCAGACACTAGCAACATTAATTCCCAGGTGTATTACTCTAGTGTAGGATTGCCCTTAAAGTGCATTTGGAAGCTGCAGATGGTCCAAAATACAGCAGTTATAGACATTTTTGGATACATACATATAACATCTGTTTGTGAGCTGCACTGGCTCCCATTTTTGTGCATTTCAAGGTGCTGGCTGTCATCTATAAAGCCTTACATGGCATTGAGTCACAATATTTGCAGGACTATCTGTCACCTATCATTTCTGCTCAGCTTATCAGAACTGGCAGGGTTGGCATGTTCCAGGTCTATTAGGAAATGTAATCTTCTGGGACATGAGAATTGTGCCTTCTCTGTCAAAGTTTGCTCTATGGAACAGCATCCCACCAGAGTTCAGAATGGCCTCAACCCTTCATAAGGCATTCAAACCTAGATATTCCCCCAGGCTCTGGGACCGGGCAGTTAAACCAGCCCTATGTAGTACATTTCAGATGTTTGTGGGCTACTTTTTAAAAAACATTTTGCATTCTTTCAGAAGAATGCTGGATACATTTTAAACAGTTCTATAAAATAAAATTATATTTAGTTTCTATAAAATTATAAATTGTAAGGTAGTGGGAACGAGCTGATGTCATCTGATACTTAGGCTCCCTTTGAATGCACCAATGGAAAATTCTTCATAAAATCAAAACAAAGTTTGCCGCCTCCTCAACATTGGTCTGTGTTAAGGAGAATGATTGGTTATAGCTTGCTCCATAAATTATTAAAAGACATCTAATTATGAAGCGAATCTAATCTGGCTTTTATTCATTTGTCCTTGGTTTCCTTTTTCTATCTAATAGGATCTGATATCCTTGAGGATTTTACTCAAGGGCCATCCTCTTCTTGATAACTTGAGCAAATCCTTAGCTTGTAATTCATTAATCAAACATTTCTATGAAAGCAGATATACAGTTGTCTACTTTCTTTGCATCATGTTTCTTTCTTTTTAGTATGCAAATGGCAATGTGCCGCTCACATTCTTACCTTTGGATAGTGTGTGACTGAATTGTTTGAAAGAGTTCCGACTTTCATTAATGTTAATAATAACCAAGCATATTTTTGTGTGAGGGACTGTTGCTGATAAAGTGACCTTTCAAAACTACAAAGCTTAGTAATGTTTAGCACAGAATTTGGTAGAGAGTTAAGGGCTACTCTTATTGTGAGATTGTGCACCATAAAACATGAATGGGGTTATAAAAGCAGACAGCAACGTGCCACAATGCAGCATATTATATATGATTGAAGTTTTCCAACAACAAAACATACTCTGAAGATTAATTAGGCTGAAGACATATAAGAGGTAAAGGAAAGAGGTAAAAATGTATAGTTCAATTTTACACATCAAGAAAAATTAGAAATCAGAAGAAAATATTTTAAAGGAAAATGCCTTATAAGATTTGGCTTCATAAACTAGATATCAAATGAGGAAGTCATGAAAGAAGATTTTAAAAGAGAAGATAAAGCCAGTGGAATACATAGTAAGTTTGGGTTAAGCATTAATAAATCTTTGAGAGTATAAAGTATAAAGCTTTGAGAGCTTAATACTAGATTGCCCCAATAAATTGGACATTTTAAATGGTAAGTTCTTCAAGGATGCGGTCTACGCTCTAGTATTCCATAAAGTTGGTTGATCTAAGTTCTGCTCTGACGCTAATGAAAGTTGATTATTTGTGAGAAGAAGGCCAACAAATGAGTCTTTGTCTTGTTTATTGTGTGTGGAATTTGCATAGGCTGCGTTGGAGCAGGCAGTTCTGCTTCTGAAAACAAGGAATTAGTTCTTCTCATTACATCTCTGCTTCCCAATGCCGCGCCAGAAACTTTCAGCACTTGTGTAAGAGATTTGTCTTTTCTATTATTTCAGAAACGGTTGCTTTAAGATTTCCTGGAAATTAAGAATTGAAAGTCTTCAAATAGGCAGGCATATACTAGCTATTAATTATGCCTTGAAATTGGTTAGGGTTTCTTTAAATTCTAGAACATGGGGTGTGTGTGAAAGTTTGAATAGGTGACACAGATGTTATGCAGACTTAGCAGTTTTATTGGGGCAAGACATTAACAGCATATTGGTCTTCCTTAGAAGGAGATGTTGGGTCTATGATTAGCTTACAAGTCATATTTATGTTGTCGTCCTGCCTTGCTAGCACATATTAAAACAGTGCAATGGAGAACCTTGGTTTTTTTTTTCTTGGAGGGGGGCGGGTTGGACTGGATGACCTACAAGATCCCTTCCAGCTCTTTAATCTAATCTAAAAGTATGAGGTCAATCAACATTCATCTCCAGCTGTTTGAACTGAAGGGCTCCATCTTGTTTTCAGCTTGTTAAACATATCAAACGGCAGGGTTTCTTATGAAGCTGTGCTAGAATTAGATTATTCTTGGCAGCTTACTCGCTCAGGGATGAAGAGAACTGTTCTTTTCTGTGGTTTACTGTGTTTGGGGTGATTTTGCCAACTTCACTGCTTGGATGATTTCAGATTTAATTAGCCACTTCAATCCCAGGCTGGGACTGCAAAAGGATATCTATTGCAATTTTCCACAATGGCAAATATGGTCTATCTAGGGTAGTTCTGAATAATTTTGATAAAAATATTCCACTATGTTGGACTATTGGAATTCTAAAAAAAGCAGTAAATTCAATTGACAGTTTTTTTCTTTATGCATTGTATATTTCAGAAATTATTTAATTTTTATACAGCATATAACCTAACAACACATAAGTTTCCTCTAAGAAAAGAACTGTATTATATTTCTGCTTCATGCTTCCATAATGTTCTACCCAGTAAGAGCAGAAAAAAAAATCATTTGATATCCATGGGATGATATATTTATAGTGTATACCTTTGATGTAACTTCCAGGCTAACTGTTCTGAATAATTTCCAAACATTCTTACTGTTTTAGAACATTATTCTTGTTAAAAAAATGTTTACATGCTTATGTTATAAAAATAATTGTTAAAAGCTGAATGATTGCCTTTTTAAAGAATATATTTTAAATGTAATGTTCTCTATATCAATTAATATGAACTATAATTGTCCAAAGCTGATCAATTATACAGTTTGTTTTTAGCTTGACAGGGGGATGTGTATTTCTTTGGGGTAGGTATAACATGCAAATCACTGTAGTATCTTATGCAGCCAGCATGACAGTATTCTGGTATGTTGCATATTGCAGAAATGGGTGGAATGGTATGGTATCCTTAAAAAACATGCAGATTATATTAAAACATTATTTCTATAATATAAACTGTGGCCCATTTTAGTTTGACTGCCTGCATGGCTAAAGTTTATTGCTATATTGGAATTGCATGTCTCTCATGAAGTAATGCTTCACTCTCTTCCTCAGTGATGCCATTTGCAGTTTCGTTATCTGCAATGAGTCTTCCCTTCAGCGGCAACAAATCATCTTTAATCCAGACTTCTTTGTGGAGAAGCTGAGACATGAGAAGCCTGAAGCATTCACAGAACTTGTGGTCAGCAACATTACCCGATTGATTGACTTGCCTGGAGCAGAGCTTGCTCAACTGATGGGTGAGGAAGAGCCCCAGTTGCCTGGTGGGACTAGCATTTCCTCAGGTTTTTTCCGTTCCCTGATGTCTCTTAAACGCAAAGGTAAGTATGATGTGTTTGCTAGTGCTTTCTATTGGCTTTCAATGATAATTGACAGAGCCTCTGTGGCACAGTGGTTAGAGTGCAGTGGTTAGAGTGCAAGCTCCTTCTGCAGCCAGCTGCCTACAGTTTGGCAGTTCAAATCCCACCAGGCTCAAGGTTGACTCAGGCTTCCATCCTTCTGAGGTGGGTAAAATGAGGACCCAGATTGTTGGGGGCAATAGGCTGACTCTGTAAACTGCTTAGAGTGGGCTGTAAAGCACTATAAAGTGGTATATAAGTCTAAGTGCTATTGCTATAATATATCATGGTCTCACTTCTTTATAATTGGCAGTGTTTCCAAAGAAATGGATACTATTATTAGAGTTGTATCAAGAGTGTTGAAGTGCTTCCAGATTGAAAGGATTGAACAATGACATCACAGTTGTCTAAGGGATGCCCAGTTGGGGACTTCTTTCTTGTCCCTGTTAAATTACCCACCAATGTAGTACCCATTTATCTACTCGCGATCATCTGTTTTTAAGCTGCTGATTTGGCAGGTGTTGAAACACTCATCCCGTCCTGCAGCAGCAACTGGGTCTCGAACGCCAATCATCAGCTCAGTGTTCTAACCTCGTGGGCCACCACAGTCAACAAAATTGATGAAATAATATCTCCCAAGATATTCGTATGGCTGCTGCTCTGACCTAAGGCTGGCTCTTCTGTTACAGCAAAACCCACAACTTTATTAATAAACTTCCAAATTAAAAATTAGGAAAGCAGTATTACAAAGGTATCTATTATGATTAATCCTTAGTTTTTGCTATATTTCTTTTTAATATCAAATGGCACAACTAGAAAAAAATAGCAGTCAACACTGAAGGTGTTCCTAGGAGAAAAGCCATCCTGTTCCTTATATTCTTAGAAGAACTAAAGTTCAGTGTCTTTAGAACTATTTTAAATATATAAAAGTTCACAGAAGATAATATTAGGCTAGATGGACAAAATTACAACAATAGCTATCTAATACTTTCTACCATAGGTAGGCATGTTAATTCTACCCACTATCTCATTAGGTTGCTTAAGAATCTGGGATGTTTCCTGGGTTACTACAGTAGGTTTGGAAAAATTGAATCTTGGACAAAGTAGCATTCTATATCTTTGGAGCTGACCACTAATTACTAACTTCTTGTACTGTTTCTTGTATCTTCTTTTTGGCATAGTATCTTAGAGAAATATTTCTGTCAATCTAGAAAACGAGTTCTGCATTCTTATCCTGTCTTATGATTTTCTATGTTTATGGAATCACATTGTAATCTAATTAGACTTCTTTCCAAACTGAATTCAAATATGCAACAATCTCTTCTTGCAGTGTAATTAGAAGTTCTATTCTGTTCTCTCATAATATAATGATAATGTCACATTTAAGAAATGACATTTTAATTTGCTTAAATGATTTTTGAGTAGTCACAATATGCCTACAAACACTAGAAAAATCTTAATTTAAAAATCTTAATCTTATATTGTAACAGTAATTTCTTGGACTAAAAACTACTTTACATGGAAATGCTATTGTAGAAAGTTAGCACCCACCTCTCTCCTAGAAGAATGAAATATAGGAAATATTAAAAAGGCAGAATATTATACCTTTCCAATCATGCTCTTGGAAAGCAGCCCACATCTTAGTTAATAGCTTCAAAAAGACTGAGCCATCTTACAACACAAAAGGTCTTCAGCTCCAGGGTGATAGGAATTGCCCAAAGCCCCTTCATTACAACACTCAGCAAGATTCAACCAGGCCTGGGACTCAAGACAACCTACAAAGTTACCCCTGCATGGACCCATGGGAGCCTAACAACCAATCAGGATACATTTCTTGCCACAGGAACAGCAAGCAAGTTCAAAGCCCAACAGAAGGTATAAATCTCTCTCCCTATCTCACCCAGGTGCTCTTTTTTTTGCCCAGGACCTCAAATCATGTGGTCCTGTTCCGCCATTAAAACCACCCTTCCAAGCAACCTCCATGTTTCCAGTGTCTTTCTTCCCACTTGGAACTGAACCCAGATGGACATTTAGGGGAATGTGTATTTCTTTGGGGTAGGTATAACATGCAAATCACTGCAGTATTTCTCTTATGCAGCCAGCATGACAGTATTCTGGTATGTTGCTGATATTCCTTCATAAAGTACACAATGTGAATACTACAGTATAAACAAGACCCAGGCATAAATATAGATTAAAAGTATCTATTTTGTAACATAGCTTCCCTTATAGAAAAAAACGGTATTTCTTTTCTAACCTGATGCCTTTCGCACTAATGATAAGAGTAAAGTTTTATTTATTTATTTTGAAAATGGATATTGAATGGACATAAATTCCGGTCCAAGTTTTACTTCTGACATTTTGAGATAGCGAATAAACCAATCTGAGTTTATATAAAACAATTGATATTTTCTTTGATTATCTCCTTGTTGTTTTTTGAATTTATAGAGAAAGGGGTGGTATTTGGAGCACCACTGACTGAAGAAGGCATTGCTCAAATATCTCAACTTGTTGAGTATTTGCATAAGAGTAAGTAATTTTGGAGGTCTTTCTATATTTCTTAAGTAAGCAATTGTGAATTAATCTGAGGCAAAAAATTGATTTATAAAAACTTTCTATATATGCTTTTAGATCTGAACATTTTCTTCTCTCCTTCTGAAAATAGTTTCTATTTTATGTTTCTTTTGTTCTGGTAAACTAATAGTCATAACTAGAAAAGAACACAATCTGAAAATAAATTTAAATGACCATTCTGTGATATAACATGAGAATATATTGGCTCAGCCACAAAAATGTATATAAATGAAATATGACAAAAGTATATAAAAGGTAAATTAATAAAACTATGGTTCTATACTGGCTAATAACAAGTTACAGGGAGTAAATTTTAAAAAACAGCTTTTCATAATTTTCAGAACTGATTCTTTCAAGTGCCATTGGAATAATAGGATTCAAGTGAATTCCACCCAAATGTTTGCACTCAAGAAAGACACTCTTGCTTTGTGAATCAAATCTTGAAGTAGATTTTTAAAAATTCCCTTCATTGAATTCAGTATTTCTATTTTATTTTGTACAATTCACTGACTCTTCTATTAGGGCTCTGAAAAGATTTAAAAAGAAGAATAAAGGTGTGAAAAGGGCTGTCATATCTTAGACTGCAAAAAATCCAGACAATCACTAGATCTAGATCAAGATATAGATTCAAAATGAGATCTAGATTCAAAATTAGGAATGGTAGCAGTTACTGTATCTGGCATATGTTTAATACCTCTCCTGTCATGGTGCAGATTTGCGGACAGAAGGCTTGTTCCGAGTGCCTGGAAACAGTACTAGGCAACAGAACCTGAAAGAAGCTTTGAATAGTGGAACAGAAATTGACCTGGATTCAGGCGAGTTTCATTCCAATGATGTGGCCACTTTGTTGAAGATGTTCCTGGGAGAATTACCAGAGCCTTTGCTGACCCACAAACATTTCCATGCACACCTTAAAATTTCAGGTAATCAACATTAACTAGGCAATGTTATCAGTTATGTATTCTTTCCTGCAGGCACTTTTGAATGAGATCCATTTTTCAAAATATCCATCTTTCTAATTCATCTGGTCATTGGAGGGGCGATGGCTCAGTGGCTTAATGATGCTGGAAATGGTCTCAGCTCTGGCATTTCGAGTGCAAGCACTGTGTGGCAGGAGAGCTCCTCTCACTCTCCTCAGCTTCTGTCTATCTCACAGTTCGAAAGCATGTTCTGTGCAAGTAGATACCACTTTGGTAGTGAGACAGGCTGGTGCTCTATGCAGTCTGTCAGATTCCTGACAGCTCTCAAATTTCCTGTTTGTAGCACCCGTTTGTGGGGCAGCTCCAGGAAGGGAGAGGGCCTTGGTAACACTGCAGGAAGAGCCACTTGTTTTTCTTTCTGGTGTGAAGCCTCCTGTGGCACACCTTGGGAAGTGCGCAAGTGTATCCTATTCAGGGCTGGTACTTTGCCAAGCGAAACTACTATTCTGCTTCCTGGCTACTGTAACAACGCCATAGGCTCATAATAATCTGGTGGCTTAAAAAGTGTGGAGACCCTAATATTTCCCTGTTCAAACTAATGGCAAGGATACTTAAATATGAAGTTTTGGGGATTCTTAAAAGAGTAATCAGAAGTTGAAAATAAATAGTTTTAAGAATGGGATAGAATTCCTGAGATTTCTTTTAGCCAGCCATGCTTAACAGATATTTTCCTGATTCCTGCATTATAGACCTAATGCAGTTTGATGACAAGGGCAACAAGACCAACAATCCAGATAAAGAGCGTCAGATTGAAGCCCTGCAATTGCTCTTCTTGATCTTACCAGCTGCCAATCGCAATCTGCTCAAATTGCTGTTGGATCTGCTCTATCAAACAGCCAAGAAACAGGACAGGAACAAGATGTCAGCACATAACCTTGCTCTTATGTTTGCACCTCATATTTTGTGGCCCCGAAATGTAAGTATTCTGTTTCATATAATGGTGAAAAGGGAAAAGTAGGGCAGGCTAGGAAGGATGGAATTTCTCAATAGATGACTGCTGTAGTTCACCATTAAAATAAGCTCGCCTCTATGATTTTGCAACTCACTTAACCTCTTCTCATTCTGTATCTGTTGCTAGGTGACTGCCAGCGATCTGCAGGAAAACATTAACAAACTGAATAACGGGATGGCTTTCATGATCAAGCACTCACAAAAACTCTTCAAAGTAAGATGACATAGAGAGAGGAACTAATCTCCAACACTGTTGCCCTATTGTCTGAGGGCATTACTCATTGGGGGAAAGTGGGTGCAAACTGTGAGATGCTCTGGGCCTTTTTAGAGATGCTGCTTTGGGGGTGTTACTTATTTCTGTTGCTGGGCTCTCTAGCATTTATCTATTTTTACAAAATGATCTTTCACATGTGGAAGTTTTTTAAAAACATTTTCTACACGTGAATGCAGGATATATAGTAGGTGATATCCATTGTTATTAAGTGGTTTTGATGAACCTAAACTCTGTATTTACTAAGCAGTTCTGTTACACCTTTTTCTTATTAGTTAGTGATTGGTTATTAGGCCTTTAAAGACTTTTCAGTTTTCTTTGGGATGATGTATGCCTAATGTATGATGTCTTTAGTTAGGCTAAAGTTTCTTAGGAAACGAGCACTCTTTTGTTAAAGTCAGCATCTGACAGTATACAATATATATGAGACTACAACACAGATCTGAATTTTTCAAGACATGAACTTTCTAGTATTATATGCTCAAAAGTAGAAAAATTTGACATTACCCACAAGAGAGGAATAATGGGGAAGATAACTGAACTTGAAGTGATAGCTAAATTAAGCTATTTGATTAGAAAAAGGGGACCATAAACTCTGGGCTTTGGCACGGACGTTTATGGCTGGCTTAAAGACTTTTTGCCCAAAATGAAAAATGATTTGAGATTTTGATGATTTAAAAAAACTGAATCGAAAATAGTTTGCTGTAAAAAGGATTGCTGCAAAAAAGATTGGAAATTGCTTTCTATGTCTTTCTGTTCTTTTTTCCTGCATTTTTCTCTGTTTTCTTTCTTTTTCTTTCTTTAGTACATTTACTCTTTATTACAGGTAGTCCTTGATTTACAACCATTTAAGACCATTTGAAGTTACAAGTGTTGAAAGGAACTTTCCACAAGTTCTTGTGCTTGCAACTGTTGCAGTGTCCCCACAGTCATGTGATCAAAATTCAGGTGCTTGGCAATCAGCAGATATTACAATGGCTGTGGCATCCTAGGGTCACATAATTGTCATTTATGATGTTCCCAGGAGACTTCCGACAAACAAAACTGATGGGAGAGTCTGATTCATTTAAATGCATGATTCATCTAATGACTGTGGCAAAAAGGTCGTAAAATCAGGCATGACTCAGCTAAGGATAGATTGCTAGCCATAAAAGTTCTGATCCCAATTGTGATCACACTGTACGTCGAGGACTACATGTAGTTTATGTTAATTTTAATGTTCTTTGTAAAACTTTCAATAGAAATTTAATAAAGAAAAAAAATAGTTTTCTATCCATGAAGTAAGGATGGGCAACATTTTCCAGATTTTTCTGTATTTATATTTTCTGCAAAGGGACAGGATGTTGGCACCCCTACTTTATGTGTAGAAAGTATTACTTTATGAATGGAAAATATAAAGTGTCATAGGTATGTATATCATCTTTCATGTTAAATTGCCCATGTATTGTTTTTCCCCTCACCTTGGAGAAGTTTTATGTTGAGGAAAAAAACTATTTTTAAACCTAATGGCAACAAGCAGGTAATGCAGTGTGAAGGATGAAGAAAATATTAATTGTAACTGCACTATTCCTTAAAATTGGTAACCTCACACAACATTTCTGCTTATAAAAAATTAAGTTCTGATTTGCAATTAGGAAGAAAGGCAACTTTTTTCTAAGTCAGGTTGCTATACTAGTGGAAATAAAGTGAAGGAGAGAAGGTTGCAGATGAGCCCCAAAGGCTCATGCATTGTGTGTGACCTATGGGTCAGATAATCCCATTTTTGGCCATATTGGACTTATGCCAAACCAAAACTGAACTTCTTGTGAAGAACTAATTGGAACTATCTCTGGTATCTCTTTCAAGGAAAAGGTAACCAAAAGGATCTTTGGAAAATACTAATTAGTTCCTGTAAACCTATGGGTCTCTTTTGAGTACCAAGAGCATTTTGATTCATCTTTCTACTTCCCCCCCCCTATTTTCACTGTAAGGCTCCAGTATATATCCGGGAATATGCCAGGATACATTATTTGGACTCCAGAACTCATGCCTCAAAGGTAAGAAGTTGTGCCATCTTTTACAGAAGGAAAGATAGAACTTAGACATAGTGAGGAGGGCAAACTGCACTCGGAAACAGGCTATTTAATGATAAAAGGAAATAGTGAGAATGGAATCTTATGGAGATCCATGTTTGGGAAAAAAAGGAATGGCAAAATTAAATTTTAGATTAAGCATTTAGCTTATTATATACCCTTATAAATTATGATATGATGGGTGACCTTTTTTTTTTTAACCCTTCCTGCATTTGGTGCTAGATTAAATATGAGAGATCCAATATACACATGACAGCCATCAATCATGTATGTATAACAATTTAGACAGTCTTTATAGGTTTGAGCCAATTTGGTGTAATGATTAAGGGGCTTCACTAAAAACCAGGATAACATATATTATATCATCTAGTCATGGAGGCTGGCTGGCTGGGTGATTTTGGGCCGGTCATAAATCTTCTGCCCAACCAATCTCATAGAATAATTATGAGAAAATGGGATGAGGGATCATTATGTACAGTGTCTGGAGTTGTACAAAATAAAGGCCGGATATAAATCAAATAAATATATACATTTGGATTCCTCATTGGGAAGTAATTAGACCTTGATGGCCTAAATAACCGATGGCAGCTCTATGATAGGCATACTGGAATCATTGAGTGAGCGAGGGGTGGCATCTGCTGAAAACCATTCTGGAGTTTTTGAAGTATTCTCCATCCATGGGCTGGGAAAAAAGTGGACTTTTTTTATTCAACTGTCAACCAAATAAGTCCATTTTAGAGAATTTGGTTACAATACACAATATTTGAACAGAGGAGAAGGGAGCATCAGGCCCAAAACAGGACAGGCAGATATTCTATTAACGGATCAAATTGGAAATATTCTCATCGAAGACTTTCACTGGAATAATAACCAGCTTTATAGAAACAAGCTAGTTAGAGCCTAATGATCTGTTTGAATTTCTAAAGGATGACCTGGATTTGCCAATGCCCCAGAATTTCAAAGACATTCAGCTTCTGAAATTCAAGAACCGAGGGCTCTTAGATCCTTCTGCCCACTTGGAAGACACACAGCACCATACAGAAGAAGCACTGAAAGAGCTTTTCTGCCATGTTCATAATATGCCAGACTCTGCCAAGAAAAAAAAGCTTATTCAGCAGGTATGAATACGTATTATTTTGATATTGATATTTAGACTATGGCTCACCTCACAAAATAAAAATGATAAAGCACTGTATCATGAAAGAGCAAATGCAATAGAAAAGCTCCCAGGAAAGAGCGAACAAGCCATATAAGCAGTTTTAAAATAATACAGGCTATATAGTACAGTGGTTCCAAATAACAAAGATTACAGCTTTATTAAAAGATCTGAAGGCATCACCTAATATCAAATTGATCATAGAGGATGTGCCCCCCAAGAAAGGCATTTCACAGCAATTTTAAAATCATCCAATAAACCATTTGGCAGTTATTTATCTTGTTCTTCTTGGCAGCAGATTTCAAAAGGAATATTTCAGGCTCAAGTTAGATAGATAACCATGTGTGGGAGAAAGCATGGGAATCTTTGTAAAAGTAGCTGTTGAGGCAAAAGGCATGAATGGAAAGTAGAATTGGGCTTTGGCATGGACACTGGATAACATCATGGAATGAACTGTGCTATTTAGTTTTGTTCTAGTTTCAGAAGCACCCTGAAGCCCTTACTCCTCAGGCAGCTATATCCACACAGATTCAGAAACGTGCCCGAACTCGTTCCTTCAGTGGCCTAATTAAGGTAAAATCCATTCTACTGTCACCAAAATTTTCTGATGTAAAGGAAGGCATTGCATGAGATGTGTCTTAGATATCTTAGATAATGGGTATTCCAAAACTCTGGGGCTTGCTTGGGCCATATTGAGCGAAGAAGAGTTGTATTTGAACACATATAATATATAATATAGATAATGTACATAAAGAACAAACTTCCTTTAAAATTTTATAATCTTGTGGGGTCATATTACAAGCTCTCCAAAGTTGCATGCACAGCTTGTAGGGCACAGCTTGGGCACAGCTGCCTTAGATGCTGCTCCATTAAGGGCACTTATGAAAGTTTAAAATATTTTCTTCCATCTCATTTTATTATGTCTTTTCCCACGTCTTCTATATCTTCATCAGAAATAATAGGATTTCATTTTAATAAGTTTTCTGTGGTGTAAGAGAGGCAGTATAAGACTGTTCTTGCAGAAAGGAAATATATTGCTTAGTCAAATGTGGAATCCAGAATCAAAACATCTCTGCAGAAAAAATAGGGAAAAACTCACCACTTTTCACCCAGAGAAACATACCTCTCATTATTCTGGAAATTTCCATGAATAAATATTGTTCCATTACTTTCCTGTTCTCTGTCACAGTTGAAAATAATTCTCTTTTCCAAATGCAGCGTAAAGTGTTGGGAAGTCAAGTGATTTTAGACAAAAAGAAAAATGATACTTTTCCAGAATCTGCATGCGCTAAGGATTCAAAGCATAGCAGCAAGGAGAATATCAGCATGGTAAGATTTGCTGGAAGAAGGGTCTCTCCTATATTAACCAATGGAATCTATTTGGCAAGGGGAAATTTGTTTAAAAGAACTTCAGGAAATTTTCATTTAGTGACCACAATTAAGATTGTCAACGAGTCATTAAGCAAAACAGTCACTAAGCAAAACAGCAACTGTGCTCATGAGCTCATGTCAGTGTTTCTTGTTTTACAAACCTGTGAAAGTCATAAATGTGATAATTAGATACAAAGTTACTTTCTCATCACAGTTGCAATTGAATGGCTGCTGAATGAAGCAGTTCTAGATGAGGATTTCTGTATATGGCTTATGAGTTTTACTAGCATTTCCTATGTGTATCTACATTATTCTGTTTCCCCAATTTGTCCTGAGAATAGAATCTAGAGTCTAGAATCAGTGCTATTTTTTTTAGCAGTCTTATTGGCATAACAACTAATCCTGTACTTCAGTTATACTGGGGCTAGAAGTACACCCATAAAACAGCTTCCGTATCCAGATTGTGCTCAGCTAATACTGGGGGAGGAAATGTAGTGGAAAGGAAAGAGTACCAGTAATCCTCATTTAACAACCATAAATGGGATTGGCAATTCCATTGCTAAATGGCACAATGTGATTTCACATGAGTGCAGCATACTTACGATCTCACTTCCACTACAATCTTTAAATAAATCTCTGCGATTATTAAGTGAGACCACATGAGCACAATTTGCAATTTTCCTGCCATTAACTCTACTTGTTGGAAGCTGTGAAAAACCCAAATCTTGCAATGGTTGTAAGTGTGAGAACCAGTCGTAAAGTTACTTTTTCAGAGTTTTGTAACTTTGCTAAGCCAGATAGTTGTTAAGTGAGGATTACTTGCAAGCACGTTTCAAAAAGAAAGATATGTATAATATTGCAGTACTCCAAACATATAAGTCTAATAATAAAATCAGCAATCACCTATGTTCTGATATTGTCCAAACAGCTCTGTTGAAATGTGCCTGAGACCTTGACTATCCTAGTCTGAGAATTCATTCAGTTTCTCCTTAGCAGCCCATGGGCTCATACAAAACAAAACAACAGCATCTAACTCCTATTGTATGGTGAGAGGCTCACCAGAAGAAAAAAAAACGGTAATGGAGCCCAGTTAATATCAACCTCTCTTGAAATATCTGATCCTAAAACTAGCTGAAACAGTTTTACACTGTGCAGTAGTGAGGAAAAACAGACCAATCCACTAAATTCCATCAAACAATAACAAAAAGTGGTGTAGTTTGTAGTTTTAAGCTGAACAACATGAATTATGGTATAAGAGTTGCCAGGTTCTTTAGCTGACCACAACAATTTTAAAGGAAATTTTGTGCATCAGATATGGTGATACCTATGAATTGAAGGAGGATAATAATAATGACACCAACTATGGTGTCTCCAATAAACATTGTCCAATTGCTTTGTATTTGTGACATTCAGCAGCATCAGTCATTATAGTAATGTATCTGGTGTTTTACCAACACTATAGGGCTGTTCCTTAATTATATAGTTCATAATTTAATGGATGGACATTATATTCATTTGTCTTGTCCTCTGCTGCTCTGCCCTCTTGGATTCTTCCTTTTTCTCTTGTAGTTAAGAACTGTTTCCCCATTCCTAAATTATTAGATTTTAAACTTCTGTATTGTTTTATTAATATATTTGGAATTAGATATTTTCTTCACAATAAAATAGCCTTTGTCAACTCCTAGATTTATTGGCCAACACAGAGGTTTTCAGTTTGGTTTAATGTATCTCAAGATGCAAGATTGGGGGATGCTACCATAGAATAAACTTCATTGTGTTTCCCCAGAGGATTTAATTTCTCAAATTCCTGTTGGATTGATATGAACACAATTTATTGCGTAAAGCAGTACAACAGCTAAATTAATGTTAAAAGCTTAGAACTGCTTTTACAACTAAGGAAACTAATAAATTGATTAAATAAGTTAATTTAAATTAAGGTCAGGATAATTGAGGAGACTCTAAAACTGTTTTAGCTTTGAAGGTCATAGTGAAGTTCAAAGAGTCTCAGTTTTCATCTTGTTTAATTGTAGACACCAGCTTCTTCTCCAGCAATTAATGTGATAAGAGCTAAGCTGAAATCTCTTGAACACAGGAAAGAGGTGAGAGGATTAATATATGTAAAGGAACTGTATGCACATTCACATTTATAACTAGTGTCCTGGATAGATTAGATCGATCTCTTGTAATTGCATGTTTTCTTCTTTGCCATGATGTCTGTGAACTTGTACCATACAACTAAGAGTTAAATGTATATGATTGCATTGGTGTTTCATCTCCCCCTCGGTGTATTTACAATAGGAAGTAAAAGCTAACCCATCAGGGTATTTTTATTATGTGTTGTCTGTGGTTTCTTGAACCATAGGACAAATCAGTTAATTTTTTTTTCTTCTGATTTAGGATGCCTCTAAAAATACTTGATTTCATGGAACTTCAAGCGTATTCCACTTGAGCTGATGGTATATATGTCTAACTTCACTTACTGGAGCCTACAGCTATGTGCCTTCCAGAATAACAAGACTTTCTCTTTCATAAGGACATTTTTGTCTGCCCATATGTTGATGCACTGGATGATATTTGCAGTGTAGCCTGTCTTTGAAGAGGTTATTATTTAGTATTACTTTTATTCCCAACTGTTTATTATTTTGACAACTGTTTGAGACTTGGTTTGCACCCTCTGTCCATGCTCATCTTTACTGGTGAAGCTTTGTTTTTAGCAAGACTGTGTCTGTTTTTTTAACCTGGCAGTTCCCATTAGCATCCACCACAGTTAATTCTTGTTTGCAGCTACGCTCCTTTTGTGATTTTTGGAAATGGCAATTCTGTGATTATGACCAGGGTTGAAAGGGTTGGTATTACATTTAACTATCTCCCACAGGTTGCTTTCACACCAATTTTTCAATCCCTGAGCTATCTTGACCATTTTTAGATCAAGAGCATGGAGAAATTGTACTGTGCACAATCTTCAGAAAGTGTCTCATTAACAAAATGTAACAGGCCTCTTTATTTGAATTCTACTCAATGTTCTGAATCAGTTACATTTTTCTCTTTTCACAGGACTAGTGATTTCCATTGCTAAATGTACTTGTCCTGAGAATGCCATTCTTATTTTCTCCTCAGTGCTGTGAAAACATTTTGGATGAAGCTCCCCAGCACCACCATTACATTTTCATTGTTTGCAATCCAGGCTCTGACTCACATTTTTCAGGCAGGGCCAAGGAGCTGACAGTTTAATGACTAACAATCTACTGGACGAATACTAAAAGGCAGAAGAGCTTGTTAATGTGGAAGGCGGCTGACTTGCTCATTGGGAAGGTGGGAAGGCTGTCAAATTACTAAAAGAAATGTTTCCTTTTTCTTTTGTCAATAACAGACAAACACATGTGAGAGGAGGAGGATGCACTGATATAGCAGTGCTGCTGTTTGAGTAAAAAAAAAAAAGACTACAGCAATATTGCAGCTGCTTGAAACTACTAAGTTTCTCCCTGCTCTTGAAGAATCAGGAATCGGCACTGAGCTAGGTGAACATTTTTGCCATCTTCCCAGAAAACACATTGCTGTCTGAAAGATTTATAACATGAGTTTCATTACTCCCCAGAGAAAAGTCCATATGTTGTCTTTTGTTTCATGATGAGGTTTTATTTTGTTTTTAAATTTCAATAGGTTATTTTTTCCAAAAAAGTGAAGCAATATGGAACAAAGCCTGGTTTGATTTTTTAAGGATTGGGAGGCTATTTGGGTTCCTTAAATATAAGGACTGATATTTTCCTCCTCTTTTAAAGGAGTAGGATTCTAAATCTGATATATACAAGGTGTTCTATAGCAGTTTACAAATACCCACAAATCTACTTGTCAATAATTTGAGCCAAACAATAAAACAGTTGCTAACATTGTGAAGTCATAGGTAAGGTTGAGAGTATGCAAAAACAACTGAAGTAGGGAAAACAATAGAGAGAAACACTCTTGAAGTTCTCATTCTTACCTTCATTTGGTCATGTTTTACTACACTGAGAAGAATCTGACAGGAAGATGTCCAAAATTCCATTCAAATCTTGAAAGCGAAGCTTTCTTGTGCACCATAGACAAATCACTCTCATATTTTATGTAATACCAAGCCATTATTTGGTATTGTGTTCTTATACTTAACTATAACCCATTTTTGTAACTGTTTGCATTTAAACTGGCAAAGTCTAGTTGGTATCTTCCCCTCCATATCAGAATTGCAAACTCTTTTGGAGGGAAAAATGCAAACTGTACCTAATTAGTTCAGATATAACTGCAAGGTGTAGTCCTGTACAAGCCATGACATAACTAAGCATGCTGTGCAGGAGAAATGAATGTGCAGTTTATTAGTTAGTGTGATATATGAACTGCTCTATCACTCACAAGGAATTCACTATTTGAGACTGCCCCCAAAAGCATTGCCTAAATGCTTAAAATATTAAGCCCATTAATAATTCAGATCTTTGATCTTAGAATTGGCAATTCTAGAATAAATCTAGAATAATTGCCTTCAAGAACTGTTACATTTTATTTTAAACTTCATCTGTGCTATGGAGAACTTTCACTTACCAATGCAATGTAATACTGTAAATAATACTTTTTTTTTAATGTTGCCCTGTCTGTTAATGTGAAATTTCTACATTAAATAATTCTTCGTGTTGGATCCTTGTTAACAAATTTCTCCATTTTCTTCAATTCTGGTTTGTAGTACCAAATGGGTGTCTGGGAGGTTTATAACATATTTACATGGAGTTTTAAAAAATTGTGTCTCTGGAACTGAATTCCAAACAAAATTTCTAAGTATTAAAAGCCATCGTTTTTCCAGTGTAAAGCATGTTCAAGTTTTAGGAAAGATATATTCCAATGGATGACAATATCTATAATTCAGGGTTGAACTATGAAATACTTGGTGCTCTGTGAGCTTGATTGTTTGTTTGCAGATATTTAATTACCTAACTAGGTAACATCAGTGCCACTTAGAGAACATCTGAGAGCAACTATTGGATTTTCCTATCTGTGGTTATGTGAGTTCAGATAGGATGAGTAATATCAACTTATGCCATTTGGACTGAGTCTGCTCCAAAATTCAAGGTCCGCCCCTTGCTGTGGCCACTCCCCAGTTCTCAACTCAGTCTTAGCCAGGACAGATGTGTGTTGCAGGGCTCCACTCTAATTACACGTGGAGCCTGGTAGCAAAGGACAAAAAGTTTTAAAAGTGCTTCAGAGGCTTAAAAACAGCTAGTTCCAAGTGAGTGGGGTTTATTTGGCTCCCAGGGCTTGGGATTGCGCTAAGGGCTCCCGACCCAGCGCACGGAGCGGGTGGCTCCAGGCGATCGGCCCGATAAGGGCCAACAGCTGACTAGTGCGGCGGCGCAGCAGCAACACAAACTGCTTGCAGTTTCTCTTTCATTTTTCCGGAGCAACGAGGGGATTGCCTTGGCTGCAAAATGCACAGCGCAGCAGCCTGCTGCAGCAGCAGCTTGGAGAGTAGCCAGCTGAGGAGGGCTTTGCAGCAGTGCAAAGCAGCCGCTAGATGGGCATCGGCCCAGTCCCAGCTGGTGGGAGACAGCAAGGAGGAAAGATAGCCCTCCAGCTGAGGGCGCTATCGACCACAGTGCCAGTGCTCCGTTTCCAGCTCCAGCACTGAGGAAATCACGTGGGTGCCTCCTGACCTGCTTGCAGGTTCCAGATCTGGTTTGTGACCGGCAGGGTGTGGCTGCAGCCCAGCAATAGCCTTTCTAGGCTTGCTTAGCCAGTTTGCCAGGTTAGGAGAACAATTCTTAAATTTGGATCAGGCCTTAATGTATTAATTGTTTGTGCTTGGATTAAAAACTCCTCAGGTTCCATTCTTCCTCTGGCTCTTTCTTGTACCGTAGCTAATTCTCCAGGTGGGAGGGGAGATAAAGAGCAATAAAGGGAACCCAGCCCTTCCACTTCCAGGGGCAGATCCAGGGGCAGACACAAAAATCATACACGTTTTCCGGGCAGAATGTTACTTGCAGTGCTTCGGATATGCTTTTGTTCACATGCATGTTTCTGATCTGGAACAGTATATATAGAATAACAGTTGGAAGGGAACTTGGAGGTCTTCTAGTCCAACCCCCTGCTTAGGCAGAAAGCCCTGCACCACTTCAGACAAATGGTTATCCAACATCTTTTTAAAAACTTCCAGTGCTGGAGTATTCACAACTTCTGGAGGCAAGTTGTTCCACTGATTAATTCTTCTACTGTCAGGAAATTTCTTCTTAGTTCTGAGTTGCTTTTCTCCTTGGTTAGTTTCCACCCATTGCTTCTTGTCCTGTCCTCAGGTGCTTTGGAGAAGAGCTCGACTCCCTCTTCTTTGTGGCAGCCCCTGAAATATTGGAACACTGCTATCATGTCACCCCTCGTCCTCCTTTTCATAGACTAGACATACCCAGTTCCTGCAACCGTTCTTCATATGCCTTGGCCTCCAGTCCCTAATCATCTCTGTTGCTCTATGTAAAAGAAAAGGGGTAATAATTTCCTTTCTTCATTATTTGTGTAAATCTCAACCTGAAATTTAACCATGGCAATGACAGTATAGGGTAGACATAAAGTAATAAGGCTGGCCAGCAACTCTGAAATAACTGCTTAATTTTAAGAGTTGAAACGCTTAAACAAAAATGCACATCTAATTGATTCACAAGTTCACTGCTCTTGGTTCGTTTTTTAAAATCAGTGTATGGGTTCTGTGGAGAAATACTTTTGCTTATGTTTTCGAGAGTAATAATATATTCACAACTTTACTGTTAAAGAATATTTTATTACTAAATGAAGGGCCCATATTTTATCATTATTTGGTGATTTATTGAGGTGAAATAGTATTTTATGATGGCATTTTAATGTACATTTTGCAAAGGTGAATGGAAGCAAAGCTTCCTTTAACAATTTGCAAAATATAGGTATGCTGTCAACTGAAAAAAAGAAGAGTGAACAAAGGCAAAGAAGGGAAAGAAAATTAAAAAGCAAAACACTTGGGAGCTGGTATAAGGACATTAAGTCCAAAGAACTGAATGATTTATAGGATGAGATCAATGATAGGGAAGAGGAGATGACATACATTTTAAGGGACTGAAAATAACCATTGGCTATTAGTTAAGCAAATAAAGATTGTTGAAAAATTTGATTCCTTAGCTTAATCATAGCTTATAGGATATTAAGGTATGGAAATATTTGATTTCTTTTGCAGAGCTGCCGCTTGTTTTTCTTAGGAAGATATATTCTTTTGGGGATAGGAAATGATTGTAGGTCAGATGTCTTCCTTTTCCTAGAAAAAAAAAAAAGATGACTTCTCCAAAACTACCTTTTGCAATCTGAATTCTGATTACTTTAGCATGCCTGCCACCATTCTGTATATTGTTTTATTTAATGTTTAGACTCTATAAATCAGTTTGAATTACCCAAAATGGGCCATTTGTTGATTTCATATATAAAACTATAATAAGATTATCCTTGGAACCACAAGAGGGAGTTATTTGTCCATCCTTGTTTTAAACCATATGCCCAAGACTCCTGCTTTCATGCACTTGGCAAGCAAAGAGGAATTGTGAGAGGGGAAGTGACTACTGTGTTTTGAAAAATTACTGCAAGAAATATTAACCTATTCTGGTTTTGGTATGGCCCAATCTATCCCTTTACTGGAGAGTCCTGAAATTTAAGAACTTTACTCTCTTTAGTTATTCATTGTTATAAACTGAATGGCCCCAAATTCTTTACCTAAATAAAAACTATTCCACAAATCAACATTGTCACAGGCTATATACTGAAACTAGTAAGTGGCAAATCAGGATCAGAACTCACTTCATTCTAAACATAAAAAGACACTTGGCACTCCCTTGAATTAAGAAAGATAGAGCTATTGTATCTCCATCATTTCTTTAGCTAAAAGAAGAATTTGTTGTGTCTATGTGAAAGAAAGTTAAATGGAATGAAGAATAGTGCTTCCTAGTGCATATCTTTAGAAATCTTTTTGGCTATTCTAGAATCCAAAGCACTCAGAAGGAACCCTTGGGAATCTAAATACTCTTTAACTAGGATGTGTTTATTGTAGTAAAACTGCAGTGCTTGACACTGGAGAATTATGTGAGGAATACTTGGCAATAGCAATGGAAAGTTAGCCTAGTAAGCAGTAAATTATCCTAGCCTCTCAGCAAAGGTTAATGATTTTCGCAAAATAAGGAGGATGAAAGAAAGAATTGTTAATATGATCAATGCTATAGAAAAGGATAACCAAATGTTCACAAATTTGTCAAATGTCTAGACGTTACCTGACCTATTTTTGTGCATACTGTGGCTAGTGTGCCTTAGGGGAAGGCTCAATAGACTGTGATCTTGCAGTCTGTGTAGGAACCATAGAACTTTAAACTATAATCTGAAGTTGGTACACCTGCGAACGAATATTGGTTTTCTACCGTATGGTAAAAATCATTTTTCTGATTCTAAAGAACAAACTGATATATTTAACGTTAAAAAGAAACATTTCTCTGATACATTCTGAAAGCCGGCCTCAATTAATTATCAAAATAACCCATGAAAACCTCTGGTCAGATGACATAAAATATGCCAGAAGGCAAGCTATGACAAAAGTGGACCTACGTTGTAGTAGGTATGTTCTATATTGTACATTTTAAAATCTGAAACTTATAGTTAGAGGAAGTATATTCATAACTTTAAATACACGAATAAGCTAAAAGTGGTGGGCATGTAAATACATAGCAAATAGAGCAAGTCAAGCCATTCTTGACTAATACTCTCAGACAACTCCTTTCTGGTTCAATTATCACGATACTCTTTCTCTTTAAAAGGAATGTCTGAAACAATCTCAAGAGCATTTAGGACAGCTCTTCCAGCTTTGCAAACAAATAAACATAGCCCCTACTATACATAGAATTAGCCATGTTTTCTTACAGAAGACAAAGAAATAGTTCATTGCTCACAAATTTCTCTGCAGTTTCCAAGCTTGTTCAGTAAACATTGTTCTTCAGCTCATCCTCTAAAAAAAATAAAGTAACAAGTTGGGCTATAATTATCAGTTGTTTCATCGTCAAAAAGAAATTGAGGAGAAATAAATTAAAATATAATTTTGACAAGAAAATTTGATCCAAGCATTTGAAGAGCTTAGGTATAATGTTAATAATATGGGAAATAAAGGATAAGTAAAATAATGTAAGTATAAATATAATATCTGTCTAAAATCTGGAGATGGGAAGAGATAATTGCTGATATTGAAATATGAGGTAAGGTACAGCAGAAGCTCTGATACATATACATCCACCACAAGCTGGGCATATACAAAAAATGATGGGGGAGTCTGCTCCTCGGGCTATGTGCTCTGCCATAGAATTCCAAATAAAGACCAAGGCACATAAACATGAAAGTGCACTGTTGCATACCTGGAAATGCTCAGCTTTCCCCTCCTCCAATCACCAACTTCAATATATTCTTCAAGGTGAGAGCCCTGTAGTACCAAAGCATATTATATGAAGCACTCCCATGGTCAGGAAGGCATTACTACAGTATTGCTTCAAGCAAGACTTTGTTGAGATACTCTTCAGTGAACACAGTAATTGATCATTTGATAAAACAGTGTGTTCTAAGAACCTGGAAACCATATGTATGGATAAGTACCTTGTCCACCATCCCACAGGTTGGAGAAGAAAGGCATGTTGGGTGCATTTCTTCACCAGGGATATGATCACATTTAGAAATCCTTTTGTCTGTCCTCCATCTGCACGCTCTGTTTGCATGCCAGAGACAAAAGACATACCAATATTATTGTTGTAATGGGGCTCAGAGAGGGATGTGCATGTTCATGTGTATGCAGCAGGGACGGTGGAAATTACATTCTCCAGTTTGCAGGAATTGAGATGATTTCTTTGGAAAGTAGAATTTTGACTGTCCAAATAGCATAAATCAGAAATGCATATTCAGAAAGTGATATAATTTAAAGATTTTGATTCTAGAATTTTGGTAGGTGGTCCTAGGGGCCAAAGTAAAGACTTCCAGATGTAGCTTTGTTGTGATAATTATATTACTTAGTATCCAAATATTTTTTCTCCTGGAGATTCACTGCAGTGTCAGTCATGAAAAGCCTAGGACATCCATTTTTCACCCACTTTTTCTTCCAAAGTCTGTTTCTTGTTTGTCTCTTAGGAATTGAGGAAAATTCATGTAGTTGACCAAATGTGTATGAAGATAGACTGCCTTGGTTGCTCAGTTGAAATTACTATTACTGTACATCTCCATCCACTGATACTTTGAAATATTTCAATGAAAACAACAGTTTATCTTGATTATTTCTACAGTAAAATTTCATTTCTTTGACATAGCTTGTTCAGTATTATGAGAACTATACAATATCTATATTTTGAACTTGCACTAATTAATTCAAATTAATTGACTGTTGCATTAATCTGCAGATATATTTAAGAACAGAAGATACCAGTTCATCACAAGCCTGTTGGTCTTAGCTCTTGCAATAATTATATGTATGCAAACACATTCTAATATGCAAAAATGTAGATTTTTTTTTAAAAAAGGGAAGTCTTAAAAAGTAGAATAAAAATTCATTCTTTGACAAATTCATATCATTACATCAGTGAATGGATTATCTTGGGTAGCAATCATTGAGTCTTTTTACAGGTGAGAAAGTGAAGAAATATTTTAATTTCCCCATCTCCTACTCCTAAAATGTTCTTACAATGTTGTCAGGCCATACTTCTTCTGAAGTCTGGCAATCAGTACCACATTTTTTCCAAAGGCAACTAGAAGTATTGTAGCTGAGGTTAATCAAATCACCTTGATTGAGAAATGATGGGAATTGTAGCTTAATGTGTCTGGAGTAGAATACTATGGAATTTCATTGTGGGCCTTGGGATTCGTATCTCCTTGAAGATTCCAGAATTCAACAAAGTCATACTCTTTGCCACAGCAAATTTGAAACTTCAGAAAGGATCATAATAGTGCTCACCCCTGCCACGTATCCTTTCTTCCCCATATTTGGCAAATTGAACTGATTTCTGATTTAAGGTCCTTTGACCCAATTTATTGTCTTCAAAATGAAATGATCAACTTCCCCAGCAAGTCTGCAGGCTTCCAAGATCTATTCCATAAAAGCATCCAATCTTATTCCAATATGATTTAATATCTGAAGCTTTCAAAACTCATGAGATATATTTAGCAACCAAGATGAAGACAGATTGGTGTCTACTGCTCCAGTTCAAATGCTGAATGGATGAGCAGCTCTATCAGTAGTACTTCAATATTAGTTACAGGATAGCATCCTCCTATATATAAGTTCTCTGGTACCCACAGTTCTCTGTTTCACTACCTTTTTGCCACTGCATATCATCCAGCATCTGCTATCTGAGGTAGCTGCTTGATTCCCTTAGTTATATAGCTAGTTATAGCACTAGAGTTTGAGCCAGCAATTGTGAAAATGTGCTTTTAATTCTTGAATATATATACAACTTTTCAGCATACAACACTGTAGAGTACTGTACAGTTTAAGCAATTATTTTAATTGGATGTATGTTTATTTGTAGAAATCCATGATTAGAACATTGCAAATATACAGATGGAGCAACAGTGGTCTGAAGCCCACACAAGACTGATGGTGGCCTTCTGCCTCATCTGCAGTATTTTGTCTATTTGCTGATTATTACTGCTGATTCACATATCACCATCTCATTTTTATTTCCCTCCCCCCTTAAAGGATCCTAAAAATATTGTCTCCATTTTGATGGAATCCTAAAATACAGATGTTTGCAGTTGATTACCATTTTTAAAATTCAGGCTAGTGCCACCCAAGCTGACCTTGTGTGCCCAGAAACTTGGCATTACTGAAGAAAACAGTAGAAAAATGGGTTTTGGTATCTTGCTTGTGTCTGAGATATAGCTGATTAATTTATGTTGGATTATGAGAATGCTCTGGCTTTCTGTCTATTCTCCTTGGGGACATGATATAAATACTGATGATATATTTCTGCAGTGATAACTACCCAGCAAATCATGATCTGTCTACATGGGATTACAGCATGGATTTTGATTCTCAGGCTATAGTTAGATTGAATAAAACAATCCGAATTTGTAGATGGGAAACAATAGAATAACTATTGTTGAATGGAAATACATTAGAAGATAGCTTTGACCAAAAAAAATCATGAGGTGATGTCTTAAATGCAGCATAGAACCTCTATTTAGTACCAATACATGAAGGTTGGGCAAATATCCTTTTTTAAAGATGTGATTTCTGGCAGCAAATCTATTAATATTTAATTATGGATGTTTTTTGCTCTAAATTCATTATCCTTTCAGAATACATATCCATACATTTCAGTATATTTTGCCCAATGTCTGATATTTTACATGACCAGCAAAATGAACAGAGTTGATGAAAGAATCTGGAAAAAATAAATGATGAGGCTTAGCAAAACCTATATTACATCTCTTTTTTCAGACTGTACATCCTTGAGAGTAAAAATACATGCATTTTTGTCCAAAATAACTAATTTTAATACCATGGTAATCAGGTCATTCTAAAAAAGATGCAGAGGTTAAGCACTAAATTTAACAGAGAATTTTTAATTTGACTTGAATGATAATATAATCAAAATAAATTAAGATAATGGTTAAAATGAACTAAAATGGAAGAGAAAAGGGAGCCATATAATATTAATATACAACTAAATCAATTCTTTTATTGGATCGAAACCATATGTATTTTGCAAACATTGATTCCCATTTTTACAATATGTAAACATTTCAAAAATTGGTAAACCCAAAGTATATTGTACAGAATTTTTATTCATACTGACAGGTAGTTTTGCACTAGAATTTTTAAAAAGTATATACATAGGTCTGGAGAGAACATTAGATGTTACATACTATGTAGCCACTTCAACTAAATCCTTTTTTCTTCGACAATTCCAAGCCTATTGATATGATCAGGTGTTAGGACATTTCCAGAAGGACTTCAAGGTTGGGGAGGTGAATCTCACCTCAGGTGGGATGATATTCCACATGGCAGGTGTCACAGCAGAAAAGCCTTCTCTTGGGTCCCACAGGATGTAGTTCCTTAGCAGATAGAGAGTATATATCTTTTGCCAGACCTGATGGCAGAAGACAGGTGGATGTAATCTGGTGATTCCCTCAAATATCCCGGCCCATACCATGAAAGACTTTAAAGATCAAAACTGGCACCTTGAATTGGTCCTGAAAGCAAACTAGCAACAAATGCATGTTGCAGAGGAGACATGTAGAGTGTGCTATTCTAGGAACAGACATAATTGCCTATGACTGAACATGACCAGAGCCTTCTCATCCAGAAATGGGTGCAATTGTTGCACAACATAAAGCTGTCCAAAAGCCCTCCTAGCCATTATTGCCACATACTTTTTGATCAGGAGTCCCAAGTCGAAGAGGACCTCTAAGTTGCTTACACGGTTGTTTGGAGCAGTGCAATCTATTCAGTACCAGAGATAGTGCAGTTCTACAATCAGAAGCCCCCCAAACCCAGAGCCCCGCAGTATTAGAAGCTTCAACTGAGGCCTGTTGTTCCCCATCCAGATCCCAACAGCTTCTAAGCACCTGAACATCAACAGTGTGTTTAATTTGCTAGGAGCAGAGATTGTATAATTGGGTATCATGAGCATATTGATCATACCTCACCTGTAATGACAAAAGTCACCAGTGGCTTCATGTTGATGTTTAAAAAGAATGGAAAAAGCAGTGAACCCTGAGGTACTCTCCCCCTCAATTGCCACCAACTGGTAATGACTATGAAGACGGAGGAAACTCGTACAATTCCTGGAGCTGATCCAGAAGGGTACCATGGACTTGTAGTGAAGGCCATTGAGAAGTCAAACTGAGCAAGTATGGATGCCTGACACCCAAAAACCAGCACCCCCAAAGTAGCCACCCAAGGCTACTTTATTCCTCTTTATTTTTCACAATAAAAAATCATTGTGTTCTTTATTCTCCACAATAAAATAATGTTTTGAAATTGGATCCACTTTGAGTTCATCATTTAAATGTGAGGTTTTTAAAACTTCGTTGTCTTCTCTATTTCTTTCTTCTCTTTATGTTGCTGCTGTGTCTGCTGGAATTTCTCCCACAAGAAAGACTAGCACAGTTATTTTACTGATTAATAGCCTAACTTTTGACTAGTGGCTGCCAAAATTGCCTGCTGCATTTCTTCATACTGTCACTTTCTATGTTGCCTTAAGGATAAAAATGATTGCAACCTGCACCTACTGAACTTATGCAGTGTGATTAACGTCTGAATCACAAGATTAGGGTGAAAAGCTGTGTACATCATCATTAATTTTATGGAAGAAAGATGGTGTGACAGTTTGGCCCCTTTGTTTCCTGAATCTGCAATAGTAACTATAAAATGAACCATGTGACATGGAAATCCTGCCTGAAATAAATCCATTGGGATTGCAGGGTGGATTAGGGTATATGTCCATATAAATTGTTCTTTGTAAATTCACAACTTCCAGACTTGTGTAATCACAGCAAGGGTATAATACTTGTGTAGTTTTCAAACATTAAACACATAGGCTTCATCTCTGTACAGAAACATGGGTTCATTTTTACAAGAGGCTCAGTTTATACGCCTGACCTAATTGTTTTCATTGAAACTGGATGGACATTATTCAAAACCAAACTTTTATCCTTTGTAATCATGCAATATCTTTAAGGGTTTTACCTTTCTTAACTTCTGGTTGCAACTGGACAGTTCTACATATCATAATTGGGGAAAGGACTGACTCATCCAGGACTATATCAGCTACAGTGAGATGGATAATGAGGAAAGAAAGATCTTTGTACTTTCCGTTTTTATCTTTTTTGAGGTTTTTTTTAAGTGCTTGCTCCCAATGCAGGGATGGTTTTGTACCGGCAGTCCCTAAGTGAAATGGGGGCTATAGGAAAGTGATGAATGAATGAATGAATAAAATAATTCATTGCACTTATTTACTTTGTTTACTTTTAGGTTTTGGACAAGGAAACATGGGGTTTTGAATCTTTCAGATCCTGAACCCCTCTCCTTTTGCACATCCTTTGGGAATTTTTGAGGTTGACATTTCTGAACCCTGGAAAGAAAGTAATGGTTGTAGGGGGGTAATTGAGGGTATTTTTCTTTTTAGGATCTTTCTCCTATATTGGAGCAAAAATCTAATAATTTTACATTCTTGGATGTGGTCTTAAGCACAGAATGTATCTCTGTTACCCAGATCTACTTATTTAATCATAATTAGAATTCTCCAATGAAAATACTACATGACTCCGTGTTACAAGAAAATGCATTAATTCTAACTTCAGCTTGAAGACCTGGATATTAGTCTTTTCTAAAATAGTATATAACTTAATATTGCATGAACCTATAGTGCAAATGCAACAATTTTAAATAAAGTGTTTGTTAAAATGAATTACTTTGGTATGAAACAAGCAGGAATGTATTGCAGTGCAGTCACTTGGGCTGATCCATTTTTTCTGCTTGAACCATGTTCAAATTTTACAGGTACTCTTGCCCATAATTTAAGAAATAAAAATTTAAACAGGTCTATTTGATTTTGTTTATTAAATGTTATTTAATACCAAATAATTGGAATTGTTCCAGTCAAACAATGTGTCTGATATAAAGGCATCAAGATAAAAGCAAGTTATACGTCGGATACAAAGACACAAAAATTGAGTAAGACAAACCACCATATAGTACTTCCAAATGACTCCTTCCTAGCGTATTCCTGCAACCACTTTTGGGATCATTGAACGCCAATTTGCACAATTAGCTGCTTCTCCAGGGCACAGGCCCAAGGCTTGCATATCAGTGGTGGGATTCAAATGTTTTTACTACCGGTTCTGTGGGTGTGGCTTGATGGGCATGGCAGGGGAAGGATACTGTAAAATCTCCAGTCAGAGGTGATATTTGCCGGTTCTCCGAACTACTCAAATTTTCTGCTACCGGTTCTCCACAACTGGTTAGAACCTGCTGAATACTACCTCCGTTGCATATCTTTGTTGATGGTGTCTTGCCATCTCTGTTTTGGATGCCTATGAAGTTGCCAGCCAATGACTTCTAGTTAGTAGGCAGTCCTGGCAACAGTGGAAGCCGCTACTCTCAGGATATGTCCATACCAGAAGAGTCAGCCTTACAAATAACTACTTGTCCTTAATAGTTTGGAGCTATAGCCATGTTTAGTTTGAATAATTAGGTTCATTATGAAATCACATTTGATTGACTGACAATAAGGTAATGTTAATTCTTAGTGGCCACATTGATAGGATGATATCTAGGATGATCTGTCCACTTCAGATCTACCAATGGTGAATCTATTTGCTTCTGAAATCAAATAGTTAGCTCTCAACTTATGACCACAATTGAGTCCAAAATTTATGTTGCTAAGTGAGAAATTTGTTAAAACAGCTTTGCCCCATTTTATGACTTTTCTTGCCACATTTGTTAAGTGAGTCACTGCATTTGTTTAATTAGTAGCATGGTTGTGAAGTGAATCTGGTTTTCCCATTGACTTTGCTTGTCAAAAGGTTGCAAAAAGTGAACCGATGATCCTAGGATGCTGCAACCATCATAATGTGAGTCAGTTGTCAAGCATCAGAATGGAAATCACATAACCATGGAGATGCTGCAATGGTAAGTGTGAAAAACAGTCATAAATCACGTTTTCAGTACCGTTGCAACTACAAACGGTCATTAAGTAAACTGTTGTTAAGTCGAGGACTACCTGTACCCTCACCTTGATGCTGGTTGTCTGTGCACCATCTCTACATCTTTTCTTACCTTCTACCTCTCCAAGCATTATAGATTTCACAAAGGAGGCGAACTTTTGCATAATCTAAACTTGGTCATTTGTGCCTGCATGAGGGATCAACTCGACTGATTTGATTCATAATCTATTTGTTTGATTGTTTTAGGGCTATCCATGGTATTTGCAGAAGTTTTCTCCAACACCAAAGTTTAGAACTGTCAATTCTCTTTTTATTTTGCTTCTTCAACTTTCACTTCCATGAAGCATGGGGGGTGGGGGGTGGGAATTGTCTTCACAATCCTGATCTTTTATAGGTTTAGCACATCATAGCATCTGAATACCTTTCACTGCTATTCTGCCAGATGCTGGTCTGTGACATATTTCTTTTTTAAAAAAATATTAAAATGGGGTCCGTCCCCCCAAAGTGGGGGGAAATAGACAAAGGGGGGAGGAGAAATGTTGATGCAGAGAAAATATATGTCGACAAAGAAGTTACCAAAATTATACCATTTCTCCTCTGGAAGGAAGCTGGCATGGTAGTGATTCTGTGTGGCTATGTGTGGATGCCTGCATCAGCGCTCACTCCTTTCCAGGTCTGCGTGTGTTTGCCGCCTGCAAGAGTTTTAAGCCCGGTCCCTCTGCTCCTCTGCGCATCCCTTTTTCCTGGTCCCGTTCTCCTCACTGTTTGGGGGGGGCGGGGGGTTGCATCTCTGCGCCCGAGGCGAGTGCAGAGAGAGAGAGAGAGAGAGAAAGAGCTAAGGAGGGGGTGGGAGAGGTGGAGCCAAGGCTGCTCCTGCCATCTGGGATTGATGGATGAGTGCTCCTGTGTGTGTGTGTGTGTGCGCGTGTGCGTGTATTTGAGCAAGAGAGGGGAAGGGAGAGCCCGTTCGCCCGTGCCCCGAGTTCCGCGTTCCGGACGCGCAAAGGCGCGACAGAACCTGGCATCCTTCGCTTGCGTCAGACACAACGAGCTGCTCCACGCCGCGCCAGCCAAACGCGCCGCTGCGAGATAATGTGCGGGGCAGCTCCACGCTAGCAGGCTAGCCCAGGCAGGCGGCATGGCTCCGAAGCGGCGAGCGGGGTCAGGAGGCGTGTGGCTGCGGGCGGGAGCCTGCCTCTTGGCCTGGGCGGCCGTTTGCCGCGTCCGGGCGAGCGCTTGCCCCACACCGTGCGCCTGCAGCGGCACCACGGTAGACTGTCACGGGCTGGGGCTCCGCGCTATTCCTAAGAACATCCCGAGGAGCGCAGAGAGGCTGTAAGTGTCGCCGGACCGAGGGGACGCGCCGCCGCCCCGGGAATGCTTGCGGCTCTCGGGGCCCCCAAAGGGCCACTTGGGAGGCGTTTTCGCCGGCGCCCGCGGGAGCTCCGCAAATGCTGGCCGTCGCGCTTCCCCTCCCGCCCTCACAAAGGAGCCCAGCCGCACTCGACGCTTAGGACGACTCGCTCCGGGACGCGCTCGCACGGTCCCGGAGGCGGCTGAGACAAAGGTCCCTCTGGGGAAGTCGGAATGCGGGGAGGAAGTTGGGCCAGACTCGGGGCAGCGTCCGATTCCGAGCGTTCCTCTGGGGCTTCGGGAACAATCCCTCGGTTGCCTTTGTTAGGCAGCCGTGGCGCGCTCCCGTGCGGCTAATGCCCCCCTCTCAAACCCCCGGCTCTGCACGAAGCGGGGGCCTCCCACCCTCCCCTTCTACATGCGCGGGGCAGCGGTTCGGGTCGGATGAGGAGCTGCTGCTGGGCGCAGACTCGGGATCGCGTTTCCCTCCGCGGCGAATAGCGCAGAGATCCCCCGCTAGGGAACTTTCTTGTCCCTCCAGCTTCGTTGTTTGGGGATGTTTTTATATTGTGTGTGGGGGTGTGAGGGGGTGTGCGCGTGTGTTTGGTTGTGCGTTCGCAAGGCGGGTGTGAATCTTCTGAGGGCCGGCTGGGGCTGGTTATTTCCCAGAGCTTTTTTACGAAAACTGTTGTCTGGCGCTACCTCAGATGTGTGGTGCTCCAGTGGGGATAACGGGAGTTTTCACCCAAGGTATCCAAAGGGCACCGGACTGATAAAACGGAGCTACACAGCTACCTGCTTTGGAAGGAGGGTGGTAGTGAGGAGATTTGGTGGAAATGGGCGAGGAGGAGGATGAATGGAGACCAGCGTTTACGTCGCTGGAACTCGCTGGCGTCATCATATCGCTCTCTCTGCCCTTTTGTAAATGTCCTTTCTGGGTTGGTTGCAAACCTCTTCGCCAGGCAAACGTATCGCTGGAATGTATCTGGGTTGTATGGAAACTGCAGCAAATACGCTAGGTTGTTGTGGGACGGATGCTTCTACTCCCTAAGTAGCCTGCAAGGCTGAGGGCACTACCCTCCCAGTTAGCTCCCTTCAGCAGTTTAACCAGGGCTGTAGGAAAGCAAGAGGAAACTATTTGGGGAGATAACTAACCCTTTGGCTGGAGAAAGCCCATCACTGCTTCTTATTAATTCTTATTAATTAGCAAATAAAGGAGAAATCAGGTGAGAAACATGGACTGTGGGCATCTTTGATCTCTGTTACTTGTGAAATTCTTCGGAAATAAGTTCGTGGGGATAGAACTATTGAGGCTCATGCACAGCAGCCTGGTTTGTTCTGCTGATTAGAATGACCCCTGTCTTTCTGCAGCTTCAAGGTGGCCACTACTTTGGAGGGGGTGCAAAGGAAAGGAAAGGAAAGGAAAGGCATGCCTATGGAAGGCAAACTAAACAATTCATTAGAAAGAGCAACTCTGGATTGTGCAGTTTAGGCAGGGGAAGAGGACAAGTGAGCAAGGCGGAGTCACTGTTACGGAGCAGAATATTGCCTCTCATACTTCAGCTTCTTTGGCTTTCTCCTTGAGAACTAGTTGGAACTCTGTGGAAGGTGAATGGTTAAAGTCTGGTAGAAAGAACTGACACCCCATTCAGCCACCCAAGCTACACGTTGTCCGTTCTTCACTTCCTGCCAGTTCTGCATCCATCCCTGGCTCTCAAAGCTTCAATCCAAAACTCTTCCAAAGTCTCCTGCTTCCTCCGCAGCATTGCGTGTGTCGTAAAGCCAGATCAACCGTATGCTGCTTAGTACAGTGGATACGCTCTTATAGATTTAAGCATAAAGTAACCTCGTAGAGAACGAAAATGGGCTTAAAATATTCCAAGGCAAGGTTTGTATGAGCAAAGGGGAGGGACTCCCCTTCCAGGGCAGGGCAACGCTACACCTGACTTGAATGATACAAACAGCAGCGCAATGAACAGTTTGTTTGATATGGTAGCATTGCGGCATTCTGGTGAGATTTATACTTTGGAAAGTGACTAAGAGTGGACTTTCACAGCAAGCAGGTGACCTTCCTCCCTTTGACTACCCCCTTCCTAGCTTGAGCTTTGTCCCCCTCTGTGCTCATCAAAGCCAGATGTGGGGGTATAATCCATCCTTCCAGAGACTGAAATGAGACGATCTAGTGACAGTTACAGCCTCCCCTGTCAGGACTTACAGCTGCTGTGGGCTGGAAGTAGCCATATTCTAGCTTTTGAGGATGCCTGGCCTGTTGTGCATCTGGAAGATCATGTACAGGGCAACCCACCCTTCCTATTGTTGTTCTTCCTACAAACCAATTAATGCTCTCAGATTAAGCCTAATTAGGTCATACGCTTGTGGACACCTCTGTGCACAACAAAGCAGCCTTGGTGAACTCTCCTAGCAGCCCTGCGTGATGTCTTCTTTAATGGCATTTCCTTCTTTGGCACCTTAATTGCCCTCACTGAAGTCATTATTATGCCTCAGCCATAAGGAGCTGCTTGGGGAGCATAGATGAATGGAATCTGCCCATCACTTGGCATGTGCGGGATCCATACATACAAGATTCTGCTCTTAAATGGCATAATACCAAGAATGGGTACCATGCTGTGCTGACAAGAGGCATCTAGTTTGTTACTTATAGTTGCGATGCTGTCATTTCTTGTAACTCTTCCTCACTCATGTCAAAACTGGCAGAGGAGGAATGCAATGGTTTCAGGAATACTTTGTGAATTTATGGATAATATGAACACATGACTACTACTCATTTGTATCCAGAGACATACAGGGATTGATAGCACATGTTATATAGATCTTCTTGCTTAATGGGGAATTGTGTTACGGAAAAATTACTCCTACTCCTATGTCTTGTCCTACTGTTTATAGAAAGTACTGTACAGGTTTTGAAATGCTCTCATCATCTGAACAAGTCCAAGCAACCATGGGTACTGCTCATTCTATTGCTCCATCAATCAAAATATGTAAGACAGAGAGGAAAATAATTTATTTAAGATGTTTACTATGCTGCACTCTTTATATTTAGACTTCCAAAGAACCTTTAGCACAATGCAGTTCATGGAGTGATACACAGCTATCTGTACAGATATGTTTTAGTTTATTATTTTAAGCAAAAGCAAATGTAAGAAGGAGTCAGGTTGCTAGACTGCTAATTCAGTTACGGCTGTTTCACATTTTATATATGGAAATAGGATGGCTGATGTAAATTATGAATTTGGTGATCATACATATAGCCAGAAGCAATTCCTGGGATGATAGTGACACTTTCCTGGCTGCAGTAATTGATGCTGGTTGTATCTGCAAATGCTTGCTTGGAAAGTTATAACTTCTACATAAATTCATGCAGTACTTGGGAAAAATACAGATATTCATGTATAGCAGAAAATATGCTATTAAAATTGGCTTTGCTCTGATGCTTAATGCCTTGCTAAGAATAAAATAATGCCTCAGTTCAGACTTTATGCTTAATGAAATTCAAGGTTTAGAATGACATCCAAACTATGGAATCCTTGATGCTCTCTGAGCTTGGTTGTGTGCTTGGAGACATTTCATTACCGAAGTAGATAACATCATCAGTGCGAGTGAGTGTGGTGTTTGCTCCCTATTTATATACAGTACTTGTCCTGCCTGTTTTAGTGGGAGTGTGGTTTTCTCCTTGGTAGTTCCTTGATTAGGGTTTTATTTTCTGCCTGATTATTTGCCTGATGTTAATCCCTGCTTATCTGGATGTTGGCTACTGGAGGGGATGTGTTCTGATCTTTTTGTTTTTTTCTGAGCTTTTATATTGTCTGTTTTGAATTGTATGCAACTACAATACAGTTTATTTCTATATGTCAATTGTTGGCTGATTTGTCTGAATACCAGTAAAGAGATTTGTCTGAATGCTAGTAAAGAGGGGCTGCCACAGGGAGGAAGGGGTCAAGCTATTTTCTAAAGCGCCTGTAGGCCAGACAAGGAATAATGGATGGAAACTGATCAAGGAGAGATTTAACCTGGAAATAAGGAGAAACGTTCTGACAGTGAGAACAATCAACCAATGGAACAGCTTGCCCTCAGAAGTTGTGGGAGCGCCATCACTTGAGACTTTCAAGAAGAGATTGGACTGCCATTTGTCAGAAATGGTGTAGGGTCTCCCGCTTGGGTGGGGGGTTGGGCTAGATGACCTACAAGGTCCCTTCCAACTCTGATTATCCGTTATCTGTTACCAAATTTCCAGGAATTCCCCAGCATTTTTTGTTTACTTATTTAGCTTGGTCTAGGATGCTCACCATTTTCCAATTGAAATAAAGGTTGAGCCTGTTTATCTATTGTGAGACTAAGGAGTTTTCATTGTGTCTTCTGACTGTTCATGGATGCATTCTACTAGTCTTCTGCCCTTTATTGGATGTCTTCTTTTCTAGTCTTTTCTTCTATTAGAGGTTCAGACTGAAAACCATTTGTTTTTAACTGTCTACCAAGGCACAAGAAGAAATAATGTACTAATAGAATTTGATAGGATACCCATATAAGCAAATCATACTTCAATGATATTTGTATGCTTCTCTGTGGAGACAAGAGTGAGTCAGGAATTTATGAAGTAATTATTATAAAAACAGGGTAAGCTGCAAGTGGGACCAACTTGAGATATGTTATGTGAAGCAAACAGCAAATGATAAGCATTTTTCAGTAAGCCAAGTACAGAATATCCAGCTCAGGTTAAATTAGTGTTAAACCTTTAGCAGCAAATGCTACAAGTATCTCTTTCCCTCTGTAGTATTTTTTCTTCTTAGTGTTTTTTCTTCACATTTTTTTTTGCAGGAAGGTATGAAATCAACCGTGTGTTCATCCATTGGCTGCCCCAGGAATTGACTGATTGGCTTGTCACCAAGCCTGACATTGTGTGCTGAGACAGAGTGATTAGCCCAAAGACATCCAGCTGGCTTTTATGCTTAAAGGCAGGACTAGCGTTCACAGTTTTCCAGTTTCTAGCTTGATGCCTTAACTACTAGACCATACTGGCTCACATTCCCTCCCTCATAATAGAAAGCAATAATACAGTAAAAAATACAGTAAAAAATCTATCTTTCATGTCTAAAGGTAGACTGGCACTGCATTCTCATAAACTGAGATTATATAATAAAAGAAGTGCATAATATCCTTAAAGTATCTGCATCTTGCTCTAAAATGTATACATTGAACCTTCTGCAAAGATGTTTCAAAGTTTAATATCTCCCATCCCGCCGCCCCTTCTTCATATTTTTCCTGTATTTGCATGGTTCAGGACACCACAGTTCTGTGGTTCTTTGAGCAGATGTTGTTCTTGTTTCCTTTAGTATCACTAAGGAAGTTAGCTAGCCAAGTAAACGTTGTTTATAGATTTGTGCTTTGTTTTTCTTTGGCAAATCTGGGGGAGGCAGTATGTTAGGAGATAGAACAAGAGCTGTTCCAATGCTTTTTTGACTGCCTTTCACCGAATATATGGGCCTCTTTCTTTAACAAATAGGTCCCCTGGTGTCCTAGCTTCAGAAATAAATACCAAGCTGGAACAGTTCATGGGTAGTTCTTTCTAAAGAAAGGCACCAAGAGCATTTGGTGAGTAGCTAACATTGCAGACAGATTGCTACATACCACTTGCTATTCTTAATGGCATTCTGCAAGATACTAAAATAAAAATGTAACTGTTAAAACAAAATCATGTGAATGCATCTGAAATAAATGCTAACTTGGTCTCAGCTACTGCTAGTAAGCATAAAGTCAAGGCAGCAATTACTACTATAAAAATCTGGGAAGTGGGGGAATCAATCTATAAATTCTAGGTAGAAATACAGCCAACATCATGTTGCTGGTCTTAAGCAGATGACATGGTCAGCTGACAATCAAACCAAAGACAAGCATTTGTTGCAAAGACAACAACATCTCTTGTATGAAAGAGTTGGGTGACCTCACAGGTCCAACTCTGAATGGGTAGGAGCTCTTGCATTGTGGCTGTTTCCCATGCTGCTTTGGTAAGGCTGAAAAGGAAGCAATCAGGCCAACCGGCATGGTAATTTTTCATTGCAATGTCACCAGCAAAGCAGTGCTGGGATGGGAAGCGGCCATTTCAGTCACATTCAGCCTCTGCATTTCCTTTTCTTTACACAGTGCTAGATACATATGGGGAGAAGCCATGTTATAGTGGGTCCCTACTTTATTGTTTAGATAAGCATATCAATTAGCATATCAATATCATAGCAATCCTAAAGTTGCATTAACAGAGGGATACAATCGAGATCAAGTGAGGTACTAATATCACTCTATAAAGCCCTAGTAAGACCACACCTAGAGTACTGCATCCAGTTTTGGTCACCACATTATAAAAAAGATGTTGAGACTCTAGAAAAAGTACAGAGAAGAGCAACCAGGATGATTAGGGGACTGAAGGCTAAAACATACAATGAACAGTTGCAGGAACTGGGCATGGCTAGTCTAGTAAATAGAAGGACAAGGGAATGATAGCAGTCTTCCAATATTTGAGGGGCTGCCACAGGGAGGAAGGGGTCAGGCTATTTTCTAAAGCATCTGTAGGCCAGACAAGGAATAATGGATGGAAACTGAACAAGGAGAGACTCAACCTGGAAATAAGAAGAAACTTTCTGACAGTGAGAACAATCAACCAATGGAACAGCTTGTGGGAGTGCCATCACTTGAGACCTTCAAGAAGAGATTGGACTGCCATTAGTCAGAAATGGTGTAGGGTCTCCCGATTGGGAGGGGTGGGGGGGGTTGGACTAGATGACCTATAAGGTCTCTTCCAACTCTGATTATCTGTTATCTGTTAATTGAGCCATTGCTTCTTCCAGAATGACCAATTGCATCATTTTTTATATAGTTTCTGAGTTTCAGAAACAATATCAGCTATATTACCATGGTGTTCATCTGGCAGGTAGTCCTGAGTTCTAATGATGGTCTTTGTTTTCAAAATAAGAAACTTTTCACACCTCACTTATTTTTATGACATGCAAGAACCAGATTCAGATTACTTAATTTTTCTTGATTTTTCATGAGGCCATTCTGTTCTGTAGATTAGGAATGTGCAAAATGTTTTGAATCTAAAATGTTTTCAGTTGGAAATGAGTTGCTTCAATCAGTTTTAAAGTACAATACCTTGAACGTAAAGTAATCCTGTGCTGAAACTTAAACTTTTGAACAACAGTTTTAAACTTAAAACAAATCTTCCAAGCTCAAATGTTTCAAATTCTAAAAAGTTTTCCATAATCCTGCTTATAGTTCTTCGTGGGGGATTTGCGTATGCCGGTATGTGAAGGTCCAAATAATTTTTTATAATTGTAAATTACATGTTTATCTTTAAGAAATTAAAAGTTAGTTTTTAAGTAACATATAGAACAAAAAAACAAAATATATCATTATAAACCAAGTAGGTGTCAAATATGTACAACAACATTTTGGGGGGTGGTTGGGGAAGAAGATATCAAAATTGGTATACTCAAGGTGAAAGGAATAATCCTTTTTACTGCCTTTATGTCACAATCCCTTAAAGAAAGAGAAGAGCCTATTGAAATCTGGCTTGGTCATCATGTCCAGATAATTGTTTGCTGTGATAGAGGTAAAAAAAAAAAATCCAGGTTGAGAGCCACAAGCATGCAGTCAAAGCTCTTCCCCATTTTTATGCGTGTTAAGATATATTGTGGTTAGTCTTTTTTGTTGCAGGAAAAAAGGCTGGAGCTTTGATAGCATGCTTGTGGCTTTCATCTTGACTTTTTTGACCACTTCCCTATGGATGCATCTATTCTTTACCAAATGCTATTGTGAACCCCCCATCCTTCTTGGAAAGAATAAGATAGCTCCAGTTAATGATCCTGACCTTCCAATTAGTTATTTATTTGTAAAATTTATTGACTGCTCATCTTATCTCAAGGTAACTCTGGAGGGCTTCCAATCGTAAAAGATAAAAAACTATATAAACTAAAAACATAAATAAGTTAACAGAAAAAGTCAAACACTGTGGCCCAATTAAAAGATGGGGAGGGCAGGAGCAGGATGGTGCTCAATTTGTGGCTGGGTTAAACCATAGCACTTCTAGACTCCATTGTTGTATCTTCATATGAGTATGCTTTGCAGTTCCATTATCCTTTATACCTTTTCTTTTTAAAACTCAAGTTCATAGTATCTTGTTTCCATGGCTTAGTCAACACAGTAGAATTATTAGGGGAGCATGTATAGAAATTACAACATAAATATAAATAAGACTACCTATATAGTATGTATTCCAGCCAGGGGTGGGATACGACAGGATTAACTATTGGTTCGGGATTTACAAGGTTCGATGATTTATGATGTGCTTCCCTGCATGCTGTGATCCGAGCACCTGTAAATCGTCATCAGCATGCTGCGTGCAGAGAAGCAGCCTTTGAAACAGTCCTCTTTTCCTGCTTTTTAAATCGCAGCTGTGCCTCATTCAGCAGCTGAAGTTGAAAAATCAGGAAATAAAGATCAGGTAAGAGCCCGGGTGGGCAGGTGGGCAAAAACATCAGCAGACATAGAACCGGTTCTGTCTGCTGCTCTTCAGAGCTACCAGTTCTACAGAGGTGGACAGAACTGGTAGAAACCCGCCCCTGAGTCCAGCCCTGCAGAAGGTGTATGTTTTCTCCAAAGGAACACCGACACCATGAGTGTCAAACTCAATCGCGTCACATGACATATCATGACATATTGTGACTTTTTTGCCTTTGCGGAGCCAGGGTAGGCTTGGCCTGTGCGTGATGCATCTGGTCTGAGAGCCGCCAGTTTGACAAGCCTGGCCTAGACTGTGCTAATATTCCAGATTGTTATTAAAATAATAGAAGCTCTTTCTGTTGACCTTCCTAAAAGCTCTCTTTTGACCCTGATTTTCTTTTAATGGATCTAGACTCACCCATAGGTTGGAATATGTCTCCACCTAAGCTAAATTATGTTGAGGTGATTTATGGTTTTGCTCCCCCGTTACAATAACCCTTTCCTTCTTTGGTTTATTCTATTGCAGTTTTGTTTGGCTGCTTGATTGGGTGATTTTAGAAATTTAAATTGCAATTAAATAAATTATACATAATTTTGTATCCCAGAATGAATCACATAATTCATTCATCACAGAATAATTCTGAAAGAAACTTTAGTGTTTCTTTTTAGTCAGTAGACACAAGTGTATCCTTTCAATATCAAAAGCTATATATGTGGTTCCTGGAAGGCTTGGGTACAGCCTACCCCCTTCCCCCAGAGATTTTCACCCATTATTATCCAGTTGGGAAACTGTTAAATACATGAGTGTAATCACTCACTACTGGAGTGTGGTACTAGGCAAATCACTTAAAACCTTTTGCCTAGAAAAGTTGTTGCCGTATGTGCTTTGTGAAAATACGGATCCATATCAGATCTTATATTGGAATAAATGGGAAGTAGTGGAATCACTTTATTCCCTTTTAGTAATCAGATTTTGTAAGGGACGAACAAGCTAATAATTCTAGATGGAATATGCATATATCTATTTTGGAAGTTTCAGATACATTTAGCTAACATGAGAGTTAAGTTGCTGTTCACTGTTTTGGCATAAAACAAGATTCCTTATGGAAATAGCATTATAGGCTTGTGATAGATCACAATGGCAGTCATGTTTCATTTCATTTCCTTCAGATCCTTGCCTGGGTGGTGGGGAATTTGCAATTCTATTCCAATTTCTCCCTTCAGCTACTTCCCAAGCAGATGCTGTCAGTGTATTGCCATGGAAACACTGAGTTCTCCTCTCCATGGAATTGTGTGCTGAAAAAATATTAGTTTAAAAACTCTGCAGTGTTTGTATTGATGGAGCTGAGGTTGTTAACCAGGATGGATTGCCCCAGGGATGAAAAAAAGCCCGCTAATAGGCAGTAAGGCTGCAGAATTTGCCTCAGAGAACATTTTTCAATAAAATACAATAGATTTCCCACAAATACCTATTGCCTTGTGTTTACTATGGATTATATACACTTGCTTTTAATCTATTACAGTGGCCTCTATAATGTGCAGATAGTTTGAGGAAAGCTATGTGTTTATATATCCAGGAAATCAGAATGGGATTTTACTTTACAACACACCTTTAAGGTAGATAAGTTTGATAGAATTTGACAATAGACTATGACCCATTTGGCTGCCTCTTAGTTTTAGAAGGTTGGCAGAGCAACATTTACAGTAAGCAGTCTGGTAATGGTGACTAGACGTGGATAGTTTCTAAATGGACCATACCTATGGAAGAAGAACTGCCCGCATATGGGTGGAATATAAATAGGCCATCAACAACATATGATAACCAAAGAGCTCAAAGGACAATAGGAAGAAAATGGAGATACCAGCTAATTAGAAAAAGAAATCAGGTGAGTGGATCAGGCTGCTAGTTAATATGTGTTAACCATAATATCTATATATCATCTCTAATATAAAGACAGTAGCTGTGTTCTGATGGCAGAGCTACTCATGGTTAACCTAACTACAGCTTGCTTAGTTACCCAATTCTCAGAGTTCATATGACACAATGATCCAACATAGGTTGGATTTGCCCAGCATTCTAAGTGTGGCATTGTGATTCAAGGTGTTGCAAATACAACCACACTGTTTGAATACCAGGTGCTGGGGAACATAAATGGGAGGGACCATTATACTACAGTTCTTCTGTAGGCTTCTGATTGGCTATAATGGCAATAGTGCTGGATTAGACAGACCATGGGCCTGGTACAGTGGGCTTTTTCTTACTTCTTTTATGCTTATATTTTTAGACCTAGTGTCACCAGTAACTGCTACTTTGCACTTTGATTTTGATGCTTCAGTGCTTTTTGAAAATATTTCCCTTTTAAAATATGCTTTTTATACTTCAGTTCATCATAAATAAAATGCTTTTGATCCAAGAGTGGAAGGTGGGTAAGATATTTCCTGTAGTTTGAATTATGTCTTCTTTTAAGAGTGAGAATTGTCTCTATATTATGAAGGATTATTAAAGCAGTGTCAATCAAACACTTGATGGTAGATCGGATTCAGAGGATATTAACTTTGAATGGAGTGTCATAATCTGTATGTGTGTTGTGCATTTGTACGTACAATTTCATGTAATGATTGAAATGACCGAAGGCAAAAAACCAGTAGGGTTGAGATCAACTCTGAGGACTGTAGCCATTCAATTTTCTTGGCAGTGCAACAGAAATAATTTGCCATGGTCTTCTTCCAGGATGCTTTTTTCATTAATAATAAACCTTGTATTTATAATACAATCTATGTTATTATTCCTGTGGCTCAATTGAACCTTTCCTTTATTCAAATAAGCTCCTGCATATAATCTGCTGCTCCCCCTCACGAAGATTGGGTCCTGTTATCTTCAAGCACAGCAGTCATGATTCTGCTGCCGGGAAGGAAAAGCAACACATCTTAGGAAGAGATATTTCTCTAATGATTTTGAGCTTTGAGAGGAATAGATTCCAGCTGATGCTTGCAGTGTACATGCTAAGTTGCAGAACAGTCACTATAATTTCTTCACGATGCCTCCAGGTCTTGTATACTTCCTTGAAGAACACCAACTGTGCATCGACTGAGTTTAGTTGAAAAGTTGGAAGGAAGACTTGGCATGACTACATCTTCCTTCGACTTGATATATATCCTCCCCAAAAGTGATGAGTTTCTTATTGGCTACTAAAGGCAATTCAGCGCATGTGTTAAACTGAGAAAGTGCTATATCCTATAATGTGCCATATCCTATAATAAAATTAATAATCAGAATGGCCTTATATTCCTAGTTCTCCCAAATTGGGATCAGATCCATTTCCCTTCTTTCTCATCTACTGATTACTCCCACTGCTATCTAGCTTGTGTTTCCTATTCTGGTTTTTCTTTTTCTACTATGAACTTTGATGGAACTTCTCTTGATAAAGATTTCATTGTTAGTTTTAATATCTGTAGGTTATTGCTGTCTTGCAGACAAAGTTAGGAAACTTGGTCATATTGATTCAGATAAAAAACATACAGAAAGTCAGTGACAGATTAATAGGAACCTGACTGCTAGAGTGACAAACAGCACTGTAACATCTTAAGGTTCTTTGTTGTTGAACTGAAAAGCTGAACAGGACATTGTTTCCCTGGGCAATACACATGAAGAGACCTTATCCAATTTATGTTTCAGTGTTTGAAAGACTTGGATGGAAAAATATGTTAAAGCAATGCAATAACAGAAATATATTAAACTAAAACAAGTTATGCCAGTATTTACTTTAAAAAAACAGTCTGCATTACCACACCAAGAGACAGGCAGAGAGACAGAGAAATAAAAATACACTAACTTAGGTTGCAGTGGAATGAAAATCCTCTGCATGTGTGCTGTGGTAAGAGAGTTCAAGGAACATTGTCCCCCCGGTCCTCTTCAAGTCTTCAGAAGACCTGATCTTGACCTGATAATATCCCGTAACCTAGAGAACGGTATTCGGTTTAAATAAAAGCATCCTGCCTATGTCCCCACTTGTGGTTTATCAAAGAACCTGTGTGTCACAGTGTAAAAATATTCCCGCCTCTCTATAAACTCTCACTACTCCACCACAGATTTCAGGTACATAAAATCCTACCGTTTTTATTGTGGACATGACCAGTGGTGTGTTTGGGGCATATTGAAAGGCATGGGTTACCTCCCCTCTTGTTCCTAACTTACCTCCCCACTTGTCTCTAACTTACCTCCCCTCTTGTCTATAATTCCACCTCAGCTTGCTCTCCCAGCATAGTCCCTCTTCATTGCTACTATTTCCTGAGTTCCTCACATACCTAGTAATCTCCACCAGCTTTTCTCCATGAATGAAGACAGGACTCCATGGGGTGGGGTAGGGTGGGGAGAAGAAGAAGGGACATATTTGCCAACCATTTTTAACAATACTTTTAATGGCCAGGGTGTGTGTGTGTCTGTCTGTTTATATATCTATATATTTGTATCTGTATCTATATATTACTTGGATTTATATTTATATATTATTTCTGGCTAGTTGCTACAATCATGGCAAGATCTGCCTCCTTCCTCCCTGGGAAATTCAATTATTTAGTATCTATATATTTCTTTTTTTTTCATATTATTTTCACTTGGGAGGCTCAAATGTTATGTGCAGGAGTGGTAGGCAAAGCAGGAGAGTCCTAAGGAGCCCCATATACCTGAGGCAGAGTCCTAAGGCACCCCATTCCTTCTGTGGTGCCTTCCCCTGATGGTATTTGAGGTGCTGAAGTGGGGAGGGGGTTGTAAACCAGAGGAAGAAACCATCTTCTACCTATATATAACAAGGGGCAGACCCCCACTTCATTTAGCAGTGGCAGAGAACAATATAGGGGCTGCCAATGTGGATAATGAACAAATGTTATGCTGGCATTTGTTTGATCAAAGAGGAATCGGTAGCAGGGAAAGGAAAAAGCTCACAATTACGTGTCAAAAAATAAAACAATTACATTAGGCTCCGTAAGAGTCAGTAAGTAGAAGTAGTGCACATGTAAGAAGGCAAATATATTTTCAGATGCCTTGACACAGAGTCTTTTTCTGGACACAGCAAAATGATCTCTGTTATATTCCATTCTTTTTTTTTCAGCACTTCAGAAGATTAGCTCCTATAGCGATTTGTGTTAAAAGCCTGATTAAATCTGAATCATATAAATTTGAAGTTGAAAAGGACCTTTTTTCAGGCAGTCATTTTATAGATAAGGAAGTGAAAATTGATTCTAAACTTTGTGAGTGGAGGACTGGGGAGAGCAACTCAAGCAGAATTTACCCGAATTCTATTCTCCACAAAATTTCCAGAGGTGAACAATATATACAATATATATGTACCTTACAGCAAGAATTTGTGATATTCTGATGCTGAAAAAGTGGCAATTTTATTTTGAAGGAAGAGCTACTGGAACTTTTCTTGTGTTTCTGAGACAGAAGAGGGAGAAAGTCAGATTCCAGATCAGATCTCTGACGTAAACCTGCAAGGACCAAGGGTTAAGGAATGGGATAATGAGAATGGGATAATCTGTGATTTTCTATATTGGAGAAAATCATATAAATATCATACAAATCTTCTCCCAACAGGACTTCATATTCTATGAATAGTACAAAGCCACTTTCAAGGGACAGAGTAGAACTGCTATTAATTTCCCAAATTAAATTTAATTCCAAATGATGCATCATGTTCATTGACATCAATATTTTGTAAAGGTTAAGGTATTAGACATTCCTTCTTGATCCAAATAGCTTCATAGGGTTGTTGCTATGGTAAAATGAGGGGAGATCCTCATATCCATCCTGAATTAACCATTAAGTAAAATAAGTATGTGCTTATGGCATCAAGAGAAGTAGAGTACCACAGAGGATTCCCCCCCAGCTATTATGCCCTTTAATCTTTTTCTGCCACACTCAGTACTAGTTTTCAACACTTATTAAGTCTTAATGTATTTTCAGTTAAGCAATGGAAAGGCCAAGGGGCACCATTCTGAGCTGTGTTTAGCCTACGAATTGGCTATAATCCAGTCCTTACACTGCCTTTAACCACTTGGAAAAAAATGTGGCATATAAATAAATAAACAAGATGGATGCACTTTGTAATGCTTCACAGGTTCTGCTTCTGGAAAAAAAAAAACCTTTTATCTTATGCTTAAAATTTGTTCAGGCATTTTCAGTTACTCCCTAATGAGGAGATCGAGAAGACAAAACATTCTGATATACTCTTGCTTAATCTATTTGACTGATTGAGTTTTCCTGGTGATAGAAAAGGGAACAATAGCTTTTATTAACACCTTTTGTCTGCTCTCTGGACTTGTTAAGGAAAAACACAAAAAGGCTTAGGAGAAAGAAAAGATGTTGCATTTTAAAACAACACCTAACTCTTTTAGTGTGCATTCCTTGTACAGCTGGATGAGGGTATGTGTGCACATATGTGTGTAAGAGGGAAAGAAGGGTAGGAAGGGTTATACTGATTTTATTGTGGAGAAGAAATACCTCTCTAACATCTTGCCCTGAATATTTAGTTACTTGGAGTTAATGTGAATTACAGCATTGTTTTTTGGTTCACAAGAATCTGATGGACAGCTCCAAGTTGAAAAAGTACAAAATTGGATTCTGAACTATCAAGAGTAAGGGTAGACAATATGAAGCCCTCCAGTTGTCTTAGGACTATGATTCCCACTAGCTAAATTCACTGGAGTCCTACAGTACTTGAATTTCAGCATGAAGATCAGATCCGAATGATAGGTGATTTGGAATAATTGTTCACATGACCCAATGCATCAGGTTTTGTAACAGTTGGGATACGCTGACCCTACCAGATTCTTAGTTTTTAAGCCTGAAAGCTGAAAGTTGCAAAATCTATCCAAAGTAATGTGCCATAACTATGACAGATCACTGGTTTGAACTTCTTAGTCTGCTTGCAATGTCAGAACTAGGTATTACTTAGGAGGAAATTGGGCATGTATTTTCTCTTAGGACAAATGAAATAACAGAAGTGATTGAGAAATTTATTTTTCTTTGTCATTTATTTATTTATTTATATCCCATCTTCGTTATTTTTAGAAATAACTCAAGGCTGCAAACATATCTAAAACTCAAATAGCTCTCACCTTGAACCCACACCTCTGACATACATCATTTAAAAAGAGACAGAGGGAAAACAAAACAATGGAAATATCCAGGTATGGATCTTTCACATCATGTAATTAAAATTCACTAATCAAGTTTTAATCAGTATATGTGATGCTTTTGACAACAAATCATGCCTGAATCTCATCAGGATTTCAGACATTTACATATTTTCACTTTCCTTTATTCCCCATTTTTTCCTCTATCTTCAGTGTTCAGTGTTCCTTGTTCTTTCATCACTGGCATTATCACATTGTAATGTAAAAAAATGTATTACCAGGAATAACATTATGCATTTTTTTTCTTTAAAAGTACATGTGATAATTCTTAGTCTTATTATTCATGTCTATATTGAAAGATTGGCTTGATAAATATAAAATGAAGTGTAAGACACAAATACTAATTTGTATTTGAGATTTGGAAAAGAACTATGGATAGCCTATGGATAACAGATTAAATAAAAGTTATACTATGGAGGCCACTGTGTTTATTTAAAACTTTCATTACTACTTTTAATAAGTGATAATGTAATACAGTAAATGTGCAACACTCGATACAAGAGGAAAGGAGAAAAAGTTTAAAATATTCAAGTGGGAAGGATCTGGGAATTTGATCTAGTAGTTAAGGCACCAACCAGGCTGGAAAGCAGGAGGTTGTAAGTTCAAGTCCTGCCTTAGCCTGAAACCCAGCTGGCTGATCTTAGCCCAATTCACTTCATGGGCTAGTTGTTGGGGGGAAATAGGAGGAGGAAGGTGTGCTGGATATGTTTGCCATCTTGAGTTATTTGTAGAAATAATAAAGGTGGGACACCAATAAAATAAAATAAAATAAAATAGGTGGTGATAATTTCCATCAAACTTTCCCTCTTGTTCTTTATATCCTATTTTACCTTGGTTGCTCTGTATTGCTTTTCACTATAATTGTTTTCTTGTTATTTTGAATGGACTGTAATACGCTAATATAATTCATAGAAAGAAATATTCCCCAACCTATAGGATCTCGTTCTTCAGTTGTTCAGTCATTGTCTCCCAGCAATTGTTTCTCTGAATTCCCGTGCGTGTTAACAATGATAATACCGTATCAAGCCATCTTATCCTACATCAGATTCTTTTGATTGCCTTTGATTTTTCTAAGCATCTAAGTCATTGATTTCTCCTGTAATCCTGGCTTTTGCATTATGTGTCTGAAATATTTAAGCTTCACTTTCATAATGATCTTTACTTTACTTTCCAGTGAACAGCCTGGTTTTACTTTTAGTGTTGAATAATTTGTTTTTCCTGGAGTCCTTCATAATCATAACAATTTTCTCCACCACATTCCAAAGGAATAGAGTTATCTCATTCAGGCTTTCTGATTGTCAGATTTCAGAGGCATATCTAGGAGACATAGCACTGACAGTCTTTGTAAGTTTATGGCTCTCCACTTTGCTATTTTGTCTAGATCTGCCATAGCCTTTTTCCCAACTAGCAGAACTCTCTTTGTTTCATAGCTACAGACACAGTCACTATCCCGGTACATTTTTGGAGCCTTTTGTGAGATAAAGTCTGTTGACTATTACAACTTCTTCTCCACTGTTTGCATTGGGCTGAAATTGTCTATTAATCTTAGTTCTTTTTTAAAACATTGAGCAGCAGACCATTTTTGCACTTTTTCACCTCAGCAAAAAAAGACTTCTTAAATCTTCCTCATTTCTACCAAAATGAATCATCAGCATATCTGAAGCTGTTGATATTTCTTTCAACAATTTCAATTCCAGTATCTATTTTTTCCTAGTTTGGCATTTTTCTCTAATATTTTGCTTTTAATTTATCAAATAAATAAGGTGATAATATAACCTTCCCTATTCTGAACCTTTAGTTACTCCATATTCTGTTTAAACTCTTGCCTTTTGTCATTACACATATTTTACAATATTTACAGTGAGTGGCACATTATCCCTATTTTTCTAATTTCTTATAGTCTAGACATTAAAAGCAATTGCATAATTAATGCAGTAAAATATGACTTTTTAAATTTCTCTTTTCCATTTCTGTTGGATATTAGCAATACGATCTTGAGGGCCCCTATTTCTTCGATGCCTCTGTTGTATGTAATGTTGAAATCTGGATTGAAAAATCTTGAGCATTATCCTATCAGTATGTGAAATAAGAACTATTATTTGGTATTTTGGATTTTCTGCCTTGTTTTGTCGTGGAATATAAAAATCCTCGGCCTCTGTTTTGTTTTCATATCTACTTAAAAACTTCATGTAGCATTAATACTACCTCATCTTGTAAGATTTTTAAAAAGTTCTTCCTGGCATGTCAACTTCTGCAGCTTTATTATTAGTAATATTTTTGAGGACTCATTTCTCTTCACTTTCCAGAATGTCTGGTTCTAGGTTAGAATTCTGGGACGTTGTTTGTTCTTCCACATTTTCATGCCATATTCTATTCTCCTTTATATTTTCTTACTCCCATAGATTCGTCTTAGCTTTAATCAGGCTTACTTCTGTGTAAACTATTTTGATTTTTGTTAATTTTCTTAATGCTTGCTATTTTCTTTTCTATTTGATTGTTATCCTTAATTTCCTTGCACTGCCTATTTAAATATAACTATTCACATCTTTTTGGCCTTTTCTGAAACTCAGTGTTTGCTTGGGTAATTTTTTTCTCCTGTCTGTTGCTTTTTGCTTTCTGCTTTATTTCAGCTATTTTCAACATGACAGCAGGCAACCATTTCACTTTGTTTTGTTTCTTGTTAGTCTGATGATTTTGTTTTCTTCAAGCTGTGATTTTGCAAGGAGTTTATTGTCTGTGCAGCATTCAGTACAAGTTCTATTTGTGTGACCAATTAGGGCTTATAAGTGTAATTGCTTGCAGAATATAGAGAATCTGATGTACTAACACTGATAACCTTTTAACAACAGATCCTATCTTTTTATGTTGTCCATAATGGAAGATATCCTCATATTCCCATTCCAGTACATTTCAATTTGTTGATTCCTAGAACAGGAGCATTAGCTCTTGACATTTCAGCTCTGACAACATTACATTCTCCTTGGAGCAAGATTCTAACATACCATGTACCAATGGCATCACATTTCTGAGCACATCAATATCAAGCTATCCTATTGGCTTTAATCCAGCCACGGGGAAAGCATCAGTGTTATCCAGACCCTCTGCTCTCCTCTAATAGTTCAATGGATACTTTTCTACTCGGGGAGCCATCTTCCATTATTACTGTTTGAATATACATTTGTTTCTTGACAAAAAATACTGGGGTGGTTGTCATTTCCTTTTTCACACTTTGGATGATTCCTTATAGTAGGCCACCTTTCTGGGAATTGCCACACATTGGAACTAGTGCAGTATTACTCCATGGTTACTGATTAGCATTTGCTGACCTATTATCACTTACAATTGGAAAAGGTAATTTTTTCACAATGTACATAAATAGTTAGGTATTATATTTAGGGATTCTTTGCAGTCAAATGGAGCAAGTGAATTCCTGATGTGAAACACCAGAACTTCTTGCACGTAGCAGGTTTTTCACAGCCTCATACATGCATGTCTGATTCTCATCAGCATAGTATTATTTACACCTTGCACTCTTCCAGGTTCCAGTCCTAGAATATATTTTTGTTTTTTTATTAAATTAAACATTGCTGGGTGTGGGAGCAATTTGGGGTGTGTGACAGTTTAACTAGCAAAGCATGATTAGTATGATTTTATTCTGAAAGAACACATCCTCTTGTGTCCTATGTAATTTATTTTACTTTTTAAAGGCACACCCATAACCGTCTCGTTTATTTAATTGATGTTTTGTTCTCCACCTATATTTAAACTACTTAAATTAATGTTAAACAGCAGATGGGCTCTATTATTATACCTGATTGAAATAATCCGGAAATGGAACTTGAGCTCCCATCAGAAAGAACCAGGCTTCCCTGCCGAATGAGTATGTGGGAATGATCCTAGCAGCACAGAGAGAATAACTTTCCCAAAATGGCAATTACTTTATGAGAAGTATCAAGAATATCACTATTGATTTTTCACATCACCCTTACAACCATATCAACAAGGCTTTGGGCTAAGAATAATACTACATATAATGATTTTTCATCAGCTGTTGTTTCCATTCTTGCCTATCATTCTCCCTCATTCTTCTGAACACAGAGGCAGTAGCTTTCCTATGGCCATGGCACAAATTATGGACATATGCTGTGGGAAAGGGTATGACCAAAAAAAAGGAAAAACGTTAATCATTTGGATTAAACCAGAATATCCATATTCCTACAGATTTATGCAGAGGGACTTTGGCCACCAATGTGGTATAATGGATACCAGTCTATCAGCAACACTTCCCTTGGTGTCCCCAGTTCATTGCCCAACTTGATTGAATCTTTTTAAAATAATATTTTAATTTTCAAAAATGAAAGGACAGTTACTGTATTGCAGTGCAAAATGCTGGTATTCAGAATGTAACTGGGTAGCTGATGATCCCAGAGGTGTAATTAGGAACACCTCAGTGATTTATTTGGAAAATGCCCCAATTTGAAGTTGTAAAGAGCTAGAAAGTATGGTAGGGTATAGTCTCGTCAATTTACCTTTAGTTTAATTGGGATTTTGACTAATAACACATTTCAGGACAATCTAGCATATGGGATGTCAAATTCCATTTAATTGAGGGTTGTGTTTGACCTTGAGGGCTGGGGTGGCCATGGCCAGCTTGACGTCACTCGTGTTGGGGGCGTCTGTGGTGGCCCAAGCAATCTGTCAGCGAAAACAGGTTCCAGAGCTCCGTTTTCAGCTGCGATGGTCTCCTGCCGCCCTCTGCCAGTGAAAATGGAGCTGGGGGAGGCACATTTTCACTGGCAGAGGGTGACAGAGGCCGTCACAGTTGAAAATGGAGCTCTGGAGCTCGTTTTCACTGGCAGAAGCACCATGGGCCGGTCCTTTGCTGTTTCTAGGGTGGCCCAGCAAGCCAGCTCTAAGCACCCCGCTGATTGGATCCAGCCCCTGGGCCTTGAGTTTGACACCTAGCATCTAGTGGTTGGGTGCAGTAACATATACTATGTACCCTCAATTGATATCTAGTCTGTATATACAGTTGTGGTAATTTATTTATTGATTTATTTATTTGATTTATTTATTTGATTTGTCAATTGCTTGCAAGATAATAGGTATAAGTATAAACTTGAGTAAGAATACAGGAAATAGATACAAATAAATGGGAACAAAAAGACAGGGATGGGAGGCACGATGGTGCACTTATGAACACCCCTTACAGACCTCTTAGGAATGGGGTGAGGTCAATAGTGGATAGTTTGAGGTTAAAGGAGTGGGGGGTTAGAGGATGTAACAACAGAGTCAGGTAGTGCATTCCAGGCATTGACCACTCTGTTGCTGAAGTCGTACTTTCTGCAGTCAAGTTTGGAGCGGTTTACATTGAGTTTGTATCTGTTGTGTGCTCTTGTATTGTTATGGTTGAAGCTGAAGTAGTCATTGACTGGTAGTACATCATAGCAGATAATTTTGTGTGCTACGCTTAAGTCCAATCGTAGGCAGCATAGTTCAAGGTTGTCCAAGCCCAAAATCTCAAGGCTGGTGATATAGGGTATTCTGTTGCAAGCAGAGGAGTGTAGTACTCTTCTCATGAAATACTTCTGGACTCGCTCAATTGTATTAATGTCCGATATACAGTGTGGATTCCAGACTGATGAGCTGTATTCGAGTATTGGTCTATCAAAAGTTGCTCTAGTTTGCATTTCAATATTTACGGAGGAGAAGCTTCATTAGGTTAGATTTACAACTCTTAATGCCTTTTTGGCAATGCTGTTTGAGTGAGCTCCGGAAATTTGATATGAATACTCCAAGATCCTTGACAGAGTGAGGATCGTCAACAAGGTCATATCTGCCTAGTTTGTACTTGGTGTACTGATTTTTTTTACCAATGTGTAGGACAGAGCATTTGTTGGTTGAGATTTAGAGTTGCCAATTTTTGACCATTCAGACACATAATCAAAGTCGCTTTGAAGGACAGTAGCATTGACGGTGATGTTGAATAATTTTAGGTCTTCGGTGAAGAGGATGCAGTTGCTTATAAGGTGATCTCAAAGGTCATTTATAGAATATAAAGAGTGTGGGTCCTAGAACTCTGCCTTGGGAGACACCGCTGTTAACTGGAGCAGGGTTTGATACAGCGGTCCCTATTTTTACTATTTGTTGCCTGTTTGACAGTAATACTGATACCCATTTGATCATTCTCTCCTGGCTGAAGTAATTAAAATAATGGCACAATCAAAGCCCCACTTTTTAAATATGTTTCAGGAAATACAGTTTTGAAAGGGGAGGGGGTCTTGATCACTTTGTCATAGCCAATCTCTTGATTTTTTTTACTTCCTCCTCCCCTGCTTTCCCCACTCCCAGCAGATGCCTCTGGTTGGGAGAGCAGTTTTCTTTCATTTGTTGTTCCAGGCAACACCCAGGGTGACTCTCTAGATATGATCATAGTTGCTAGCACTTCATGGAACCAGGAAAATCTTGGCCAATGCAGCCAATACTCAAAGCTGTTCATTTTAAAGTGCACAGAAAAGCAGCAAGCAAAACATTCCTTCTTGGAACTACAGGCTGGACTCTCTCTCCACTTTCATGCTAAAAATCAGGAATAGCATTGCATTTACTTGGCAGAGTCACTGAACTGATAGCCAAGCCTCTCTTTTCAGAGAGATGCACTCTAGTTACTATATTGAAATGAGCAAGCGGTGCATATGTGTACGCGTTAAGCCTTCACAATGGTTCCACCATATTAGGAATTTATCGATTTCCTTCTAACAAAGATTGCTCTGGGCGAAAGCCGGGAGCCCAATGATTGTACTTCTGTAATTGAAAATGTAAATTCCTGTGGCCATGGGGCATTTGAGTGACAGTGCTTTTGCTTCACACTGGTACCCAAGACAATAGCCCAATCTCCAAGATGGCCTCTAGATACCATAAGCAATATAAATGGCAATTTGCAGAGGAAGCCATTTTGTTGAAGCTGACTGGGTTATACCCTAGAAAACCCTTAAACACATCATGAGCCGAGCTGGTGGCAGCTGCTGCTCCTCCTTTGTCTGATGAGTGCAGTTTGCCAATACCTGCTGAGGTGCATAAATGCTGAAACAGCGTTAGCAGTTGTGACAAACTCTTTCCAGCAGTTGTCTTTAGAGAACTCTGATGCCATTCTCTCAAAGGTCCTTGTCAATTCTCATTCTCTAGAGGTTCTGAACTTGTTGGCAGGGCTTTCATTTCTCTTCACAACATGCCAGTAAAGAGAGAATCACTGTTATTATGATTGTATCAGGCTGAGGATAAAATTACTTTGGCAGTTTTTCCTGCCTTACAATTTTATCCAGTGGCTTTGCTGTTTTTTTTAAATAAATGTCATTAAATGAGTGGCTGTCCTCCTTTCTGTTGCTAACTAATTGCCTTTAACTTGCTATTATCATTCATAGCAAATATAGCCCCATTTCTCAAAGAGTTAGGAGATATCTATTCCTCATATTGTATTGTTGTGAAGCAACATTTAGCAAGTGTGGCTTCCTATCACTACTATGCAGGATCGAGAGAAGTTACAGACCTGTTACTAGTTTGCATCTGAACTTTTAAAAGGTAGAAAAACAATTGCTACATTGTCTTCCAATCTATGGATGTGTTAGTTGATTTTGAAATCAGAAACTATCAGTAGGGCAATTTTTCTTGTGCAAATTTCTGTTCATCTCAGGATACAAAATCATTTTGCACATTTCCCTCAGGAATACAAATAATTAGCAGTATAGAGCAACCTTCTCCAAACTTGTGCCTTTTCTAGTCATTGGACTTCAGCTGTAATTATCAGCAAGAATTGCCAAAAAAGCTGAAATGCAACATACGTGGACAACCAATGATTGGGAAAGGCTGGTATAGACATTCTTTCCAATGGGTTCCCTCTATCACATTCCTTTTCATTCTCTTGTGAGTGTTAATCAAGTGAAATTCAAGCATGTATAAAAATATCTATCACTGCTACATTCTGAATAGCACACCTAAATTTGCATATATTCAAATTTTATTTTTTATTAATTTCAATTCCCAACTAGTGCCTACAATATAGGCAGACCTAAATTCTTTGTTTTTATGCCCTCCCTTGGTGAACTTTACAAATTCTTCCACTTTTTAATTATGATAATTTGAACCTTTACAGTGGTAGTAGTCTTGATAGAAATTCTGAAAGGTGCTTTTTAAAAAAATATATCTTGATTTTTTTTATGAAATCCATTTCATAAGGGACTAATACAAAGCACTAACTGGCAGGAGAATGAGATAAACAATCTCATGAAGAAACAAAGGACAGTAGGCTTCTTTCAGAAATGTCATCGTCCAGAAGAACCTTAAGTTTATGAACTAGCTCAGTAAATAATCTATACAAAAAATGGAATGCTTTATGGATGAACTCGGGTGGGATTCTACCAGTTCGCACCTATTCGCTAGAACCAGTTGTTTACATTCTAAGCAGTTTGGAAAACCAGTTGTTAGAAGAAATTACTGGCCTAATCCTGTAAGGAAGGAGGGAAGGAAACATTCTGGTGTTGCTTACAGAAACTGCCTCTCAGTTAACCCTTATTACATTCTTCACAGGACTAGACTTCCTGTCTCTGGAACTTCTCTGGAGTTTTTTCCCCCTCCTTTGCTGGTACTTTGTTTGTGTGGAGTGACCATTCAAAGCTACAATGGCACTGAAAAACATGACATGACCATTTTTCACACTTACGACTGTTGCAGCATCCCCACAGTCATGAGAGGCCAGGGGCGGAGATGCGTGCCTCGATGTGAGTGATATTGAGTTGGCCACGCCCAGCCAATAACATGACTACCAAGCCATGGCCACCCAGTCACATGACCACCCAGTCACATGACCACCAAGCCATGCCCACCAACTTAGCCACGCCCACAGAACCAGTTGTTAAAAAAATTGAATCCCACCCCTGGATGAACTGCTATATAATAGTTTCCCCAGCTTGGTGCTTCCAGTTTCTATAGTTCAGAGCTGTCTAGCTAACCTTTAAGTTTCAACTTATTTTCAGCTAAAACATTTTGAGAACATCAGGTGGGGAACTTCTGCTGGGGAGTGTGGTTCTGAGACTAGCATATCTTTTCATTGCTGATGTTTCCTTCTTTTCACAGGGAACTGAATGGAAACAATATCACTCGGATCAGTAAACATGACTTTGCTGGGCTGAAGCAGCTGAGAGTTCTGTGAGTGATTTTTCCTCAACAACATAATCACCTTGCTCCCTTCTCTGTCTTGATATCATTCAAATTTTATACCAGGTGTTTCCTTTAGTCGACAGTGGCCCCAGTCCCATAAGAGGATTGGTCCCTTGTTCCTATACAAAGTCAACAAACATGATTTCCACTTACTAGAGTAATAAGTGTGCCCTTTTCCTCCTGTTTTCCCTATTTTCCCCTTTAGGTTATACAAGTTCTGATTCTTGTGTCATTCTTATAGGCAGCTGATGGAAAACCAGATCAACGTGGTAGAACGAGGAGCGTTTGACGACATGAAAGAATTAGAGCGACTGTGAGTGTCTCAGAGATCTGGATGTGCTATGAAAGCTGGTGGTGGGAAAAATGCCAGAGAACAAAAAAGAGATGCAATTTCCTAATAGATATCTCCATTTTTTTCCTTCTCTACTAAACCATGCACTCACAAACATGGGTTAGGGTTCCCATTGGACTTCCTGATCCTTGATAGATTAGAAGCAGAATTAAGCAGGGATAGGAAGAATACACCTTATGGTCAAAGGCAAATGATTCCATTACCTAGATCAAGTACAATTTCTCTCTGCCCCACCCCCCCTTCTCCTCATATGAGCAGATGGTGCAAGATCTATGTGGTTTTACACTCATCTTGAACAGCTTGGCTGGCATTTATACCCAGATGCTTCTCAGTCTGTTTGCCATTCTTTTCAGGTCCAAAATAATTTCAGCAAGAAGCATCGAGTTAGGGACAGTGCACAGACCTGTCTCAGCAACATCTGCATGTTTTCTTCATAGCAATTGTAAAAAACACCACTTAAACACTTGCCGCTTCTCTCCTTAAACAGTTACCCAACTTTGCCACCCTCAGAAAGAAAGAACAGTCCCAGTGCAATGTTGACTGAGTATAATATCCTTAGAACCTATCACCATTTAAGTTGGCAGTTCTTGTAATAGAGATATGCCATCTATAAAATGTCGTGACAATGAAAGTTTTCTGTTTACTTCTGGGTGGATTTTCTGTGTGGGTGAACTTTTACATTAGCCTTTCCCCTAATTTCCATCCTCTAGGGGGAAAAATCTGCCTCCATGCTGCTATTCTATGACTGAGTACCTTACTTGCTCTTGCTGTGTTAATATGCTCTTCAGTCTTGATAATAATCCAGAAGTATACATTTAAAATATACATCCTTTGCAATCTGAGTAATACTGGTAAAACTAAAACTGTGCATGTACATAGTTATGCTATGGTGTTTATATTCAATATTTCTATTTACAATATTTGGTGAGTAACGTTTTCATGATTTATTATCTTCTAAATCTGCAAACACATGGTGATGCTAAATGGAGTAATCTGCCAAACAACATATCAAAACCAGAAAGCCATGAGACTTTGACATCGTGAAACATAAGTAGAAAACCACAACGTATTGGAATTTAAATCTGAATCTAGCACTGTTTGACGGCCTAAAATATACACAGGACAAATACTAATTATTGTCAAAAAGGCTCTGAAGTCTTCTTTGCAAATATAGCGGGATTTTCTCCCAGCAGCACTGATGGGTGGGGATAGGGATGTCCAAAGAAGCAAGACAGCAGATACAGTTTTACAACCCAAACCTTCCCCCTTTTGTAGAACTTAGATTGTAAGCTTGCATTCACCAATTGGCCTACGTAGGCTATGCCACTGGTGTCTAATTTGCTATGGAACCAGTGATTGGATTATAAAGGAAAAGGAAAATCTTGGCTTTTGTAATGGCTATTCCCTCAAATAATGGAGTATTTAGTGGAAATCACTACCTGTAGCTTGGATGGCATGAGATACATTGAAGGTTATACTGCATCACTGGAAAAGTAGCATCAACTCATAAAACATTGTAGATATTTCATTGTAGAGATTTTACAAGTTTTGTGTTTGTAATCCTTGTCTCATGTTCATGTTTTATTGTACATGTTTGTGTCCATTTGCATAGAGAGATTAATAAATATGGACTAGGAAAATTATGTTTTAAGAGCAGGGAAGCATTATTCCATTCTAGCCATAACATTTTGGAGATATCTTGCAGAAAACTGGACAAAAATAATTGAATTGCTATATGTAGTCAGTACTATAATATCCCTGGGTTGAGGAAGTCCACTTGCTTCTAAATGTATCTATGAATGCTCATGATGACTTCTTTCTCCACCCTCCGTTTCTCTAGACGGCTTAATAGGAACCAGCTACACACTTTGCCAGACCTCCTCTTCCAGAATAACCAAGCATTGTCACGCCTGTAAGTAATGTACTGCATTTTGTTCACAAATTATTATATAATGTTTTGTAACTTGTTCTCCTGCAAAATGATGGTGAATTGGTGCTGCTATTCATTCAGGCATTTAAAAGCATTTGAAGTGCTAGGCGTAGGCATTAGTATCAAGATTCAGAGGAATTATGCAAGCAAGTATACCAGGGGTGTCAAACTGATGGTCCGTGGGCCGGATGCATCATATCTGCGAAGGAGGAAATATTGTAAAATGTCACATGAAGGCAACGTGATGCTGCGAGTTTGACACCCGTGAAGTATACTAATGCAGCATGACTCCTTGGGGGTGATTGTGTTTTGTATTTGTTGAATAAGAAGCAGATAAAGTTTGACCAATCTTAACCTATAGATGTTATACTACCTTAATATTATAGGTACCAGATCAATACAAACCAATGTTTTTGCTTCCCTGGGCTCCTAATATCATTCTATGTTTTAAGGAAGTCAAGGCTATTTTCTATATTGTGTATAACAAAGTTTATGCACTGTATATGCAAAGGTGAACATACTATAGTTCATATGTTAATATTGTACTAGATGTGCTGAATTCTACCAAATAACATTTTAGGATAATAGCTGAGATATGAAAGTTGATTGGTAATCAGCTACTCAGTGTGCTGATTGTTCAGTTGGCTGTATTTCTTCAGGAATTTTTGAAAGAGTCTTGACTTCTGGTTGGTCTGCAAGTTAGGCATAGAGGAAGATGACAATTAGGACAGGCAGAGTGGTAGCTACAAAGGAGTTCCATTGCATATCCATATCCAGATACTCAAGTATTAAAGAATACAAAGGAAGGAATAACTTCACATCTGCACAGATGTACCTGGGTTGAAAGGATATTGCAATTATGCCTCTTGCTAAATTGATATTGATACATTTTAGTAGCATAGTATACATGTATGACTCTTTGTGTACATTCATGTGAAGTATTTTCCGAATTGTTTCAGATGAGAAATTCATGAATGAGAACTGGATTTCTATTTTACAGAATTAAATGCTAATTTAAATATTTTATGTTTTTCATTAAGCAGAGATGTAATTATTTGTTTTCATTTTTAATTGTCAGGAGTTAGAAAAGATACAAAGTGAATTGTACCTTTTTTTCTGAAAAATAACTGTAAATAAATTAAAGGCAAAATGTACAAATGTAAAAAAAAAATCCCCTGTACATTTGTATCCCAAATTGCTTGTCCTAAAATATTTAATCAATTCAATATTCAATAATTCAATGTGTTGGTAGAGCATCTTTATAATTATTGTGTTTCTATATAGCTTTTCTAACTGCAAATATAGCAATAAGTTGTATAATATGTTTCCTTCTATGATTGTTAACTATTAGCAAAACATAACATCATGTGAGGGGGGTGTTCTGTACAGAAATCTGCATACTCGAAATCCGGCAACCCGGATTGGCTAAAACGCACTGCCACCGGATTGGCTGAGTGCGCGGCACTGATTGGTCGCTCGGGATCGACCGCGATTGGCTGAGCCGATCGCGGGCGATTCAAAGAGACCCGATTGGCCGCAGCACTCAGCAGAAGGTCTTTTTAAGCCGCGCTTCTTCCCCACTTTCCCCACTTGTGTTTTGACCCCAATAAACGAGCTGAACCAAGTCACTGACTCGCGCATTTGTTCGTATGAGATATACGACACTGGCGACGAAGGTGGGATACTAGCAAATCCCACACCGCACGTGGCCCACGGAACCGCAACCGGCAACATGGCCAGCGGCAACGTGCCACCCGCTCCTTTCAACGCCGCTACTGAAGAATGGGAATCTTACATCGACCGATTCTCATGTTCTTAGAGAGCAACAATCTCAAGGACGCGAACGGACAGAGGAAACGGGCCGCCTTTCTCACGCACTGCGGCCCCGCGGTTTTCAAAATGGCAAAAGCCCTTGCCAAGCCGCCGATGTGAAGGTCATGGACTGGGACGATCTCGAACCCCTGCTGAGGAGCCACTACGCACCCGCTGTGCCCACCCTCATTCGTCGGCACGAATTCTACCGCCGCGACCAGAAGCAAGGTGAGAGCGTCAGCAAGTTTGTGGCAGAGCTCAGGGACCTCGGAGGGCTATGCGGGTTTACCGATCTAGACGAAGCCCTGAGGGACCGCGTCGTCCTCGGCCTCCGGGATCCCGTCCTGCAAAGCCGGATCATGGCAAAGGGCGACATCTCCTCGCTGATGCCCTCGCAGACGCCACGGCGGCAGAAGCGACCCGGAGATCCGCAGCCCAACTGAAGCAAACCCGCACCGCAGAACGGACCACCGCAGCCGCGACCGACGACAACTACCGAACAGCCACCTCCACGCACCACGGCGACCTCGAGTCCTCCTCAGGCTCGGAAGACGACGAGGAAGGTGTCCATCGCATGCAGACGGGCGCGACCGGCGCGACCCACGGAACCGAAGATCAAAGTTCCAGTGTGCCGGCTGCGGGGGTGAGCATCCAAGGTCAGAATGCCGTTTTTAGACGCGATCTGCCGCCATTGCGACAAACGGGACACATCGCAAAGGTCTGCCGCCTAAAGAGGAACCACAGCCCCGCCACCGAGACACAACCCCCGAAGACGCGACACCACCAGGCGCAACAACACTCCACCAAGAAACCGCGATCGGGACAGCGAGAGCCGCTGGAGCCGGGAAGCGAGGAACCGCCGCTTACACGAAGGCCGCCAGCGTGAGGAAACCCACCAAACGGTCATCGCCGGCCATTCCTCCAACTGGGACAGTCGGAAGGTCCACGTGGAGGTCAAGATCGAGGACCGCCCCTGCAAAATGGAAGTCGACTCCGGTCGTACTCTGTCCATGGTCGCATGGCGGGAAATTAAGCGACTAGTACCTTCCATGAAGCGGCACGAGCTGGAGAGCCAAACACTCGCCCTCAAAGATTACCAGGGGAATCGCATCCCGTGGTGGGGACCGGGCACTTCAAGGTCACCTTTAAAGGGCGCACCGAGATACTCCCGCTAACAGTCGCCGAACGAGACCGCCCCAGCCTATTGGGACTACAATGGTTTGCGCCGCTGGGACTAGAAGTGACCGGCACCAACCACATCGCCGAAGCAGACTGGGAGGAACAGCTCGTGCGCGACTTCCAGGAGGTCTTCGACGGGAACCTAGGCAAGTACCGGGGCCCCCAATATCGCTCAGCCTAGACCCCACCATTGCACCCATCCGCCTCAAACCCAGGCGAGTACCTTTCGCCTCCGACCCAAAATCGATGAGCAATTAAACAAGCTCATCGAACAGGAGTCCTCGAGGCCACAGATCATGCCCGATGGGAGACCCCCATAGTCACCCCGATAAAGCCAGACGGGTCGGTGAGAATCTGTGGGGACTATAAGGCCACCCTAAACCGCGCACATAACAAAGCGCCTACCCCGTCCCAGTAGTACAACACCTCTTGCACTCACTGGGAGGAGGCAGGGTTCGCCAAACTCGACCTGGCACAAGCCTATCAGCAACTGCCAGTAGACGAGGAAACCGCCGGCGCAGACAATAGTCACACACCGGGGCCTTCCGCTGCAAGAGGCTGCAATTGAGTCAGCGTAGCCCGGGGTATTTCAAAGCCTGATGGAAAGACTCCTCCGGGGCATAAAAGGGGTGGTGCCGTACTTTGACGATGTATTGGTAGCCGGGCTGATCGGAAACAATTAGAGGACCGCCACGGGAAGTACTGAGGAGATTCCAAAACGCGGGCTCAAGGTTAAGAGAGAGAAGTGCCAACTGCACACAACAAGGGTCGAGTTCCTGGGGTATTTACTAGATCAGCATGGAATCCACCCCACCGAGGGCAAAATAAAAGCCATTAAAGAAGCCCCGAAGCCCCGAAACAAAACGGAATTACAAGCGCTCCTGGGGTTAATAAATTTCTACAATGTTTTCCTGCCCCAAAAGGCGATCGCGGGCGGAGCTATTGCATAGGCTGCTCGACAAGGCAGCCACCTGGACGTGGGGGAGACGAGAAGAGGACGCCTTCAACAGAACCAAGGACCTTCACATCAGACGCTGTCCTCATCCAGTACAGCGAGACACTCCCAATCACGGTAACGTGCGACGCATCCCCTTCGGAGTAGGAGCCATCCTCAGCCACACCTCGCCGACGGAAAAGAAGCGCCCATCGCTTTTTCTCGAGGACCCTCTCAAAACCCGAACGAAACTACAGCCAATTGGATAAGGAGGCTCTGGCCATCGTCGCGCCGTAAAGAAATTCCACGAATACCTTTACGGCAGGACCTTCACCATAATCACGGACCACAAACCACTGCTGGGAATACTGGCAGGAGACCGGCCACACCAATCATCCTCTCCCCAAGGATGACAAGGTGGTCCGAATTTCTTGCCGCCTACAATTACCGGCTAATCCACCGCCCGGCAAAACAATTCCGCACGCAGACGCCCTCAGCCGCACACCGTTGCCAACCCTGGACGACGACCCAGCACCAACCACGTCTACCCTGAGCATCGAGACCTTACCCAACCTACCCCTGACCGCGTCAGACATTGCCCTAGCAACCAATAAAGACAGACGCCTGGCGCAGGTCCTGAGATGGGTGGGGAAAGGCTGGCCGGAAAAAGAGGAAGACAGCGAGTTCAAAGCTTACCGGAGCCGGCAAACAGAACTGTCAACACAAAAAGGTTGTTTATTGTGGGGGACAGGGTCGTAATCCCGGAAAAATTACAAAAAGTCCTAAGCATGCTGCACGAAGGGCACCCCGGCATCGTTAGGACAAAAGCCCTGGCCAGAAGCCACGCCTGGTGGCCAGGGATGGACAAGGAGATCGAAGCCTGGGTAGCCTCCTGCAAGCAGTGCCAGGAATCAAGACCAAACCCCCGCCGCCCGAGCCGAGAGTGGGAAACCCCAGGGGTCCATGGTCCCGAATCCACGTAGATTTCAAGGGACCAACCAAAGGACACACCTTCCTGGTAACCGTGAGACGCTACTCAAACTGGCTGGAGGTAAGCAACATGAAGACGACAACCACAGACTCCGTCATCAGAGAACTCAGCAAACTCTTCGCAACCCACGGCCTCCCAGATGTCATCGTATCGGACAACGGCCCTCAGTTCACCGCACTACTGCTCGAGAAATTCCTAGCAGAACGAGGAATCCGACACGCATTAACAGCGCGGCGCACCCGGCGGCGAACGTAGGGCGGAGAAAATGGTCCAATTTACAAAAAGACCATCCAAAAGATCGAAACCGCGACATACAGGACAAGATAAATCGAATGCTCCTAATTCAACACATAACCCCGAGTACCACAACGAACAAGAGCCCAGCGGAGCTACTAATGGGAAGAAAACTGCGATCCCGCTCGACCGCCTGCACCCCACATACAACCCGGAAAGACCCCTGATTCTACCAGCAAACACAGAACATTCTCACCGGGAGACAAGGTCTACGCAAAAACCTCACCGAGACCCCCTCTGGGTACCGGCAACGATCACCCAAGCAACAGGGCCACTCGCACCGCCTCCAAACAGCTGACGGACGAGCGTGGAAGCGCCACATCGACCAACTGAGATCAAGAACCACCGCGGGAAACACAACCGACACGCAGACACCAGGCACAGAAGGGAACCGGCAAGACACCAACCAAGAGGGGAGGGAAGACCCCAAAGAACAAACCCACCCGAAAAGGAACCAGCAGTACTCACCATCTGAAGAACCGGAGAGCGACCCACTCAAGCCTCGCCTGGAAGGAGCAGCCGAGCCAGCTCAACCGACTCCTGGAAGCCCGAGCGGAGCAGCCAAGCCAGCTCAACCAGCCCGGAAAAGCTGAGCGGGAGCAGCGAAGCCAGCAGCTCGACCGACCCGGGAAGACCAGGAGGGAGCCGCGGCGAGAGGCCTGACTCACCCTTCCAGGCGGTTCCATCAACGAGGCAGAGAGCGACAGGAGTCCCACCCGAACCGGCCGACAACCAGATGACAACTGACCAACGCAAGTCAAGTAGGAAAATACGGAGCCCGCCTACTTACGGGACTACGTCACGTAGGACCAAACCAAGAGGGGAGGGGTGTTCTGTACAGAAATCTGCATACTCGAACCGCAACCCGGATTGGCTAAAACGCACTGCCACCGGATTGGCTGAGTGCGCGGCACTGATTGGTCGCTCGGGATCGACCGCGATTGGCTGAGCCGATCGCGGGCGATTCAAAGAGACCCGATTGGCCGCAGCACTCAGCAGAAGGTCTTTTTAAGCCGCGCTTCTTCCCCACTTTCCCCACTTGTGTTTTGACCCCAATAAACGAGCTGAACCAAGTCACTGACTCGCGTCATTTGTTCGTATGAGATATACGACAGGGGGAGCACCTGCTGAGGCTCATTATCACATATTGGAAGGATGTGAAAAGAGCTTCTGGAAAAGCTTTTGAATCAGAAAACCCACTTATATAATTAGTGAGTGCATGCTTCTCCCATTACAGAAGGTAAGAGCGCAAGTAGAAATATTAAGTAGCATTGATATCGGCTACACATCAGCGTTGAATTTTTGAGAATTTCAAGAGTGGCTGACTGCCGTGGCTGTTTTTATATAACATGCCAGACTAGTCTGTTGGGTAAATGATTTATCTGGGGATCCACCAGCAAATGATTAGTGGATCTCAGATGCATTTATTTCACATGTTAATGAAAAACTGAAAACTCCACAGTGATCTCATTGTGGCCTGAAGCATCACAGAGAGATAGCGAGGGGATTTAGTTTTCAGGTTCTTTTTGACTCTCATTTTTTGTTGGATTTGCATCCTTTATCAAAGAACTCAAGGAACTTTATACAGTCCTTTCCTCACAACGATGTAATGGGGTGCATGGTCTGTAATGGAAGAAATGACAGGTTGAAAATGAGTTCCTATATGAGGTTTTTAGCTAATATTTTTTGTCTTTTCTTTGTTTATTTTCAACCCTGCTTCTACTTCTCCACATTCCTCAATTTCCCCAAAAATCCGGATTCCAGTGGTTCTTCTAAAATAAATACCAAGTCATCTGCAAATGCTTGTAATTTATATTTTTCTTTTATTTCATTTTATTTCTGAGTCTTGTCTTATAGTCCTATTTAATCCTTCCAGTGTTAATATAAATAATAATGGGGACAGCAGACATCCTTGTCTTGTGCCTTTTTTATATTAAAGTTTGCTGTCAAGTCCCCATTCACTATTACTTTTGCCATTTTTTGGAATATATAGTCTTAATCATATTCATAAACTTCTCACCACACTCCATACACTCTAGCTTTTGTATCATAAATTGCCAATTAACATTGTCAAATGCCTTCTGCGCATCTAAGAACATCAATGCTATTTGTTTGTCGGAGTGTATTTCATAATATTCCAGCATGTCTAAGATAACTCTTACATTGTTCTTAATTTATCTTTTAGGTAGAAATCCATTCTGGCCTGGGTAGATAAATTCATTCAGAAATCTTTTAAATCTTTCTGCTATTATTGATGCAAAATTTTTATAATCTATGTTTAATAAAGATTTAGGCCTATAGTTCTTTATCTGTGTTAAATCTGAGTCTTCTTTCAGTATTAAAGTAATAGTTGCTTTTATCCATGAGTTTGGCATCTTAGATTCCAATAGTACTTCATTATGAACCTCAAGCGTGGACATATTCAATATATCCTGAAAATATTTATATGCTTCTGCAAGTAACCCATTTGGCCCTGGTGTTTTATTGTTCTTTTGTCTATTTATTTATTGGGAAGGGGATCAAAAATAACCCCACTAGAGATAGTGTCCTTAGAGAAGTGCTAGTCTTCAGTGTTGCTTTTGGCTCGCATTTCAGTGAAGCTATTTCAGATGGCAGAAATATCTCAGGTAAACTGGGATCACCATAGTTATTCAGAAAACTCAATCACCACAGAAAAAAAAGGTATGGGGAATCTCTCTCTTTGCTGTTATTTTATGGTTGTCCAGATTTCTACAGACCAGATACGGTAACCCAAATTTAACTCCCTACAATTTTGTGTCCAGCTTGAGTTAAAACCCTGCTACATTGTTGACTGGGTCTTCATCTTTGTGTAATGCAGTAGCCCGAGTTTGAACTAAATTAGCACATCATTTGAATCCAGCTGATAAAACAATTTCATTTTTTTCTCTTCTTTGATGTTTTTATTTTCCACGATATATATTAGAAAGAAGGGTATTCTTTGTGCCTTAGAATGGAATAGGAGTTTTTATAAGTAAAATGGATACTTTAAATGATTTGTAACTTGCCCAATTACATGTTTATAATGTTTCCAAGACCATATTTAACATTTATCAGAGAAAAGGTTTATTGAAATCAGAAATCACAATTGATAAATTTTATTTTTAATACATGTTATTGTCTGAAAATGTTTATAAAAATTGAATATCAGAGTTGTTTACATAGCATATATGGTGTCAGATGCTTTCCTGATTTTTAAAAATGTAATTATTAAAAAGAAACAATGTGGGATGAATATTTTATAAGTTCAAAATATTAGTTCTGAGACATTTTTAGGAAATAAAAATGCTGTACCCCAGGCCTTTGAGTCTAAGTGTGGTCATTTTTCCAGCAAAACAGAAAAACTTTGGCTGAGGTAATAGGAATCATATTGGGGTAGGAGGAGTAGAGGGAGTATTGGGAGGCAACCTGACTCGTTTGCCTTCCAAGACATGGTTATGACTGGGCTTGTCCATCCTGGTGACATTCTCGTGAGACAGTAGCCATGGCAGGATCTCACAATTCCAAATATATATAAAGCCCGCCTCGCCCTCAAATTTTTTGGGGGAAATTATGAGCTAATATAAATTAAAATGTATTTGGTACTTGTTTTGTGCCTTGCATACCTGAATGGTACAGTTCTGAACACTGTGAATATGTGATGAATTGTCTACTAGCATCTAAAATCCGTTCAAAGCTAAGAAAGATAAATTGGTAGTCCAACATATGGTAATTTTATGGTTTATCTACACAAGCCAGATTCTGTAGTCTATAGTGGAAAGAGGCAGAAAGCCCAGTTTTCTTTATCATGCATTTTTGGGTAGTCTAATAATGAAGGAATCCAGCAGCCTCAACCAGTGGGTGGCATTCTCCCACTGAGGAGCTGAAGAAAGAAAGCCAAGCTATCAAGAAGAGATTTGCTCTCCCTCCCCCCCATTTTCCCTACCTTTTAAGAAACACCAAGATGATTCCTATGGAATGCCAATTTGGCCTCGTAACAGGGGCTTCAGTCTCAGAGACAACTGGGAGGGGGAGATGTGCTATCCATTTCCCACTGCAGTCCAGGGCTTGCTTCTCATCTAGCTGGAAGATCTTAGAAATGAGTATGAAAGGAAGTACCAAGGAGATGGTTTCCTCTGTTTTGTAAGGGATAACATAAAAGGACAAGAGCAAGGGTAGGTCTAAAAAGCATGGTTTTTGAGGCAGCCGTTGCCAAGGTAGCTGATTACTTGATCTGGCCATTGGCCAATGACTTTCCTCCTTCATGTTTTTAGACAGTTGCCCACTGTTGTTGGACAGTATCCCTCTCATAAATAAAACCATAGCCATTTCTAGATTTATGAGGGATCAGTACATGTACATGTTGTGAATGGATTAAGCCCTTCCACACAAACCTATGTGTCCAAATCCCCCTTTCTGTTCTAGCTAGATCTAGCTGACCTTCAACTTTTTTTCCTGTTAGAATACATCTTTCAAGCTAGATTATATGTTACATTGTCCTTCCTGTTTCTAAACTTCATTATGTCTTCAAGGATTTCTAGAGAATACGAAATGTAAATCAAAGCTACAAAGGATTGTTATTGTATTTAAGTGGATTTTTCTGACTTCTGTTTGTTGTAATGGTGCATATGTTTGCGCTGAACCTAAGGCTTAGCGGGATGCAAATGTCTATATGAGCTAAGGACATGCATACATTTTTTTTAATGTCATGGAATTTTGCGCACCTTAGATTTCTTTTCAATGCATTGAAGTACAGTATTTTGTTTGTTTATAGGTTTCCGATTTCATTTTTGAAAATGAGCAGCATGGAGCCACTGAGGTTTAGCCTGCTCTTATTATTATTTATTGCTATAGAACAACTGTAAATGTCAATGGTCTTTATGTTCAATTTATTTATAATAAGAGACACAGAAATTAGATCAGAAAGAAACATCGCACAAAATTTGCTATAGATCCAAGATCCTGTCTGGAATTCTGAAAAAATAGGTTGATGTTTCAGTTATTTGTGATGTTGGCAGTTACATCAAAAGTTTTGTGGATTTTCTACTCCCTTTCGTTTAGTTTAACTTGAATTAAAATTTTAATTTGTATAAACTTCTAACTTTAAAGAAATTCTGGAACACCAGACTCCCTTAGTTGCCTGGATGAGTTTTCCTAGGCAGTCTTAGTGTCATTTTGTACTCTAATGAAAATATTGCTATAGCCAATTTACTTCTATTTCATTTCAAAGCAGAGGAAGGGGTGAGGCAAACTAGCAAGTAATCCATGGTGTCAATTAGTACACAAGTAATTTTTTTTCTCGGTTTATCTTAAATATGTTTGTGTATATTTTGATTATTATATTTCTCTGCACTAACAAATTAATGAAATAGAAAAAAGTTCTACAGGCAGGAAATTATATTTTTAGACACTTTTGTTAAGGACTTAGTCTATTTGTGAACAAGCACACAGTTACTTTTTAAGCACATTCTCATTTTTCTTTGCATTGTTGTCCTATAATAAGTCTATGTAGTCACTAAGAGTTGACACCAACTTGACAGAATATAATCAATCAACCTAAAATAAGAAAGACAGGCAAAGCTTCCAGAATGTGGATGAGATATGTGGGCTTTTACAGTGCGGCCTTTTTACAGTGCGGCCTTTGTCATTTATTTTGTAACAAAAGTAGTCATTTTTAAAACTTCCTCTTTCTGTGCATATGGGTCACTAGATGATTAAACAATTAATTGATGGTGCCTAGACTCCAACAATTGTTTGCCATTTACATTGTTTGAAGCCATGGATATTTTTCACATTTTTACTGAAGAGTTTGAAAGGGTTTGTTTCTAATATGGAAATTATCTATGAGACATATTCTTATAACCGGGCAGGGAGGAACCATTTCCTTATGCTGACAGTAATAAATAGGATGAGGTTAGCCATGATTTTGATGAAGTAATTGAAGCAATATTGCAGCTTCATCAGTAATATGATATAAGACAAATATAATATTTCTGTACTTCCGAGGTTATTATAATATTTGCCAAGAAGAGATAGGAAAACTACTAAAACAGGCAAATCATTACTGTTTCTACTAATAATAGTAATAATAACAACACAAAATTATAACACACAGTTAATGGAAAATATGTTGCAATAATAGAATCATACAGGTATATATGAGGGACATTGTTGAGCTCAAAACCTAGAAAAAGCTTTTTTTTTACTTTCCAAATTTGTGAGTAGCACAGTTATCTGCTTCTCTTCCTGCCTTTTTTTATGGAGCACATATCCAATTCTGACCAGAATCACCTCAAACTCTGAGATGGGAGGCAAACAAACAAACAAATAAGGAAAGAAAGAATACTCAACGTAATGAAATATTGACATTCTGTCATTGTACTTTGCAATTTTCATGATAGAATGGAGTACAGCGAAGTCCAGCCTGAGCACGAAGAGGAACTGCAGTCAAATCACTGTCACCTTTAACTTGGCTGTGCCTAAAACACTATGAGGGCAGTTAAAACCTTGTGTCATTCTAACAATTAGCTGTCACTGTATTAGACTTATTTTAACCCTTTGCAAAGCTGATGTGGAAACTTCTCAAGTTAGTTCAAAGAACAAGCAGATACTGGTTTAACTGTTAATAGTTTCTGCTAAGAAACCTCTCAGATGGGTGGAAGGGATTCCAACATCTCTGTGACATTACTTTTCATAGATGTAACCATGACAACCTAGTTTGCCATTTGTTTGATATTCATTATGTAGTCTCAGTAATTCTTTTGAGTATCAATGTGTAACACATAGAGAGAGCTCCAATTAATTGATGTCTATTTCATTCTGCTATATGACTTTTTGTTGCAGACAGGTGAAGGAGAAAAGTAAGGGATTTATTGCCTCTCTATCATGAAAACTATTTTATAAAAGGACTAAAGGAAAAGTGGGCTAATGGTCAAGACAAAAATATATAGATTATGAATAATAACCTACATTTCAGATCAGCTAGTTTTTGAGAGAGTTTGTGGATAAACAGACTTTTCCTCTACAAAATATATTGCTTTGCTAAACAAAGTTGTGTTTCAAAGCACTATGACCATTTTTGTTTCTCTTCATGTAAGCAATTAAGAAACACAGTTGTGTGCGTTTAACTGCTGCAGCATTCCTGAGTTACAGTATTTTCATGGTGTATATGTGGTATGGGTATTCTTATGTATATACATTTTTTTCTTTTAAGGAGTTCAAAATAGTAAAGAACTCTATTCCATTTTAGCTTCTTAGCTGATCTGCATGAAATGTGGGAAGCTCTGATTTGCTGAACTTCACCCGGTCAGCCCCTCAGCTCCTCAAGACAGACCTCTCTGTTGTCCCATACTACAACTTGTCTCTCTATAATGGGCGCACACTCAGAGGTCCTATGGTGCATACAGTTTCCAGAGCCTCTCCAAAAATTGCCATAAGCATGTTATTTTAAATGTGGCAATGGCAGATTATTAAATCAGCTGGAAGTAATCATATTCCATTTAATGTAATTTAATTTGAGTTAATATTAAATCAAATTAAATCCATTTTTGAAGTATGCTCCTGGCATGCCACTGAAAGGCCAAATGTGGCATTCAGTTTCCCCAAAGGTTGTATATCTCCATACCATGTAGATCATCATATGTAGTGTACATTCCCTGGATGGGAATAATTGAAAGATAATTATATTAGGATGGAGAAATACATGTACTTAAATCTCTCTCCTCATTAATGAACGTTCAGAGCCAGGAAGTGGTGCTTATCCGATAGTTTGCTGGAGAAGACCCAAACCCTGCTGACCTTCTTTCAAATGGGGTTCAATTAAATTGTCAGCCTTGGACAGATGAACAAAAGGCCAGGCCTTTCCTGCACCTTCCCTGCATCTCATATTTGCGAGAGGACCAGTCTCACTGTGAAAAATGAAGAACTGTTCTGTTGTCAAGGTCACCTTTTTTGCTCTGGTAATCACGAGCAAAATACATTTTTATCATTCTTCCCTTGCTAGAAGTTTAGCTTCATGACCCACAGGGACAGTGACCTTTGTTATTATCTGAGAAACATATGGCAGGGGACTGTAGTAAGGGGGAGAGCAAATGCTCCTTTTTTTCCAGAGCATCTAGCATTAAATTAAAGCATAAATAATTTCTTTCTTTCTACGTGTTTATGATTGCATCCTTCTTCAGCCATGATGAGGATTCTATATTATTCCTGGTGTTTGTTTTTTTTAAATGCGAAGGTATTTTATTACTTGAGATTGACTTCACCCGGCAAAGAAAAATGCCATGCAGTGGGAAACTAAGGACTTTTTCTAACTGCTGAGTGCTCAATATACAAATTTTAACTATTTCAGATTCTTTGAGTCAGTGAAATCTATACCAGCCTAATATTTGTTCCCCATTGTCAAGATTTGTGTTGCTTCCATTCTGACTCACTGCAGAATGACACTGCCTTAAGTACACTGAAAAAGTCTTCAAAGCAAAGGTGGGTGTGTACGTTATCCCAATTGGTCCCTCAATAAAAAAAAATGCTGCAAATGTTTCCTTGGTTGCATAATAGCCTCTTGTAATCACAGGAAAATATTATTTTAATATGTAGTGCATGAAAGCAAAAGCATATGATTGAGGCCTCTAGTTTTCCAGCAATCATCCATAGGGCCATTTTCATCCTGCATCCATTTGGTCATAAATCAAGTTGAGGATAACCTATGACAAGACTGAGATGGGGTGTCGTGTTCATTCTGGCCTACCTTCATCTCTTGGTGCCCTTTAATATCATCAGTCTTGATCTCTGTCTCTGTCTCTCTCACTGTATAAAAAAAAGAACACCAAAAAACTAATAACAAACTAATACAAAATAAAGAGAAGAGAAAAAGAGAAAAGGAAAAACAGACGTGCAGAAAGAAAGAAGCTTCTATTTTCCTTTATAGCAAATACAAGTACAAAATTATCCTTATGATAACAATTTATAATTATTCTTATAATTCCAAAAAAGCTCACTTTTTCTATTATCCATGATTTTTCTAGTCATCAAAACCACGTGTGATCTTTTTCTGTTTCATATAAAAAGTCTATAAGAAGTTTCCAATTACATTTTCCAATAAATGTAAATCTATCTATCTATCTATCTATCTATCTATCTATCTATCTATCTTTATTTATTTATGTATTTATTTATTTATTTTAAGTAAACAAAGTTAATTTAACCATTACTGCAAGTTCCATCATTTTCACCAACTGTTCCTTTGTTGTGGGTACTGGTGAACCTTTCCATTTTTGAGCATATAATGATTTTGCTGCAGTAGTCATATATATGTATGTATGTATGTATGTGTGTGTGTATGTATACATACATACATACATTAGTGCTTTAAAAAAAAGGCCGCAGGATTTGAGAGTGTTTGTTCACTTCAGACTGTGAGGCATCCTTGACTTTGTAATGGGTTGCAAAGTGCAACAGATTTTGTACTTTTATTCTCCTTGTAGCTGTTATTGGATGCTTTTGGCTTAGGAGGAAAACACTATCTAATGTAGGTAGAACTACAGGCAACTTAAGCCTATTTCACTCAGAACACAGTTAAAATATTAACATAACCTAATATAGCAAATTTCTCAAGGTGGGTAAAATACCTAATATACCTTTCTCCTGCTATTTCCCCACAACAACACCCTATGAGGCGGGTTGGGCTGACCCAAAATAATCCAGCCAGCGTTCATGCCTAAGTTGGGACCACAGTCTAGCCAGGGATGTCTGTGCTGTGATTAGATGCAAAGCACAATTTTGATTCTATATTACAGGTAGTCCTAGACTTACAACCATTTGTTTAGTAACCACTCAAAGTTACAGTGGCATTAAAAAAAGTGACGTATGACTGGTTTTCACACTTACAACTATTGCAATAGTCCCATGGTCATGTGATCAAAATTTTGGGTGCTTGGCAACTGGCATGTATTTATGACAGTTGCATTGTCCCAGGGTGCTTTTCTTGCTCTTTGAAACTCAGTATGCACTCACAGTAGTGTAGAATATCCTCTGAAGCCCTTCTGCAGCCACTTTGGGTGAACTGTCTCCCTACACTCTCCATTTCCTATTCTTATTGTGATATTATTTAATTCCAGGAAAACTGGGAAAATAATCACTTAGTTCACCATTTGAATATCATGCTTCGTTCTTAAGTAACTAGATTGCTTATGAATGTTCCGTGCCATTATACCATATAACCAGTACAATTTTAGAGGTTCTAGTATCACAAGTTCAATAAGAAATCTCTCTTCTTTTCAGGCAACATTAAGATTAGGGAAGTGCTTCCCTAGAAGTTTCCTGGCATAAATACAAAGTTGAGATAATGTCAGATGACATGAAATAAATAACCCGACTTCTCTATAATCACTTACATTGACCACTAGGAGGCACTGCATTACCAGTTTCAGCTTTAGTAGGACTCCTTAGATATGAGTAGTTCTGTAAGATGTTATTCTATGAAGTTTAAACCTTCTGCCAGGAATTGATCTCGCAAATGTTCATATTTTAGATGACTACATAGAATGCATTAGCTTTAGAAACTATCCAGTTTCTGGCATTCAAGTGGTTTCAGGGATAACTAGGGATATCTAGAAGCTATCAGAAAGACACACCACCTTCCTGAGAAGTTCTGAGAGCAGAGAGGTACCAATGTTATAGATTATATCATCTCCCCATGTATGAAGTTGCTTCTATAGCCGCTTAGTTCTTCTATTAAGATGGTGAACAACATTTCTCTGTTTTAGCCAGTTCCCTCTATGGATTAGAAATACTACTTTCTTGTCATGCTCATCAACCCTTTTAATAACTGGATATGGTGGATAACATCTGAACAGTAAAATTATCAATTCAGAGTGGGGAATTAAAATGAACTGTTCATTAAAATTGGATGCCAGTAAGACAGCAATATTTGATTCATGTAGTTCCCATCTTTTCCAGGGTACAAGCTTTATTATTATTCATTTCCATATTTTGTGTTTAAAATTCACTTCTTATTCTACATTCAGAATTTGCAAATATGTTCATTTTGAATAGACTTTCTAACTATTGAGAATGACTGTCATTTATTTTTCATTTTAAAGTTACATCCTTTTGATACATTGATCAAGATGTAATCTGCCACGTGTTATGGGTACCTAGATGACCTAGTGTCACACACAAAGCACCTAACTATGTTTTATACAACAAATGTTGCAAATAACCATTGTTCAATGCAGTGTGCAAAACAAGCAAGCTGGTTTAGAAGGTGAATCTAGTAAGTAAAATGACAAATTTGTGGTGTGTCAAGTATTCCAATCACTAACTGAGGTGTTCAATTATTAATAAAGCATGTAAGAATTTAATTATTCATATTAAGGGGTTCTTCATGAGAACCACTGCGTTCTCAAATTGGGCAAAATCTTAATCAAAACGTGATGCAGATTTCTAGCTGTCTTCTAGTTAAGTATAGAAGGAAGTCATGTATCAACAAGAAAAAGAGACACTAAAAGCAGAACAGAAATCCTTTTAATAGGGCATGCAAATTTCATGGTGATACTGTTTTTTACTGGCATAAATCAGCAGAGCAGGAAAATCCCTTACTTGCAGTGAAATTTGCAGTTTGTTAGGAAGCATTCTATGGCCAGTTTTTTTACAGGGCATCTCGAAGAATAAAACAGAATAATATTGATGTGTCAGATTAAATTTCTTGAAGAAAAGCAGGATATTTTCTTTATAACAATACTGATGTTGTTGTGATGCTGGTTCCTTTTTGGTGTTTCTCAAAGGCTCGGAAACTGCCAGAAAAGGAATCCCTTGATTTAGTTTCTACACAAACTCAGTCTAGAGAAGATATTCAAATAATTCCTGATTTAAACAGGATGTTGCTAGAGCTCAGGGCCTTAAAGTACTAAGTTTTTGTATCACAATTCATCTCAGCAAGTAAGAAATATTTTCCTATGTTCCAGCACTAATTGATGAATTAAAAAGGCAAGCTTCATACAATTCCTGGTTAGTATGCACAGTAAGGTATCTTTCTACTCTAGCAATATAACACAAACAGAATTTTTCCCCTTGATGTTTGGCCTACAGTTGTGGCTTAAATTATTTCAGTGCACCTCACCATTGATCAATGTTGCAACTCTTCAAGTGTCACCTTAGTGAACTATTTAAATACTGCTTCTATTGGCTAAACTGGCAGAAAACCTGTGCACATTTAGAATTATAACATTTGTCTTAAAGGAACACTGTATTGAAAGGAACTGAACAATGAAAAGTTAATAAAGTAATATATTTTTGCTTCATTGCATGGAAACAAAAGGAGAAAAGCCTACCCATCTCTTCTTAAGAATAGTTTGTATTCTCTATATAAACATTTAGGGCAAGAAACTACTCAAATGATAAAATTAATTTTATAGAAGGTTGCACAGAGAATTGCCCCTTTTAGATGCTATTAGCAGAACAAAAAGACCACCTTCCTAATGCAGTTTAGTTCAGTCAATATAATAAGAATAACTCAAAGTAATTATCAGAAGTAAATAACCTTATCAACTGTTTACCAAGCAGGCCAGTCTAGGATAATTTGATTTGTGGAAAAGAAAAAGGTTAAAAATATTATTCACTATGCCTTAAAGTTGGGGTTATTGAAAGTGACTAGAGATATGGAGCTTCTGGAATTGACAGATTGCTCTATAGCAGGGTAATGTAATTGCATTTACTGGGGACATTTGTCTTGTTTTGGTTTTCCTTTCAGTCCATTGGTTTATTTTTGCTGGATTTCTCTGCTGAACAAAACATATGACTCCTTTTATTCTGTAATTGCCTGAATAACAACTCCTATTTAAATTCCCTTTTGCTTACGTCTTGTCTTTTTCTGTATATCTTGTTGCTGACATGCTTCCATACTGTTTGGAAATGGAAAGACAAATTTACTGGCAAAAAGTATCTGTTTAGACATGAGCTCATAGCAAATGAGCTAACTTGAGCCCTAGAAAGTGAGAGCTGGATAGAATTGAATATAAGGTCTTTTAAAATATATATAAATAATAGATTTAGTTTATTCTTAATAAGAACACTGTGTCCTTCTTGTGAAATATGTTAATAAGCTGAATGTTAGAAAATATTAGAGATAGTTGTTTGGATTTTTACTGGCTATATATCCAGGATATTCACATAATATCCTAAATCTGTGGTAATAAAACGCTTCCATTAAATATGATGGCACCTGAATTGGTTCACACAGCATGCTCAGACAATGGCTACATTGCCAAACCATATTAAATCTTAATCTTATGGATGTAAAGCTAGATGTAAAGCTAGATCTTTGTAGGATTTGGATTCTAATTCTGCTGCCTCTTCATATATCTATCTGTAAATATTGTTGTGATCGGAGTTCCCCAAAAGTCGTTTTTATTTTGTGGAAGATGCTTTTCTTCTCTTTAGATGGGAATCATAACATGGCTGCCTTTTCCATTGTCATTGCTCCTTGTCACCAAGCTGGCAGGCTGCCCACTGTAGTAGTTTACATGGACTTGGTTCTAACCTTCTTTGTCTTTTGTCCTCTTCCAAAAGATTTTCTTTCATACATAGACAATATACAAAATTATTACATGAAGTTTTACTGATTTAGACTTGTTGAAGTAATGAAAGTGTAAGTCATTTATTTATTTACTGGTATTTATTACGTTTATTTGCTGCCTTATCTTGCTGTGGGACTACTCCAGGCAGCTTAAAACAGTAAAAGCAGAAAAATAGTGTAAACATAACAGTAGCAAAATAATGAAACAATAAAATAATGAAAATCTAGTAATACGAGATTAAAAGATGGACTAAGGGAAGCAGGGAATGACGAATGGATAGGAGGATGGGGGCAGATCTTATTCAGTGTGTTTGTGTGTGTAGTAGGATGTTCCAAAGGGTGGGTGCTACCGCAGAGAGGGATCCTGACAGCTGGAGTCCCTTAACTGATGGGATCTGTGGAAGGCCTTCTCTTCCAGCATGAGTGACCTAGTGGGATAAAATGCTTCACCGGGTAGCCTAGACTCATGCCATTAAGAGCTTTAAAGGTCATAACCAATACCTTGAACTGCCCTCAGAAGGAGACCAGCAGCCGGTGCAATTCGTGGAGCAGAGGTATAATGTGGGCCATTCTAGGGGCCCCAAAGACTGCTCACACTGCTGTACTTTGTACCAGCTGAAACGTCTGAATGGATTTTAGGAGTAGCCCCAGGTTGAGTGCATCGCCGAGAGACGACTAGGGCTTGCATGACTAAGTGCAGGATGTCCAGATCCTATCCCATTTTTGTCAGAGATCATCCATAAGTCCATGGATGAATGATCCATAAATCATTCTTTTGGGAATTCTTTAAATGTAAGTTCTTTGATTGCTGGTTATAAATACTCTGATGTGCTGATCAGGAGGCTGAATTGCAGGCCCCGCCTTTCAAAGGTTGCCCATTCAATAGTCTTTATACTAACAGAAGATTTGTGTTTTGAGAGACTTTTCTAGTGTTAACTGGATATGGTAATGGTTGAGCCTTGCCTCTTCTGATACTTAGCCATGGTATTCCTGAGAGGTGCCGGATAAAATGCAGGCAGCTACTAGATACGCTGCTTCTTGTAAAGGGGTTGATTTGTTTTGATCCTTAAAGTGTGATTTCAAATACCTTGTGCCAGCATTTGATGTAGTACGGTTGGGTAGAATAATGAGATTACAAGAAACTGAAAAAAAAATATTACATGAGAAAGTTATTGCTTTCTGCTTAATAAGATATATACATTTTACCAAAAATCAAGCCCCATAAACAAGTTATCTTATAAATGTTTGAACTGGCTTCTTCCAAATATTTCCTTGTTAGTCTAAACATGACCCTTGAGCATTCCTAAGTACAGTAAACTTTTCTCTAAAAATAATTAATAAAACATACCATGATAGGCCATGGGGACCTGACTTTTGGTATACCCTGTATACTGTATGTGTGCAGGCATAAACACTCATCCTATTTTTAATAATACTCTAAATTCATCTGTTTTGGAAAAATAGAATTCATATATCTTGTCTGTTAAACTAATTACAATTCCAAACTTACCTGTTGTTAGGTACCTAACCTGACATGACCCTTGTCTAAACTGTCCTAAAGCACTTGAGCAATTAAACAGGCTTCGGATTAACATCTCTCGGTGTTTGCCTTCCCCTCCAACCCAATCCCTTGGAGGCTCCAATCTCATTTTACACACATGTTTTTCCTAAAGACAAGGAAAGCTGGATTAATTTTTACTGTGCCCAAGGGAACTATTTGTAATTAAAGATGTCTCACTGACTGTGACCAAGTGGTAAAAAAAATAACACTAAAGAAAGTTTGCAGGACATTTCTTTCTCATCTACTGTCTCATCTACTTCAGCATCTGGTCCAGAAAAAATTGAGAGACAGGATCAATATTTCACTTTTGAAATAAGAGTAAACCTCAATTCTGCCATGACACTCTTTCATCCTAATTCCACGAGTGTTTATAATGATTCAAATTTCTTCCCTTGTACTGAAAACAGGCTTTTCCAACCTAGTACCCCCAGATGTGTTAAAAGTCCTCCATAGAAAATCAGGTTGCATCGGGATAGGATTTATAAATCTCCTGTACTTGTCCATCTATAATATATGGAGCAAAATGTATTTTGAATTCTGTTCATTTAGAACACGGGTGTCCAACTTGGTTTCATTGAGGGTCATGTCAGCGTTGTTTTTGACTTCAGGGGGCTGGGATGGGTGTGGCCAGAGTGGCCATAGCCAGCTTGACATCACTCATGTCGAGGGCACCTGTAGAGGCCTGAGAGCTCTGCCAGTGAAAACAGGCTCCCGAAATCTGTTTCTGGCTTTGAAGGCATCCTGCAACCCCCTGCCAGTGAAAACAGAGCTCAGGAGGGCTGCATGCGGCCCTTCTGAGCTCCTTTGTCACTGGCAGAGGCACCGCAGGCCGGTCCCTTGCTGTTTCCAGGGTGGCCCTGTGGACCAGATCTAAGCAACGTGCAGGCTGAATCCATCCCGCAGGCCTTGAGTTTGACACCCCTGATTTAGAAAAAAAACACACTGTCTAGCGGTTGTTCCCAATCTTTCTGGCTCCGCAAACCAGCAGCGGTGGTGGTAGCAGTGGTGCTCGGGAAAGAGGATGGTTTTGTGCATGTGCCCATTGCTTGCAACAAATGGAGTTTTGTGCACTTGTGCACTCACTTGCTGTTTGCAAAGCCTGGTGCCCAACAAGCCGTGACCCGGTATCGGGCTGCAAACTGGAGTTTGGGGACCCCTGCTGTATAGAATTGAAAGTATTTCAGTTTACGGTTCATTTAAGAATATTTTGCATGAACATTCTAGGTTCACTTTAGCTGATTATGTCTGGCTCAAACCTGACACCATTGTATAAATTATGTCTATTTTTAATATTTCACTCTTGAGTCTTTTCCATAAACTTAAAATAGAAGTCACAGATGATGAACAGAAAGTTGGAAAGAGACTTTAATGTTTCTCTTACCCTGCTGTGTGAAAAAATGAAGCTGTTATTTTATATGGGAGAGTGACTACCAATAGTGAGAACTAGTTTTTTCCCCAAATCCTGAAGAATATAAAATTCTAAATTTTATGTTACTATATCAATACAATTCAGTCAAATGCTAATGGGAAAAATAAATAATGTTAAGAGAGACTGGAAGCTTCTGCAAATCTTGACAAATAACTAAATAATGATTATGGTGACAAAATCTATAATTAAAACAAGAATATGCAGAGCTCTTGATGCACTCTGAGGTTGGTTGTTGCTTGCAGCAGCTCTGAGGTCACATGATTGCAATTTGAGTGCTTGGCAAATTGCTCAGCTTGCAATTATGGTCACAGCATCCTGCAGGCACATTATAATCATTTGCTATATTCACTGCCAGCTTCCAACAGGCAGTCAATGGAGAAACCGGTAGAAGGTCACAAATTGTGATCACGTGACCACAGGACGCTGCAACTGCCTAACAATGGCACCTGGAACTGTTGCAACTGCTGTTGTAAATTGGTCCGGTCACATGATGTCATGCTTTATGGCAGCTTTGTTTTGAGGGACAGAGTTGTTGGTCCTAGTTATTATAGTTAAGTAAGACAAACCTTTATGGTATTAAAAAAAACAGGATGCTGAATGAATTATTAATGAATATAGATTGAATACAAAAGTCAGTCATCAATCAACCAATAGGAAGGTACCACATAGATATGACTTACAGAGTAACTCAAAGCACATATTCCAAGGCAGATGTTCCCTGAAAATGGGCTCTAGTACGAGTCTGAAAGCTCAGAAGAGTAAAACCTCTTCTCCCGGTGACCAACCCTGATTTGATTTTGCAACAAAAGTCAGTGACCAGAATGAAAGAAGAATGTTGAGCATTTAATAATGAATAAGAGAAAATGATTAAGGATAAAATTGCAGAAACCAATATATGAAAAGGGAACAAATGGACCAAGAGGAAGACTGAGTAAGCCATAGTTGGATGGAGTTGATGAAATCTTCAAAAAATGGAAAGGTGATAAGTTTAAAGAACAAAAGGCAAATAATTATAGTGGAAGCAAAATTAATTTTGTAAGGATAGAATGATGGGGCTACACATTCCAACGAATACTACCTTTAGTTGTCTTTCGTTTCCTTTTTTATTGTTCCTTTCATTTATTTTGTTTATTATTATTTTTCTTCTTTGTGCTTTCTATATTATTTAAAAGGGAATAGTGTGATGTTTGTTACAGCTGAAATGTCCTAGTGATGTTTACAAAAGGCTTCAGTATAGTAATTTGGCAGACAAGAGTGTCTGTCCTTCCCTCACTAACCTCCAGGACATTTCCAAGTATTGTTCCCCCTTGCTTAAATAGATTTCCCTTTCACTGTAATTCTGTTGTAAGTGCTTTTGCTTCTTGGACTGTAAGGAAATAGAGAATGGTGACAGAATCCAGGTTGGTAACAAATGCCATTCCACCCCCATCCCTCCCCACCCCCATTTCTACCTATGTTATAGCTGGGATTTTATGAAAAGGAAAATATTTACAAAGTTGCTGAGTGTGTCCAGTGGTTTGCTCTGCTAGCTTTTCTCAAAGGTTACATTAAGTGCAAGAAATAGAAAACCTGATGCCTCCACCTGACTCCTTCTCCAACCCCTTTGTCAGAAATAGTATTAACTCATTGTTTTCCCTTCCCAAATTTAGGGAAAATAGAAAACCTGGCTCTCTGCCTGCAATTGCTAAGGCACTGTGCGGCAAATGCATTGTATGGTTTACCCAGCAATAAGTTCATTCAGCCCACAGAGACCTGGCATTTGGCAGCTAGATAAACGAAAGAACACATTTGACTCTCTAGGCCCCTCAAGAGGGGATTAGCTTTTCCAACTGGAGCTGAATTGGGAAGGGAGGAGGAACTGAAGACTTATGGAATCACATTCCTAGGAAGAGCCTAAAGATCGGTTAGGGAACTGCTCCTGGTTTATTCAGCACAGGACAGTGCCAGGACCTCAGGATCCCATTATTTGCCAGCAGGGACTCTGAGCCAGTTCAGGACCCAGCTGCATGTGTTTTTCCCAGGGGTCTATTGTTCCAGGTTGCTAGGAAACATGGCCCTTCAGGTGTCGCTAGGGAGACAAGGGCCTGGGTATTTGGTTTTAGGTCAGCCACAATAAAAGCTGCAGAACTGCCTGGGCGTCCTGGGCCGTCCTCTGTCATTTGTCAGCTGCGCCTCCTTCCCTGTGGGGTGTGTGTGTGCGTTTGTGCATGTGGGAGTGTAGAAAGAGTGGGAGCGTAGGCTGCTAAACAGCATGGGACTGATGCCAGTTTGGTGATTCACCTGACATCTTTGTAACAATGTGGTATGCAGAGGTACTTCAGGGCCATGGCTGATGCCTTGTTGGGAATCCATTCCCTTGGTCTTCTGGATCTTGAAAAACATTTAAATCATCCCTGGCAATTCTCAGTTCCTTTCTCCACTACCATGACTTTCCTGGTTTGGAAGAACAAATCCCTTCCTCTGCCTCTGAGTCCTTTCTTTGGGACAGATGGTGGCAGGAGTGGGGTAGGGGTTGGGAGTTCATCCTCCATCAAAGGAATGGTGCTTTTTGCCTCCTGTAGAGGTGTCAGTCCATTGCTATTGTGTGGCTCCCCGTATGAGGGGAACCAGTCATTCAAGGCAAATGGAAGCAACCCACCCCCACCCACCCCCACTTCACTGTCTTTGAAATACAAGTTCAAGAGCTATGAAATTGGTTCCAGTGGCTGTATAAGAAGGAAAAATATACTTCAATCTTGATGGTTTTTCTGACCGCAATCATCCACATGCCATTATTTTTCTCCTCCAAATCTTCCTCCAGATGGCACAGATAAAATGCATATACAATATGCTTCAAATTGTCGGTGGATGAATAAGGGATGCGAGTATATTTAGATGTTTATTCCATTGCAATACGTATTATATAGTGCATTGTGTGATTTAAGGATTTGGTACTAATAAGATAAACTCGCTCATTTTAGACTTACAGACCAAACTACCTTCTCTCTCACTGTGGATAGTGTGGACATGGTCTTCCTAAATTCTCACCCTCAAATGTGGAGCCCTGAAACATTTCAGCTCCCACACAGTCTAGTGGAATTTGCTACTTTTGTATCTCATTACTATACACATGATTTTCTGCAGCATGTTTGTTTAGCCATTTGCTTAATGGCTGCATGTTAATGTAAGTGGAGCAGGTGTAAGGGCAGACACTAACCATTTAAAATGGAGATTTAAGACAGTTAATCAATTCCAGTTTTGCCTCTCTGTAGAGGTCAATAACTGATTTTGGTACAAAGAAGGGTAGTGCCTACAGGAAATTAATTTTTGCTTCATATACATCTGAGACTTAAAAAAATGTACCCTGCAGAGTATCAGTTTTAGAATATTGTTTATTGATAAGCTGTTCACCTGATTCTGTACTTCCACGAGTCTTCCCTTTGCTTTGCCTTTCTGTCCTTTGCTTCCCTTGCTACAAATGGTTGTCTTTCTGCTCACCAAGTTACAAATTCCTTTCATTAACCATGTTCTAGTTGCTGCTCTATATTTATTTTTTAATTATTTTTTAAGTGCTCAGTGAAAAAGTCATCTTCCTCCTGATGGCACAGATCAAATGCATATACAATATTAGCTATGAGTAGGCTCTTGACTGACTCTGGAACCCTCTGATACGATAAGGTTCAGCTCTCAAAAGAGCCATGATGTTCTACCATACTAAGAGTATCCAGTTGGGTAAAAAGACTCTTGTTAACCAGCTACCATAATGAGGAAGAAGTCTTTCTTTTTCCTATTCCTGAAATCAATCAGATTTCAGATACACCAGGCCAGAAACATATTAACAAGAGAGATCAGAGCAGCAAAAAGAAGCTACTCTGAAAAATTAAGAAATCAGTTCTCAACTAATGAACCAGCAAACATGTGGAAAACTCTTAAAAACATCACCAGCTTCAGCAAACCTCCTTCCCAGGCAGAAGGAAATCAACAACTAGCAGATGACCTGAATGTGTTTTACTGAAGGTTTGAAAAGAAACTACAGCCACCTATCTCCACAACCCACATCTCAAACACACCAACAACAGCCAAGCCTCCTACAACTGGCCCCAATCCATTGGGCTCACAACCTCTGGTGATCTCAGAAAAAGAAGTGCAAGATATATTACACAGACAGAAGCGAGGAAAAGCACCGGGGCCAGACAAGATAACTCCTTCTTCCTTAAAAGTCTGTGCTGACCAATTGGCCCCCATCTTCACCCGAATCTTCAATAGATTACTAGAGATGTGCTATGTTCCTTCCTGCTTCAAATGTTCTACCATCATCCCAGTGCCAAAGAATCCCTCCATCAAGGAACTGAATGACTTCAGACCAGTTGCTCTAACGTCTGTAGTTATGAAAATCTTTGAAAGGCTTGTGCTGTCCCACCTGAAAACCATCACAGGTCCGCTGTTAGATCCCATGCAGTTTGCATACCGAGCAAATAGATCGACAGATGATGCTGTTAGCATGGCTCTGCATTACATCCTACAACACCTTGAATCTCCAAATACCTACGCAAGGGTCCTCTTTGTAGACTTCAGTTCAGCATTCAATACCATCATTCCAGACACTCTTCTAAGTAAAATAAACCAACTAGCAGTACCTGAACACACTTGTAAGTGGATCATAAGCTTCCTAACAGACAGGAAGCAGCAGGTGAAGCTAGGCAGACAATGATGAATCTGCATACAGACAGGAGGTTATACAACTTGCCTTGTGGTGTAACCGGAACAATCTGGAACCGAACACTCTCAAAACCGTAGAAATGGTGGTAGACTTTAGAAGAAACCCTCCCATACTACCACCTCTTACAATACTAGACAACATAGTATCAACAGTAGAGACCTTCAAATTTCTAGGTTCTACTATATCACGTGACCTCAAATGGACACCTAACATCAAAAACATCATCAAAAAAGCACAACAAAGAATGTTCTTTCTGTGCCAACTCAGAAACCTCAAACTGCCCAAGAAGCTGCTGATACTGTTCTACAGAGGAATTATTGAGTCTATCATCTGCACCTCTGTAACTGTCTGGTTTGGTTCTGCAACCCAACAGGACAGACACAGACTTCAGAGGATTATTAGGACTGCAGAAAAAACAATTACTACCCACCTGCCTTCAGTTGAGGACCTGTATACTGCACGAGTCAAAAAGAGGGCTGTGAAAATATTTACAGACCCCTCACATCCAGAACATAAACTGTTTCAACTCCTTCCCTCAAAACGACGCTATAGAGCACTGCACACCAGAACAACTAGACATAAGAACAGTTTTTTCCCGAAAGCAATCACTCTGCTAAACAAATAATTCCCTCAACACTGTTCAATTATTACAAAGTCTGCACTATTACTGTTAATCTTCTCACCACTCCTTATCACCCATCCCCTCCCACTTGACTGTTTCCTAGTATGATTTGATTGTTGATTGTACCCTATGACTATCATTAAGTGTTGTACGTTATGATACTTGATTCTTAACGAATGTACCTTTTTTTAAGTATACTGAGAGTATTTGCACCAAGACAAATTCCTTGTGTGTCCAATCACACTTGGCCAATAAAGTATTCTATTCTATTCTATTTAAATAAGATCAGACTAGTAGAGGCCACCATCATTGTAAATATTCATTTAGGGTTGGATTTTCATAACTCAAACCACAGCATAACTTACATAGAAAAAAATAAAATAAAATCTGGCATATATGTTTTTCATTATTTTCATTTTTAAGAAGAATATTAGTGCCAAAGGTATAATTAAGAGTAGTGAATGTGACAAAAATTAATGTGAATGTGACAAAATTTAATTTTACTATAATTTAAATTTAAATTTTGATCAGACAGACCAATAATTAAGAGAAAACCCAAGTTTAGCTTATTGTTTTGGGCACTGGGTTTCTTTCTAGAGTCCTGGATTTGGTTGGGCGCTGCATATTATTATGAGTGCCTTCCTATTTGATTTTGAGCCATCAGAGTTGTTGCCTTCCCTCCCATTCTTGGAGAGCGGAAGGCCAGATGCATACTTCTTTCCTTTAAAATCGAGATGCACAATCTTTTTTCAGACTAAGAGCTGGAAGTTCCCAGCCCAGAAGGATTGGGTCACAGATTCTACTAGTTCTTTTGGATTTGGGAGCAATGACCCCACCAATATGAACAGGGGACTTTTATTCCAAGCCAGTATTAAAAAACCAAATCAAAGAAGCAGAGACAGAAATCAAAGACTATACAGGAATACTGAAACTGTAACATTACCCAATGTATTAAGAAATACCAATTCAAGCAAGTAAAAGCATTCAAGATTACAACATGACAAGAAAGAAAAACTTTATATCCTTTCTGTTAGCTAGGAACTCCAGAAAGTTGATGATAATTACACTCTTTCAAAGTCAGTAAATATGCAGCAACATTCAGGTAGGTCAGTACTGAAGTTCCATTCTGTGAGATTTTTAAATTAACCTTTATAAGCCCTGAAACCTAATTAAGCACACCTGCTTTTCAGTTGGCTCATCTCACTGAATTTTAATAAGGACAAAGAGGAAAAGTCAACCTTTATCTTGAAACACTTTGTCCCTTTGCCAGGAGTGGAACCATCACAATTCAAAATTAAGCAGTCCTGCCAAGAATGAGACCATGAAGGCTAAGGAGACTTTGTTTATAACAGGTGGTGATGAGAACATCTCAAAATTAAGAAGTATCTGTTTCTCAGGGTTTACTGGATTGAAGATGAAAAAGATCATAGGTTTACATACATTTCTCACCAAGGACAGGGCAAAACAAAAAAAGACCAAGTATGACCCATTACTGAATAGAATGCTTAATTCTGCATTATATGGAAATATAAAATCGCATCAACTTCTACTGGTGAGGAGGAATTGGCAAGGAAGAACTGAGTAGTGGCATGGGCCAAGCACATATAGGAAAAAGGTATAATACCAGTATTCAATTCCTCCTGACCAATTATCCTGTGGAACTACCAGCATCACAAATGTAGGTTCCTGCTTTAAATAAAATTGCCTTTAAAATATTTTGTATTGAATAAGGTGCGGGATGAAGATCCTATGTTCATGTGTGAATAAGGGGAAGAAAACCTAGTTTTCTAGAAAAGTACATTAAAATGGATCATTTTGATGACATATTCTTTCTCAGTTTTAGTGTCACTGAGACTGAGGGAGGCCCACCTGTTGGCCTTTTCCAGACATCCTGTCTCTCAGCTGTCTCCTTATTGCTTGGATTCATGTTTCTTCCTTCTCTCATTTCCTTCCACAAATAATGAAAAAAATAAATAGTGCAGAATTCAAGAGCAGGGATCCAGGGGACTGGAGAGAAGACTGATGTGCAGGATAGATTGCCAGTCTCCTGTATAGCCTTTTTCTCTCCTTTTCCACAGATGCTGACCCTTGACATTCCACAGCAGCCTGGGTCACTAATTTGAGATAAAGCAAACATTAGCCCTCCCCCGAGTCTTAGTTGTAGGGTCTAGACTTCTTGCCTGCATTTACATTGCACTTGTAGCTGCAGGATGTGTGGTCTCCATTAAAATTAGTCATCCTATCCTTAACCATAGGCAAGCTTCTCAAATCAGCCCTGTCCTTGTAATAGCAAATAGTAATCTAAAGGTCTGCTCTGGGGATATAGCCAAATGCTGGATTCGATAGAGAGTCGATGTTTCAGATAGAACATCATAGATAATGCACTTAAACATTGATTTAAAGATCCTTAAAGCTATTCTGTATATGATTTCCTTAGCCTTTTAATAGATTTGCAAGTTCTCTGTTTTGTTCTATAGAGTGATAGCTTTACTGATACAGGTAATATTGTAGAATTCCTCTTGTAAGGAACTGGACAATGACAGCTTGATTGATGGTTAAGTTGTTTTTTTCTGTTTCGTTCTGTTCCTGATATCTGTGTATGTAAATCTCTTTTTTTCAATGAAAAGAATAGGTTTTCACTAGGTGGGTAAAAGGGTCTGTTTATATGATAAGAAAGTAACCCGATAGGGGTAAGACTTCCCTCCTGCTCAGTTTTGCAGTATATTTGAAACTTACCTATTAGCTTTCAAATTATATTGTGTAACAGATATAGAATTTACTTAGCAGCTTCTGCTACAAGTCTGACGGATGAAGATGTGTCACCTGTTTTGTAGAAAGCTCCATAAATCATATAGTCTGTAGCAATACAAGACTTGGACATGAAACAAATCTCCAGTTCAATACATTCTTTCTTTCCCATCATGAAGTCCTTCATACAGACATTTATGAAAGCTAGATTTATTACAATATAGTGATAATATGCCCACCTTCAAATTTCTATAATCTTCTTTTGAGTCCACAACTTATATTAACTATTTTTGCTTATATAATTATATAAGCTACTTTTGTTTTTGTTGTGGAGCGATGGTAAGGAAGAGGCATGAGACCAGAGCGTACAACTAACAAGGCTTTATTGCGGGGAATAAAGGGTTGTCGCGTCTGCTTGCTAACTTGCAGACTAGCGGGCGACAACGGGCTGGCTCTGCCCGACAGCCGGCTTATATAGCCGACTGTCAAACGGAGCCAACCAATGGGAGCGGCTGGTGCTCCCGCTCAAACAGCAGACCTGGTTGGGAACCCCCACCAGTTCCACGGACATAACACTCCTTTCCCCCAGCTGGGAACACGCATAGTCCTGCAGGTAAGCCGGCTGTCTCCGCTGGCGACCAGAGCATCGTAGTTCGGATGGACTGTTGGCTTGTGACAAGTCCAGGCCTTCGGGACGAGCCTCGACGGTCGTCGGGGCATGGGCTTGCCCAGGCGTGGTGTCTTGCGACGTCGGTGAGTCCCCTTGCTCGGGCTGACCCGAGCGAGTCTTGTGGTCCGGTTGGCAAACTGGAACGCTCGGCTGCTGAGTCGGTGACCCTGGCCGGGAACTCGGGTTCTCCAGTAGACCTTCCTGTTCGTCGGGGAAAACCGGGTCCCACAGGGAGCTTTCGTCTGGCACCGGCAGGGAGACGTCGGCGCTGGCAGGTCGGGTCGGGTTGGTATCAGTCGCACACCGCCTTCTGAGTTGGTCCACGTGCCTTCGCCACAGGCGTCCATCTTCCAGGAGGACCCTGTAGGACCTTGGACCTGTGACTGACACGATTTGACCTGGTACCCACAAAGGATCCCCCGCATAGTTCCTGGCGTACACCAGGTCTTGCAAGGCAAAGTCTCTGACCAGACTGTCAGACCCTAAGGGGGTGTCTGGGCAGTAATGGGGGTGTAGCCTGTCCAGGGTGGTTCTAAGGCATCTCCCCATTAACAGTTCAGCGGGAGATTTGTTAGTGGTGGTGCAGGGCGTCGTGTGTTGGCTAAGCAGGAAACAAGACAGTTTAGAGTGCCAGTCTACCTGGCCAAACCTGGCGAGCGCCTCCTTGGCTGACCTTACCACTCTCTCTGCCATCCCGTTGCTAGCGGGGTGAAAGGGAGCTGTAAGGACATGTCTGATGCCCAAATTAGCCACGTACATACTGAACTCACATGACGTGAACTGCGGGCCATTGTCAGACACCAGCTTGTCTGGAAGTCCATGGGTGACAAACAAACGTGTCAGGGCTTTGACAACTGCTTGGGTGGTGGTCGTGGGAAGCAAGGCCACGTCAATCCACTTGGAGTAGGAATCCATGACCACCAAGAAGGTCTTGCCATGCACTGGTCCAGCCAGGTCGATGTGCAGGCGAGACCAAGGGGCACTAGCACTTTCCCACCTGGTGGGCATGGCGGCGGGCGGGGCAGCCCTGGTTTCTTGGCAGGGTTGGCAAGAGCTTACCCAGTTGGCGATTTGAGCATCCATGCCGGGCCACCAAACGTAGCTGCGGGCCAACGCCTTCATCCTTACGATGCCCGGATGGCCCTCGTGAAGCACCTTCAGGATGGGTACTCGAAGGGTGGCTGGGATGACTACTCTTGTGCCCCACAATAGACATCCCTGTAGCCTCGACAGTTCCTGCTGGCGGGTTTTAAAGGGAACAAAGTCAACTGTACATTGAGTTTCCGGCCACCCCCTTCCCACCCAGTCCAGAACCTGGGCGATTATTTTATCTTTTTTGGAGTGTGCCGCGATGTCTTCGGCTGTCACTGGAAGTTTGAGTTCGTTGACCTCAAAGATGGCGTGAATTGGTGCAGGGTCCTCGACTGGGACTGGCAGGGGGCAGCGACTGAGGGCATCGGCATGACTCAAGTTCTTGCCAGGACGATGCACCAACTTGAATGAGTAGGCAGCTAGAAACAAAGTCCATCTGGTCATTCTGGGTGAAAGTACCTGCGGGGTTTGCTTGTCTCCAGATAAAAGTCCTAGGAGAGGTTTATGGTCAGTCACAAGTTCAAAATGGTGGCCAAACAAGAATTTGTGGAACTTCTTAACTGCAGCCACCGCAGCCAGGGCCTCTTTATCGATTTGGCTGTAGTTCCTCTCTGTCGAGGAAAAAGTCCTAGAAAAGAAGGCAATTGGTGCCTCGGAACCATTGGGGAGTCTGTGGCTTAGGACAGCCCCAATCCCGAAAGGGGATGCGTCAGCAGCCAGGACCAGAGGAAGGCGTTGATCGAACTGGACTAAAACCGCTTCCGATGTGAGTAATGATTTAACTGATCTGAAAGCGTGGGCTTCCTTGGGTCTCCAATGCCAGGGTGAGTCTTTATCTAAGAGTCTGTGTAGGGGTTCAGCGACTGATGCTTTGTGCGGGAGGAATGAGGCGTAAAAGTTTAGAAGCCCCAGAAAGGCTTGTAGTTCGGTCTTGTTGGTTGGTGTGGGTGCCTCGTGGATGGCCTTCACCTTGGATTCGATTGGGTGGAATCTATCCTATAACCCAGAAAGTCCACCTGCCTAGTGGCGATGGCGCACTTCTCCCTTTTAAGTTTGAGGCCATGCTGCCTAAACTTCTCTAGCACTGTCCTGACCCTCTGAATGAGTTGAGGTTGGCTCGTGGCTGAGACTAAGATGTCATCGAAATACGGAACAACTCCTGGGAGACCCTGGAGGATCTGTTCCATGAGTGACTGGAAAATACCCGGGGCCACACTGACCCCGAATTGGAGGCGCTTACATTTGAATGCCCCTCTATGAGTGACTATGGTTTGTAATTCAGCTGTCTGATCATCAACAGGGAACTGTTCGTATGCTTGGGACATATCTAACTTGGTGAAAATGGTACTGGGTTCGAATGTGTGTAAGAGGTGCTGAATAACAGGGACGGGGTATGCGCTGACCTGTAAGTAACGGTTGAGTGTGGTTTTATAGTCTGCGCAGATTCTTAAACTGCCATCCTTCTTGAGTGGGGTGACTATGGGGGTCTCCCATTTGGCGAAATCAGTAGGTTCTAACACCCCTTGTTTAAGTAGTTTGTCTAATTCTGCGTCCAATTTAGGATGGATGGCGAAAGGCACCCTGCGTGGCTTAAGGCAGAGAGGAATTGCCTGGGGATCTACGGAAAATGAAATGGGGGTGCCTGAATAGCAACCCAGCTCGCTGCTAAATACGTCAGAAAAATCAGACAATAATGTATCTATGTCAGAAGTTGAGACAGCATGGATCCCAGTTACACTAAGGCCAAGGGAAGGAAACCAATCAAGTCCCAACAGGCTGGGGAGGGCACCGTTAACAACCACTAAAGGCAAATGGCCTTTAAAGGCTTGGAATTGAACGAGGAACTTGCCTTTCCCGAGGACAGGAATGTTCTTGCCCTGGTAGTCCCGCAGTGTCAGGTGGCATCTTTGGAGCTGTTTCCTTGACAGTCTGGGCTGGATTTTCTTCAGAGTATCCCAGGAGATGATTGAGAGTGCAGATCCCGTGTCTACCTCCATCCTGCAGGGTTTACCTTCTAGGAAAACAGAAATTTTAATTTTATCGGGGGTTTGGGAAGTATGGTTAGTGTGGTAGCAGGTATAGCAGTCCTCCACTTGCCTTTGGGAAATAGGCGGTGGTGGAGGTCTTTGAGGCAAGAAGCGCCCTGCTTGGCATACTCTAGCGAGGTGACCCTTCTTTTGGCAGTTCAGGCAGATGGCGTTTCTAAATCTGCAGGATGCCCTAGAGTGGGAGCCTCCGCAGGTTAGGCACAAGGGTGGTTGTTTGAAGTTGTTTGTCTGTCCCGCTCCTACCTGTGAAGGCTTCTGATGTTTAAGGCGGTTAATATCTGACGAGTCTGTGGGGTCTTCTTCACTGAGCACTTCTTCAGAATGGACGGTTGGACTGCTGGGCTTGGATGGAGTGCCCTGAATCTCAGCTGCTGACTGGGCAGAGAGCTCAGCAGCCAGGGCTTCCTCCATGGCTAGGGCCAGATTCAAGTCCTTTTTTGCCAGCAGACGTCTTTGGAGTCTCAGGTCTCTAACCCCACAGACGATCTGGTCCAGCAACATGTCTTCCAGATATTCTTTGAAACCGCACTGTAAGGCAGCTGTCCTCAGGGCAGCCATGTATTCGTTGATCGACTCCCCCACTGCCTGCTTCCTGATTCTGAAGGCATACCTTCTAGCGATTTGGGATGGTTTTGGCGCGTAGTGACTGGAGAGTATTTCTTGTAACTCATCCCATGGGACGCTTCTGATGGCGCGTGGTGCGACTAACGCTGTAGCGGTGTCAAAAATGGCGGCCCCACAATAGCTGAGGAAATAAGACTTCTTTCTGTGTTCCGCAGCGTCAGCTAACCCGATGGCATCGAGGAAATGGCTGAAGCGATTCTTGTAGGAGTCCCACGTTTCCTCGTTCAGTCTGAATGGCGGGAATGGCGGATTAGCATTCATCGTGGAAAGTGTCGGGTTCGTCTTCTTCAATCGTCTTTGAAATCGCGCTCTTAAAAGAGCACAGGTTGTGACTGTCTCTCTGGGTTACGTAGCTCTTTTTGAATTTCACGCTCTTAGTGAGCGTTGGTGGCCGCGGTTACGGTGCCGGCGGCTCGTTTCCGTGACTGCGGCTCTAGTAATGGTGGTTTGAATTTCGCCCTCTTTGTGAGCGTTGCGCGGCTGCGGCTACAGTGCTCGTGATTTCCGCTCTCAGTGATTCACAGCTCTTTGAACAGACGCGTCTGGCTAGCCTTCGACCATCCCATCCTCGTCGCCAGTGTTGTGGAGCGATGGTAAGGAAGAGGCATGAGACCAGAGCGTACAACTAACAAGGCTTTATTGGGGAATAAAGGGTTGTCGCGTCTGCTTGCTAACTTGCAGACTAGCGGGCGACAACGGGCTGGCTCTGCCTGACAGCCGGCTTATATAGCCAACTGTCAAACGGAGCCAACCAATGGGAGCGGCTGGTGCTCCCGCTCAAACAGCGGACCTGGTTGGGAACCCCCACCAGTTCCACGGACATAACAGTTTTTGTTTGTGTTTTTCCTAGCATGCCATTCAACCGATCAGCATGTAAGAGCTAAGTTCATAATACTCAGTGTTAATCAACAGCATAGAACAATACATTCTGAACAAGAAGAAATGAAAAAAATATTCAAACAAATTAGGGAGTTAAATGAGTATGGGGAGAGCTAAAGAGAACAACTGCAAAATCTCTGTTTATTAAACTTAATCTAAATGTTAGGTTCATAAACTACTGAAATAAGGTCAATGACTTTGTACTGACCTTCCAGATATTTCTCAACTATTTGTGGATTAACTCCTCTTCTGTATGTTCTCCTCTTGAACATTAAATTACAACAAATTTGGTTCCTATCATATCATTCTTAAATGTCAGAATAACAAAAATGTAAATGTGAGATATTCTTGAGAGTTCATGGCCAAACTGTTGATGATAGAAGAGAAGATATGAAGTAGCTCAAATTTAGCTTAAACGTGCTTAGGCTAAATTAGACTTCTAGGCCAGAGAATGTCCCCTGGCTATCTCACTGTAATTGCAAAGGGCATGTTAGCTTCAATAAAATCAGAAGTCATGCTAGTGGCTAGATGTAGGGCAGGAGTGTCAAACTCAATTTCATTGAGCATCAGGGCATCAGGTTGTGTTTGACCTCGGGGACCAGTGTGACCGTGGCCAGCTTGACATCACTCGTGTAGGGGGCGCCTGTGGTGGCCTGAGCTCTCTGCCAGAGAAAATGGGCTCCTGAGCACCAATTTTGGCCGCGATGGCCTTCTGTAGCTCTCTGCCAGTGAAAATTGAGTTTGGATGATCCGGCCTGCACATTCTACTCCCAGCCCTCATTTTCAGACGTAATGGCCTCCTGCAACCCACTGCTAGTGAAAATGGAGCCCCGTTTTCTCTGGCAGAGGGCTGCAGGAGGATTTCACAGCCGAAAATGGGGCCTAGAAAGGCTGTGTGCAGCCCTCCCAAACTATTTTTGCTGGCAGAGGCACCGCAGTCTGGTCCTTTGCTGTTTCCAGGGCAACCCCATGGGCCAGATTTGGCCCACAGACCTTGAGTTTGACATCCCTGATGTAGAGCAGCATTTTATCACCCTTCAAACTCTTTTCAAAATAGGCCTATTGGAAAACTAGTTGCTGATCCAGCAATCAACCAGAATGGAGCTGGAAGACACCTTGGAGGTCTTCTATTCCAACCCCTCCCCCTGCTCAAGCGGGAGGCCTGACGCCATTTCAGACAAGTGACCATCCAGACTCTTCTTAAAACGTCCGGGGAGGAAGCACTCACAATGAAGGCAAGCTGTTCCACTGGAATTGCCTTCGCTATTAGGAAGTTTCTCCTTAGTTCTAGTTTGTTTCTCTCTTTGACTAGTTTCCATCCCTTGTTTCTTGTCCTGCCTACAGGACAAGAAAGCATCTTCTTCATTTTCAGAAGTGCCTCAGAGATGCTTCTGAGAGACTCCTACACGGTGAATCTCTCAGAAGCATCTGTGGTGTGGTGGCTTGTGTACTGCTCCTAGACTAACAGGAATGAAGTGAGATGACAAATAAATTCCATTGTTGTGCTGTAACTATGTTGTAAAAAATTCTGTAAGTATCCTGGTATTAAGCTTCTGGGGGGGGGAAAGCCATAAACCACCATTGGATAGTCATTGGATACAAAATGGGCAGCAAATAAATTTCACAATAAATAAATAGATAACCAATGAATCAATGAATAAAATTTTTAAAAGAGGTGCAGTTTGCAGATGAAGCCTGCTAGGTTAAAAATTATAATAGTCCTCCAATTATGACCACAATTGATCCCAAAATTTCTGTTGCCATTTGTTAAGTGAATTTTGCCCCATTTTACAATTTTTCTTGTCACATTTGAAAAGCAAATCTCTGCACTTAAGTTAGTAACATGGTTGTTAAGTGAACCTGGTTTCCCCACTGACTGTACTTGTCGCAAAAGGTGATCACATGACCCTGGAACACTGCAACCATCATAAATGTGAGTCAGTTGCCAAGGGGCTAAATTTGGATCACGTGACCATGGGGAGGCCGCAAAGGTCATAAGTGTGAAAAATAGTAATAGGTTACTTTTTTTTCAGGCCGTTGTAACTTTGAATAGTCACCAAACAAACTGTAGTAAGTTGAGGACTATTGATAGTGTGTTAAGTCCTTTCCCTATCTAATTATAGAGTTGGCCTTGACTCTGCCTACATATTTGTACAACTGCATATTTTTGTGTGAGTGTACACACACTTCTTCATAGTCTCTCTCTACATTTGATGATAGGCTTCCATTAACAAATACACTGGTTTTCTTGCCCGGTTTAAGAAATTTATACGGAAAGCCTCGTCTTTTCACTCTAAGAAAAATTAGCCCTTATTCTGTGTTCAGGAAGGTCACAGGAACTGGAGCATGCAACTTTATTATGTGCCTTTTGTACTGTAAATCTTTGCTAGAATAATCTGTCCCTGGCCACCTACCCCAGTTAAAGGGCATAGGCTTTGTTGACAGGGGCAGTCTGACATGATTAGCCTTCTCTTTCTGGAATGAAACCTCTTTTGCTACCCAGTCTGCTTACAACTCTCTCATCCTGCGGATGATTACAGATATTGGTAGAGAATGCTAACTATTCATCTTGCTTGCTTTCAAAGTCGACATTAGCTTGTGGCAATCTTTGTCTTAGAACCTATGACCTCTGGACATCAAGTAGGCTGAGATAAATTGTTGTCACCCTTGGATGCACATATATGCGCTCACCAATAAGGACTTGACAAACTACAAATTTAAGCTACCTTCTTTGAAAATTACAACCATTCCTTCCCCCACAGAATATTAATACCTAGGATATTTATGGAAATTATTTATTCATGGTTACAGCATGATCATGGACCCAGACTGTCAGTTTAACTGTATATAAGTATAAACATAATAATATTTCGAAGATATGGAAAATGTAAGGGTTCATTATTTGTATGAGATCTATGTGCCTTTGTTTTGATGGGGCTTGCATCAATTGGATTATACATGGGTAGCCTAGAATTGGGGTTGAATGTTTTTATTTATTTATAAATTTCTAATTCTAAACCAGGTAATGGCTATAAAGAATGATCAAAAACATTGGAATAGTTACTTTAGTAAGGCTAGAACAATATTAGCATTCTATGTTTTCATGGGATTTCTCACAGAGATATTAGGTGATTTCGTGTTTGGTTAGTGTTTTTGTGGCATCACAAAATTTTGTGAAGTTGGAAAAAAGTTGCAAATTGTTTTGAGTATTTTCCCTCATTGCAAATTTAACCCAATGAGTAAAATGTGACACACTGATGATAAACTCTTCATTGGGAAAGAATTCAAGCTACAAAAAGAAACTTTATCCAGTAGCAGGTTTTTTTTCCCACCCTGAGGTGGTTGCAAATCATTTTAGAGTGTGATCTCTTACAGCATATTTAAAATGGTTAAGTGGAGGACTTTTTGCCACACCTGACTGTTAGCATCTATTGTTGTTATATTAAGAAATTGGCTATGCTAGATCCAAAACAGAATGGCTTCCCTTATAATAGCACATAAGAGCATTATTTCAAGCAAAACCAATCTGCTTATATTTGGTATTCTCTCAAAAGCATGCCAGGTGTTGTTTCATATAATATATAGCAATTTGCTTTCATGCCCCAGATGGACTTCAACAACACACTAATTCAATTCTGTTTTTTTTCTCTTGAGAATCTCTCCTATTGTAGCAATAGTGGGTGACTGATTAATGAAATGTAAAAGAGAAATTAAGGTTTGTATCATATTAAGAAAGGACAGCTGCCTAAATGGAAGCATAGTAATAGAGTATTCTACTTAATGCAGCCAAAATCCAAGCAATTATTTGAAGGTAAAAGGATGAATTAAATGCTTTTGTTTCCTAGTTTCATCCCTATCGTGTGAATTTTAAAAAGCATTGGTTGGTTAATGAATGACATAACATATATAATTATAAATGTATTGTCTTTGTTATTTCTTTTATTGTGTTATCCCTATAAAAAGACAATTGAAATTATTCAAGCAATTTAAAGAAAAAAGGATGACCATATACGGTATGGACTTACATACACTAAATTTCATGCAACTATTTGCAACTAAATAAAACATGGTAATAAGACTCATAGACAAAGGAACTCTTTTGTCTTTCTGGTGCTATACAAATCTGAAAAACTGTTCCATTATTGCTCACACTGATGACTCTTCAGAAGCTGTATTGCTTCAGTATTGTGTTCACGTTCAAAATGGATTTGTGGACTTTATGGAATGTTGTTCAATATTTCTTCCTATGGTTGAACTTGCTCACCTTCCCAAATTCATTCCAGAGATAGTTTTTTTTAAAAAAAAACTCCCCTGGACAGCAATTCCCAGACAGTAGTTAAAGTTTTTATTTCTACCTGTAAATTATTGATAAGTTACCAGACAATAGTTTGTCATGTGTGATGAAACTATAGGCTGCCCCTAGGCTGACAGGTGAAGAGCATGGTGAAAGACAGAGGTGAAGGGCCCAAATAAGCCTTCTCTCTTCACATTTACAATTAGATCATACCAAACAATTGGGCATCATATTTTAGCATTCAAAAATGAAGCTAACTGGGAAAAAAGAGCTAGTCGTTTATACTGCATGCCATACATATCACACAATTTTAAAGATATTTATACGTGCAATTTTATTTCAGAGTATTGTTTTATTATTTTTTGCTTCATTATAGTGAAATTGCAAATGACTCACTAAAATCCCTTTGGTTACTTCCACCTAAACTAATTATATCATAGATATTCCTTTCTAAAAGTTTCCCTATAACCCACTATTAGTGACAATGAGAAACCTCTGTAATTTATATATTATGGTTTGTGATATGATATGAAATGAAATTTCTGACATTTGAAGTGATGCTTACATAACCTCCTTGAAACAACAATCCTAATTATCCAAACCTCAGTCTAAGCCCTCTGGGACCTGCAGTAACACTTCCGTAAACATGCTTATAGCCTCTCTTTTACATATCAGGAGCCAGCAAGAACAAAGCATCTGTCCTAGAGACGATAACTGAGAAGCACCACCCCTGTCCCTTCTGAGAGACTATTGTGAGTGATGCTACCATCTGGCTTAATTGCTCCAGTTGTAGACATTTTGAGATAGGCTCTTTTCCCTAGTCAGATGGAGAACAGTTGTGGAAACTAGATGTGTCCAATGAGATTTGAATGTAGGGTAATCGCAACTGAAATCTCCCTTTGTTAGAAGCAAATATCATAATTGGCTGGATTCAAATTCCCATTAAACCAAGAAGTTCTTTTGAATACCTTTCGGGGATTATCAACTGATGAATTTATTTCAGAAGGATGTTATCAGGATAAGCAGGACATGGATGAGTTTAAATAAAAAAGCAGGCCTGTATATATAGATTCAGAGGTTCACAAATATCAGATATAAGGATCTGTAGGATGATTCAGTCTTATAGATAAGTTGTGGGGAGATGGAGGGCAGAATGAATCTGACACAGTAGTAAGTAAATTCTTGGATAAATTCCGCCCATCGACCTCAGACTGGATGTGGGCATAAGTAAGTCAAGTAGATAAGGAAGGACACTACATTTTAGATGCTGCTAACTCAAAGATCTTGATAATATTCTCTTGGGTCATTTCTCATAAAGTAACTAAAGCAGAGTTATCGGTTGCAAGTGCTGAGGTGAGGAAGAGGCTTACTTGAAACCTTATCGGTGGTATTGGCTGACGGATGAGCCACATTAGACCAATGGATGTTGGGTTACTCATCATGGTTTTAACAGTGTGATTTGAAGTACCTACCCCACATTCATGTTTCAGATGAGATAAAAGGATTTTCAGACAAAGATTCTAAGCTAGTAGGAAAGTAGCTTCAGATTTTTGCATTCCCGTGGCATCAAAAGTATTGTAGAATTGAACTGACATTTCTGAGAAAGCTACAATGAAGATTAAGTGTGAAATTGAAGATATTTTAGTGGGTTTAAAAACTGCAGTTGTGTTTTCATATTAGAGACAACTCTTGCCTTATGCCTTCAGCTCCTGAAATTCAGAGATTTTGTCATGGCACGTACATTACTTGCTTAAAAATCAGATCATGAATGGTTGAAAAAAGATTAGCAGACGTTAGCAGACATCTAAACATTTCTCAAGTTGTCTGAAAAATGGACAGCCAGCACCTCTTTTAGAAATGGAATTTTAGAAAGAAATGGAAGATTTTCTATCCTAATGCAAATCAACTGTATTCTAGAATGAAAGCAACAAGTTGTCATAAAGTCTGTAATGTAACCTTTTTTTCCAGTTAGTAAACCTTCAAGCAGTCTCAGTGGGAAACTTGTTTTCAATGAAGCTGATTGCCAAAAGTCTTAAAGCTTTAAAATCTCAGCAATTCCAAAGCCAGGAGTGAAATTGATAAGAATATGATCATTCTGCTACCTCCTCAATATACTCATCTGGGTTTTAAAGCCTTTGGCTGCACATCTTTTCTTCTTCCATTTGTGTGGAGTGACTATGAGAGATCTTCATTGCTATAGGTTCTGTATCAACTTGGGGCATGGCCATGATTTTTACTCTTTGTTCTCAGCATTTCAAGTCATTCAATTAAAAAAAAAATTCTCTGTTCTCCTGTAGTGCTCACAATGGAGTAGGCATTTCACTTTCCTGATTGTGGGTCAGTCCATATGTGCTTACTTTAACTTAGGATTAGGACTCAGTGGAAAAGTATAGTGTCTTACTTCTGCTTTAAAGGATTTAAGGCCTGAAACCTTAAATCAGTGGTAGTCAACCTGGTCCCTACCGCCCACTAGTGGGTGTTCCAGCTTTCATGGTGGGCAGTAGGGGTTTTGTCCCCTACTTTATAAATCACCATTACTGTGGAACCAGTGGGTGGTTAGAAAATTTTACTACTAACAGAGATACAAAAGTGGGCAGTAGGTATAAAAAGGTTGACTACCCCTGCCTTAAATCATATGTGTTGTTTTTCCCCACATTTTTTATTAAACATTTTAACTTCTATAAAAGTTAAATATTACTACTTCCACGAAGTGTCTGTGGCTATTGCATGACTCAAACAAGCAACTGAGTATTCAAGCCTGTAATTAAAATTATTTTGAACATTATCATATATATCATGGGTGTCAAACTCACCACATCACATTGCTGTCACATGGCTGGATGTTTTGCAACATTTTTCCCATTCATGGAGCTGGGGCATGGCCTGCCTCTGATCCGGCCCACAGGCTGCCAGTTTAACAACCCTGATATATATATTTATATTTATGGTCTCCCCAAGATACACAAAGTCTCCCCAAGATACACAAAGAAGGAACCCCACTCAGACCAATAGTCAGCTCCATAGGCTCACCTCTACAAAACCTGGCCAAATTTCTTGCCAAACAACTACAACCCTATGCAGAATCCATCAACTCACACGTAAGAAACTCATTCCAGTTCATCGAGATCATAAAGAAACAAAACTTACAACCTAACGACCTACTAGTAAGCTTCGATGTCATATCCCTCTTCACCCAAGTGCCAATAAAAGAAGCCTTGACAGCCATCCAAAACAAATACAACCCCCCCAAGCACATCCTAGATCTGACCAACCACTGCCTATCCAATACATACTTCACCTACAATGGACAAAAATACAAACAAATAGAAGGAGCACCCATGGGATCACCCTTTCACCTGTCATCGCAAACCTCTACATGGAACACTTTGAAACACAAGCTCTAGAAAATACGACCACAAACCCAAACTCTGGCTCAGATACGTAGATGACACCTTCATAATCTGGCCACACGGGAAAGATAAACTGAACAACTTCCTCACACACCTCAACAGCCTACACCCCAAAATACAATTCACCATGGAAACAGAAGCCAACAATCAACTTCCTTTCCTAGATGTCTTGGTATACAAAAGATCCAATGGCTCCCTAGGACACACCATCTACCAGAAGAAAACACATACTAACCGCTATCTACATGCACTCTCACACCACCACCCAGCACAGATCAATTCGTAGCCAAGACACTCATCTCCAGAACAAAATGCTTAGCTGATGAACAACACCAAAAACCGAACTACACACTCTCACCAACGTACTTACAGCCAATGGATTCCAAAGAAAGAAGATTACCCACCTAATCCAAAAAGAAACCCCAACCAAAATCCAAGACAGAGAACAAGAAAACGGCAAAGCCCTCCTCCCATATATAAAAGGCACTACAGACAAAATTAGCAAGATCCTCCAAAAACACAACATCGAAACAGCATTCTGCACAAACAGAAAATATCCACCATCCTAAGAAACCCCAAAGACAAAATCGAATTAGAAAACCAAGGAGTATACGAAATCCCCTGCACTGCCTGCCCTACCACATACATTGGACAAACTAACAGAAGAATAAGTGCACGCATTGAAGAACATAAGAACTCAATCAAAAAAGAAGAAACGACCTCTTCCCTGGTCCAACACCTCAAAGCCACAGGACATGAAATTGATTTTAAAAATACCAGAACCATCGCCAAAACCGAACACTTCAACAGCAGAATAATCAGAGAAGCCATAGAGATAGAAAAACGCCCACACAGCATGAACAAACGAGATGACACCTCCCGCCTTCCAGCCATTTGGAAACCCGCCCTCATGAACAGACGAGTACCTAACATGAAGAAGGACACCAGACCCACACCCATGAGAGCCACACAAGATGCCACCACCACACTTCCATGTAGAAAACAGACTCACACCCACTCAGAAGATGAGACACGACCATGGACCAGAAGCTGCACTGCAGCTGCATCACTACCCACTTCAAACCCTCCGAGCCATACATGAAGCAAACCGACACCCACTATGAAGATGCAGCACGACCACGAACTCGAAGCCAAACAGCAAGATCACAACTCATCAGCTCAAATCCCCAGCAACTAAGACTAACCTGAGCACAACCAAGCCCCCACCTGAACAGAACACGCCTCCAACCAATCAGAACACGGCTAACCCCCAACCAATCAGAACACAGCCAAACCCCTACCAATGAGAACACACCCCACCCAATCAGAACACAGCCAAGCCCCCACCCAATCAAGTCCCACCCCCACTGGCAGTTAAAAGGAGGAAGCAGCTGCAATCTCACATTACTCTGAGAAGCACAGAGCCGGAGACAGAAGTCTGAAGATGATGAATGAGACTTCATCGAAACGTTGCCTAGATACTTGAATCTTACGCGGAGAAAACCGAACAACCAAAGATCCACATATATATATATATATATATATATATATATATATATATATATATGGTTATATCACACACACACACACATACACACACACTCAAAGCTGTAGCTACTAGCTCTTCCTACAAGATGAAAAAAGAAAGACCAAGGATAGATTCATGCTTATAAAAACACCTATCTTTTCAGCTTTCTAGATAATATTCCTGAAATATTCCAAAATCCATCTGAAATTGCCAGCTGTTATAGATCGTTCAAATACTACAATTTCTATGAATGGTGCAATGGCCCTGGTTTATGGTGACATTTTCTAAAGGATGGACTTGGAAAAATTAGTCGAATGCATCAGGGGAAAGAGCTAGACCTGTTTTAGTGCATATTCCTGCTGAGCCTGTTTCCGCAGAAGAACCTTTTTCATGTGCTGAAACTCCTATTCTGTAGAGACGAACCTCAGAACCATTTTATGTAGTTCTTGAATTTCTAAAATTATGTGCAACTGTTATAATTCTTAAATAATACAAGATATCCTAAATAATTAAATATGTAACATCTCCTGTGCACTCAAGCGTATAAAAACTCAACACTAACAGCAGCTCTGCCAACCTAAACTCGGTGAACTACAAAAAGACAGTACATGAAGAAGAATATATATATTTTGAAGGAAGCATAGAGCTCTGAATGTTTTTTAAAATGCTAATTCCAAAGGGTTATATGCATACACATTGGAAGTAGGGTATGAGCATTCTTCAACAACAACAAAAAAAAAATGCTAGTCACTAACACTGCTGCAAACAGCCATGGCTCAGTGACAGAACATAAACTGCACATAGTAATTATCTAGTTCACCCTCCCACAGCATGGAAAAGCTGCCTGAACCCATAGGTTGCCACTGCTAATATGTGTTGACAATATTGGATTCTGCAAATCAATATAAAACAGTAGCCCTTATTTAGATGGTTTCGTTACTGAATATTATAACACTAAAATTCCAATCACTCCTGATCACTGACCATGCGGACTGTGGCTGCTTTGATATATGGAGAGTTGCACCTTCCCCACTTCTGTTCTAGTTATATGATGCTAACTGACTGAGATGGTATGCATGAGCTGTATAGAAAAGCCTTTCTTACCTGCATTACTTGGTGTAAAGTTGTGAAAACAAAAGAACGAATTCACCTTTTCCTCTTCAAGTTGGTGTTCAAGTTGGTGTTGATTCCTAGTGAGTGGCTGGAGAAGTTCCTACATTTTCTTGGCAGGATTTTGGAAGTGGTTTGCCATTGCCTACTTCCTAGGGCTGAGAAAGGGTGATTGGCCTAAGGTGATACAGTTGGCTTTGTGCCTAAGGCGGAACTAGAACTCATGGTCTCCCAGTTTCTAGTCTGGTGCCTCTAATCACTATATCAAACTGTTGCTCTCAATTCAAGTTTCAGCATTGTGAAATTTTAGACAACTCGGTGTTCTGTTGAAATCAGTAAAACTTAAAATGTATGTCTACACATTGTAATCAGCAGATCATTAACAGAAATGCTATCTTTTCCTAATGACAAACATAGATTACAGTATTGAATAATGTTTACCATGCAGTGGAATTAGCTTTGAATTCTTAGCCATCAGCTAACAAAAATAGCAGCTTGGTTAGTAGAGACTCTTATATGCATTTGTTCTCCTACATACATGATACATCAACATATAAATGCATTACTATTTTGAACTGGATATCAGGATTCCAATCCAGGCAGAACATGTTTACTAACACACTAAGTCGGGGTTTCTGACCAGGGTTCTAGCCAGCATGGAGAATAAATGAACTGCAGATGGCCCCCTTGTACTCTGTGTGAAAAATGAGTGAAGATTGCTTGTTAAGTTAAAAAATATTTTTTTGCTCCTGTATGTCCAGAAACATTCATTGGATAGCTTAGCTAATGTAGTATGAGAAATATTTTTAAAATTACAGTAATAACATTAAATAGCACAGTAGAATAATTACTGTAGTGAGCCTCAGAAGTCCTTGAGGAATCAACAATGTACAGTATTTGAAGGCAACAGATTCCATGGACATCCAGTGCTGTACTAGGTCTCACATTGCAGATTTTAGTAGCTCATCACATTATTTTATAGTCTTACAAATTGGACAAAAAAAAACACTTTTGTCTAAATTGAAACCCTCTAAAAGAGGATCATAATGATGGATCTCCAAAATATAATTTTTAAAAAGCCAATTATGAACTCATAGCTGCCAACTTATCATCTCTTGATTGGCACATTCTGTTCTCTGGCTGTAACACTACAGAAGAACATTATAATGCCTTCTTGCTTGAATTTGAAAGAGTCATTAAACTTTATGTTCCATTAGTAACCCCCATAAACAAAACAAAAAAAATTACCCAAAATAATAAGAAAACTTCAATCTAAAAAAAATCCTTATGGCGTAAAAACAAAACTAAATATGTAGCTAACTTTAAAAACCGATACACCTTATTCTGACAGATAAAGGCAGAATGCACCTATTACCACTGCAAGCAAGAGAAAAATCTTCTACGCACAAAATCTACCTGTGCCTTCTATAACTTTGTAAACACCAAACTGAAAGACTCAAAAACCATCCCACCTCTAAAAAGTCCTAATGGGAAAGACTATAGCAATGAAGCTGTTAAGGCAAACCTCTTCAACATGTTCTTCAGTTCAGTCTTTGTTAATAGTAATGGCTCATGCCCCATATTTCCTAATCGTACAACAACTAACTCCAACGATCTACAAATTGACTTTACTGGAGATAACGTAGAAAATGCACTACGCCACCTTAAACATCCTTATCAATTGGCCCTGATGGCTTATGTGCATTCTTCTTAAAAAAGCTCTCCACTGCCGTAGCAGAACCACAAAGCATAATATATAAAGTTATCATTCAGAACCAGCTCTTTACCAAACCTATGGTCTTTAGCAACAGTCATCCCTATTTTCAAAAAAGGTGACCCTTGCTTGGTTGTAAACGACAGACCAATCTCATTGTGTTGTGTCACGTGCAAAGTTATGGAATCAATTATTAATCAATGCATTACCTTCCACCTAGAGTCTAACAACTTACTCTCCAATAAACAATTTGGTTTCAGAAAAAAATTGTCCTGCAATTTGCAACTTCTACACTGCAAAAACATATGGACTACACTTCTTGACTACGGTAAAGCAATAGATGTAATTTACATTGACTTCTGCAAAGCATTTGACTCAGTGGTACATGACAAACTACTATTAAAATTAAATTCTTATGGCTTTTCCAGATCCGTTCACAAATGGATTACTGCCTTCTTGTCAAACAGGCAACAAATAGTAAAAATAGGAAATGCCCTATCAAACCCTGCACCAGTTATCAGTGGAATCCCACAAGAGAGCGTTCTAGGACCCACACTCTTTACACTCTATATAAATGACCTTTGGAATCACCTTATTAGCAACTGTGTCCTCTTCGCTGATGATGTAAAACTATTCAACACCACCGTCAATGCTACCGTCCTTCAAAAAAACCTTGATTATGTGTCTGAATGGTCTAACAATTGGCAACTCCAAATATCTACCAACAAATGCTCTGTCCTACACATTGGTTAAAAAAAAAATCTATATACCAAATACAATCTAGGTGGATATGACCTTGTTGATGATCCTCACTTTGTCAAGGACCTTGGAGTTCTCATATCGAATGATCTAAGTGCCAAAGCTCACTGCAACAGTATTGCCAAAAAGGCTTTAAGAGTTGTAAATTTAATTTTACAAAGCTTCTCCTCTGGTAATACGGTTTTGTTAACTAGGGCATTCAAAACCTTTGGTAGACCATACTTGAATTCAGCTCTGCTGTCTGGAATCCGCACTGTATATCAGACATAAATACAATTGAGAGAGTCCAGAAGTATTTTACCAGAAGAGTGCTACATTCCTCTGTTCACAACAGAATACCCTACAGCATCAGACTTGAGATTCTTGGCTTAGACAACCTTGAACTATGCCGATGGAGATTAGACTTAAGCATAGTACATAAAATCATATGTTACAGTGTCTTACCAGTTAATGAATATTTCAGCTTTAACAACAACACAAGAGCACACAACAGATATAAACTAAATGTAAACCACTCCAACCTCAATTGCAGGAAGTATGATTTCAGCAACAGAGTGTTCAATGTCTGGAACTCACTACCTGATTCTGTTGTCACCTGCTCAAGCCCCCATTCCTTTACCCTGAAACTAACCTCTATTGACCTCACCCCATTCCTAAGAGGTCTGTAAGGGGCGTGCATAAGCGCACAATCGTGCCTACCGTCCCTGTCCTATTGTCCCCATTTATTAGCTCCTATTTCTTGTATTTAAACTTATGTTTATTCTTGTTTCTGTTATATTGTAAACTTTTGACAAAATTAATTAAATAAATAAATAAATAAAACAAAATTTAAAAAAACCAAAGGGGCCATTCTCCAGTAGAGTAGCCCTAATGCAATCTCTTTTTATATAGAGAGGGCAAAACACTGGAGATCAACATTACATTTTTTGCCATTCTTCCTGCTTCATAATGATTTTACCCAAGCATTTTCATCTGGTTTTCTGTGGAATGTTGAGCCTGCAAGTCACAGAATTTTTCTATAATGGATGGAAATTCTGGAAGTTGCAGTTTCAAATATCTGGGGAGGGGCAGATTGTAGAAGGCAGCTTAAAGAAGGCAATTGTGCGTTTGAGATTATTTTTGTCCTGTATTTCTTTTATTGCTTTGTTCAGGGCCACTTGAGAAACAAAATAGGAGGAAGAAAGCTTTATGGGCTACTTTTTGCAATAAAGGCAAATGGGTTTTGTGATTATTTTAGTGCAGCAAAATGATGTATGTCTCACAGTGGGGGAGGAATTATCCAGAAATGTTTCAATCATTATGTGACTAAAGGTTTGAGGAGGCAGCTGCCTGGCTGTGACTGGGAACTAATAGGACATGCTAATACCAAGATCTGAACTACTGCCAGCTAGTCAATGTCAGGAGACTGTGGTGTCAGACTCAAAGAAAAGATGCTGGTCTTGCCAATTGCTGTATGCTTGGCAAAAAGGCAGTGCCAACTCTTGTTCAATTGCCAAGTACTGCCAAGTTCAGCAGGGAGACAAAGTGGGCGTCCTGGTCTTTATCTGGGAAGCTAGTCATGTTCCACTAAGATGTATTTGGAAGAGTGCGGTTTTGTGGCAAAAACACTAAGGCAGGGCTTGGTAACCTTTTTTGTGCCATGGAGACTTTTGAGAGTCTACTGAAACCGAGGGGTCCTCTTTCAGAAAAAGAATGTAAATGCATAAAATAAATAAAATAAAATAAGCAGATATTATGAAAGCAACTACAGACCATCACTTCAAAACCACCTCTCAGAACTCCAAAAACCAGGAAAAACACAAACAACGGAAGGTAGTTTCCATAGAACAGTATCTTCTTTTGTCCCCTATCTTCATTAGAATTTCAGATGTCTTCCAAGCTGATTCCTTGGAAATGTTAAACTAATACATTATATTCATAGCATATTTGCTTGTCATGTAAGAATCTGAAAGCATGTTGTCTTGATGCATTTCACATTAGCTTTTGTAAGCCAAACCTAGAAATCCTACAACTTATAGTAAGCTTGGTGGAGGTAGATCAAGGACTTCATAATGAGAAAGGAATATAAATGTCAAGAAAAGTGAGGGGGAGGGGGGAAGCCCATTTTCTTTTCCTTTCTCAGTGTATTCAGACTGAACAAGTGTTTCTTCCTTGTCCCCACTGACAATCCCAGTGACATTTCTGCTGGTATATGTTTTTGCAAACAGTGAATTGTTTTGAATATCTCTACCCCGTTGCTTCCCAAAGCTGTACTTATTTGCAGGATGGCAGGGGTTTCCCATTTTGAGACTCCACCTAATTCACTTCCCATCCAGTGCAGGACCACCCCTCCACCATTGCCATCCTCCTCCGACAGCCCACTTGTCTGCCCGGAAGGCTGGCTCTCCATCCAGCACTGGCAGCGAGTTGTCCCTGCAGCAAATTTACAGTGTTGAGATGTCCTGCAAAGAGTTGCTATCAAGGAGGCAGTGGTGGCATGAAGGCTGGCCCCTGCAGGCCGGGTCAAGCTAGCGGTGTCGAATTGTCATATAGACCCTCCCTTATATGCTGCCTTTCCTTAAGCAATATGAGATGGCTGAAAGGTATACTAGTCCTAGGGTCATTTATGCAATAATTATAGCGGTTTAATCAGAGGAAAATATGAGAAAAGCATTATGGAAGGCTGCAACTTCATGTGTTGATAAAAACAATATTTTGGTAATATTTTGGCCTTGTCATGTTGTAGCTGAAGTGAACTACTTGGGCTTTGGGGCAACTCATGATACCCTCAATTTAAAACTGTAGAGCTTTAAGCAAGACAGAGTATTATTTATTTGATTGACTGATTGATTTTTATCCTACCTGTACAAATAACTTGAGTCACCCTGAGCGAATAGGCAGCAATATAACTTCAATAAATAAATAATAAACTCAAGGTAGTAAACATACATAATATACCTTTCTCCTCCTATTTTCTCAACAATACTGTGAACTGGATTGGGTTGAAAATGACTGGCCCAGCATTGAGTCATCTGACTGTATAATGATTAACACTGACCTTTAATCTGAAAGAAATAATTATACTGGATATTTAATGATGATACTCAATACATAGTCAAATATCTAACTGCATTATATTTATTTAACAAATATCTTGCACAGTCTTACTATGGAACTTAGCACTTTCTTGTGTAGTGATTACAATGGATTACTTATGAGAAAGTGTAACTTGCAAGGGACCAAATACATAACTTGTCAATAATATAACTGCACTTCATCATATTGTTAGAAATTTCAGTTGTGAGGGAATAGTTTTCTTCTACATGATCTATTGATTAGCAAGAGGAATGCTTGGTCCAATGAGATTATATTATTTATCTTTCTATTACCCAATCCAAGGACGAGAGTCAAAACCAGTCCTAGCAACTATTTATCTTTCTCCTCACAAACCAGTCCTAGCAGTCCTAGTCCTAGCAACTATTTATCTTTCTCCTCACAAATCTCCATTGTGTCCTTTATGTCATCTTTTTTATAATTGTATGGTGGTTTTTACAACCATTGCCTTCTAACAATCCTATCTAGTTTTTTTAAACATTCCCAGTGTTTACATTTAAACTAATAAATCTGTATACATTTTTTGCTGAAATCTCACTAGTTCTTTTTATCTGATTTTTCATCAAAATACAGAATAAATTAGCATTTTAATACAAATATATATGTAACACACTGATTAGACTATTTCAAAGTCAGTGATTGAGGTGTGCATCTGAATTGCAACCTTACACAATTGGAACTTGGTTTTGAGTTTGCTTTGCTTCATCTTTTCCTTTCTCAAATCTGGGTAGGTGAGAATATCTAGTTCACACTTATTAGTAAAGTAAAATCACAGTAGGAAATAATAGGAACTCTGAGCACATCATAATGCAGTATCCTTAGCAGCACAGCCCTTGATAGGAATTAGTAACAACTTGAAAGAGAGAGAGAGAGAGACGATGTTTTTCTCATTTTCACTTTGGATAATTGTCTAGAAAGAAAAAGGAGTCCTATGCTGATAGGTCATGGAGAGGGCATCAGCTAGCGGTAACTATCCCATTAGCTGAATAGAGAAGTGTAATTATTATATAACTTATAGCAGGCATAGAATGATTTTTGGATCTTCTTGTGACAGAATGCTTCCTAGAGCCTATCCTTGCTGCAGAATAGCTTATTATCTCCTCATCACTGTTGGGGATGGCCAGGCACTTCAAGGATATCTTATTCTCCATAGCCCAGAGTCTTACTTCATATTTGAAGGGGCAAGAACTTATTAAGCCTAATTAAAAAGAGAGAAAAGAGGCACATTTGAAATGTACTACAGTATATATTCAACCAATGAGATGGCACACTATTAATAATCACTCATGGCTTAAACGGTTTGGGGAAATCCAAAATAAATTAAAAACTGTCGCTAACATTTCTAAGGAATCATCCAAAGAAATTGTGTCATATGAATTCTACCTTTTTTGAGTTAAAGCAAAAACATTGTGCATCAAAGTGAAAAAGTCTGACCAGACATGAGGTCTTATCTCTCTCTTTAAGGCCTCTGACACTCCCCAACATTTTGATCCTTGTTTTCCTGTCATGGCACAACTGCTTTGTAGTATTTCCACTGCCACCATCTATCTTGGAGGGAGGCAATTTATTTGAAATGATTCCTCAGCTGTAACACCTTCAAGGCATGGATTTTAAATAACTTTTTAATTCTTGAGAGAGGATTGGTTAAATTGCAGGCACCAAAACATTTTCAGAACTTCGTGATTCCACATAAATCAAACTTGAGCTGGGTATACAATACTGAGAAGACCAAGCTATAACCTTCTGTCCAAAGTAACTGTTAAAATCTTAGTAAACTGTAGCTATCAAAGAAATAACTATACAGTACAATCACAACACAAAAATGTAATTTACCTCATTAATTTTATTTGGAAATTTTATTTTTTTTCCTGTAACATGTAAACAAATGTGTGTGTAAAGCAATTTATAATGCAGACTTCAATATGAAGCAATCAGCTCAAAACTGAAAACTACATTCTTTAACAAACATTTTGAGAGAATCTGCAGCAGTTTCTTCTTTCTAATGTTAGTTTTGTATTAAAAAGTTGATTTTATGCTTGTAATATCAATATTCTAAATCGTTACTAATATTGATAGGCTGTACAGCATATTGAGGCAAGCTAAACAAACCACATGATAGCTTCATGCAATGTGTAAACACAATTTAACTGGATAAAGAATAGATAATTAATACCAAACCTTCCTATTTTTACTTGAGTAATGTGGTCTGTTTTTTGGCTATATGCTGCATTTCTCTTGGTTCTGCCAATATTAACAGTGTGCAAATATTATTTAATTTTGAATAGTGAGATAAGGACAAACCGAGATCTACCTACGCAGAAAAATGCGGTAGAAATGAGGAGAAAGTCATAAAGCAATAAAGAAGTTATGCTAAGTGGGTGATAATTTTTAAAAACTCATATACATACGTGTGTATGTGTATGTGTATGTGTATGTGTATGTGTGTATATATATATATATATATATATATATATATATATATATATATATATATATACATACATACACTCAAGTTTTCGCGGGCACTAACATGTATGGTATTCAGCTTTGTTCGGGTATTTTCCCACATCATTATAGTTGTGCTTTTAAAGTTGTAGCAACGTTTCGGCAGAATCTCATCTGCCATCATCAGGCTTCTGTATTGTGTTCATCTGTGAGTCAGACTTTCACAGCCGTTTCAGTTTTAAATGAAAGCAACAGGTTATAGCATCGACTTCAATGGCACCAAAACCCTAGCCACTATAGAAAACCCCAACCACAGAATTATCAGAGAAGCCATAGAGATTGAAAAAAGACCTGAAAGCATGAATAGAAGAGATGATTCCACCAGACTGTCAATCATTTGGAAGCCTGCACTCACAAACAAAAAAATCTCCACACCACAAGCCAGGCAAACACCTGGGCACAAACAGATCCCCCCTGATACCTCCAGCACAAACACACCCCAACCAGGCACCCAGGTGAAACCTAGCTTCCTAATAAATGATAGCCGTCTGTTTACTCGGAGGCAAGCCGCACTAAAAGCCTCCAATAGAGGAATACAATGTTGCCAGCCAATCAAGACAAAAAAAGCCACAAAACAGACAGAAGATATTAGAAACACCAACCAAGCAGAACACAGCAAACTCCAAGGCCAATAAACACAGACCAAGACTTCCAACCAATCAGGATGAAGAAAAAACCATTCTGGCACAGCAGTAGGCTAGCCCCAAATTTAAAACAGAAATGGCAGTGAAAGTCTGACTCACAGACGAACACAATACAGAAGCCTGATGATGGCAGATGAGATTCTGCTGAAACGTTGCTACAACTTTAAAAGCACAACTATAATGACGTGGGAAAATAACTGAACAAAGCTGAATACCATACATACATACATACATACATACATACATACATACACGTAATCTTTGCTTTGTGTGTGTGTAACCTCTCACAGCAGAAACAAAGTGTGGGTCTTTTATCAGTATACCTTTTTTTGTTGCTCAAATGCACTGCAGGGATTTTTTTCCTACCTTGGAGAGCAAAATGATATCCCTGCTTGTAACTTTAAATGACAGGGTTATTACATTTATACCATTCCATCTTCTTATCTTAAACTCTTCTGAATGTGGTTTTTACACAAAGAACAAAGAGGCTGAAAGATGTGTAGGAAGTTAGCCATTTTCAAATAGTGCAAAAGAGACCATGCTATCTAAGCTGATTCAAAACAGTTAAATAGCAGTTCCTAAGATATTTAGAGGAAGGGATAATTAGTTAATTAGCAGCAGCACCAATCAGAGGCAGAAAGCACAACAGCTTTGGGAATTATCCACCCACTTTTTCTGTAACTCAGCTCAAGGGTGAAAATCTTCTGTAGCCATTCCATAATGATGAGGTTATCCTTTCTAAAACCTCATCCCAAGTATATCTTCATCATTGGCATAATATGTGGTATGCAGTCTACAAATCTTGGATGGCCCTCAGTGCTTTCATCTGATTTTTTTTCTTCCAATTTGTACCTCTAATGGGTAAAAAGCTCAGTTGAGTCAGCAGCTGTCAATGCTTGGTGCTGGGAGCCAAATTGTCACAGCCCAATGCAAGCTGCCAGGGCTGCAGAGTCAGGGGTGAAATGAGACCTTAATAGTGCAATTACCACCCATTGATTTACCCAGCACATAATTGGCAGTGGCAGCAGCTGCCTTGTAGTAGATGGCTGTGATTATTGGCAAGTAGGAGCCTGGGATAGGCAGCCCTGAATTTTTGTGGGCCCAAAGTTCAAATGCATGCCTTGCATACGGAAAGTCATATACTCATTCCCATAAAAATATTAGACATTTAGACAGGTTGGACATTTTGGTGTCTATAAGGCAGAAGTGTCAAACTCCCAGCCTGTGGGCCGGATGAGTCATGCGCTAGCCATGCCTATGCCCAGTTTAGTTTGACACCCCTGAGTTAAGGCATCAGGCTAGAAACTAGGCAACCAGGAGTTCTAGTCTCACTTTGGGCACAAAGCCAGGTGAGTGACTTTGGGCCAGTCACCTTACCTCAGCCCTAGGAAGGAGGCAATGGCAAACCACTGCTGAAAATCCTTGCCAATAAAATTGCAAGGACTTGTCCAGGCAGTCTCTGCAAATTGGACACAATTGAATGGAAGACAACAAAAGGATTTCAGAAAGTGATTTCAACTGGTACTCTACAAAAAAGTAAGGGAGTGGAAGTGCATTTGTAGAGGCAGAACCTGTCTTAAGAAATACAGTGAAGGGAGCAAGAGATGAAAAGGAAGAAAGAGGAAGAATCACTTTGTTGCAGCCTACATTGCTCACCATTTAAAATTGTGATTTTAAAAACTCATTGAGTGTCCAACTAAGAATATTTATAGCCACAAAACCATGGAGTTGGAAGGGATCACAAAGGTAATAATCTAGACCAGGGGTCTTAAAACTTGACAGCTTTAAGACTTGTGGACTTCAACTCCCAGAATTCCTCCTCCAGTCATGTTAGCACAGGAAGTCTGGGAACTGAAATCCACAAGTCTTAAACTTGCCAAGTTTGAAGACTCTTGATCTAGATCAGTCCTCTGCAATGTTTAGGAAAAGCAATGAGACATCTTTGAAAGTTGACTGTCTTCTCAAAAAAACTTCGTAGATGGAGACCCACAACTTTCTCTTCATATTTCACAGATCAGCCAGATTACTGACAATATCACTGAGGACAATGTGCAAAATTTCCTTCACACATTTAAGGAATTTATCTGGATCCCTTAGGGATCAGGGACAGACCATTTTCACTGGCTCGTGCTTTTGAATATTTCTGTCAGCTTTCTGTCAAAAGTGATCTGTCCATGATAACAGAGTCACCTTCTAATTTCCATGTCTTGGAAAATCTAAAATCATCTCAGGTATCTAAGAAAGTTTATTAGAACTTGATGTGAGCAGAACCTCAGTACCATCCTAGCCACTTTAACAACATCTACTATATTTGGATCTGTCAGATGGAGTACTTAATCAGCAGAATGGAATTTTTAAAGTTACTCTGATCTTAGTCAGCTGCATCATGAAAACCCAGCGGAGGGATGTGGAAGGTTTTTTTTTAATTATCCCATTTTTCATGACAATATGGTACTTCAGCTCTATAAAACAAGATTCATTCTGGGATAATATATGTTTTATCAGCAACTGATCTGGCATTCAAGAACAGGATTGGAAGATAGAACCATCATACTGCTACTGATTTCCTTGGCTGCATCCTGGAAGGGTGGCCAAAAGTTGCACCTTCTCACCATATCTCTTCCAGATATTCATTACTTAATGTTTCTGGCCAGACTAATATTTATTTCTCACTCATCTACATTCTCCAACTGCCTGTCTTAACACTAGGCCACAGAACCAATCATCGGTCCACATTCATTCCCTGACCTTGGTGTTCGCATAAGCATACAGAAATAAAAACACAGCAACTTTGGCCTCCCTAATGGGCTCTTGCTAGAATACAGATGCTGATCTCAATCCAGTTTCTCAGGGATATATTCACTTAGGGAGTTTGTAAATGAAAAATACATAAGCTTTTCATGTTGTTTTTTGAATTATTTATGATATAGCATTGGTAATAACCCCTTTAGCTTTAACAAAATGATGTTGCTTGACTTGAACAATTCCATGACTAAATCAGTCATTTCATTAGAAGCAATGTTCCACATCCTACCCTCAGTTGCTATATTCTACTACTGTCTTATTAAATCTACATTTAGAGCCTTTGTATATGGACCTTTTATTCTGACACTAGAGAGACACCTTACATTAAGTCTGTTGTGTATCTTTATTACACAGAGTCAAGAATTTAAGATTTGGAAAGGACCATTTACAGCATTGAGTCTAATTCTCTGCAGAGTCCTGAGATCCAAATGAAAGCAGACCCAGATAGAGGGCTATTTAGCATCCACATTCAATGGGGAAAAAAAATATTACCTCTCTTAGCAATTGGTTCTAAGCAGCTCTTACTGTGAGGAAAGGTGTTTTTTTTAATAACATTGAATTGGAATCTGTCTTCTTATGATTTAATTCATTATTTTATGTCTTGCACTCTGGAATAAGATATAATTTCTAGTATTGGAAAAGTACTATTATATCCTCCCCTCAGTTGTCCTTTCTCAAAGTTAAATTATTATTCATCTCCTCCAATCTGTTTAGCAGTGCTAACTGCCCAACTTTCTAATAATATTTGTTTGCTCTCCTGTTTATTTAGCAAATTTATTTAGCAAAGAACTGTTCTAGTTCTTCTAGAATCATTGGACATAATACTACTTGAACAAGGTCTGGTCAAAACAAAATGGAATGCAATATTGACTGTCTGTCATTTACGTATTACCATTCTAATGATACAACCTAAAATTGCATTCACCTTCTTTGCAGTCATGTCAGACTGCTCATTCATCCTCAAATGATAATTAACCATTTTTCCAAAATCTGTTGCTCAAGTATTATTGCCTTGTCAATCCCATCCTATATCTATGTATGTAATTTCTACAATGTTTAGGGGATTAATGTTAACCTCATAACTAAACAACATTTGTAAGTAACAAATAAATGTCAGTTTCAATTTTAGAGATATGCTTGATTCTGATATTAATATGAAATCACTCCAATTTCAAAGTTCACTCACTCAAATATTAGAATATGTCAAGTTTCTTTCAAGCAGACAAGACAAGTGGTTCATTTTGAACTACCAAGAAATGGCCAGTGATATTTTTGGAAAGTCTTGTAAAATAATTCAATTAGTCTCAGTACAATCAATGAAATTCCTGGCAATTTGTTTCTCTATATGTATTTTCTCAATAAACTACCTGAATAAACATTTGAAAAGCAGTTTGGCCCTTTTGAGAAATGTAGTATAGAATCTTCTCTGTTGAGTACATCATCATGAATAGGAAGTTTGAAACAGGAGCACATCATCCTGCATCTGTCACTGTTCTTTGACAACAACTTTCATTTGCACAATTCATATATTAACAAAAAACATATTAAATGTATTGCACTTTTGTTGTTGTTTTAAGATTGTAGGCTCAACTCAGGCTGTTTGGCAGGAAGCCATGCTAATATTTGGACTTTTAGTCTATTGGCTCTGCTCAATGAGAAATTTAGATCTCTCACTGGGTTCAGCAAGTTGTAGTTCAGCCTTCTCCAATTTGACATCATTCAGGTATGCTGGAATTGCAATTCCCAGAATTCCTAGACACAATAGTGTGATATGTGGCAGAATATCCCCAAGAAACAGTCAAAATTGTCCAGGAGGAAAAGATCAATGATTCACATTTTTATCTAATTATAAATATAATCTAAATCTTTTCTTAAAACATACTGTCTCCTATCTTGCAAGTTACTCATAAAGTAAGTGGAAAAATTGAATATTGTATTGAAAATATGGGTGCAAGCCTGTCCACTCCCCAAAAGCAGCAAATGGTGCTAATCTTGTTGTTTCCAATTTAAATTTTTTATCTGTCAAACATTTGTTTTCTAAATTATTATTTCAATTTGAAACTTTGAAAAGACAAATCAAATTTATAAAAAATTCACTGTATTCCATTGTCCCTACACTGTATGTTAAGAAGTACACTGAAGAAGAAGAATATTATATAAGATTTTAGCCTCCTGTTTATAGTGGATAAAAGGTTGAAACAGCACTCTCCATAATCAGCAGTTGTCTTAATTATTGCATGTACACAGCCCAGAAAAATCTTATGATAGTCACATCCACAATTTTGGCTTCATGGATTTTGGTGGCTATGTCACATATACTTTGCAAACTGTGAACATCTGAAAAATCCCTGTTGAAATCTTATAAATGCACAGGAAAAAAACACCCCACTGCAAGATATCCTCAGTGTATAGAGCTTCCATGAAGCTCTTCATCTATAATGCAAGCCTGGATGCACTATTGGTTTCATTTACCAAAGGCAGTCTTTTTCATCCTTGGATTTCTTTTTTTCTTTTTATATATAATTTCATATCCTGGGTAATATAACTGAACGTTGAAGAATGGAATTTATGCATTCAAGGTAAAAGAGATGACTAAAATTCCTGTAAAATATTTTTATGCATTTCTAGGTTGCATTTATAAGTGATCTAAAACATTTTTTGCGTTAGTCAAAAGTAAGATGGCTGCCAGTTATTATTACATATAACAAAGACAGTTGGATTGGCAGTTGGATAATGTCCTCTGTCCAGCACCTGAGTCAGTAGACAAGCTAGGTCCAAGAAAAGATAGTGCTGAAGAAAAAATATTGTCCTCAAATACATTGGAACAACTGGAAGGCTCCCATCACATGTAATGGGCACTAATTAAGTTAGACCTGGTTGAGTAGTATGGATTGCATATTGTTGTGCTACCTATGCATGATATTCCATATGGTTCCAGGGTTTAAAGTGGCCCTCTTGGGGCTACTGACACTGGATCTTTCTTGCATTCAGGGAAACAGTTACCATTTGGTCAGCTTCTCAGAGTTGCAAGATGAAGCTGCTGTGCAACATCTGGCCTGAAGCTAATCAGTAAACAGCTAACTGCAGGGTTTTTTTATTTTATTTTATTAATGAATTCATCCTTTGGATAGATTTTTTTTAAAAAAAGACTATAACTTGAAGGCAGAGCCATTTAGGAATCCTAGTCCTTTTGTTCTGATGACTAAAATGATCAAATCAGAAATGCAGTTTGAGAGTGCTGGGTATCAATTAGTAGCCCTATGTGGAGAGGATATACCTTCTATGGGTATTTTTGCATGGCTGACAGTTAAGGTGGATTACTATAATATGTCCTAAATGGAGCTCCTCTTGAAGACAAAAACTTGCAGAATTCAACTGTCTGACCACTAGTTGAAATAAGACAGTTTTGTCTCACCTCTCAGTATTCAGTGAGCGTTAATAATTATCCTGTGATTTTGTTGACCAATAATAAAGTGATGCTCATCCATCTCAAATGATAAAAAAATTATAAAATATGTAATTTGATACATAGATTTGATCAAAGCTGGAAATAAGAAAAGATAACATTAAAATTCCTTGTAGTATCCTGCCTGCCCAGAAGTTCTGAACTGATTAGAATCATGACAAAAGGTGAATTGTGAATCTCCTGCTGTAGAAATTCCAGAGGAATTATTCCTTATTCTTAGCTTGTGCATGGCAAAACCTTTCCAGTACTTCAAGATGTGATTATCCTATTATCAAAAATAATTTCAGATTAAGGTATAAAACAGTTACATTTTCCCCAATTTATTTGCAGAATCTGCTGTCCTAAATTACAAAATTCAAAGGGTTTTTCCCATCATCTTTCCAACAAAGACAATTTCCTCTTGTTAACTGTGTCTCTTCTCTTCAGTCTCTGTCTACATGTGGCTTTGCTAAGAAAGCCCCTGACTTTGTTTTGCAGATTAGAAGTAATGGCAAATGCAGTTCTTTGCAGCTTATTCCAGTGCTTAAATTAATTCATTCATACTCATTGTTGTTCCATAGTGGAATGTGTCATGCTTCACCTCCCAGCTGTCAGTTCATATTGTGTCTCTTTTGCTCTTTAGTGCTCAATTTCTTCTCCCTGGAAAGGTATCTGTCAATGCACCAATTCCATTGTACCTTCCTTTTTAAAAGATGAAACAGATGCGAGGCAGATACCTCCCATTGACTGTCTTGGATTTGAACTTATGCTTGTATATGTGCAGGGACATATAAGATATATATGGATGGAGGACTAAGGGGCCTTTCATAATATGCCCCTCTCCAGGCACTGAATTGGCTCAAGCATCTCATTTACATGCAGAGGTCTAAATACTCTTCAGATTTGTGGTCACAGCAGGAGAGGAAGGAAGCCACTGCTCCTGCAGTAAATTACATTTGAATTTGCAAGTGCCTAACTACTAATTGGACAGTTTTAAATTTGTTTTGGGAGACAGAGAGAAATGGATTTTTGGAGAGCTGATCAGAATACTATAAACCCTAGAGGCTTTTGATCATAGATAGCTTTAAATGTTGCCATGACAATTCCAGAGCCTGTCTATCACCTCCTGCCCAGTACGGTGGATAGTGCCATCCTTGCCCTTTTCTCCAGAAGTGGTAGTATTTTAAAATCTGCTACCATAAATATATTAATATTGATTCTGTTACTTTTTATATTTTAACCCTAACCAAACAGAGCTGTAATTATAATTTTAGGACCTGGCCCTTTGCTGCAGGGACGAAAAGCTTTATTAAACAAAGCTGCAAAATATGCTTCCATTTGACGCAGTACAAATATCGCTGGAGGAAACGTCTTTTACCCCAGCTAATTCTACCTGTCTGCTGTCTGTTGTCTGCATGTTTTCAGCAGACAAGAGCCAAACCAGCAGCTGTGAAAGCATCAGTCCCAGGGGCTGAATCAGAGGCGACTTTTGTGCTAATTACTATGTCCATCATGCGGGGAGAGATGAGATGGAAGGTTTCAAGGCTGCCTGCTGTTTTGGTGGTGCTAGTGACCAGCTGGATGGGAGGAGTTGTGAAACCTCTTAAAATTTTGGCTCCATAGGGATTTTTTTCATTCCTATCCCCGAAGTGACAGGAGAATGCATTGCATTATAGGGTGTTATGAGTTTTCCAGAGCAGGAGGTAGGGTACTGGCAGATCTTGGGGGGGACTTGAGAGGAATGGTAGCAGGTGCTATAGCAGCTTTCAAGCAGGCCTAATGTCCCATAGGAATGGAAGTCATGTGCTTAGTACCAGGAAACATCTATTTTCTAAGAAAAGATTAGCATTACACTATCTATCTATCTATCTGTCTATCTATCTATCTATCTATCTATCTATCCACACACACACAGTATGCACACACACAACTTTAACCAGCCAATATTCCATGGCTTTTCTGACAAGAAGAAACACAAAGATACTGTGATATGAAAGCCTTTAAAAGCCTTATTCCCACTTGCATCGCTCATTCATGCCTTGACATAATTTCCCTCCTTGCCTCCATGATTTAGCCTTTATCTCATCCCCTCCCATGAAAGAGACAGGCTTAAGTTCTCCTAAGTCCTACTAGTCTTAGATCTCATTCCTGTACTTTAGTATCTTCCAAAGCCAGCTGAAGATGTGGAAAATCAGTTGCATTTTATCATCCATTATTGCAGAGGTAAAGTCAGGTCAACAGTAGGAAGCACGATCAGAAGCATGTTTTGGGAGTGTTGAGAGGCATAAACATGTCCCTTCTCTCATTGCTAGCAACCTTTCACTTCAGATAGTTGGCTCAGGCTCTGTTCTCTCCGTCACAATATTTTCTGAGTTCCTTCAGATCTGTCAACTCCTTCGTTGGCCCCACCTACTCTCAACAGGCTTCCAATCAGGTTGTGAAGAACAGAACAAATCTCCATCATTTCATCTGAGAAAACAGAGAAATAAGCTTTTGCTTATTTGTTAGTTTCCCATACTGCATCTGTCCGGATTTCTTTTATTTCATATAATTTTAAACTTGGAAGATGCCTAACTGAGGCTTGAAGAAGAGAAACATTTACTTAAAAAAACATTGGCAGACCTCTAGAACTATCCTTCCCCCTTCCTGCTATAGTGCCCTGCTCTACTGACTAATAACAAGCTGCAGAAGAACAGCAAAGCTGGTAGAGAAACCATTGCCTTTGGCATATTCACCACAGAAGACATTTATTTATTTTATTTATTTTTATTTATTTGATTTGTCAATTGCTTACAAGATAATAAGTATATACATAGTTATGAATACATGAAATGGGTACATATAAGAAAAATAAAAGAAACAATAGGACAGGGATGGCAGGCACGTTGGTGAGCTTATGCACGCCCTCTACAGACCTCTTAGGAAAGGGGTGAGGTCAATAGGAGACAGTCTAACGTTAAAGTTTTGGGGGTTTGGGGAAGAAACTACAGAGTCAGGTAGAGTATTCCAGACATTGACCACTCTTTTGCTGAAGTCGTATTTCCTGCAATCAAGTTTGGTGCGGTTAACCTTGAATTTGTATCTATTGTGTGCTCTTGTGTTGTTATGGTTGAAGCTGAAGTGTTCATCGACAGGTAGGACATTGCAATGTATGATTTTATATACCATACTTAGATCAGACCGAAGACGGCGTAATTAAATGGAGGATAATGGATTGATTAATAATTGATTCCATGACTTTACAGGTGACGCAGCATAAGGAGATTGGTCTATAATTTTCAACTAGGCTGGGGTTTCTCTTTTTGAAGATGGGGATGACCGTGGCTTGTGACCATAGGTTAGGCAAGGAGCTGGTCCTGAAAGATTTTTCAGAGATTATGCTTAGAGGTTCGGCTATGGCAGTGGATAGCTTTTTTAAGAAGTAGGCACATATTCCATCCAGTCCAATAGATAGAGATGGTTTTAGATTGTGTAGTGCTTTTTCAACATTGCCTTCTGTAAAATTGATATGTATTAGATCATTGTAGTTATCTGTGGTTCGGCTAGGAAATACTGGGCTTGATCCATTGCTGCTTACAAATACTGAGCCAAAGAATATGTTAAAGAGGTTGGCTTTAATGGTGTCATCGTTGCAGTCTTTACCATTAGGTCCTATCAGGGGTGGGATGGACCTTGAGTCTTTTAGTTTGTTGTTTACAAAATTGTAAAAAGCGCAGGTGGAATTGGTGCATAGAAGGTTTTCCTCTTTTTTAATGTGATAATTGGTGCATTCAGTCTTTATCTGGTGGCATAAATTTTTGTATCAGCTTTTGAAGTTGGCAACGTGACCAGATTTGTTTTTCCACCAGAGTGATCTCTTTTTGGATTGAAGTTTTCTTCTTGTTATGGGTAATCTGTATTTTTTTTGTTTTGGGAGTTGTTGTTGGTACATATAGTTTGATGACTCTTTTGACTTCAAGTAAAAATATGTTGTAATAGTCTTCAACAGTATTGCATCCAGTGAATAGAGCTTGCCAATCAAGGGATGAGAGATCGTTGTCTATAAGATCATAGTTGCCTTTTTTGAAGTTATAATTGGGGATTACATCATTGTGATGATTTTTGTGTGGGTGTATGTTGAGACAAAAGTCAATCATATTGTGGTCACTGCTGGAAAAGGGTTCTTTAGTATGTATTCCGTAAATTAAATTCAAACTATTGCAGAAGATGAGATCAAGGCAGTTGTTTAGTCTAGTGTTGTTGGTTACTAGTTGTTCCAGTCCCAGATTTGTAACAGCATTGTAGAAGGTTGCGTGTATGGGATCAGTTGTACATTCATTTAGGGTCCAGTCAATATGAGGTAGATTGAAATCACCAAGAAAGATAAAGGCGTGTGGGCAGGATGCTGCCCATGTTAGTAGTGTATTTAGTTTGTTTACATGTTCGATGTCATAATCAGGTGCTCTGTAACATAGTAAGAATCGAAATGTGATATTTAAGGATAGTTCACAGATGATGGTCTCAGGAATAGCAAGCTCCTGGGTAACTTGGATGTTTTTTAGATGTAAGGACTTTTTATAGAAGATAGCAACACCACCTCCTCTACGAATTTCACAATCTGATCGGTAAACATGATAGTCTCTTACTGTGATAATGGAGTCAGGGAGAGATGCCTTGAGCCATGTTTCACAGACAAATATGATGTCGAATTTAGCCATATTTAGTAAGAGGAAAAATTCAAGTATTTTATTTGCAAGGCTTCTTGCATTGAGTTGCTTGCATTTAAGGCCAGCAGTAGTTGGAATTGAGGTAGTTAGGGGCGTGCGTGCCTCGTCTTGGGTGATGGTGGATTGGTTGAGGTAAGGTTGTGGTTGAAGGTTAAAGCTGAGTTGCGGGTTGTGTGACTTACTTTTGATACAGTCAGCATGGTAGTCAATGTACAGGTCCTTCTCTCCATTGTCTAGACGTTTTTTGAGTTCAGTGCGGAGTACACGGGAGCGGGCACATTGCTGTATGGTTAGGTCAGGGCGACAACGGTGGTTCTTATGGTTGGTGTTGGTTTTGGCGAGTGAATTTATAGTGTAAATGAATTTACGTTTGCTTGATTCATTTTTGCAAATGACCATTGTTTGGCAGTGGCTTAGAGTAAATGAATTAAAAATGGAAATTGGCTCTTTAATTTTATAATAGGTAAAAAGGGACTAGGTTGCACCATCTAGTTAGGTGGAAAGATAGTTCAGCATAAGCTAAGTCATGCCCAGTATGGAAAAGAGAAATAAGAAGTTAATAGAATTAGAAGTTCCCTTCAGGTCTCTGAGTGCAGTCTTTGCTCAGTACAGGAATCCAACAGATTTGATGAGTGAAATGAAACAGAGCCCTCTGAGTATTTGACTTACTCTTGAACTGCTTTTATTGTTAGGAAGCTTTTCCTAATAATTTGAATCCCCTTCCTGTAACTTAAATCCATTACTCAATTTCTCTAACTCTGGAATTATAGCAAGCATCACTGGAGCCACTTCCATGTGACAGCCTTTCATGCATTTGAAGGTAATTCTCCTCGGTGTTCTCAAGGTTAATATGCCCAGCTCTTACAGACTCTCTTCAGTACTTAGTTTCCAGTCCCTTGATCATCCTCATGGCTTTAATTTAGCCGAATCATTTAGTTTCTCTGAATTCTTGAAGTCTGATAGCCAGAACAGGAGACAGTATTCAAGACTGGTTCTGGACAAAAATAAGCTGAAGCACTTCCTCCAATGATTTTGAAACAGCTTAAAATTGAATTCCTTGTTTTGGAGTCAGTTTACTTCTGATTCATGTTTAGTTTGCAATCAAGAATTATTCCATTGAGAAAAAGAAAATGTTACTTACTTTTGACGTCCTCCGTGCCAGGGGTCTCTCACTTTGGCAACTTTAAGACTTGTGGACTTCAACTCCCAGAGTTCCTCAGCCACCTGAGAAGAATGAAGAATAGAAGCCTCAAATATGTTTTTCCAACTGAATGTGAAAGCACTTATAAACAGTTTTAAATGCAGTTTTGAAGAAAACTATGCATCAATTTAATTGTCATGTCATCGAGCTAATACTTTAGCATTTTCACAAAAAGGGTAGTTTGTCAGATACTTAGCTGGTGTCCCGGTTTGTTTTGTCTATAGGATTTTCATAATCTGTTGAGGAAGTTACCTAATCAAAACATAAAATAATTTTAATGTCTAGATTCGTTCTTTACAAATCCACTCATATTTCTGGTAATCACTGCATTGTTTTCAAATTGCTTACAGATCTTTTTGTATAGAAGATTTGCTATGATCTTCTCAAGAATCTTCCCAGGTTTCAGGTGAACTGAACTGAGTTTGCATGATTTTCCTTTTCCCCCATTTGATGATAGGAACATCCCAGTGAGTTAGTACTTCATCAGTGCTCCATGATTTTTTGGATATGGTGTATAAAGATTTATTTTCCTAAGATGAAATTCATCTGGTCTTGGAGATTCAAAGTAAATAGATCTTCCATTACCACATTTCTATCAAGCTCATGCTCCACCCTTGCCTTTTCAACTTGCTTTTCATAATTAACTCATGGAACTCATCCTTAGTTTTTGAAAAAAAAAATTAAATCAAAGTAATAAGTGAATAGTTGTTGTTGTGACCTGATAGCCTTTTATCAGGCAAACCATGGAGAAGTTCAGCAACTGCTGTAATGATTATTTTATTTTTGTTAACTTTTTGTTGTTTTACCAAACTTAACCTTTTTTTATTCCTTAACCTATTATTTTGATACACCGTTTCTACTGTTCTGGGCTGCTAGTACATATTATTCCTCAATGACTTGGCTGGTTTTCCAACTCCTACATGAGTCCTTGTTTATTCTGAGTTAGAGAAAGGTGAACTAAAATTCAAATTTTATTAGCCTTTAAAATACATCAAGATTCTTGCTTGCTTACATATCTAATGGCATAAGTGGGGTGAAAATTTGAGAAAGGAATACTACAACTGCACGTTGATTGTTTCGCTGATGGCAACTCTGCATTGGAAATAGAATGGTTGATCTGAGGCAGTAAGAAGCAATTATCAACCTGCTGTGTCCAGCCCTAATCCTCTCAGCACAAGGAACTAGCAAGCCAAACATGCTTCAATCAGGTTAAAGTGTGAAGTTGGGATTAGTCAAGAGAATGAGAGGCACATAATACCATTGCATCCCCTTATTGCATCTGGCTCAGCCTGGCCCTGTAGGGCAGGAGATTAAATGTTTGGCTTGCTTGTCTGAGCGAGCACCCCACTGAGAAAGTTGTGTGCTATGGATGTCAGATAGTTTGGCTTCAGTTCCTTGCTGAATGCTGGCCAGCCCATTGGGAGACCTTGATTTCAGTCAAACACCCATCCCAGATAGGCCTTAAACATATACTGCATGATGTAGGAGACAAAGATAACAGGCATCGGGTGCTGAGGCAGACACGTGTTCTTGTGCAATTCCGGCGCCATAAATTTGTGGTAGGATGGGATAGCAACTAAATTAGAAATTTTGTTAGATTGGTCTTAAAGTCATGGTCATTCGATCAGAGTGGAGTTTTAGTTTCCAGGCATTAAATCATACGGTCACATGCTAAGCATAATATAGGGCATTTCTTGATACAGTCACTATAACACATTTGACAGGATCCTGATGGTTTGTGAAGATTGATTGGAGTCTGCAAATGTCAGTCCTGGAAAATTTGATATTATGTTGGATGGAAGCTACTGAGGTCAAGTCACCCAAGAACTGATGGGAGAATTGCATTAACTTTAATTCAGAGATACCTGCCCCTTGGTTATCAATGCTTTTCATCAGATCCAGGGTACCTTGGTACCCCTGCCTTTCTCCTCTCTTGAATAGTTGTCAGGAGAGGCAAAAGGAGGGAAAGAGAATGTAAAAGCTGAATCATGACTTCTATGTATGAGGACACGGAACCTATGCCTAATAGTTGTACTAAATTGTAGTGTAATTTAATGCTTTTATTTATGGCAAATCTCATTGAGTTTGATCTTCTGCTTATAGATTATAAATAGGTCTAGATTACTCTGTTTGATACTTTATAATTGTTAATTTATTTTATTAAACACATTTTATCCCATTTTTGCATCAGTTTGTGATTTCTTAAAGTCTGCATAAACATTTATATGTATTTCCATAATTATCATGTGCATTTTATTTATTATTTATTCAATTTCTATAGTTGCCCAACTCAGCTAAATGAATTTGGGCTTTATCTTTTTCTCTAAAGTTACAACATGATTCTTTTCTTTCTATGTACTCTTTCAACCTATCCTGTCTAATCTTTCCAAACCATGAATCATACATTCATTTTTTTTGTTTATCACAAAAAATGTATACAAGTGGCCTTTGACTTACATCCATTATTGGGCTTTCAATTTCAGTTGTGAAAGTCATAAAGCACTTCAACACATGACTATCCCTGATTTTATGATATTTTTGTTGTTGTTGTGAAGCAAACACCACAGTCATTACGTGATTTCCACAATTGTTAAGCAAACACTACGGTCATTAAGCAAACACTATGGTCGATAAGCAAACCCAATGCAAGCTATGGGATGGGTTTTTTTGGAAACCTGAAGTAAATGCCAGTTTCTAACAAAATGTCATAAATCACGGTCACAGGATGCTGCAAATGGCCATAAATTCAGGCCAGTTGCCAAGCACCTAAAATGTGACTGCCAAGGAGGGCAGAGGCATCAAAACTGGGTCGTATTTAGCTTTTTCGGGGTCCGTTGTAATTTTGAAAATTTGCTAAGTGACTGGTTGTGAATCAAGAACTACTACCTATAAGGGATTTCCAGTCAGCAATAAATGCAGATATGATCTTTTCTCTAAATGAAAGAACTCAACCTGGAAATCATCTTCACCAACCATTACTCTCTTGTATGTTGTACTGAATCATTCCATCTTTTGTGCATAAATAATCCTGCTGTAGTTGTCATATAGATCACATGAATCAGTGTATGTATTGAATCCAAAATGTTCTAACCTTTTCGCATGTCCACCAAACATGATCTCATATACTTTCTTGTTTGCATTTCCTACATGAATTTGAGGCACCATTATACATTCTTGACAATTTCGCTGATGACAATTTTATAAAAATTGCCTTTATGACTATAACATAGTGTATATCACATATTTTCCATTTTTTCCATTTGTATATTGTAACCAAAAAATTTAGCCCACTTTATCATACACTCTTTCATTAGTTCTGTTTCAAATTTCAAACAACAAATTTTGAAATTCATACATTTTAGCAATTGCATATTCCTCATTTGTACATAATTAAATTTTCAAATTGTTTTACAGTATTCAAAATCATAAACTTTCTAAATTTTTATACTGTGATATTCTCTGATTAAATAAAGAGAGGGGTGTGAGAGGGAGTACTAGAAATTGAAACTTTAAAACAATGAAACAATCATATGTAATTAGAAAGAATATATGATTTTGTGTAATTTCCTTAGAGTTTTATTAATCCACTCTTACACCCCCATATACATGTAGTAATTTTTTAAATCAGAATTTTATCACACAATTAAATATGGAAATAAATATGGGAAAAAATTAAAAAATAATTAATTCCCAGTTACAGCATGAAGGAATACAAATTAGATCAGTTCATATTAAAATCCAAACCCAAAAAATATTTTTTGCTTATTCTTAGTTAAGTAACAAATAATAAAGTAGCATAAAATTGGAGATGAATAAAATAGGGCCTTAAAATGATTCAGCTGTGTAGAACAGTTATCCGCATTGCCAGGAATATGCTTGGTGAGGCAGATGGGTCTAACCACATGCTCAGCTAGTTTCCCACTCATTGCTAGGTAGTGATCTCTTATTCTGTAATAAAGCTGCTTGTCTTTGGATATCCATTTATCTGACTCAGCATGAATGAATGGCTGGATGGGGGAAATAGCGGCCAGGTTATTCTTCTAAAGTCAGACAAACTGTCTGACTTGCTCCAAAGTGTTATTTATCAACATTGGAGCAGTTCATGTCTGGGAAAGTGGCAGCTTAATGTTCCCTGGAAAAGCCATGAAACTGAAATCAGAGTTGTACAAAAGAACCCCTTCCTTTCCTCCAGGGAAAAAAAGATCCTGAAGGAAGCTGTCTCTGGAAGAGAAGATCTCTAAAGGTCAGACACTTCGTTATTCTTCCAAGCCCTGCAATCCCACAGTTCTGTGGCAGTTTTACAGAGGTCTTGTTGACTAACAGCAGAAGAGAGACAACAATCCAAAAGTGAATAAAAATTCTCAATAGGAAGGAGTGTATGAGCTGAGTTGATACATCTTCGGGGATCTATTAAATCTATCAATGTTGTCCCATTTTATAATAAAGCAATTTATATGGTTTAAGAAATTGGAATGAAAAACTTAAATTGTGAGAAAAACAGTACTCTTGAAGATTGTCCCTACAGAGAATTTGATTCTTTCATGCTTTCATGTTTGTGTTGCTACTGAAAAGCACAGGTTGGTGACACAGAATTGACAGAAACTCCTGGGTTTCTTGACAGAACAATGGTCCCTATTAAACCTTTGTTTTGGTCACCAGGATGTTTAATAGTGAATTAGTATATACTGCCATACTAGTGGACTAGAGTGTGTGCACTACTAATCATTGCCTGGGGCAACTTTCTGAACTAGGGAGAAGAAAGAGGCAAAAAAAAAATCTGCCTCGTATAAAGCAGTCCTGTGAGGAAATGAAGGCAGATGTTTTCAAGGCAATACTTTCTCTCCATGAACAGAAAATGCACAATGTAATTTGTGCAGCAAGATATGAAACTAGTTCTGTCTCTCCTAAGGCTAACAGATCTGTTTTGCAAAAACCTAGACACCCACTAGATGGCAGAGTTGCTTGGAGTTTTGCAAACCACACCTGATAGCCTTAGTTTTCATCACCACAAAAATGCTGATCTAATTTACAAAGCATTGCATATCTGTTTAAAAAGAAATGTTTCTACTATGCCATGAATCACTTATGATTGGTTGCTTGGCACAAAATGTGCAGTAATCAGGACTTCTCCAATGTACATGTCAAATCCAGATGTTCTATCTCAAAGATCTTAGAAACAAGACACTATACACAGAATGGAGGGATATGCCCAATGTCAATTAAAAGCCTATTCTGCCCCCTGCTGGAATCTAATTCAACATATTGTCATTCAATTATTTGCAAACTGTTGAACAATATAGTGCGGTATGTGTCTTTGTGTGTGTATGTCTGTGTATGTCTGTGTTTGAAAGAGTGAGTTTTATACATTGTAATCCACTAATATGTAATGAATTCCCCAGTCTTATCTTGGTAGCTTTTATTTATGCTGTGAAATACACAGTCCATCAACTTCAAACAAACCAGCCACATAGCAACAAAAGAATTACTGTACAAAAGAAAGAACTCTGAGAGACATAACTGATTTCAGCATCTATTGAACATCCTTAAGCACAGTTTAAATTTTTTAGTAAAGTATGATTCAGAACGTAAAAAAGTTAAAGATTGTATGTCAAATGGATGAAGAATTTAAATATTTAGGGTAGAAGTACAAAGTGGGAATTCGAATAGAAGAGCATCAAATATTTTGAAAATTATACTTAGAATTGTATACAACATTTTATCTTTGGTATGATATTCCAGTTTTGATTTCTATAATGAATAATGCTTTTCCCCAAAAATGTTGAAAAAGATTTTAGAGGTTGGATCATTTTTCTTTTTTTCAAGTGTGGTAGCAATGTTGCAAAGTACAACAATACTGGAAATGTTTAAAAGTAGAATGGAAAAAAATTGGAAAGTTGTAATTCCATTACAACCTGAGATAGTTTTATTAAATTGTGCTAAACCATTTATCCCTTCAATGGATCCTATGTGATTTTTACTGGAAAAGTTCTTTGATTCATTCTTTGGAAGAAAGGCTAACTAAATGGTGAGAGTATTCTTAAATAATATCCTAATTGAAAACTAAATCCAATTTAAAATTTAATCGCAATTGGAAACTATACTTGGACTATAATGTACTGTAAGGGCTATCTAAATATCTTAATTTGAAGATGTTTCAAATTATACTTATACGATCAGTAAAACTTACAGTATTGATTTTATACTATTGTTTATGGACTTGTTACTGATTTCTGCTGTGTTAACCAAGAACATTTAGTTTTAAGTTCCACAGGGATGTTTAAATGCTGTTGAAACATCATCAATTTTATAAGTCTTTAGTGACATATTGGAATATGTTATTTTATTATCTTAGATTTTTTTTGTTTGCTCCACAGTACTTTGTTATTAGTGTCTTATTTCTTGTTCGTACATATTTTTCTATATTTACCTATAGCAAAATTATTCATCTAGTATTTAAAAAATACTAACTGAATGAAGAAAAAAGTGGACAAGTTAAGTTGAAAGAAAAAGACAGAGCACAGAGATCTGTGAATCAGGATTTCAATGTGGCTCACAACATACATGCCCAAATCCAAGGATACATATTTTTTCTTTTTAAAAAAAGTTAAAATACTGACATATAAGATTTTTCAATAAATGCAAGAAGAGTTCCTTGAACTTCTTAAAACTAAATCATTAATTATAGGAATAGGTCACAAAATCTTTCTGTTGCAAAGTTTTTCAAAGTAAAAGAGCAGACAATGTGGAATCATTATTTCCAGAACTCATTCTTGATTAGGTGCCATCAAATCAGTGTTGACTGCTGGGAACAACAAGGATACTTCTGATGTGTGTAACAATAATAAAGATGACCAAGCATCTGGGGTTCACTAGGCCTTGTCTTCTATTGCCTTGTCAGCCCTCTTCCTCTTAATTGATAATTTCTTTTTTCTTCTTCAAATTTCTCTTTTGCAGAGACCTGAGTGAGAACTTTCTTCAGGCTGTGCCTAGAAAGGCATTCCGTGGAGCCACTGATCTTAAGAATTTGTGAGTGACCATGGTAGACAGGATAGTGTGCCATTGCATTATGCTGTTGATTTTATAGTTGATTATGTGCCATTAAATCACTTTTGCCTCAACGGCCACCCATAACACTATAACAGAGTTGGAAGGGACCTTGGAGGTCTTCTAGTCAACCCCCCTGCTCAGGAAGGAAACCGTATAGCATTTCAGACAAATGGTTGTCCAATCTCCTCTTAAAAGCCTCCAGTGTTGGTGCACCCACAACTTCTGGAAGCATGTTGTTCCATGGATTAATTGTTTTAACTGTCAGGAAATTTCTCCTTATTTTTAGGTTGCTTTTCTCTTTGATAAGTTACTACCCATTGCTTCTTGTCCTGCCTTCAGGTGTTTTGGAGAATATAGATTGGCCCCCAAAATTTTTAAAACAATTTTTAATTAAAGATTACAAATAGAATAAAAACTATATCAACTAAAATATATATATAAGAATAAAAAAAGAGAGAGAAAAGAGATAACTTCCCCATTCACCCCGATAAGTACAATGTAAATAATTTATCACCATATTTATCACCATATTTATCACAGCATGTACTCTCTTCACCTCATATCTCATCTCTTAACTAAAATCAAAGCCCAAATTCTTGTCATTTGTTCTTTATCAGAAAAAAATCTACAAGGGGTGCCAAATATAACTAATTATCTATCTTAAACTTGATCAAATAAGCCAATCTTATATTTCTTGTCTTTGCAGCTTTGGATTTTTTTTTCATGGAAACAGCAACAACTAGACATCCTAAAGAGTTTAATCTAGCCACTTCATAAACATATAATTAGCACTCTGAAACCTAAAGAGTTCATCATCTGATATTATATTGTCAATCCATTTTCATTATGTATTCATGTGGTTTTCTTGGTATAATAGAGAGGTGGCTTATTATTGCCTTTCTCACATAGTATGAAATGATGGCTTTGCCATCCACACTAACCTCTCCAGCTCTTCTTACATCACTGCTGCTCCACATAAATGCTTTCTTGCTTAAGATGGGCAGCCAAGTGACCGTCATGACTTGGATACTCTGGTGGGAATATGTACTCTTGGCATACATATTTTTATTCACCCCTCCCAGGAACCTACCATTGAAATGAGGCAGCATAACAAGATGAGACAGATATGATTTCATAAGCCTATGCAAAGGAAAATAGGTTATGCCCACTTATTATGCAATATTTGTGGACACTGGTCCACCCGAATCATAATCTCCCCAATCAGACCTTCCCATCCTTTGTTCTTGCAGTTCTCTAATCCTCCTTATTTCTGATCACAGTTTTCTTGTATTCCTACACTTCTCATCTGCTAAAGCTGTGCTGATGTAGGGAACATCTTACTATACAGTATATCTAGCTTAGGTAGCAGTTTTATCCTATCTTTCTTCAAACAGGCAGCTGGACAAGAACCATATAAGTTGCATTGAAGAAGGGGCCTTTCGTGCTCTCCGGGGGTTGGAAGTATTGTAAGTATCTCTCTTAATGAAATATACAAGAGTCTACTTTGTAGCCTTTCCCAATCTCAGGATTTTCCAAATGTATGGATTCCAAATCTCAGAGTTATTATTACCGGTAGTAGTTATGCTGTTTGCAGAATTTTGGAGTTGAATTCCTCATGTGCGGAGGTGGTATTCAGCAGGTTCTGACCAGTTCTGGAAAACCGGTAGCAGAAATTTTGAGTAGTTTAGAGAACCAGCAAATACCACCTCTGACTGGAGATTTTACAGTATCCTTCCCCTGCCACGCCCACCAAGCCACACCCATATAACCAGTAGCAAAAAAAATTGAATCCCTCCAATGCACACGTGGGCACCAGGATGGAAAAGGTGTTCTTATCTTTTGCATCCCAGATTGAGTTACAGACTTAGAAGCCATGGCCAATGTACTCTCAGATCACCCCCTTTGAAAGTGGATTTTGTAAGAGAATTCCTACAACCCATGACTGCCCTTCCATTTGTGGAGAGTCATTTAGTAGATAAATAAATGGTTATCAAACTGAGAAGGGGTCCCCCATATGAGATTGATAGGAATTTGTGTTTCTACTGAACACTTAATCTGATAGTCTAAAGTGGCTCAGGGTGCCCAGCTTCCTCTCCCAGGCTGTGGCTGATAAGGATAGCAATTGCTTCCTAGTTTGGGGGACGGAGAGGTTTAGATATGGCTGCTCTTGGGGGAATTGTGGTCGTGATGGGCGTGGGGGAATATGATGAGAGTCAGAGTGACTTCTTTCCAGGGACCATGAGGCTGATGTTTGCTCCTGGTTTGGTGGTCAGTTCCTCAGTCTAAGCCCTGGTATCCTGTCAGCAGATTTTCAGAGGCTTTTAGCTGCTGCTTCTGAATGCAAGTTTAGTTTGTAAAACTAAACTTCCCTTATAAATAATTTAGTACTGATTGGTAATTCATGATGAGTAATTTAGAGGGCTAACTGGGCATGTATCACTTCAGGAGTTGTATCCAGTTAGGGTTTGAGTCTGGCATCAGCAGAGATCCTGGGGCAGGGTGGAAGTGTGGCAATTGTCATTTGGGATCTCATATGGCTTTCAGAACACTGTACCACAGGTCACTGGATATGAAACCCTGCTCATTAAGCTGACCTGTAGGGATCAATTGGGTTTTGTGCTGTTGTACTTTTCCCTGCTGCATAGCAATCTCTTTGCCTGAGCTACTTGATACCATTTCTGGATTGGGAGTGGAATTCCCCAGACTTAATGCCTTTTGGTATCTGACAAACCACCTCTTCCTGATTATATCTGCCTGCCCCATGAGTCTGGTGGAGAAGACATGCTGTAGGTTCTGTCTGCCAGGGAATTACATCTGGTGGGTCCCAGGAGGTGGGCCTTTTCTGCCATGGTGCCGACCTTGTGGAATCTTCTTCCCCAATATTTTTTTTTATTTTTTAATTGTGACTGTTTTAATCTATTTGTTTCTAATTAAGTTTAAATTAAGTCACTGCTCAGACTCACTTTCTTGTGAGGTGGACTACTGTACAAATATAATAAATAACAGATGATAGATAGATAGGTAGGTAGGTAGGTAGATAGGTAGATGACAGATAGTTAAAATCATATATTTCAAGTATTAAGTGATGCTTTTCCTTTTTCTCATTCCTGCAGGACTTTGAACAACAACAATATCAGCTCCATACCCATCTCCAGCTTCAATCATATGCCCAAACTGCGTACTTTGTGAGCACATAAGGAAATGGCTCCTGGGTGTGATAGGGTTGGGGAGGTAGAAGCTTATTGACTGGGTATCATATGCATCACGATGAACCAGAAATCAATAAATATAAGGGGCTCTGATGGAAATTTTAGATTTTGCAGATTACCTTTAGAATTAATGTTTTCACAGTATGAAATGCTCCCAACATGCTGGGTCTTATTATGTGGAGTTCTATAATAATAAGAGACTCATAGCAGATGTTAACATGTAGCCAAACTAGGGTACTTTGGAAAACCTAAATGGGGACAATACTGGTAGTTCTTGGATAGAAGAACATCAGAAAATCTCTGGGCTATAAGCTGGACTGGAAAGCAAAAAACAAAAACTTGGTGAAATCATGAACCAATTCTTATGTTGCTATAAAAATTACTTGTACAAATCCAGGTAGACATTAAAGCTTGACTTGTGAGATACCATAATAACTTGGGAAGATCTTCAAAAGTTTAGCTGTGTGGCCAAGGACATGTAATTCACTCAATCACAAAACCAGTCAAATCTCTTTATTAGGTGTTCAGGCAACATACAGTAAAAAATAAAAACCATTTAGGAAACAGAGAATCCAACCCAATTTCAAAAAGTATATGGTATCCCACAAGATCTAGCAAGACATCTACCATCGGTAGCCTTTCCCCATTGGCTTGGCTACTGTTGCCAATCAATGCTTGAGAGATATGTTCTGTGATGCTCAGCTTTAGCTATGATGCTTCTTTGGCTACTTTTTCTCCAGTTCTTTTTTTTTTTTTTTGAAGATTTGATAAACAAAATTGGACAATTAATTGTGTTTATGATTCTTACCATACAGCAGACTGAATGGAATTAATTAACTTGGACATGACTCAGTCTGAGGTTGGTTAGTGGGTTAGTTGACTATCTCAAATGGCCCTTTTTTGAGGGCCTTCCAGGAACAGTGTGGGCGGGTGACCATTTCAACCCACTTCTTATTGCAGAATTCATTCCTAATCCTATAGAATCAGAATCTCCTTTCAAGAAAATGTCCCCATGTCAAATTCATAAGCTTTATCCTAGAACTGGCTTTGCAAATCAGAAGTATCAAGCAAAGGATGCTTTTTTTTTTCTTTCCTCCCACACCTTTACTTTGTCTCTGCAGCCGCTTGCACTCCAATCAGCTGATCTGTGATTGTCATTTGGGTTGGCTTTCCCAGTGGCTCCGCCAGCGACCTACTATTGGACTCTTCACACAATGTGCTGGTCCCCCATCCCTTCGTGGTCTAAATGTTGCAGAAATCCAAAAGAATGAATTCAGCTGCTCAGGTCAGTGGCATCAGCAAAGTGCTAGGAGCTTTCTCTGTGGGGGCAGAATGAATTTTTTTCCAAGCCTTGGACAAAAATCGTCTTAGGATTCCCAGAACTACCAGGTTATAGTGACAATGAATAGTGACATTCAACTAAAGCATGCATCAGAGCTTCACAATTACTTCTCCTTCCCCCTGCCTTCTGGCATCTGCCTTTAAAGAAGGGGCAAATGTAGCACATTGTTTATGACCTAATTACTCTACCATTCCAAGATGAAATATCTTCCTGCCTTCAATAATATTGCTTCTGTTAATATAGTAGCATGACTGTCCTAAGCTGTAAGAGGGCATAGAGCTATTACTAAATTCTCCAAAGAGTAAAGCAAATTGGACAATTTGGACAACTGATTGGGATTATGATTCTTAACATACAACAGACTGAATGGAGTTGATTAACCTGGGCATGACTCAGTCTGAGGTAGGTTAGTGGGTTAGTTGACTATCTCAAATGGCCCTTTTTTGAGTGCCTTTTGGGAATAGTGGATGGGTGAATGCCATCACTGTAGAGGCAAACAGAAATCTGGGTGACCATTTCAGTCCACTTTTTAATTCAGGTAAAAACCTAACCGGCAACCTCTTGCAGCTAACACAGTGTTAATGCTTTTGGATGGTTTCCTCCCTTTGGATGTCTGCACCAGAACAGATAGACCTTATGTCATGCTGTCTTCCTTCTTCCACAGAAATGTTTATTCTATTTCCTCTTCAGTAATTTTCAATCACACTGTAACATGGATCTCTTCAGGAGACAGTATAATATCTTCACTTGCTAGCTATCCTTTTTCTTTAAAACATCTCCAACATTACTACTATCTTCCTGCCACCTCCAATTTCAACTTTTTCTTTCTATAAAAGACTATGTGCATGAGTGTGTGTGCGTGTTAAATCTTTTCTCACAGTTAAAAGCTGTGTAAACTCTTCAAATCCGAAAAGAAAATATAATCATTATACCACCTTTTCCCTCTGCACCTGGAAAGAGTGTAGATTAGAAATATGTAAATATCTAAAAATAATAAGTCCATATTTGATTTGAGACTGCAAGAAAACATTGCCTACTGGAACTGATGCCTCTCATATTCATTTTGAACTAATACCGAGTTCAAACTCTGAGGGACAGGAAGTATACAAACTGTAAAAAGAAAGGGGCAAATATGCCCTTAAACAAGGCTGAGTGGGCAATGAGTAAAGAAATCAGAGAGAATGGAAAAAGCAGGTTAGCAATGTGAGAGAACAGAGAACTTAAACACCTTATATATCATTTTATGATCTCACAGAAATAGAAGCTGTATGGTAGGGATAATCTGAGACTGGAAAAAAGATGGGAGAAAATGAGAAAAGATTTGACCTTGTGTTGAAAGATGTTGCTCCAAAGGGTCAGTTAATCGAGTAAATGCCTTTGCTTAGGTCAAGCCAAATATTCCCCACATTATAACATAATATCCACTAGCAAAGATTAAGGGCATGTACAAAAACCTGTTTCTCTGTGTGCACTGCAGAAGCATTCATTCATCTTTGCTCCTCTTGTATAGAAAATCCAATAACTTTCTCCTTGTCTCTCTCCAGGCCAAGATGATGCTACCAGAACTCACATCTGCAGTTTTTCATCTGGGTCCTGTCCTGCCATGTGTACTTGTAGCAATGGCATTGTAGATTGTCGTGGCAAAGGTCTAACAGCCATTCCTGCCAACTTGCCAGAAACCATGACAGAGATGTAAGTAGGAACATGTTGGGTAGGAAATAATTATGTGATCTAGTAGCAGTGGAGTTAGGGGCAATTTTATCTAGGAGGGTTGTTGTTGTTTTGGCTCTAAATGAGGCTACACTGTCCAGATTAGACTTGAACACAATCTGATGGTTTATCCAGGCTTAAATACAACTTGTAACTAAGTCATGCATTATGTCCAAGTAACTATACTAGGAAAATGAATTATGTAGATTTGCAGGTTGAGATAATTGAGAAATTGTTTACTGTGTGATCATGCAATTACATCCACATAAGTAGCATGCAAATTAATGTACAATGTGCTGAATAGCGAAGTGTGTATATGATTATATTGCTTCACTAAATGTAAAACTCTGCATGGATTTCCAAAACATATAATACATCCATTTAATTGTACAATTTAATTGTAAAAATATTATTAATTAATCTGCAAGCTGAGCTGAAAGTCATGCTAGTTTGGCTCATGTACAGATAGGGAAAAAAACTCTCCTTTCTCTTACGCAGATGATTGTGTTTGCTCTCTAAAATGCCCCTACTGAATAATATGGTATTTCATCTATTTTTATTGGTGTACTCCAGTTGTTTTCTTTCTAATACTTGGCTTATAACGTAGACGTCTGGAACTCAATGGCATCAAGTCCATCCCTCCTGGAGCCTTCTCATCATACAAGAAGCTGCGTAGGATGTGAGTGTCTTGATACAGATCATTTCCATCCAATCATTCAGCTTCTGTCAATTACATTTCTCCCCACCTTTGGTTTAGTCTATGCTTTTTTGGCTTTGTGCAGCCTTTGCTCATTGTACAATTAACTTTTTATTCTTGATGTCTATCTATTATCCATAGAGGAAAGGATAAACTGAACAAAAAATTAGGTTGATGAGACCTAAATCAGAGACAAGGCATTTGAAATCCACAGGTGTGGTTAGTTATCCTTAAACAGGAAGAATGAATCCAACTCTGAATCTCAGGAGAGTGGTGCAAGAATATATTATGTCATGTGGGTAAAGAATGGAAGAAATGAGGAATAGGCCAAGGGTTATATATTTCTTCAGCTTTCCAAGGTTGTCAAGTGGTCCCTTTGCTGTCCATCATTGTCACAGAAAATATCTACTTATTGTTATCTATAATTCAAGACTTTTAAGCTTGAAATGGCAAATACTGTTTGGGGAAAGAGTTTATAGGGAAGAAAAGTGGCAAGGGTTTTGAGTGTTTGTGAAAGTTGATTTTGTCCTATATGTTTTAGAGACCTCAGCAACAATCAGATTTCAGAAATTGCACCTGATGCTTTCCAAGGCCTTCGTTCACTCAACTCTCTGTGAGTAGTCAGTAGGGGAAAACATATGAAATATATTACTACAGTTATGGATGCAAATTCCTGCTTGCATGTTGAGAAAGAATGTTCTTCTTTCGTAACTCCACTTGCACAACTTAACTGATGCCAACCAGAGTAATACACAATATCCTGCAAATGCCAAGCTGGAACTCCCTGAAGATGCAAATCTCTGTTCCCGTCTTTCTTTGACCAATATTTTCTATAGCTATTTCAGTTTCTAGATACTGCTAAATCTCCTTCTTTAGAAATTCATTTGGCTCATCTCCTAAATACAATGTGTAGAATAGTTACCTCATAATTCATTTTCATAGTCAGTTAGTTAGTTTCAGAGAGAAAATATTTCTGTGAATCAGGTTTTCATGCCATTATGCTGATTAATTATACTACAGTATTGCAATTCTTCCTTTCAGGGGGTTTGCAGTGGAATGTTTGAAAACTGCTGCTTTATAGAGTTTTAGCTACTCATCTGACTTAAGGAGCTGCATATTTTGGGTGTATTGGATACAATATTTATAGGAACCCAGTTTTTAATCTTTTTAAATGCTAAAACATTGTTGACATAAGGAAACTGTATATTTAAAAATGAGCCTAAGATTAAACAATACACGATAGCCTCCTCTCTCAATACACTATACAGGGCATCGCTAATCCAAGGACTGATTTTATTTCTTTTTCAGAGTCTTGTATGGGAACAAGATCATGGAATTGCCCAAAGGAGTATTTGGGGGCCTCTATGCACTACAACTACTGTAAGCACCAATAAGTAATAAATAGCTAAGTGGCTATCTGGATATCAGCATAGTAGGAGACCATTAGATGCCTCTATTACAGTCATCTAGAACTTTATTTCCAGTGACATAGTTATTATTTATTTTCAGAAACTAAGAGCTTCCCCAATTGCTTAAAAACTAATGATACTGTACTCTGTTTTCCTCACCGCCTGCCTTACTCATTTATATTTTCCTCACATTTTCACCCCTAGTTGCTATCATTTCATTTCCGGCACCAGCTTCGACATCTCTTCCTAGCCTACCTTTATTCCCCTTCCAGCTGCATTATTCCAGACGGAAACATTGTTTGTTGACAGCCCTATCAATCTTCCCTGTGGACTTTTATCTCTGTCCCTTTACTTGACTTGAATTAGGGATGGATAAATAGCTGTATACTTTTTGTCATTTTTCCCAACCTTAAATGAATGGCATCAGTTCTTAAAGACAACTACTGAAATGCAGATTACCCTGTACATATATTTGTTTACTCTTTCTTCTAATCCACAGTTTTGCAAGCAGTTTCCATGATATGATATAATGTGGTACATTATTCCTAGTAAGATGTGCATGAATACAGTTAATCATACAGCTTGAAAGATGCAAATATTATTTATTTATTTATTTATACAATTTATTGGCTACTTGAAAGATGCAAATATTAAAGAATAACTTTACTTAACTTTTATATTGACTTCAGGTTAAAATGCAGGTTTAATTTATTTATTTGCATGAGCTTTACTAGTAGTAACTTGGTGGGGTGCACCTGGGTAGGTCCTTTGCATAATGAGCAAATAATTTTGTCAAGTATCCAGTACTGTTATCACAGCATGTGCACACATTACTACAGTATGATTGCTCCATCACTCCAGGCTACTGAATGCCAACAAGATTAACTGCATTCGGGCAGATGCCTTTGCTGATCTGCAGAACCTCTCACTGCTCTCTCTTTATGACAACAAGATCCAGACCCTGGCCAAAGGCACTTTTGCCACCCTGCGTGCCATCCAGACACTGTGAGTGCCAGCTTCCGTACAGATTTGTCTAGTAATGATGGGGTGGCAGGAGGATGGTAGAAGATTTGAATTCTGGAGTGCTAAGGGGAAGGCCGGCCAGAGTCTGAGGGAAAAGAACCAGGAGATTACCAGGAAGCTCATCAGGCAACTTTGGGTCAGCAAAAACCATTCCATGGGGTTGGTGTGAGGTAAAAAGAATGGAGGACAAAGTGACAAAGGCAGGTTATAAACCTAATGAATCCATAAATCATGAATTAATAAAATAAAATAAATTCCTAGAGGATGTTCCAGAGCCATTGGCATGCCTCTATGATCTTTGAGAGCTGCCAAAGAGAGGGGCTACTGAAAAAGCATTCAGCTTTGCACTGGCTAGAAGCACCATCTTAGCAGCCACACATGGCTCTCAGATCAACCACCTGAGCTGCCCACAGATTCCTGAATGGTTTTACTCAGTTGTTCTTTTTTCTTTCCTACTGCAGCCATCTGGCCCAGAACCCCTTTATTTGTGACTGCAACCTGAAGTGGCTGGCAGACTTCTTGCGTGCCAATCCTATTGAGACAAGTGGTGCTCGTTGTGCCAGTCCCCGGCGTTTGGCCAATAAGCGCATTGGACAGATCAAGAGCAAGAAATTCCGCTGTTCCCGTATGAGCTGCTTTCCTGCTATAGGGTTGCTTTTGAATTTGGGTCTAGGAGAGTGATAATGGGTGCCCTTTGCATATTCTAGTTAACACACCTTTCAAGAGATTTTGTCTCAACACATAACAGACTATAAAAAAGATATAGAAATGTTCTCCCATCTTTTCTTTCTTTCTTTCTTTCTTTCTTTCTTTCTTTCTTTCTTTCTTTCTTTCTTTCTTTCTTTCTTTCTTTCCTTCCTTCCTTCCTTCCTTCCTTCCTTCCTTCCTTCCTTCCTTCCTCCCTTCTTCCTTCCTTCCTTCACATAATGCCTCCTTTGCATTTCAGTACCTCCCATTTTTAAATATTCTTGTGCTCAGAGGTCTAAGGAATCAGGATACATATAAGCCATAAGCCGTCTTACACCCTGAAAGTGAACAACAGGAATGGCGTGATTGAAATGACCAACTAGCCTGCAATTCAATCTCTTAGTTAATGTCTAGAACACAGAGATAGATCTGTTTACTATAAATTGGTTGACTAAGTGTTCTAACCTCTTCATTTGAAAAAAAAAAATCTTGTGCCAGAACATATGTACAGGCTTGCTGTAATATACCTGAAAGAGTTGTGTTTGCTGTATTTACATTAATATTCTTTGCCCACCTTTCTTTACAGCCAAGGAACAATACTTCATTCCAGGTAAAGGAAAATATTATAATGGCATATGCTAGGATTGATATATTTATTGAATGCATTTTTTTTGTTGAGCAGAAATTTCAGAATTGCCCTTTAAGATGAATGGTTTATGTTAAAACTTCCAAGTGCAATTGAATGGCTTATGTTTAAATAACTTATGTTAAAACTTGCAGGTGTAGCTCAGTACTGGTAATTACCTGTAAAATCTTTTGTGGCATAAGCCTTGTTATCTAAGGGAGCATCACTCTTCTGTAGTTTTGCCTGTTCTGTATGCTTATCCAGAGTTGATGTATCCAGGATTCGTCTATTAAGCAATATCATCTGATGGGTTCTAGAAAATGTGCTTTCACTGTTCATGCGCCCCCAGGACAACATTGTCTTCCCCTTCCCCAACCATGTTTAAAACAATCTTTAAAACGTAGTCTTTCCTTGGTTTAGAATGGATTACATGTGGGGTAATACAGGTAGTCCTTGACTTACAACAATTTGTTTAGTGACCATTTGAAGTTACAATGGTACTGAAAAAAGTGACTTATAACCATTTTTCATAGTTACAACCATTGCAGCATCTCCATGGTCATATGATCAAAATTCAGAGGTTTGACAACTGACTCATATTTATAATGGCTGCAGTGTCCCAAAGTCATGTGATCACCTTTTGTGACCTTCTGACAAGCCAAGTCAATGGGGAAGCCAGATTCCCTTAAAAAACAGTGTTACTAACTTAACAACTGCAATGATTCACTTAACAAGTGTGGCAAGAAAGGTTATAAAATGGAGCAAAATTAACTTAATAAATGTCTCACCTAGCAACAGAAAGTTTGAGCTCAATTGTGGTTGTAAGTTGAGGACTATGCAACCAGGTACTTTATGCAACAGTGGCCGTGGTTACATGTTGCTACAGCAACTCCAAAACAAGAATCCCCACTTCAGAGGCGGATGGAGAGAGCAATGTTTAGCCTGAGTTAGTTAGAAGATGAACTGAAAACCCCAATGGGAAAATTGGTTTTCAGAGCAGAATTATAACTAGAGTTAACTTTTAAAAGCAAGCATGATGAGATCTATCCGAGCAAGAACAATGAGATCTGATGAAGTGACATAAAACACTTATGTGGAAAGACCTTTATTCCTGACTATGAAATAGTAAGAGTACATTTGGAAGGCTAACCAATGGAAAATCCTGCTTAATATTCTTGCAGGCTGATCTATCAGGCTCTTTTTATTGAGAGCACAGGGGTAGAGAAAGGAAATATTTTGCTTTTGGAGATGATCCCTGCTCTTCTCTGTTGTGTGCAGAGAAGTGACCATGATTACACCCAAGTGTAGAGAGTAGTAAGGAGCATTTCCTTGTCTTTTAGAAGAAGGTTCCCTAGCAGTACAGCTATCTTTAATTCACACTTCATTTTTCTGGCAGGTACGGAGGATTATCATTTGAACAGTGAATGCCATAGTGATGTGGTTTGCCCAGCCAAGTGCCGCTGTGAAGCCAATGTGGTGGAGTGTTCCAATCTGAGGCTGACAAAGATCCCAGAGCGCCTCCCACAAGCTACTGCTGAATTGTAAGCTCTGAACTTGCCCTGCCCATCACTGAGCATCCATTCATGTCTTTTCACAATCCAAACAGACTGCTCTTTCCTTCTTTGTCTTCCCTATGGCTCCTTCACACAATGAATTGTGAAGTGTCATTATTTTTAGGATCTGTTCTGCCACTGTTCCTAAATAAGATAAAGTGAGATGCAATACTATTCCATGTGTAGCCTCTTTGGAGAACTCTGTACAAATTTTATTTTTTATTTTATTTATTTATTTTTGTCAATCGCTTAAAAGATAATAGGTATAAGTATAAACATAGTTATGAATACATGAAATGGGTACATATAAGAAAAATAAAAGAAACAATAGGACAGGGACGGTAGGCACGTTGGTGCGCTTATGCACGCCCCCTCTTAGGAAAGGGGTGAGGTCAATAGGAGACAGTCTAAGGTTAAAGTTTTTGGGGTTTGGGGAAGAAACCCCGAAGATGGGGGTTTCCCTATTCTGGATGATATTTGTATAAGAAAGCATGGGTCTTATATTGTTCATGCAGCATAAGTCTTTTCTCTCAGGCTTGCATATTTATTTCATTTTATTTTATTTCCTGTGCAGACGCTTGAATAACAATGAAATCACAGTAGTGGAGGCGACAGGTATCTTCAAGAAACTTCCACATTTAAAGAAAATGTGAGTTATATGGATGAGAGCTTCTTGGAACACATTGCTCCTTATATAGAATTTGGAGTGGGCTTTACAGCATAGCAATATTTTTTAAAGATGTGGCAGAGAAAGAGCTGACAAAGTTCCTACAGGCATTGTTATAAATGGCTATAAAGAGCTATGCTGGATCCATCTACTATCTTCTTGCATATATTAAGTCCACAACAAGGGCATTGTGTAATAGCACCCTTCTGTTCACATTGCCTAGCAATTTTAGGAGGCATATGTCTTCTGATAGTGGGAGTAATACATAGCTAGTTTAACTAGTGTTATTCTTTGGGAAACAGATGCAAATATGCCTAGACTTTGATCAATCTCTTAGCAATTTGCTTGAGGTTAAAAAATTAGGCCTAAAATTATGACAGATGTTCAAGTGGATGCAGAACTAGTCTGGGGCGGGGGGGATTAAAAGCTGCTAAATAAAACCCACTTTCAGCATTGGATCTATTGGAACTTGTCTTCTTTTATTACTGTTGAAGTTACAGATCCTGGAAGACTGTGAACTAAGATGCAACCCTAGTTCTTATATTGACTTTCTGCTCCTTGCTTTCCTAGAAATTTGAGCAACAACAAAGTCTCAGAGATCGAGGATGGGGCCTTTGAGGGGGCAGCCTCAGTGAGCGAGTTACATTTGACTGCTAACCAGTTAGAGTCAGTGCGCAGCTCCATGTTCCGGGGCTTGGATGGGCTGCGAACACTGTAAGTCAGGCCTAATTGGGAATAGTGGGGGGGAGGAGCACCATTTCGCAGAATATTGATGCTTCATCCTGACAACTAAATAATTTGTTGCTGCAAAATGGCTTCTTCCCATCTTCTTTTTTCTCCTCAGGATGCTGAGGAACAATCGCATCAACTGTATTCACAATGACAGCTTCACTGGGCTGCGCAATGTGCGCCTTCTCTCCTTGTATGACAATCAGATCAGCATTATTTCACCGGGGGCTTTTGATACATTGCAGTCACTCTCTACTCTGTGAGTTGTGAGGAAGGGAAATTTTAGTTTAATATAGCCTATGGTCCTTTCTCTTGGATTTTTATTTTATTTTTCCTTTCCAAACTATTCTCTGGTCTCAGAAATGTGCTTCCATCATGAACTTATCCAGGTTCTGGAGTGTTCCCATTTGAAATTTAGTATAGTTATCAGAGAACTGTTTGCAAAGAGTCAGATCTCTAGAGTCATGACTAGACAAGAGGAAATTTTCATTCGGGAGAATGGCCCTCTTCACTTTCAGTGGGGGCCATAGTGGAAATGCTGCAGTTGCTGAAGTAGGCATTTATCACTGTTTCAAAACATGGGATGTTGCTGAGAAACTATTTTGCATATTACTAATATTTGATTTTATCTCGCAATTTTGCAAGTCTCTTGATGGGGAAGTAAAGCTATTAAAAATACAGAAATGGTAACAAATGAATATTTATTTGCTTGAGTCAAAATAGAGTTTCATCTTATCTTCTAAGCTTGCTCTTGCTCTTTACAGTTGCAGGGGGAGAACTGAGATACAAGGGTAACAATTTGCCTAAGGCAACTTAATGAGTTTATATTTCAAAGGGAAGACTTGTGCAAGTTTTCTTAACTCAGAAGTCCTTAATTTAGTTCATGATCTTCCCAAATGAAAGATGGTCTAGAGTAGTGTTGGGAAAGACACAAGAGAACAGACAGTTCTACTGAATTGGACGGAAGCTCCGTGTTACCCAACATTCTGTTCTCATAATGGCCAACCAGAAGCTCACAGGAAGCCCAGACGCACAATACCAGTATACAGGGGTGAGTTTTAAAAATTTTAGCAAAGGATTCTCTGCCCAGTTGCTTAGTGGGTGTGGCCATGGGGGTTTGACCTAGTTGGCCTCTTGCACCACGGAGGGGCGGGGGGTGTTTTTGCCCTCCTCAGGCTCTGGAAGCTTTTCTCAAGCCTCCAGGAAGGTGAAAACGGCCTCCCCCAGGCTCCAGGGGCTCTCTGGAAGTTGGAAATAGGACCATTTCTGGCCTTCCTAAACTTCCGGGAGGCCCATTTTTTGCCCTCCCTGAGCGAAAAGCCAATCTGAATGGTCTACGGTTGGTCTGTTCTTGAAACCTTGAATAATTCATGGTAATCAATGAAGACCACTCTTAATTACCAGCAGTAATTACCAGCAGCTCCCCAATCCTACAGACCATAATTATAAAACGATGGTGTAACAATATTTTAACATCCCCTTTTGGGAAAGAGTGGCAGTAAACAATGCTAGTCTAGGTGCTAGTTATCAAGTTAGATAATATGTAAAGTATTATCAACTTGATAATATGTAAAGTAGATTTATATTATCAAAATATAATTAGATGTTTACCAGATATGAGAAGGGTGATTGGTTTAAAAGAGGTCAGGAAACTTCATTCCAACTGTAGGCAGTTAAAATTTCCATGGACAGTGGTATTATTTATCTTCTTTACATAACCTTTGAACCCAGGAACCTACTGGCTAACCCCTTCAATTGCAATTGTCATCTGGCCTGGCTGGGTGATTGGCTTCGCAAGAGGAAGATTGTGACTGGGAATCCACGCTGCCACAATCCAGATTTTCTGCGCCAAATCCCACTACAGGATGTTGCCTTCCCTGACTTCAGGTGTGAGGAAGGTAACTTATGGGCTTTTAGATTTTGGGTAACAACAAGATTTGGACAACAAAGCAAATATGCAAGCTTTACACAGTGAGGTTTTTTATATATGTGCGCCAAATCATTTTGTATCTTCTAAAAGAACAGTGTGATCCAGATTAATAATCATGCTTAAACATGCTGCAAAGTTCTAATTGACTTCTTTATCCCATTGTAAATCTAAAATAGCATAAGGTACTCACATAAACAGACACTGCAAAATAATGGACAGTCTCATTCTATCAACATATTTTGCTTAGATTTTTACTTTTGAATCATATAGTTCAGTTCCATTAACGTATCAGTTTACACATTTTGATGCACATGGCTAAATAAAATATCTATATTGCTCAGTCTACCCATTTTTGCAAATATTTCCTTTAATATGTACATATCATGAACTTTTACCAATATACACATTTTTGTGTGCCTTTCTTTCCAGATGTTTAAACCTATCCCAATCAGCAAACTATTTTTGTATGAATGTTTTATTCAGAAAATTACATCAGAGTATCAGGAAAATCATAAATATCAAATAATGACAGCTGCATTTTTGTCTACATATAGGTTAGAAAAACTTGAATTTTCCATTGAAATGATAACTGAATTAGTTTTTCCTTCACTTTTAATGTGTCAGACCTCTAGTGGTCTAACTTGAGCAAGTCATTCCAAAGGTGCAAAAGCAACTCATACCTTGTATTCACTGAAATGGGGACAGCATAAAAGGCTTTGATGAAAACCCCCAAAAATACAGGTGAAAGTGAGGTGAGGACTAGAGTGGAGTTACATGCAATGACTCATTTCAGATTCCTTTGGGCACTGTGGAGAAATTCTACGAGCTGCAATTTGTGGGACAGTTGTACAGTTTTCTGCACTCTTCCTACTCTTTGGATAGAAATTATCATATGTCATGTTGACCTTGGCTATGTCATTGAAAAATACATGGGCATAACCAACTGGCCTAATTTGACATACACAATTTTGTGTCCTTTAGATATATAGGAACTAAGCATTGAAGGGTAGCTCAAGGTATAGAAAACCAATCTAGTATCTTCAAGCCACAAATTAGCTGAAATGTTATTTTTCCTAAATATGCATGGAGTTATAGTTATGTAGTGATTCCTAGAGTTGTGTCTACTGATTTTAAGCATTCTTTTTTAAGCTTGAACAGTTGGTTAAAGGCGAAGCAATTTAATTAGCTATGATGTTTAACCATCCACGTTAAGTAAGTGAAGTATCTTGATGCAAAATACTGATTCACTGAAGGAATAAATCATGTGAATTTGGCAAGCACATATACATCATTGGCCTTGATCCAATGCAGTAGCTGCTTTCAACATAGCCTTTGTGTGGAGAATAGGTAGGGATGGCTCCAACCCAGAAAAAATTTATCGCAGTAACTTAGCTTTTTGAGTATACTTCTCTGCCTTGAAACCTTCTTATAAATCAGTACAAAGGCACTGTTATGAAAGGGACCCTTCCATCACTTCCCATAAAAACCTACATTGTTATTTGTAATAAATTAATCACATCAGTTGGTTAACATCCCAAGTTCTAATTGTTCCTGACATTTCTCACTCTTGAAGACCTACATATTAATAGAAAACCCAGAATTTCTTGCAAAGATTTGAGACAATTCTTTTATCTCATGTTGCATTCTTCTTGGCTTGTCCCTTGGCAGGTCAGGAGGAGACCATCTGCTTCCCACGTCCTCAGTGCCCCCAAGAGTGCACTTGCCTAGACACAGTAGTTCGCTGCAGCAATAAGCACCTGAAAAGCCTCCCAAAAGGGATACCCAAGAATGTTACTGAACTGTGAGTATAGATATGTAGGATATCGGCTGGAGGGGGCATTATGAGAACTGGCATGTTGTAGCCATGGATGAAATGGTCAGCATAACTTTTTAGGCTAACAATCACACTTGGTTTTGAGGTGGTGCTAGGGACTGGAGTCCCCAAAAGTAGAACAAAAATATGGGTGGAATCAGTACAAAACTTAATTTCTTTTAGAAGACATTATATTAATTAAATCCAGTTAATATGATTGTTTGCCATGTATTTTAACAGTTTTTTAAAATCACATTAAAAATGACACATGCGACTAGCAAATTTTGCAAAGTGATATTAGAGTTATACCCACATTTTTAGGGGCTGGTTGGATTGTACTCTCTGGATTTGAAGCGGCAAACTGACGAATGCATCTAATCTCTTGAGCTGTACAATATTTGCAATTTTGCTGCCATTAGTATGAAGAAAGATTTAAAATATTTTTGGATATTTTGAACTATTATTTCTGTGTGGCAAATGCATTTATTGGGGTATTAAGTTTGTTCTTCTGGTTTATCATCCACAAATAATTAATCTGTGGCATGCAGAAAAGACCACAATTATCAATATGTTGCTTTGTAATGTTAATGAACCATCTGCATAGTGATAAGAAGACAAGGTAATATACCTTCATACTATACATTTCACACACAGAGATCTTGAACTTTGCTTTTTTAGCGGTTTTTACTCTTTACTATTTTGCAGCTATTTGGATGGCAACCAATTCATCCTTATTCCAGGACAACTCTCCACCTTCCGTTACTTGCAGCTGGTGTAAGTGTCCAAGAAGCTCTAAGAAGTTATTCATCTGATGAAACCTACAGTGGTCTTTCCTGGAGATGGTAGATTAAATATAAGGATCATAACACCCTGTAGGATGTTCTGAAAACTGCTAAGATCTTCACCATAATCTAGATGCATTTTCTCCAATTTGCTGACTCGAGATGAGTAGGTGTGACCTAGATTCCTTTGCTGCATATCTAATTGGACAAGGAATAAATAGGAAGAGACATAAATTGTAACTCAATGTGTTGTTAATTGATGTAGTGCTACAAATTAAAGCTGGTGCAGAAGATAAGGGGGTATATAGCAACTCTTAGTAGAAGCAGATGGTCAGGATGTTACTAATATGCCAGTGAAGCATGACATAGTTATAAACCAAAGTAAAACATAAGGCCAGACTGCCCTGTACAACCCAGTGATTTATCTTTCATATTCTTTTTTTCACTAATTAGGAAAAGGCAATATTTCATTAAAAGCATAGAATGCCATAGAATTATGTACATTGAAACAGAAGAGGATAACACAAGACCAACAAACAGTCAGGAGAGTTAGTCTCCTCTTACCTTACAGCATGTATTCTCTATAAGAAAACATTTACATTATACAAAATGATGCTTGAAGCAGAAAATGGAAAAATCTTAAGAAAAAAAATTATTAGGAAACATTTTTAGATTCAATCTTCTTACTGATTACTCTTCTTAATTTAGTCTTCTTAGTCATGACACCTTCTTACAGCAAATAAAGTTGCAGGGTTCTTACAAGAAAAACTCGGCCATTTTGGATAGGATACAGCTAATTTAAAGTAGAATAATGGATTGCATCACACAATTGTCATGCAGTTAGTTGCATAAAAGTGCTGATAAACCATAAAGCAGATTTATCAGTATATGTGATAGATATCCTGGTGCTGCAATTGCAAAGGATTGTGGATTTTTGCTTGAGAAATGAGAGGAAGGGAGGAAGATTGAGATAAAAATGATATTAGAACCTGCACTGTGCTTCTGTTTTGCAGAGACCTGAGCAACAATAAGATCAGTTTCCTCAGCAACAATTCCTTCACCAATATGAGCCAACTGACTACTTTGTGAGTGTTTTCTAACAGAGCTGAACCTAAAAGAGTTGTGCTACTTCAGATTGTAGGGACAGATAATCATTTACATCCACTCAATTTTTATCCCTTCTCCTCGAAAGCTAGCAGGAAATCCAAATTCTTGCTGCCTCTGTAGCACATTCTTACCAGGTACCTGGAACAGGCCTAAGCTGACCTGCTCTCTATCCAGCTTTAGCACAAGATGACCCAAGGCCTGTGATCTGGCTATAATTCCAGCCCTGCACCATATCAACTAGCATTTGAAAAGCCTGTTCCATTTAGAATGCATAATGCTGTAATCATGCACATTTTTTTTCTTTTCCCAGTGGCCAATTTTTTTAAAAAAACATGTAGTTAACTGACCACTATTTGGCAGAAAAGAATACAATTAATGTATGGGATGTAATTACACAATATGTGAATGTTTAAATTGTTTCTGCCTCTCTCTAATTTCACCTAGGATCCTCAGCTACAATGCACTGCAGTGTATCCCCTCACTAGCCTTTGAAGGTCTCCATTCGCTACGGCTGCTGTATGTATCTTGTGTTTTGCACCCAATTCATATCACCTGTCCCTCCTTATTCATTTCTCTGAGGGATCTCCTGTTTGTGGTTTACTGGAGAATGAATTTTGCCTGATCATTATTTTGTTTTAATAGATTGCAGCCAGGCAAAGAATACGGAACATTTGGAATTGGGGGTGGGTAGGTGTTGTAGAGCGGCGGAGGAACGAGGCTGAACCAGAGTGAAGCGTAAAAGGCTTTATTGCAATGAATAAAGGGTTGCCGCGTCTGCCTTCTCGCTAGGCAGGCTAGCTGGCGGCAACGGAGCTGGCACTGCTCGACAGCCGCCTTTTATAGCCGGCTGTCAAACGGTGCCAGCCAATGGGAGCGGCTGGTGCTCCCGCTCAAACAGCGGACCTGGTTGGGGACTCCAACCAGTCCCAAAGACATAACACTCCTTTCCCCCAGCTGGGAGCATGCGTAGTCCTTCAGGTAAGTTGGTTGTCTACGCTGGCGGCCAGAACGTCGCAACCTGGGCAAGCTGCTGGCTGGCGTCAAGTCCTTGCCCCCGGGAATTGTCTCGGAGATTGTTGGGCAGTGGGTTCGGTCAGGTGTGGTGCTCTGTGAATTAGGTAAGTCCCCATGTTCGGGCTGACCTTGGCGAGTCGCTTGGTCCGGCCGGCAGACAGGTTCGCTTGGCTGTTGGTTCGGTGTCCCTTGTTGACAGCTCGGGCCCTCCAGCAAACTCTCCTGGTTGATGGGGTAGATCGGATCCTGCAGGGAGCTCCCGTCTGGGTAGGCTGGTACCGGCAGGGAGTCCTCAGTGCTAGGAGGTTGGGCTGGGTTGGTATCAGTTGTGCTTTTCCATCGCCTTCTGAGCTGGTCCACGTGCCTATGCCACAGGCGTCCATCTTCCAGGAGGACCCTGTAGGATCTAGGACCTGTGACTGACACAACTTGACCTGGTACCCACAGAGGATCCCCTGCATAATTCCTGGCGTACACCAGGTCATGCAAGGCAAAGTCCCTGACCAAACTGTCAGATCCTAAAGGGGTGTCCGGGCAGTAGTGGGGGTGCAACCTGTCCAGGGTGGTCCTAAGGCGTCTCCCCATCAAGAGCTCGGCAGGGGATTTATTTGTAGCGGTGCATGGCGTCGTATGTTGGCTCAGGAGGTAACGTGACAGTTTGGAATGCCAGTTTTCCTGGCCAAACCTGGCAAGTGCCTCTTTTGCTGACCTGACTGCCCTCTCAGCCATCCTGTTACTAGCGGGGTGAAAGGGGGCTGTAAGGATGTGTCTGATGCCCAGGTTGGCAACGTACGTGCTAAACTCACATGACGTGAACTGGGGGCCATTGTCAGACACCAGTGTGTCAGGGAGCCCATGGGTAACGAAGAAGCGGGTCAGGGCCTTAACAATTGCTTGGGTGGTTGTCGAGGGTAGTAGGGCCAAGTCTATCCATTTGGAATAAGAGTCTACTACAACCAAGAAGGTCCTGCCATGTACTGGTCCAGCCAGGTCGATGTGCAGGCGAGACCAAGGACCACTAGCACTCTCCCACTTGGTAGGCATGGCTGCTGGTGGGGCAGCCCTGGTTTCTTGGCAAGGTTGGCATGAGCTTACCCAGTTGTAGATTTGGGCATCCATGCCGGGCCACCAAACGTAGCTGCGGGCCAGAGCCTTCATCCTTACGATGCCCGGGTGGCCCTCGTGAAGTACCTTCAGGATGGGTACACGAAGAGTGGCTGGGATGACTACCCTTGTCCCCCACAACAGACATCCTTGTAGTTTCGACAATTCCTGCTTACGGGTTTTGAAAGGAGCAAAGTCAGCGGTGTATTGTGTTTCCGGCCACCCCCTTCCCACCCAGTCCATAACTTGGGCAATTATTCTGTCTTTTTTTGAGTGCGCAGCAATGTCCTCGGCTGTAACCGGCAATTTAAGTTCGTTAACTTCAAAAATGGCATGAACAGGTGCTGGGTCTTCGACTGGGACTGGTAGGGGGCAGCGACTAAGGGCATCGGCGTGACTCAAGTTTTTTCCAGGGCGATGCACCAACTTGAATGAATAAGCGGCCAGGAACAAAGTCCACCTGGTCATTCTAGGTGATAGTACCTGTGGGGTTTGCTTATCCCCTGATAACAGCCCCAGGAGTGGTTTATGGTCGGTTATAAGTTCAAAATGGTGCCCAAACAAAAATTCATGAAACTTTTTACTGCAGCTACTGCAGCCAAGGCCTCCTTATCAATTTGGCTGTAGTTCCTTTCTGCAGTAGAGAAGGTCCTAGAGAAGAAAGCGATTGGTGCCTCGGAACCGTTGGGAAGCCTGTGGCTCAGAACAGCCCCAATCCCAAAGGGGGATGCATCAGCAGCTAGGACCAGGGGAAGTCATTGATCAAATTGGATTAAGACTGCATCAGATGTGAGTAAGGATTTGACTGACTTGAAGGCATGGGCTTCTTTGGGTCCCCAATGCCAGGGGGATTCTTTGTCTAACAGTCTGTGTAAGGGTTCAGCAATAGATGCTTTGTGCGGGAGAAATGAGGCATAAAAGTTTAGTAGCCCCAGAAAGGCTTGGAGCTCCGTCTTGTTAGTTGGTGTAGGCGCCTCATGGATAGCCTTTACTTTGGATTCGACTGGGTGAATGCCAGAGGCATCTATCCTATACCCCAGAAAGTCCACTTGCCTAGTGGCGATGGCGCACTTCTCCCTTTTAAGTTTGAGGCCATGCTGCCTAAACTTCTCTAGGACTGCTCTGACCCTCTGTATGAGCTGAGGTCTGTCAATTGCTGAGACTAAAATGTCATCGAAGTAAGGGACAACCCCTGGGAGACCTTGGAGAATCCTTTCCATGAGGGATTGGAATATACCCGGGGCTACACTTACGCCGAATTGGAGGCGTTTGCACTTGAATGCCCCTCTATGTGTGACTATGGTTTGTAACTCAGCTGTCTGATCATCCACAGGGAACTGTTGGTATGCCTGGGACATATCTAATTTGGCAAAGATGGTGCCGGGTTCGAAGGTGTGTAACAGGTGTTGAATAACAGGGACAGGGTAGGAGCTGACCTGTAGATAACGATTGAGGGTGGTCTTATAGTCTGCGCAGATTCTTAAACTGCCATCTTTCTTGAGTGGGGTGACTATGGGGGTCTCCCATTTGGCAAAGTCAGTTGGTTCTAACACCCCTTGCTTTAGTAACTTATCTAATTCTAGATCTAACTTGGGACGGATGGCGAAAGGCACTCTGCGTGGCTTAAGGTGAAGAGGAATTGCTTGGGGGTCCACAGAGAAGGAGATGGGGGTGCCAGAATAACAACCCAGCTCGCTGCTAAAAACATCAGAGTAATCTGAGAATAGGGCGTCTACGTCAGAAGTTGAGACAGCATGGATCCCAGTTACACTAAGGCCGAGGGAGGGGAACCAATCTAGCCCCAACAGACTGGGGAAGGCACCATTAACAACCACCAAAGGCAAACGGCCTTTAAAGGATTGGAATTGAACTAAAAACTTGCCTTTTCCGAGGACAGGAATGTTCTTGCCCTGGTAGTCCCGCAGTGTCAGGTGGCATCTCTGCAGCTTCTTCTTCGCAAATCTGGGATGAATCTTCTTTAGGGTTTCCCAGGAGATGATTGAAAGTGCAGATCCCGTGTCTACTTCCATCCTGCAGGGCTTACCTTCTAAAGAAACAGAAATACTGATTTTATTAGGAGTCTGGGAAGTTTGGTTAGCGTGGTAGCAGGTATAGCAGTCCTCCACTTGCCTTTGGAAAGTATTAGGTGGTGGAGGTCTTTGAGGAAAGGTTCGCCCTGCTTGGCAGATTCTAGCGAGGTGGCCTTTCTTTTGACAATTCAGGCAGATGGCGTTCTTAAACCTGCAGGATGCCCTAGAGTGGGAGCCCCCGCAAGCTAGGCAAATGGGAGGTTGCTTGAGGGCGAAGTTGTTTCTCTGTCCTGCTCCTACCTGTGAAGGCTTTTGTTGCTTAAGGCGGTTAATGTCTGTTGAGTCTATGGGGTCTTCTTCAAGGAAAACTTCCTCTGAATGGATGGTGGAACTGCTGGGTTTTACAGGAGTTCCTTGAATTTCAGCTGCTGATTGGGCAGAGAGCTCAGCAGCTTGGGCTTCCTCCACGGCTAAAGCTAGGTTTAAGTCCTTTTTGCTAGCAAACGTCTTTGAAGCCTAAGGTCTCTAACCCCACAGACGATCTGGTCTAATAACATGTCTTCTAGGTAGTCTCTGAAACCACACTATAAGGCAGCTGTCCTCAGAGCTGCCACATACTCATTAATTGACTCTCCCTCAGCCTGTTTTCTGGTTCGGAAAGCATATCTCCTGGCTATCTGGGATGGCTTAGGTGAGTAGTGGTTGGAGAGGATCTCTTGGAGTTCATCCCACGGAATGCTCCTGATAGCGCGAGGAGCAACTAGTGCTGTAGCGGTGTCAAAAACCGCAGCCCCACAGTAGCTGAGGAAATAGGATTTTTTCCTGTGTTCAGCAGCATCTGCTAAACCGATGGCATCGAGGAAGTAGCTGAAACGGTTTTTGTATGAGTCCCACGTTTCCTCGGCTGGCTTGAATGGCGGGAATGTCGGATTGGCATTCATTTTGGAAACGGTAGGGCTCGTCCCTTCAGTCTTGATTCAAAATTTGCGCTCTTAGAAGAGCGCTTGCAGCTGCGCTTATCAGGCGGTGTCTGTCTCTCCGGCTACGGAGGCTTTTTTGAATTTCGCGCCCTTTGTGAGCGCCGGCGGCTGCGGCTTCAGCGCCCGTGACTTCGCTCTAGTGACTACAGCTCAAACCCGGAGGCTTTTTGAATTTCGCGCTCTTTGTGAGCATCGGCGGCTTCAGCGCCTGTGGCTCGCTCTATGTGGCTTCAGCTCTTCGGAATCGCACTACTGGTAGCCTCTGATCGCATCCCGCCCTCGTCGCCAGTGTTGTAGAGCGGCGGAGGAACGAGGCTGAACCAGAGTGAAACGTAAAAGGCTTTATTGCAATGAATAAAGGGTTGCCGCGTCTGCCTTCTCGCTAGGCAGGCTAGCTGGCGGCAACGGAGCTGGCACTGCTCGACAGCCGCCTTTTATAGCCGGCTGTCAAACGGTGCCAGCCAATGGGAGCGGCTGGTGCTCCCGCTCAAACAGCGGACCTGGTTGGGGACTCCAACCAGTCCCAAAGACATAACAGTAGGTGTGGAGGAAATGACTTCCATTTTAAAGGACCAATCATAAATCACACATTTACTATAAGGCAAATTTAGGACGCATCTCTCCATCATTACCCTAGCCTAGCCTCCCGAATACTTTCTACTACCTCAAAATCAACTTTGATTTTTACAGGCAGGTGGGCTGACTACCAAATAAAGGAGTATATTGCTTAAAGAGAATATTAGAGGCTGGATCTTTACTTTGCTGCAGGCCAAGTTCCGTTTTATGTTTAAACTAAAAGATGCTTTAAATAAAAAAGTGTTTGGAGTGTTTGGAGAGTCCAAAGAAATGGCCGTGGGGTAGAGGGGCCCTTGGGTCCCATCCCCCCTTATTGTTGGGTGCCTGGTTATTTCCTTCATATAGTCCATGTTTGTATAAGGTATATGTACAACTATTGTCTTGCATTATTGTCCGTTACTCACTTGTGTTTCCTGCCTAGGAAAACATTCTCTTGTATGAGTTCATTTAATAATGGAGACCAGAATTCCCATCCCATAGAAGCTTAAATTGCCTTTATTTTGATGTTCTGGAGACCAGAAATGGCGTAATGGCAGAGAAAGCAACCCCTTGATATACATTTATGTAAATTAGAATATACCTGTAAGTTATGGTGTCCGATATAGCGAAGTAATGAAGGTTGAGCTGAAAAATACAAGAAACAAAAGTTAATTGAGAATAGAGAAAATGTGTGTTATAATAGTAATAAATATCTAGGGCTTCTCTTTCTTATCTCCCTTGTCCTTGCTTCCCATCGTTTTCCTGGCCTCTAAATATTCTTTCTCCTTGTGATCAACATTTCTTTGTCTTCCTATTTATGGCTTTACTAGCATTTTTATTGCCCCTCTATAGGGCCCAGGAGAGGTGAATGGACTGGGGTGGGTATGGGTGATCTGCTTAGTCTAGCTGATAACCATTTTTTTATTTCCGTCCCACCCTTTGGAGTTCAGACTGTTCTGCTTCTCTAAAAACTTCGCTCAAATGAGCCCTTATAGTTCAATTTTTTCTTCCTTCATTTCTAAATTGTGCTTTGAAATCCAGGGCTTGGCTGGTAGAAAAGACGGCCTGCTGATGGAGGAATACAAGGAGTAATAGGCATATTCTGCAAGAGGCAATACAGGTAGTCCTTGACTTACAGCAGTTAGTTTAATGACCATTCGAAGATAGAATGGCATGGATAATTTTTCCACACTTACGACCCTGGCAGGATCCCCATTGTCACATAATGAAAATTCAGACGTTTGGCAACTGACTAATATTGATGACGGTTGCAGTGTCCTGGCGTCATGGGATTCACCTTCTGACAAGCAAAGTCAATGGGGAAGCTGGATTCACTTAACAACCGTGCCACTAACTTAAAAATTGGAGTGATTCACTTAACAACTGTGGCAAGAAAGGCCATAAAATGGGGCAAAACTCACTTAGCAAATGTTTCACTTTGCAACAGATGTTTTGGGCTCAGTTATGGTTGTAGGTTGAGGACTACCTGTATAATTTAATTATTCTGTAATGTAAATATGAGTTGTTCTCGAGATATGGCTATAATTAAACCTTGCAATTGTAACCATAAGTTGTGTTGGTTGCAAAGCATCACATGATCAGACCCACTCGTAACATCCTTTTGGAGTAGTCATTAAGTGAATGCAAGCACAACTCATTGCTACGGGGTATTATTTTTTCACAGGGCACTGCAAATAGCCATAAGTGCAGGTTGGTTGCCAAGTGCCCAAAATATGCAGGGGGGGGGGGGCTCCGATATTGGAACTTTGGACAGATCATTAGTTTTTTTTGGGGGGGGGGGAAGGATTCCATCGTAATTTCAAACTGTTGCTAAGCGACTGATTGTAAATTGAGAACTATTAGTATTGTTCAAGTAATTATCTATGTTCCCAGCTGCATGATGAGAGGATGCCAAATGAATATGAATCTCCAGTAAGTAGAAAAGGGACATTGGTGTAAACTGAGTACTATAACCTGAGATTATATGCTTGATTAAGTTCTGCACCAAAAAAACATGCTTTAAAAAGAGTTATAATGTCTCCTCTTAATAAACAAATTCATTAGCACAAAAAAGGTCATGTTACTCTTTTTACAGCACAAAGATCAATAATAAAACCCCGGGAAATGATATCCCATAGTGTAGGATGGAAGGAGTATGGTTGGAACAAACTAGACTGGCTTATTCACCCCAGTCTTAGCCCAGCCACAGGCATGGCAGGATGAAGCGTTGCCTTTGACATCAGGGCTCACTCTTTCATTCGCATTCTGATGCAACGTTTTGAACACTCATTACATGTCTCATGGCTTTATTATCATGGCAAAGTAGTAATATATATTTCCTGAGAGGAAGAGGAAGAAACAAAAGAGTGTTGTGAAAGGAGTATCCATCAGTTACGCGGAGAAAAATTGGTTGCGGGGGGCTCCCTGGCACCTCTGTCTCCTGCATATAGGTCTTGTTGTTGCAAACCAATCCAATCCAACAGATCTACTGCCTGTTTCTCTGCATGGCTCTTTTGCAGGGAGGGGGCAACTTCAAGATCATGGTGGAGGAGATGGCCAGGGAATATCGTACTTAATCTTGCATGAGAGTGCATGTAAAAGCTTTTTATATGAACTAGAACAGGGGTCCCCAAACTTGGCAACTTTACGACTTGTGGACTTCAGTTCCCAGAATTCTGAAAGTTGAAGTCCACAAGTCTTAAAGTTGCCAAGTTTGGAGACCTCTGAATTAGAAACAGAGTTGACACAAAAAAGGTGGAGAAAATGTGTGTCCCTGATCTGACATGGGATGAGTGTCTGAGATTTCTGCAGATGCTCCATGTTCTTGGTGGGATGCTCCCTCCAAGAAAACCCCCCACTGTTGGAATGTTACTTTTACGGCCCACAGATCTTTACTTGAATATATCATAGTTCCTTTTAGTCAGGAAGAATAAGGTGAAAGTCCCCCCAAAATACTCCCTTCCCTTTGTCAAAACCTGCAAGAGAACAGCTCTCAAAGCCGATTCTAGGGCACCAATTTCCACAGCAAAGGGGGCGATGGGTTCTGGATGCCTGAGTAGCACTTGGGATCAAAAGAGATTTTTTTCAGGGTGGTTTGCTCTTGAGTAGAGCATTTAAATTTCTTTCTTCAAAAGTTGATTGATGTCAGAGTGGGTCTTCTAAAAAAAAATCAGGATGACGTCTGAATCCATCCAGATCAAACTGCAATCTTCTCTTAAGTCCAATTTAGTGAAAATGCCTGCCTTCTGAGAATGATTCGGCAGATCTGAAATAAGAGGCATTGCATAGTGGTTGCTAATGGTTACAGAATTCAGAAGTCTGTAATTGTGTACAATTCTCAAGGAATTATCTTGCTTTTTTTTACAAGAAACATTGGCAGACGCTGGATATGTAGAAGAGTAAATAAATCCTTTCTTCAGATTTTCATCCAGATACTATTCTAAAACGATTAACTCTTTCATAGACAGAGGCTATTATCTTTTGTGGGGCATCTGGCTTTAGGTTTTAAGTTGATACTGCAGTCATACTCATACACCCAATGAGGAGGCAAGTCAGCTACTGTCTCTTTCACCAAAACAACAGGAAAATCAGGTACTTTTCTGACAAGGGAGGCAATTCAGGCTGGCATAGGAGGAAGAGAAGGAAAAGAGTGCAGGCTTATAAATGGGACTGATGATACTTGGAGGGAAATTGCTTCCTGCATCTAATGGATAGTGGATTTTGAATTATAGCCACACTATGCTGAGTATAGGAACATGTATACTCAAAAATGTGATACACAGTGGCAAAAATTCTGTGTTATCATTTATTTTCAATTGGAGAATACTACACTTAAAAGAAATTGTCCTTCAATTGTCTCAACTAAAAGGACTTTAGGACAACTCAGCATAGCCAGCTTGGTGCAGCCAGCTTACTGCTGTCAGCTCACCGTCACCAAGTCACCTCTGCCAACTCACTGCCTCCAAGTCGCTGCAGGATAACAATGAAGGCAACCCATTTTCACATGCATACACACACCACTGCCTGTCTCAGCTACCACCACTGTTGTCCCTGGTCTCTTTGGCCTGGAGTTCAGCACAGTGGCAGCGTCAGGGAAAAGGGGGTGTATGTGAAAATTGGGCGCCCCTGGCTGCCATCATCTTCCTGCTACCTGCCTGTCGCCCCTGCCCCCTGTCTCTTTGGGCCAGACCGTGGTGGCAGTGGCGGTGGTGGCGAGAGGGGTGGGTGTGAAAATGGGAAGCCTCCAGCCATCAGTGCCACTCTGTACTCTGCCCACCCACTTGTTCTCCCTGTGGAGTTGTCCCCATGGCGAGTTGTCTGTGTGGAGTTGCCCTGCAACGAATTGGCGGTGGCAAGCTGCTGTTGTAGAGTTGGCCGTGTCAAGCTGGCCATGCAGAGTTGTCCCATTCTGACTAACAAAGGGTTCTGTAATAACTACTTGGGAAATGCAAACTAACACATTGTAGTTTCATCTATGAAGTTAGTTGTGCCAAAGTCTTTGTGCAGCAAATTGTATTTCTGCATCAGCAAAAAAAACAAAAAACAATAACAACAGGAATAATATCTGCTGTTATTTGCCATGTGAACTTTCTTTCTTTTTTTCAGGGACCCTGTTAAGCATCTGTCTTTCTGATGAGAGAGAAGTGCTTTCAAGATTGTTGTCAGGCCTTTAAAGTAGACAAGATCAATTAATTGGGCACAGAAGGTATTCCAGGGATTTGTATAATACTGTAGGGTAAAATAGCAGAATGTTGACAGTCTCTCAGTTTCTCTGTGCCCCTTTTTACACAATCAAGATTAAGTGCAGCTATTTTGAGAGTTGGGTTATTTATGCTCTCCTTTTTTCTCAGGACTGATTAATCTTTTCTGAAAGTTCCTTAGTGGTTCAGTCATCGTTTCTCCATTCCCAAGACCAAGTCTTCATTTCTTCTTAATAGAAACTCAATATTACAAATTGTCAGAGCAGGTGTCATTTTAAGAAATTTCCCATATTGAGCATATGTCCAGAAATTAGCTCTCAGTGAGGATCACACCGGAATACGTAACACAAATTCACAATTCTCCTTTCATCTTGGGCCAATGCTTCATATGTGTGCTTTCTGCAAACAAGGAGCCTAGGTATGCCTATCTGTAAAGTCAGTACTAACATCCTAGTGGTATAGACAGATAGAGCTCCATTACTGATTGCAGTAAAACAAAGTAATACATGAATTCTCCAAGGAACAATGGTGTTTCAACAGCATCCTAGCTAGGAGGCAAGTCCATCAATTAAGCTACTAATCTTATAATCTGTTTCTATTGTGCAAAATGAGACAGAATTCTTGAGAAAAATTCTTGGCAGCCTTGGGAAGTGTTGGAGCTCTGAATTCAATGCAGATAGTGCATTGAATGCACTTTCAATTCATTCATTCAGAGGAGAGGAATGGAGGATATAAATCTCATATTCACATACATTGGCTTGATCATTTTCCCAGCAAGAGTTGTGCACACCCTTCACATTTCGCACTTTATGACCCTAAGCATTATTATAGGGCAGCATGGGGTGGGGAGAGGGCTGCTGGCACCTAGAAAGAACTGGTACTGGGCAGTTATTTTCTCTGAGGCTCATGGATGACAGATGTGATCTCCAGGTTTCAGTAAGTGGGCAAATGATGACTCCAATGTTGCCTTAGCCTAGGTAAAAATGGGCTAACATTGTTTGGGTAAAGATAATGTTGGTCCATCTTCCAGGTAGACCTAGAAGTCATTCCATACCAGAGAATATAAATGACTGAGGGTCATGGGAAAATAATCAGGGTGATATCGAAGCTCAGAGGTATCTAAAAATTATAAAACAACATGACAAGCTTTAACTATAAATTAAATACAATTAACAGAAAGAAAGAAGAATAGCTAAAGGCTCCTCTCTCCTTTGAACAGTTCCTAAAAGGAAGACATTGAGTATAGGAGAAACTGGTCATACACCTTGATTAAAATCACAAGCAGCATGTTAAAGAAGTAAAGAAGCTGGGGCACAGGAGTTAGCAGGTCGGGGCTTTTTCAGGAAGTGGGAGTAGCAGCAAGAGGCAAATGCCCAAGGACCAATGGCGAGCAATGGCATTGGGAAGTCCGTGAGACTCGGGGAGGTCGTGGTTGGAATGAGGGAGGGCTTTGGACTGAACAACTGGCAGCTGGAATGGCAGAGCTGATGACAGCTGGGATATCTGAGACCAAGTGAGCAGGACCTGACTGAATGGGGATCCCACCTGGGGATAATTCGGCCTGAGAGACCCACTGGTGTGGCAGGGTTGGTCTTCCTCTGGTGGGTGAGAGCCAGTGGAGGATTGACCTGGGTGTAGAAGAATAGAACAGAATTCTTCTCCTTCTCCTTCTCCTTCTCCTTCTCCTTCTCCTTCTCCTTCTCCTTCTCCCTCCCTCCCTCCCTTCCTTCCTTCTTCCAGGTTTACAAAGTAAGCATATTGCCCCCAACTATCTGGGTCCTCATTTTACTGACCTCAAAAACATGGAAGGCTGAATCAACCTTGAGACGGTCAAGATCGAATTCCTGGCAGTGAACAGAATCAGCCTGCAATACTGCATTCTAACAACTGCACCACCACGGCTCATGTGGTTAGGAATCCTGAATTCCTAACATCCCATTAGTTTTACTAAGACTAATTGCTCCAAACGTGGCCTTCTAAAGATAGTAAACAATGGGAAGTCACAACATGAAAAATTAGGACTCTCTTTCTTCTTCTCCATAACTGGAGCTTTTGTTTGAGCATAAGAACAATTGTCTGTATTTGCATTCAGGTCTCTTCATGGAAATGATATCTCCACGCTCCCTGAAGGGATTTTTGCTGATGTTATCTCCCTATCTCATCTGTGAGTATCTGTACCATTAATGTAAGCATTTGTTACTTTTATTCCAAAAAGGGTTTCTAGATTGGTGTTTGGAGATACAAAGAAGAAAGCACAATTTGTTTACTTTTGTTTATTCAGCTGTGCAAAGATGCTAGGCACATGTCTTCAGTAATAACTGCCCTGGACAAAGTAATTTCAGAAATTTTGTTGGTAGCAGTGTTCTTGTTCTGTAGTGGATAGGAACTGATGTAGTGCAGCTTGATGAAATGTGCTGAAGTTCCTTCTGGCATCTTTCATCGTGAGTTAGCAGCTTAACTTAATACACTATTGCGTGCCTACAAGGGAAACTAGCTCTTGAACCCTCTGACTCTCCTCCCAAGAAACTTGAATGTGCATATGGTCTTCTGCTGCAGTTCAGAGGAATGAAGGGCAAAGACTTCTAGACCTAGGCTGGATTAACACATGATTTGTTCATCTATGACTTAGCAAATTGTGATTTATAAATTAGAATTTGGTGTGTTGAGTGAACATACCTCAAAACTTTAAAGAACCACGACAATTACAATGATCTTAATCTTGAATTCATAGTGTTTTTTTCTGGTAATTGGCTAGGGTATTCTTCCTACCTCAGCCTTAAGAATATATATATCTTTTTAGACATGCTTATGAGTACTAGATCCTAAGAAAATTCTACACACCCTCAATTTACATTCATCGCACAGTCTGTAAGCTCAGAGCATGAGTGATATTGTGCATGCTGCTGTTAACTCATAAAATATGTCTATGGTCATTTTTAGACTTGCCAACAGAAAGGGAGGGGGGAAAGGGGTTTGAAAGAGCAGTGCGCAGCTTGGAAACCAAAAGTGCATTCCATAAATAGTTTTCAAAGATAATAACTAGGTGACTGAAGTTTCTGCTGCACATAATTCTAACTGGATAACATGATTGGTGATTCTTGGCTATGGATGTGTCTCATTGGTGATTTGAATTATGATACACCCAGGGGGTGGGGGAAAACCAGGGTCATGGGTGACAATGAATTATGTGTCTCAAAGTCGGCTACATAAAGGCAGTGCTGGACACGTGAACTCCTTTTGAAGTTTTGGAAGTTTGGCTTGAGACTCATGATTTAATTGGGGTAACTGCTGGAAATCCTGACAGCTGCATTTTACTTGAGGTGTTTAGCAGATTTAGCATCAAGCATTAAAACATCAAATAAAATGCTGAAAATAGAGACTATTCAAAATGCAATAATATATCATTTAAAAACAAATGGAAGTAAAAATCAAATTATTAATCAGATCTAGGACTTCTAGAGGCATTTCTGCAGAGTAACCAGATGAAAGGAAGAGATTGTGTACTTTGAATAATTATATAGACTTTATGATTCTTCCCGCTGTGCAGAGCAATCGGTGCCAACCCCCTGTATTGTGACTGCCAAATGCGCTGGCTCTCAAGCTGGGTCAAAACTGGCTACAAAGAACCTGGCATAGCCCGTTGTGCTGGTCCTGCAGATATGGAAGGCAAACTTCTGCTCACAACTCCAGCTAAGAAGTTTGAATGCCAGGGTAAGCTATAGAAGCAACAAGGAAGATAAAAGAGCCCTCTAAATGTTTTCAAAGACTAGTGGGAAGAACTACTTCTGACAATTCTGAAGAACAGCATTGCATAAAAGTAAAGATATCTTGGCTATGTTACCTATAGTTTGTTCTGCCCAGCTGAGTTGCCTGGGACCCATGTTGGGAGGGGGCACGAATGTTACAAATCTGTTGAAGTTAATATTGGGCCTATTGGGGGGGGGGAAGAAATGAGTCATGGAATTTATTAAGATGCACACAGATGTGATGAAGATACAGTGAGGAAAGTAGATTCTAGCCAGGGAAGCCAATAAAACTAACCCAATATCCTTCAAGTAATCCTCGACATACGACCATTTGTTCGGCAATGGATCAAAATTATGATGACACTGAAAAAAAGACATGACCTTTCTTTGCCCTTACAACTGGCACAGCATCCCCCACAGTCACACAATTGCCATTTTCAAGCTTCCCAGATGACTTCTGAACAAGCTAAGTCATTGCGGAAGCTGTCGGTTGCAAGGCATAGTCACATGGTGTCTCACTTAACAACCCTGGCAAAATAGGACATATAATCAGGTGTGGTCATGTGACGCCTCACTTAATGACTTCACACTTAACAAATTTTCTGGTCCCTATTGTGGTTGTAAGTTGAGTATCGTTGTATATAGTTCCATGGTATTGAAGATTATGAAAGATAGATTCTGAAGGAAGGCTTAAAGGACGGGCAAAGGCATAACATTAGCTACATCAGTCTGGTGCCTTATAGATATAATGAGATTATAATTTCCAGAATCTCTAATAAACCTCATAACAGGCCTTGAGTCTGAGCCCTTTCTTCTGTGTATGTCACACCAATGTAGAATTCTTTGAACACTTCTTTTACTTTTTCCTGTGAAAACTTATTCCTGTGAAAGAAGTTGGGAGTGGGTGAGGATGGAATCCTGTTTGCTTTTGCAGAAAATTAAGACTATTTTAACATCAGGACTCAGTATTATGTTTAGGAATAGGTGGATGGTGTTCTTTTCAGCCATTATCCATGGTTTCAGCTGCTGGGAAAAGGGCAATACCTTGAAAGAGATTCCGATCAGGAAGCACCCAGTCATTATAATCAGATATAAGAAATGCGTCTTTACCTATTTCAGCTATATTCATGCAATGTCTTTTTCTATTTGTGTAGGGCCTCCCCTACCAATCATCCAGGCCAAGTGTAACCCCTGTCTCTCCAATCCCTGCCAAAACAAGGGCAGTTGTCAAAAAGATCCCCTGGGATCCTATCGCTGTGTCTGTCCCAGTGGTTATAAGGTAAGTAGTGAAAGGCAGGAGGATGGGTGACCGAGGAAAAAAAGGGAGTGCATTTGCTGCCTATTTAAAGTCATATCTTGCCAAGCCTCAGATAGCTGGCCAATTTTAGAAGTGAGGTCTACATGGATTCAAAAAGATACATACATACATACGTACATACATACATACATTCATATATACATACATGTGTGTGTGTGAGAGAGAGAGAGAGAGAGAGTATATGACAGACTGGGGGGAAAACATCTATATGGGAAATGGTGTGTTCTCATAACACTTTTAACCAGGTTAATGAAAGACATAAGTTCATTCATACAAAATGCTGAGCTTGGTTTGCCTTTTTGTGGCTTCGAATGTTGTGCAATGCCCTGGATTACTTTATGTTTCAGTGTAAATAGTCCTCAACTTACAACAGTTTGTTTGGTGACTGTTTGAAGTTACAAGAGCACTGAAAAAGGTGACTGACCATTTTTCACACCTACAGCTGTGGGCAGCATGCCAAAGGTCACATGATCAAAATTCAGATCTTGGCAATGGACTCCTGTTTATGACAGTTACGGTGTTCCGGGTCATGTGATCATCTTTTATGACCTTCTAATGAGAAAAGTCAATGGGGAAGCCAGATTCACTTAACAACTGTGGCATTAAAGATTGTAAAATGAGGCAAAATTCACTTAACAGCTGTCTCACTTAGCAACCGTTAATGGTGGTCATAAGTCGAGGTCTACCTGTATTGTACAAACCCAGAAAGTGGGTCAGTTCAGTAGTGAAGTTAAACATGTTCTGTAAACATAACCAATTGTTCCTTTGACATTGAGAAAGAAAGAAAGAAAGAAAGAAAGAAAGAAAGAAAGAAAGAAAGAAAGAAAGAAAGAAAGAAAGAAAGAAAGAAAGAAAGAAAGAAAGAAAGAAATGGGGAGAGCTACTTCTGTTAACAAAAACAATTTAAAAGTTCAGGACAATTTATATATAACAAGTTAGTCTTGTTTCACTGTACATAGATGACTGGTGACCAAGTAATTGATTTTCAAAATTTGCATTGGCCAGAACTTTTCCATTTAAAGTGTGATTGTTTCGTTTTATTTCCTTATCCCAGGGCAAATACTGTGACCTATCTGTTGATGGTTGCTCCCACAGGCCCTGTGAGAATGGTGGGACCTGCCTGCCTCAAGAAGGAGATGGAGCCAGCTTTAAGTGAGTGGCAGTTCAAGGTTTCAGAAAGAGTCTCTGACCTAAAATGGTGTGTGTGTGTGTGTGTGTGTGAGAGAGAGAGAGAGAGAGAGAGAGATCTTGGTTATCTGCAGTATGTTATCTGCCAAGAACCTGGGCAGAAAGAAACCTATTACAAAATTGCCAGATGTCAATAGTATAAATCTAGCTCCATTTTCTCCCTTAAGCCAGAAACAAACCCTGAAAAGTATTGGGAAGTGTTTATTCAGTGTTAATCATATATACTTGCACTCCACGATTTAGGGGAAACGAGAGGTTTTTGGTACCTACATACATAGTCTGATTCTGCAGGCAATTTATTTCTGTAACTATGGCTTGGGATTTGGGAGACAAGCCACTGGAATACTTGTATCCCAATGGATTACCAACGGTTTCGTCTTTTGATACTCTGAACCTTGATGTTTCCCCTCCCACTCTCCTCCTCAGAATACAGCGTAGGCAGCTTTCTGGGAAACATGCCATAATTAGTAGCTTGAAATAAACTGCAGGCAGCAGAGAAAAAAATGGGGCCCTGGCCGATCTGTACATCCAATTTGCTAAACTGCTAAATGGCTTTTCATCCTATCACCATATCAACATAGCATCTTTTAGCATCTTTAAAAGCCAGCACATAATGTCCCTTGGGAATAACAGAGCTTTCCCCCTACACATGCCGCTCTGTATTATCCCTTTGTAGAAAGATAGCAAGAAGGAACACAAACGTTCTGATCAAGGGCATCAGAGCCTGACAACTCCCTGCATTTGTTAGGCAAGGTCACCAGTTTTTTTCTGTCCTTTGCTTTTTCCTCTAAAGTCCATTCAATAGAAATGCAAATACCCATCATGTTATGCAACTCACAGCATACACTCACCTACAATATTATTTTCTACTTTATGTGTATCTGTTTGCAGTGTGTCGTGTGTGTTTGTGTGTGTGTTTGTGTATTCTATGACTCTCCATTATTATACGTGAGGTTCAAATAGTATTGCCTCAAGAAGTACCACATACAGTCCTCAAACACAGCTATGAAGGTTGTTCTGAAAACTTAAATAGTTAAAATAATAATCTACAGCTTCCCCTTCATTGGAATAGATTTAAGGAAGTTAACTGAAATATAACTCAGGTTCATTATTCTCACATTTGTGTTTTTCTCTAGTCCTTCCTAAAGGTCCCACTTTTTCTTTTTGGTGTTAGCATTGAAGAGCATATGCCATCCCATCTGTCTCAGAACTTAAAACAACTTTAGCTCCTTCTCAGTTTAGGGCCTTCTAGAGTGGTCCAACTAGCTCTTGCAGTTGGAGACCAAAATCCTTGTTGTATAAGAATGGGTAACAAGATGAAACACAGAGAGTTATGGAGACACATAACCCAGTTTCAAACAAGAAGTAACATCCCTTATTTTTCACCTTTCTTGAAATTTAGATAAGGGTATAAATTCCAGAAAAGCCTAAAAGAAAACGTTTCAATCTATCAAATAGCTCTTATTTCCCTTATTAATAGATGTGCTTGTGTGGATGGATTTGAAGGCCCAAGATGTAATCTGAAGACCAATAGTTGCAACAATAGTTGCAAGAATGGGGGCACGTGTGTTAATGGGTCCACTAACCACACATGCTTGTGCCTACCCTTCTATACAGGTATGACTTCAATTGTAAACTACTGCCTATAGTGGGGGAGTGAGGTGGGTGGGGTTGCAGAGCTTCTGCTTTTATTTCTGAAGGGAGCAAAACTGTCATAGTATCTAAAGTGACCTTATACAGTGTTGAGAATGGGGAGGTCCATGTCCAGACTACTAATATGATTTTATTATCCATTCCTTCTTATAAATTGTGTGGATTATAGTGGATAATTATGTTAAATGTATCCTTTTTAGGCAAATGTTTGTTTTTAACTTAAGTGCAGAAGACAGCTAGATAAGTTGCTTCATTCTTCTCATGATTAATTCTTCGTAATTGCTAAAGACATTGGAGATATTTTCTGTTGATTGGTATCTTGCTAAATTTGACATTTGGAAGAGGAAGAGAAAGGATTGAGTAGGCTTTCTGGCCTAATTGTCAAAATACTTATATATTTAATATGTAGCTCCTTGTCATTCTGTATGACCTAAAGCATTTGAATGGTTTCTGCATAATAGAAAAAAAAACATCTGTTTACTTATGTCACAGAATTTATTTATTGTGCATAATTATCCAAAACAGTGAAAAAAATGCAAGTCAACCACCTGAATTGGCCAACCTAAAAAGAGATCAGGGATATTTCAACTTTTGAATGACTGAATGTTTCCATCTCATAGATCCAAAAGGTGAACATTGCAGCAATATGTGTTTTTGTTCACTAATGCTATAATGCAGACAGGAATTTTTGAGGTCAAATATGGGCTTCCCTCCTTTTTGTGTACCATTTCTTTGGGGCAGAATGAGGCAAATTCAAGGAGAATTACTTATTTAATATGCTTCTGCCTTATCTCTGCATTTTTCCCACAGGGACATATTGTGAACAGCCAGTGGATGCCTGTTCTCCAGAACTCAGCCCCTGCCAGCATAATGCCATATGTAGAGTCTCTCTTGGTGGACCCAAGTGAGTAGGGGAAAGAGTGGAGTTTGGGGAGATAAAAAGATTTAAAACCAAATAGAGGACATTACCAAATAATGTGTGGTGGAGTTAAGAATAACATAGTTATATTCATTTCTTTAGCCATTTACTGGTTGGTGTATCTTGCTGCTCTTTTGAGCACTAGCCAGGCCCCCTCAATGACTGGATCTCATTCCTATTCCTGCCTCAAGGTGTGAATGTATGCCTGGCTATGTGGGAGATAATTGCAGCGTGGACTACAATGACTGCCTAGACCACCAATGCCAGAACAATGCCAAGTGTTTTGATGAACCAAATGGTTATTCCTGTCTTTGTACTGGTGGTTTCAGGTAAGGACGCTAGAAGGAGATCCAGAATTCACATAATTTCTTCAAAAATACCAAGTGTTCTGCAAAACTCAAGACCAAGTTTTCCTTTTATTGCATAATTAACCCTTTTCCCGGTTGCCTGAAATATAGTCAGGAGAAAGAAATGTAACAAGACTAGTGTTTGCAGAAACACATAAAGACTTATGAGTAAGTAGCTGTTTCCAGGACGGCTTCACTCACTACCCTTGCAAGACGGAGATCCTGCAGCATCTTTCATGTGCTTTCAACAATAGGTTGATCACAATGCCACCTGTGTAGGTGTTTGTTTGAAATCTTATCCAACTTGTTTCAAGTAACAGTGTACAAAAATAGATGTCACAGCATTCTCCTTCCACCAGGGTTGGACCATATTTTTATTTACTCGGGAAATGGCAGACAGCAAGTTGAACAACACATCTGAGTTCCTAAGATACAAAGTATATGATTATTTGAATTATGAGAAAATATTAATAGCATTTATACACCTGGGTGCCAGTGGTGGTTTATGAGATGCTGAAAATGAGGAATCCATTTAGAACATTGGAAAGATAAGGGAACACATCCTGCTTCCAAAAATGTATCAATTTCGATAGCTGATTCTGACAATAAACTTATGCCCTATTCTATGCTTGCTTCATTCTAGTGGTCAGCTCTGTGAGATCCCACCTCATGGCTCCTTTCAGTCCAGTCCCTGTGAGAGAGCGGAGTGCCAGAATGGTGCCAACTGTGTGGAGTTAGGCAATCGCGCCTTATGCCAGTGCCTTCCTGGCTTTGGAGGGCTCAAATGCGAGAAGCTATTGAGTGTCAATTTTGTGGATAGGGACACATACCTACAATTCACAGACTTACAGAATTGGCCCACTGCCAATATTACTCTGCAGGTAAAAGAGATTTAAGTCTCCGCCTCAACCCTCCAAGAAGCAGCATTATCTACTTTCCTGTACAACGGTGGTTTTCCTATCTGTTTTTCCCCCACTCTCTTGTTCTCTGCAGGTCTCCACAGCTGAAGATAATGGGATTCTCTTGTATAACGGGGACACTGACCACATGGCAGTAGAACTTTATCAAGGCCATGTGCGTGTCAGCTATGATCCAGGCAGTTACCCTAGCTCAGCTCTTTATAGGTAGCTCTATCTTTGGTTTCTCATTCAAACTAAGGGCAGTTTGATGGAATGTGAGCAAATTTGTCTGCATGACCCTACAATCTGCACACTGACTTTTGGGGGTGAAGGGGAGATGCTAAGGTTTAGATCAGGGTCCGACAGAGTATGTTGTTGAAAGCAGAGAGTGATCTTTAAAGAAAGTGTTGAATGAATGTTGGGTGGTAAAGATTGTAGATGTTAGATGTTGTGAAAAGGGTGTATACAAGAGCCTTTCTCATCCCATCTCTCTCTTTTCTCCCAGTGCAGAGACCATCAATGATGGACAGTTCCATACAGTGGAACTGGTAACATTTGAGCGGATGGTAAACCTATCTATCGATGGAGGTGACCCCATGACCATGGATAGCTTTGGCAAGGCCCACACTCTGAATTCTGAGGCTCCACTATATGTGGGGGGTAGGACTGCAATCTCTGTTGGGGAACAGGGAAGCAATATCCTGCTGAAACCAGAGAGAGCGTCAGTTCTTTCCAACACTTCCACATTTTACAAGGAGGCTACCCTATGGACTAGGAGGTTCTAATAATTCTTAGTTTGGACCATTTATACACTATCAATTGGGAGGAGGAGGAAGAGAAGGCTTTCTTTCTTTCTCCTTTTCACAACAGAGGCCAATATGTAGAGACTCAACGAGACAAGAGGCCCTCTGGCAGGTGGAACGAAATAGTGTAATTGTCTGGGCTCAGTATTCACTAAATTGGTATCTCTGGCTTTTAACATTTCTCTACAATATATTAGGCCAGCCTTCTCCAACTTGCTATGCTCCAGATAATTTATAAAGTTGACTAAATTGCAGTCCCAGCATGTTTAAAGTGTAGCGGTTTGGGAAAAGCTGGAGGCTGAGACTTTCAAAGTTTATTTCCTTGCATCAGTCATGATCTTACTCACCGGCACGCTGATCTTATTTTCTTATTCCCTGCCTGACGTTTCTCCTATGGCCCTCTCTCACCAGGCATGCCGGTGGATGTGAACTCTGCTGCCTTCCGAGTTTGGCAAATCTTGAATGGTTCCAGCTTCCATGGATGTATCCGCAATTTATACATCAACAACGAATTACAAGACTTTACTAAGACTCAGATGAAACCTGGAGTTGTGCCTGGCTGTGAACCTTGCCGCAAGCTCTACTGCATGCATGGCATTTGCCAACCCAACACTGCTCATGGACCCATTTGTTATTGTGAGTCAGGCTGGACTGGGCCCCATTGTGACCAGCCCATTACTAACCCTTGCCAGGGACACAAGTAAGTGCAAGTGTTAAAATTCTTTTCTGTGAGATCTGGGGAACACAATCTTTATTTGGGGGGGGAGGAATGTGGAAGAGCAAATGTGGAACTATGAGAACACTTACAGGACATCTGCCATAAGAACCCTGCCTGTTCAGAGCTGCTATGACATATGTGGCCAGTCACAAAATATCCAGGAGACAAAAGAATCCTAGATATGCTCTATCTTCCCAGTGGAGACTTTAATAATGGACTTAGATGTGCGTGAAAAGAAAGTGTGCTTGTTTCAACCATCACATACCAATTCAGACAACAAAACCTGGAACATTTTGGTTCTGAGTTTTAAAAGAATAGATATCTTTTATTCTAACTTCTAATTTAATTTTGTTTTAAATAGAAGAATTTATAAAGAAAATCAAGTGGTCAGAAAATGTGGTTGGCACTAAGTGAAATGTACAAGGGCACCTTAGAGCTAGTTTGGTCTAGTGGTTAAAGCACCATGCTAGAAAGCAGGGGACTGTGAGATCTGTTCCCACCGTAGCCATGAAAGCCAGCTGGAGGATGATCACCTCACAGGGCTGTTGCTGTAAGAACAAAAATAGGAGGAGGAAAGTGTGTTGAATAGGTTTGCTGCCTTGAGTTATTTGTCAAAATAATAAAAGTGGGATACAAATAAATAATTACTGTTCAGCGCTTATCTTGCCTTGAAACCATTCATGCAAATCAGATATCATTGCAACGCTGTGATCAGAAAACATGTATTGAGAGCATGTGTTTTCATTGCTGAAAGATTTATGGCACACAGGGATCCCTAAATTACTGTCTCAGATTCAGACTTGTAGAGAAGAGTTCAAAAGAGACACTGGCTTAAGTGCAATTACATTTATGTACCTAGCTTTATGTCTCCTTTATCTTCAGGTGCGAACATGGAATCTGTATGCCTCTTGATGCACTTTCCTATAGTTGCCAGTGCCAAGATGGTTACAAAGGAGCCTTGTGCAACCAGGAAGTTGAACTACGCAACCCATGCAGGAGCTTGGAGTGTGTTCATGGTCAGTGCCAGATCTCAGATGCAGGAGAGGCCTATTGTGAATGCAGCTCAGGATTTGATGGGGATCTCTGTGATCAAGGTCAGAAACATTTCTGTTTCCATGTGTTGACCATTAATTACTAATGACATTAAGGGAATTTCCCTTCTGTGCAAAAAGTTAGGTTCATATTTTTGCTGGCAAGTCATATTAACCCAGCCCTCTGTAAATGATAGAAACCTTATTCAGGAATCAACTTTCTCCTGGAAGTGAATATTCTACCAAGTAAAATATTTCTTCTCTGAGTCTACAGGAAAATTTCTTGGCATATCAGCTGCAGCATAGGAGGTCCCTGTAAACAGCTTCTTCCAATTTTGGTGGTTATCAGTGACTTGAATAATGAAGGGACATGAGCAATGCATCCACAATTCCCAATGTTTAAAATATAAAATGATTCTTTACTATCAATAAAATTGTATCTTCTTTGGCTTACAATATTAACATTATTTTAGATGCCCTTCACTAGAATCCCCCATTTCATGATGATTATGACAATAAAAATGTCTGTTATGTGATGACATTCTTAAAGTCATCCTTTTGCCTGACCTTTCTGTTTTCCCCAGAATCAGAGTGTCGGGGAGAGGCTGTGCGAGATTTCCATCAAGTCCAGCGAGGTTATGCTATTTGCCAGACAACACGCCCAGTCTCCTGGGTGGAGTGCCAGGGATCGTGCCCAGGACTAGGCTGCTGTGGAGGACTGCGTCTTAAGCGCAAGAAATATACCTTTGAATGCAGCGATGGTTCATCCTTCGTGGAGGAAGTGGAAAAACCTAGCAAATGTGGCTGTTCCCATTGCATGTAGTCTCCGGTGAGGGGCAGGCCATAACCAGTCACCTCGGGGTGAGATCTGCCCTAGCAGAAGCCTTGGGAACAGTCTGGAATTTGAGCAGTTTTTTTATTATGGTCATGGTGGTTATTCAAGACAGAAGAGACAAAGGTGTAGATAAGAGGTTTGTTTGTTGTTTTTTCTGCTGGCAAATCCAGCTGAACAGATGTATTTATATCCAGCACAGATTCCACCTGGGGCCACTGATTGGGCACACCATGGATTCTTATTGAAGATCTCTACAATTGTTTGTGCTGCCCAATGTAATGTCTTAAGAACCATGCCCATGGGTCATGCCTGGCCTCAGGAACCAGTCATTTTGTATCTTTTGTACCTTAACTGGAATCTCCTAGCTGCACCATGCCTTTTTATCCCTTTTGTTGGCCAATTCTACTTTTTCTCTTGTTGAGTAGCTTCTCTTATTCTCACTCTTACTACCTGCTCATGGTAACTTCATCTTCTGTTTATGGGGCTAAATTGCAAGCAGTACAGTGACCAGGAGCAAAGGGAACATTATTACACGACTAGAAAAATAAAAAATACTTAAGAAATTGAGAAAGGGATTGTTGCTGCCTACAGCATAATGGTTATAAGACACTGAGGAATAAAACATCTTAGACATGCAATTGTATTGTAGTCATTAATTTTAAATCTGCCTTCATTTATTAATAATTTTAAAAAAGACAGAATGGCTGAACCACTGGCATTAATATTGTTATACTGTTACAATTTGATGCTAACTTATTCAGAAGTAAAACCTATTCAAACCCATGGAATTTAATTTCTAAATAACCTTGTGATTACTTCCTGCTGACAGGAAGGAAAAGGACTACATCCAATTCTTGTTGCAAATTTTCCAATTGCCACAATCATTTCTCTTATCAGTCTTCTTTACCCTAAAATCATTTTTTTTTTTGCTACATATCACTTGATTATTGTAACAAATAAGTTTGCATTGATGGAAGATGTCAGCTCTACTGTTTGTTGCTATCATCTATAGAATAATCTTGTTCACACCAATCATTATTCATGGAAGGAAGATGAACAGCGTGTATCTCTTGCATTCTTGCATTCAGCTTGTTGTATTATTTTTCAGCCCTGCAATAGGATGCAGCAGGTGTTCCCATAAAATAGAACACTTGTCCTTCCATAATTGAGAGAGGAATGAGATTGGGACTTTGCTACATCCAGTGGGAATAAGATGGAGCAAGGCATTTAAAATAAAATAAGATGAGATGCCTTCTTTCTATCTCCAAATCCCTGCTCGAGGGAAGGCTTTTGTGGAGTACTTTAACTGCAGGAACAATTTGCTCAAGGTTTCCTATCAGTAAACGAATGTTTGTACTTCTTACAATTAGTTGACACGTACGAGTAATACTAGTAGCTTTAAGTAACAAAAACAAAGCAGATCTTATGTATTACTGTAGATGCAAATTTTACAAAAAATGTCCAATTAAGCAATACACTTGTAGTTTATTTGCAGAAGTTATTTTGCTGCTGATTGGGAAAAGCAATGATATCTATTTAGACGTCAGGGCTGCTAGTTCCAGATTATGTTGTATTTTCTGTCCCGTTGTAGCTAACTTCAGGGAGTCCTAAGGCCAAAAGATTTCTAAGCTGATTTGCATCTTGGCATATAGCAAAATGACATTCTTTCTCATTGAACTTTTCTCCATTCATATTGTTGGTGTATTTAGAGGTGTAGTTTGCCATAGCTTCTATTCTCAGGATGCCAGAACCAAGAGAGTTGCTGCAACCTCGCTGGTGGTTTCCTAGATAGATGGCTTGGACTTTTAAAGCAGTCCCTACTCACCCCATCAATTCCAGTTTTCTGTTCTTGTAGTATTGTGTTCACTTCACTCCCATATCGTCCTGACCCTGCCATTCATGACTGGTGACTCCTTTTTTATCATACTATTTGCCACTTTACATTGCAGCTAACCAGTATATCTGCAGGCTATCCCACTATTTGCCCTTGTGGGTGCATCCTTGTCTTTCCATGTAGGAATCCTACCAACAGAAAATATTTATCCTTTTCCAGCTTTTGAAATCTCATCAGATAGTAGACATAAAAAATAACCCTGCTGGATTGAGAAAAGCCCCCCTTTAGTGCAGCATTTTCTCACAGGGGCCACCCAGATGCAACGGGAGGCTTGGAAGTAGGAAATGGAGATACTGGATGCATATTTCTGGCCATTGTTCCCCTGCAACATATATTTAAAGGCCTGCTCCCCATGCCCTGGAAGTAACCTTGGGACCTGATACTAATTCCTGATACCTTTATAGCATAGTGAGGCTATGTTCTTTTATGTCACCTTGAGGGCTTATTCAAATATTAAATAAGCTCTTGGTATGTATTATCCTGCAGCAGCCTTGCAAGAATGCAGTTATTAAGCAATCACAGTCTGATGCAAGCTTTGAGGCCTTAAACTCTATCAATGTTCTTGTTTCCACGACAACCTCAGCCAGGTGTCTGTTGTTTGAAACTTACGACTTTTTTAAAAAAAAAACAAAACAAAAAACAAAAAACAAAAGGTTCTGCTGGAAAGGTAACTCCTTGGCACTAGCTTGAGATCATGTGACACGTGCAATCTCAAGGTAACCGTTTCTAAAACATCAGATTTTATTGTACAGCAGTTTCAGTAAGATACTCCCCAGGGTGAAATAGATTATGATAAGTGTATGCATGGTGTCCATTAAACTGGCAGTAATAAAGAAATAGCAGCAATAAAGCCATCTTCTACTTCCTGTGGGGATATGCAGGAAGCTAGGGAGTGATTACTCAGTGAGTCCTTGCAGAAGCTCCTTTTCAGGATACAGAAAGAGTTATCTCTGTGTATGAGCTTGTGCCTACATACCCTGGTTTACTTAGCTACATACCCTGGTTTACTTACTTACTTAGCTATTGCTTGCTAAGTGGGTAAGTGGAATAAAACTGAGGTTTATTCTGCTATGGCTGTTGAGACTTGCTGAAATGTAAATGATAACCAATCTCAGATTTGAATACATGATTTACAGAGGCATTTTAATCATTACCATGCTTCCTAATATTTTTCATTTTTATTCTAGAAACCCTGCAAGATGTTAATTGTATTTTTTTTCCCTTACTGAGAAAGTGAAACTTTTGAACTTTTAGGATGACACAAAATATATATCTAAGGCTCTTGACTTTTTAATGACTTCCTATTTCTAATGGTAACCATTAGAATCTACAAAATATCATGTCTGAATTTGTACACTCTGCCAATGCAATACATGAGACATACGTTTGAATAAACAAAGCGACATTTGATCCTGCTTACATGCTTAAATTTAGCTGATTATGGCCAACTTATGGCCTCCATCCTGTATATACACTTAGAAATGTGGGTTTCAATCCTCATAATTGTCATCTAACACATTCTTTGATCATAATATGAGTCAAAGCCTGGAATGGATGTATTTGAAATCAACAGAAATAATGTGATTCTTTGTCTTCTTCCCTTTCTAAGGATTCCCACGTTATTTGGTACTTATAAGCCTGTCAAAGCACAATTCCTTAACTCAGATTTAGTACTGCCTTTTTAAACTCATGAAACAATGGTGTCTCACCAACCTCTGCATTTGAAAATTCTAAGCTTGGTATCAACATTGAAAACAATGCTTTTGGTGTCCCAACAGTCTGCTGCACCTGAATGAACATGTGAACTGCCTTGCTTATGTAAGCTACCATACTCCTTTATATAGTAAATACCTTCTTTAGCGCAGCAGTCTTGTTACAGATTTTGAAAAAGTAGTTTGTGATTTTTCATGGGAAGATAATTCAATGAGAGACATGAAACTAACCATCTCTGTCTGTTAACAAAATACATGCCATCTTCCAACTCCTATAATGGTTGTCCAAGTAAAATATGCTGTTCAGTTTTCTAAGAAAAATATCAAAATGGTGAGTGTTCTTCATTATATGATGGAGGAGTACTTTTGTTGTCACCCAATCCCTGCTGCTTATTAATAGGAAACAAAGAGAAATAGATTCGGTGGATTAAACATATTTATTTCAAGTAAGAATCTTTCTCCCCTTTCTGCCCAAAACAGGAAACAATAGACTGAGAATTCCAGTCAATAAATTTTGTTATTCCTCAGCCTTTTAGTTATACAGCCTCTATTATATGCATGTAAGCATGCATGTATGCATACCAAGTTGGTGTAGCAGTTAAAGTACCAGGGTGGAAGTCACCTGTACCAATCTTTCTCCATCCTTGGAAGATGTCTTTGCAGCATTTTTCACAAATCATCTTTGCAGTAGGTTTTCATACATTCCTGGTTTTGTTCTTTGATCTATACCAGGGGTGTCAAAGTCGATTTCATTGAGGGCTACATCAGGGTTGCGCTTGACCTTGGGGAGAGGGGCCTGGGGGGAGCATGGCCAGCTCGACATAACTCCTGTTGGGGGTGCCTGTAGAGGCCCATGGTGCTTCTGCCAGCAAAAAAAGGCTCCCGAGCTCTGTTTTCACTGGCAGAGAGTTACAGGAGGCCCCGGCACCGAAAACAGAGCTCAGGAGTCCGTTTTCACTGGCAGAAGCACTGAGGGCCGTTCCTTTACTGTTTCCAGGGCAACCGCTTAGGCCAGATTTGACCCCCAGGCCTTGAATTTGATGCCCCTGATCTATACAATGCACCCATGCAAGTGTGTCTGGCATTTATGCATGCAATAGATTTGCTCTTTTTTTAAAAAAAAAAAAAGCAGTTTAATATAATTTAGGCAACATTTATGTTTCTACTGTCAATTGACAAAACTCCTGGTTTTGGTCTCATAACCTGAAAAGATCTTGGAAAATTAAACTTTCACCAATATATTTGGGGAAAGAACTACATTATTCTTACAGAAGAAAAAAAGGAAAAATGTGTCCTTTTTGAAACTTGAAATTATTAGAAAAAATATTTGCATCATTTGGACATAAATTGCAAAAATTAGCATACTGGATTTTCAAGATTGGAGGATTTTATTACATTCTGCTCTTATTTTAGATGAAAGTGAAACATCAGCATGAGAATTGTAAGAGAGCCCATTTCTGGCTTAGTATTTCTATTTCCACTTAAGCCTTGTGACACAACTATTGCCATAACTCTGACGGGAGACGGATAGGTGGTTTACTCAGGAGGAGTGAGCTGTCCAATGTTCAGCATGAAGATAAGGAGCAGTGACATATAAGATACCTCATGTAGGCAGCAGTGCCAAGGCAGGGGGAAAAAAGTATCATCTACATACAGGTAGTCCTCGACTTACAACAATTCATTTAATGACTGTTCACAGTTACAACAGCACTCAAAAAGTAACTCATGACCCCTTTTCACACTAATACCTGTTGCAGCATCCTTGTGGTTACATGATCAAAATTCAAGACATTTGACAACTGACTGTTTATGATGGTTGCATTGTCCCGCCAGGGTCCTGTGATTGCTTTTTGTGACAAGCAGAGTCAACGAAGAAGCCAGATTCATTAGCAACCATGTTACTATCTTACTAACTGCAATGATTCACCGAACAATGTGGCAAGTAAGGTCATAAAATGGGGCAAAACTCACTTAACAAGTGTCTCACTTAGCAACAGAAATTTTGAGCTCAATTGTGGTGTAAGTCGAGGACTACCTGTAGTTACACATTCTAGAATTAACCTAACAAAGTGGTGGATCAAATAGGAAGGAATACTTAAATAAAAAGAAAACAGAAGGAAAAAAAGGTTGACATTGACACAAGTCTTGAATAACCATGCTTTGGGCCAGCCTTCCTTGATCTGGTGTGCCCAAATATTTTGACTCACTTCCAGAATGCCCAAGCAGCAGAGTCAGAAGCTCTGCTTATGTTCAGCTTTCCTCAGGATTTTGATAGCTATTTCTTCATTACTACAATTGTCTCTATAATCTCCACCAATAAAATGAAGCCAGGTGAGAGAGGGACTTTTTTAGTTTCATAGATTAAATTGGGGACTATAATTAACAAAGAAAATATTATCAAGCACTTCTGATTTTTCAAAGATTCAATATTTGGTTTATTCATTGTAACTGGCATCTCAAAATAGCCACTGAGATTGATAATCAGCTTGATCTTCCATCAATCGGCTGAGCAAAACTCACTAGTGGACCATGGCTTAAAAATCTTTATATTAAACTTCATCACACCACACCAGTGCTGACATTTTAAAAAGTTTAATAAGCTGCAATAAAATAAGGACCCATGGAGTACATAGAGTCCGTCACAATGCATAAAAGAAAGAAAGCAGCACAGAAGAAAGATAAAAGGATTAAATCACTTTCCATTGGTTAGTCAAAGAAATAACACACACACAAGTATGAAGCTGTCACAATTGATACAATTTCAATGGTAAAATAGTCCTAGCTGTCATAGGTTTATGAATTACTGGAAAGCAACTGAGCATTACCTTTTAATACATTTAAAATGTTCTTCAGATGAGGTATATAACCATTATCTAATGACACATTTTAACCAACAAAACACAACAGACACATTCTTTTCCTAACATCACAGCATTTTCCAGTGCCTTGAAGAGAAGAAAAGGATATACAACCAAACCCTTCCAAAATGCTACTTATCACACATAAGGTTTGAATGACAATATCAGGCTGGTCAAACATAGGGAGGAGAAATCCCCCCATACTTGATTCTTGAGATGCGGTAGAAAGGACTGCTTTGGATAAATAAAAAACCTTTGTGAGAGAAAGGAATATAAATTAATGCATAGAATATAAAATTGCCAAATGCATTTGTTCTCTTGTTGAGGGCTTACTGAACTTTCCCCCCAAGTTTTCAGGCATGCTATTGGAAAATAAAATGATTGCAGGTTAGATGCCTACTCCTTGTACTAAACCTCCTATAGCAACTTTGTAAGAGAAGTGAAGACATCAACAACAAATACAGGCAGGAGTTAAATTTCTGGATAGCAGAAAGTGGATGCAAGAATTGGCAAAAATGAGCTACGTATCGGATTATGCCTTAAGAGAGGCAACTAATAGATTTCCAGAAAGAAGAATGGAGCAAGCATTTTCAACAGCCCAAAGCACATGAAACTCACACACTTAGGAATATCCACACAATCCCATCAAAATAAGTATCAAATAAAAGAGAATGATATCCTAAATAGCATAGTGTGACCTAAGGAGTGTTAAGAGAAAGGAACTATGGGACATAAAAGTATGATTCAAAGAAATAAAATAAAAATAACTTATAGAGAGCCCAGAAAAATGGGACCTAGCTCAACGCAGCAGCTGAAGATTTGGAGTGAGATTAAGAATTGACAAGAATCAGCTGCAAATGATAGAAAGCACCCAAGATTCCCCATATGTGCCACTGCCATGCCCTCCCCCCAACTTCTAGTAAAAACTCCTTTTATTCACTATCCCTGAGTCCATATCCCCAATCATACATTTCTTCTGGAGTGCCAGTTATTCCCTGTGATGATACCTAAACATGGAGTACGATTGAAACATAAGATGTTTCTTTCTCTAGGTGGCACGACCACTGAAAGGAAGCAGGCTTTACTGAGACATGCATACACAGGCATACGGCCACCCATATGCCATTTTTTTCACAAGAAACTTTTATTACTAGAATTCTTATTGCTTTCAAGTGCTGTGCCTAAAAGTGCACGTGACCAAGCAGTTTTCAAAGAACTGTGCTCAACAGTGGAATTTTCAAGTCACTTCCACAGAAGCAAAAAAAAGAAAAGAAAAAAAAACACGTCATGCTTTGAATCCATTTGATGTAGCTTTTACAGAGATAGTCAGTCTGTGTCTGTGCTATTTTCACTTCAGCTTGAAGGTTTTAAGAAGTTTAATAACTAAATCCTTTCTCCCATAACACAGCACTTGTTCCAATGCAGAATGTAGTCTGTAATGGTTTTATAATGCTTAATATCAAAATGTCTGTATTAAAGGTGTTGGCTTTAACATAGAGGAATATGACAAGTGTGAAATATTTAGCCCATGCACAGGCTTACATCTCAGTAAGATCTAGGATTTTGATTTTGCAGCAAAAATTCCAGACCAGGTAATAATAGTTCTTCTGTTTAATGCTATCTGCAGTAGGAAACATGCCTTTATTTAAAAAAAAAAATACCCACCACCTTTCTATAATATTGCAAACCAACAGGACTCCTGAGACTTGTCAGCACAAAATACATGAAATAAATATTTTAAAACTATTTATATTTACATTATTATTCTTCCATTTTGTGACCACCTAGGGAGAAAAGGCAGAATTTATCCTGCACCTAGGAAAGCATTTTAATCTCTAGCCGGATGCTGTGCAAACACAGCATCATATTCATGTGTCTGTATTACACACACACATATATATATATACATATACGTATATATTCACATTGCATTTGAATGCAATGCATACATACACACAGTTAGAAACTTTTGATAGCAATGTAGAGTTGTTTATGCAAATCATTACATACATGTCAGAAAAATCATTCAGACTCCATCCATTTTTAATTATTTAGGAAGCCTGCTCAAAAAAACAAGCTTTTAAAAAAGAGAAGAGTTTACTCTCAATGCAAATGTGAAACTCCTGAGATTATCCTAAGATAAATATTCTACAGCCCCTTGGGTAAATACAAATACAAAAAACATGCACAACCCTTTTGTTCATCTATTCAGTTCTTCCCAAAGACTGAGATAGGCAGATATTATTTAGTATTATTAAAAGGAACTGTTGCAGGATATAAGTTGTTTCAAATACAGGTAGTCCTTAATTTACGAGTAACTTACTTAACAACTGTTTGAAGTTGACAGATTTTAAAAAAAGGTTATTTATGTCTGTCCTAATAGTTACAACTGATGCAATACTCCTTGCAATCATGTGTTCACATTTCAGGCACTTGGCAATTGGCTTGCATTTATAACCAGTTGCTGTGTCCCATATTCACATGATCATGTTTTGCAACTGTTTTGCCATCTTCAGGCAAAAAATGCTCATCAGATAAAATAAGTTCACACTTATAACTATGTGGTTTGCTGAATAGCCCCATGGTTTGTTTAACAACCATGGTGACTCACTTAATGACCTTAAAAATGGTTGTAGAATCAATTCCGGTCACACGGTAACTCAATTCATGACTACAATGGCTTACAGCCAAAGATCCAGTCCACTGTGATTGTAAGTCAAGGACAACTATCTTTTGCAATTGATTGTTGGTGGTTTTGTGAATGTCAATGGTCCTCAAATAGCTCTCTGGATGTTTTGGAATTGCACCCAAGAAGCTTACTACTATTAGTACTATCAATGTTTTATTTTGCTAGAATTGTTCTACTTCTTTTTGCACATCTTTATATTTTATGATTTTCTCCACTTCATCATCATCATCATTTCAAAGTAAAAGTATATACATGTTGAGAATATGTGTTTGACAGGATGAAAAAGAAACCATTAACAGAGAAAAGTGAGTGCTCCAATTGTTGTAGAAGTTACTGTTATGCACAGAAGGTATAATTCTTCACTTCATAAACATGAGTTTAAGCTGTTCTATACAGCCATTGCTAGAAACTACTGAATGCAACAGCATCCCCAACCGCAAAGCATCAAGAGTTTGGCTAAGAGTAGGATTACTAAGAGAGAATGGAAGCATGCCAGTTGGAAGAATAGTAGACAAAGAAAAAGACCACAGTAAGGAGGATAAGATGCAAATATGATAAAAACCAAACAACAGGACAGGTTTGGGGGACTTTTCCTACGGTAATCAGAACGTGAAACTGCACCTTACCTATCTAATATCTATTAGATGGGGGAAAGGTAAAATGTTCGTAATAGAATGCAAGGCACATAATTAAGTCCTGTAGTTTCTAAAAGAAAAGCCTCGCCCAGCAATAGTACAAGCCAAGTTTCAAAGTTCATTTTAATGAAGAGACTTGAGTGTCAAAAAAGATGTGTTTTGAAGGACATCCGAAGGAACTCTTTAAAAAAGGTATTTGAATATTAGAGGCTCAACATCCCTGCCAGGTATGAGCTGAGTGTCACTGGGACTAAAGCACAGAGCACTGTCTTCTAATTAGATAGCTCTTTGTTTTCTTTTACCTCAAGACTTATTAGCTCTCTATACCAAGTTGCATATTTTTTTTAAAAAGTACCTAAACTGTTTTGAACTGCTTGGTTAATCTCATTTCCTAATATTTTGATGTACACATAGAAAAAGTATGTCCAGCTGGCAGCCAAGAGTGCTTAATTGTAGGATGGCATGGCCTTCTCCAAAAAATAGGAAGAAGCTGAACTAAAACTATCAGCAACTCTGGGCCTGGCAACCGATTGATATCTCAGAGTTATGCAACTTTGTACGAGCAGCAGATTAGAGCAAAACAGGGTGGATTTGAAGCTGAAGCATGTTACATAATGCTTACACAAGGAACATTTAGACTCTAGACCACACAAGAAATTGGACAGCACGACTTGTAGAAAGATTTTATTAGCAGAGATCTAAATCAGAATCACTTAGCTTAAAGTGATGTACCACAAGAAGCCCCAACTACCCAGCAGTTTGTTAGGAAGCAGCCCTGGGCAGAGGGAGCAGGAAGTTTTATGCATATCTGAGTGTAATCATGTAAAGTTGGGAAAAAAGGATTTTTGCAACCCCTTGCCATCACCACACACATGCATGTGCTCACACATTGACTTAAATAGTTTTAATACTCCTGGTGGAATGTCTAGCACATTTGATATTTACAATTAAAATAGCAATCAGACAAATTCATATGAATCTTTACAGAGAACATTAAGCCTAACCTGATGCTTACAACAATTAATTTTATACATGGTGGTTTAAATGAAAAGAGAAGTTAAAAATCAAATGATTTAAAAATATTATATAAAAATGGGTGCACCCTGATATGTCTTGTAGCTTTAGGGCACCCTCTCAAGTCACAGACTTGGGTAAGCGGGCGAGCAACAGGGCTTTACATTTTCAGATGCCAAATTCCAATTTCCTTGATCAATGAGAAACTTTACAACAGCTAGTTATCAATTTTCTGCCTGCAGTAATGAGCTTTGGTATAAGAGTAGAAATGCTAATGTACTCTATCCTTTAAAAAAAATCAATTTCCTCACACCTTCATTCTCCCCAAAGTTTATCTTTTCTTATATTCAATAACCCCCTCACTGCCTGGAAAGACTGGTTCAGGCCAGTTAATACAATCATGCCTAAAGATGTTTTGAGTTTGTTGATCTCATCTGGTATCCATGGCAAGCTATTCTGAAAGGTCAAACTATCTGAAGGCCTTCACAGGAAGCTCTCAGGAGTCAAACATGGCAAACATGAGGAGGTCTGCACAAATTTCTAAGCAATTATCTAGGCCTTTGTTGTGCTTAGCGAGAGCTACAAAAATAAAAAGCTGGTCCTTACCTTTTCTCTCCAGCCTCAGAGCAAAAGGAGTCACTGTTACCCCCGCACAAGACAGGATGTTTTCTTTTGAGGAAACATTGCTTCCCTTCTTATTTATCCAAAACAAATGTCTGAACTGGAAAAGTGACTATTGCATTTTAAGTACATTGAATTCTCATAGGAATGACTTCTTTAAAGAAAGATGACACCTTTATCTTTATAGAATACACAAATTAAACTTTGAAGGTTAAGCCAGACAACTTGCATATAAAATTAATGAATAATCGATGAGCCTACACTCTTCTTGGGGGAAGGCAGAAAGAAATTTACTTCATGTTAAGTTGCAACCCATACATTTGTGAAAGTACCAGAAAGTTCCAGCTGCTACTTTATTCACAACCAGCATTGTCATATTTTTACTTTTTAAAAAGCCTCCAGATACCTGAAGAAATCTATGGAAAAGAAACTTGCAACAACTTCATAGTAAAGAAATTTTAAAAATCTTCAGCAATGAAAGATATCTGACAAAGAGCACCTTCCAACACTTCTTCTTTACAGGTATTTTTCTCTGAGATCCATACTTAATTCTAGCATCACCATATGCTTATGAACTCAGAAGTATTTTAAACAGGGATCCCCCCTAAAAAACACCCCAGGAATTTTGGGGTAAATGCATTTCAGAACTATTCCAACAGAAATTGAGGCAGCATTTTAAAAAATTGCCTTTAAGGTGTTTAAGGTTTACAGCAATGTTAAACGAGGCAAGCAATCTCTATTTAGGGTAACATTTTCCATTCATCCAACAGGACTAGTTTCTTGGGTAGGCCAAGCATGGCTGACTATCACTGAAAACATAAAAGATCTTTTTGACACAAATCCTGGCTAGCTTACAGCCAAACCCTAAAGCCAAAGTTACATCACATAGGTAATTACTAATAACTTAATAATAAAATCCATCATTATAACCTGCTAGTAAAGAAGATAATTAGAGGAGGAAACAGCTTTGGGTTTTGGCTTCATAATGCCCTGCACGAATTAAACAGTGTCAGTATGCTACAATGCACAAAAGGAAGGAAACGCTCCGTATGAACCTTAGCAGTCATGCCATCAAACTCTGTGGGATGTGCATAACAGGTGGTTCTCTTTCCATTACAGTACAAGTGCATGTGCATTAACCCATAAACTGCTAGCTTCAAATCAAGCAGACTAATTTATTTGTTTCCTAACATGATAAATAAGGCACTGTACTTTGAACTGAAACCGCCATGCTTCCAGTTCAACTCCAGGAACTTTCAACTTTTCTTTCTCCGTGATATAGAAAAATGGTGTTCCTCTCTAGATGCAACACAAATCGAAGGCTCCTTAAAAAGCAAGAGGAAGATGGCCTTTAGCCAGACCCAAGCACCCTTCCCTCCTTCCCTGTTCAGCAGTGGAACTACTGAAAGAAAGAGGGAGAGTTTCTATGACACACTTCCTACCCAAGACGTTGCTACTTTGCATCCAGCCGCCTGCGCTTGCTGGGAGAAGATTCTTTCTTTGCCCTCAGCTTCCTCTTGTTCCGAGTTTTCTTCTCCTGAATACGTTTCACTGACCTGGTGAGAGCTTTCTCACTGCTTGCCTTTTTAAGAGACTGACTGGGGGGATCTCGCACCATTTTCTCCTTTAGAGCCTTCATAAGCCCTTGCTTAGCAAGCAGGCTGGCCTTTTGACTGGTACTGGCTTTCCCCGTGTGGGTGGAAGCCTTTTTTTCCCCAGGTCGTGAGTCAGTTAGTTTCTTTGACTTCTCATTCTGAGAGGTGTGCTTATTATTTCTTCCTGCCATTGTGTGCTTTCTAGTAGCCGGAGCTCCCACTTGCTTCACTTTACTGACTTTCTTGACAGGGATTCTTTCCTTGCTTGAAGGACTCAACTGCCGCAGAGCCGGTGTCCTGATATTCTCATTCGGTGCCTTTTTTTTGCTTTGCTGAAGGCTGCCTTTAGCAGAGGTGTCCTGTAACTTTCCTTTCCCTTTTCTTCCCTTTCCTCCCTTTTCAATCGGAGTAGATTTAGTAGGAAGTTGGATGGCTTTCACTTGCTGGGCCAACTTGGGGGACATCAAAGGTTTAATGCACATGCTCTTGCTGCTTGAACTACTTTCGGCCAAGAGCTGCTTGGACCCACAATCATGCCTCTCCTGTTTGACCACTCTATGGAATCCATGAAGTTTGCCTCTCAAGTTGGAATATTTCCTCAAGATCCGTGAGCTAGTCTGCACCGGCATGCTAGGAGAAGGCTGGATGCTCTTGGGTCCAATACATTGTGCCAAGCTGACTTCAGAAGGAGATGTCTGCTTTGGACCATCAATCTGCTCTGACTCAGTCTGGTCACCATTCTCTCGAAGTCTGGTACACAGCTTTTGGATCTTTATAGTATTTTTTGCTGGGGTCATGGCAGCAAACTTCTTTAAGTGTTTCTTTAGACGCTCTGCTTGGAGAGAACTGGGATAGATGCCAGAAGAACAACCCTTCTGTAGTGGAAGCTTCATGGGAGGGATGTCTCCTGGGATACGTGTGTTCAGCTTCTTCACAATGACCAGAGATCTGGTTTCAGTTGTCTCCATAAACCATTTGCAGATATTGGATATATCAAAACCCTTCATGAAAAGCATCTGAACAGGGGACAGTTTCTGGACTTCAGTGGATCCTTTAAATTTTCGAGTCCTCTTCTTGCTTTTCCAAATCTCTTTCAACTTGTCAGATTTATTCTTGACCTTTGGAGCTGGCTGAGCCTCCTTCTCCAGCTGAATCCAGCCTTTCTGGATCTTCATATACTGGGTATTAAAGTTAGTGATGAGTTCTTGGTTGTCTTCCTCAGCACACCATTCCACAAATCTGGGCTTGTCAGAAAGTACTTTCATGCTGTTAAAACCAATAGAGTTTTCATTTCTTGCATTTGGTTCATCTGTGACAACAGGATCTGCTGATGTGGTCATGATGTCAGAGTTTGCTTGTGCAATTACTTTTTCTGATGTATTTTTTGTAGCAGTAACCACATGAACTGCAGTAGGGGTGTGCCTCAAGTTATAGAACTGTAGGGCTGGTTTCTTAGATTTCATTGCCTTCTCTGGCTGTGCATGCTTGCTACCAGGACATGTGAAGCTACTTGTTTCATGTTGGTTGGACAATACTTCAATAATATTCATAGGACCATCAGAATTCTCTAAACTTTCTGGCTTCAAATTGAGTTGCTTTTCGGTTTTATCAGGCATCTCTGTTGGAACATGAACACTTCTCTTGTCAGAATTGGCTTCTAAGCAAATTTCAAGCATTGCTGCTGGCTTATCTTTGTTATCTTCTCCATTCTGGCTTCCCTCTATTACAGATTCCTTGGCCATCAGTTTCTTATAGGTCTGCCTTATTGTGATGTCATTTTTCTCGTCTGCCTGCTGTTCAGTAGATTTGCTACTATCATTTAGCACTGTGTGATGGCATCTGTCATTAGGAAAACACACAGATGTTGACCCATCAAGATGTACCTCTCTCTTAAAACGCTTAGCACCAGGACTTTTAGAAAGCTTTATCTGTAGCTGAGGAAGCTGAAGAGAATCGGAAGAACAGGGTTGTTCAGCACTGTCTTCTGTAGGCGCCAGAGACTGCTGGCTTCGAAGACAGCGATCCGAAACGATGTGGGTTTTTTTCTCCTGCCTTCGTTTTTTGTCTATGCTTGTTTTGGAAGAAGTCTCTTTCTTGTCCTTTTCTGATATTTTGGGCTGTACTATAGTTTCACTATTAGCCTCCACTTCCTCATCAGACTTGGTGGTCTCATTGATGTCTATCGTATCAACTATATTTTTCTCTCCCTTATCTTCATTGACGGCCAGAATGGGCAGCACATTTTGACATTCAACAGAGAGTCCTTCTTTCAAATTCTGGGGATTTTCAATAGTGGTTTTGTGTGTGTTAGTACAATCCAAACTGAGAGGCAGCTTTGCTGCTTCTAAATTGGAAAGCAGCTGGGGAAGTTCCACATCCATTTTGATAGTTGCCACCACTGAAGATTCTGCAGAAAGAGTTTCTGAAGGTTCTCGGTCAATATGAGTAAGAAGTTCAGGCACCCCACCGGTAGGATGAATTACAGGAGACATGCTCCTTGGGCTGGCAACAAGCTGTACAGGTGATCCACTGTTGGGAATATAGGGAATCTCTGAAGGAAAGGTCATACAAGGGTCCAGACCATCAAAAGCGGGTGGTACTACCGAGGGTTCTGCCAAGTCTATAGGGGAAAGTAGTGGGGGTTCTGTAGATGGCGATACATCTATAACAGAAGCAGGCTCATCTAGTGGAGGCAATAAGTCCATGCTATTGGCTGATACTTCAGGCATCAGTAGATCCATGCTAATATGGGGTTCTGGCTCTATCAAAACAGGAGTTTCTGGGATAGTCACATTTCCCAAGGACGGAGAAGCTGTTTTATCATTAGCAGCTTCTGAGACAAAATGTACAACAGAGTCTGCTATACTGTCACTATTTTCTTTAGGTCTATTACTGTTATAAGAATCAGAGCCAGAGCTATGTGCCTCCAAGATGCCAGTACTGTCTTGCAAGTCCCCTTCATTCTCACGAGGGAAAGAGACAGTCATTGTCTGCAGCGAAGACCCAAACAAGCTGTCTTTATCTGAGTGAAAAACAGGGCAGGGAAATAGAGAAACAGGCATAGTAGCTTCTTCAACAAGACTAGCTTCCTTCTGCTTTAGGACACTGACCTCAGAAGAGATGCTTTCATAAGGGCATTGTTCAGCTCTTATTTCATTGAAGGTATCTTCTTGAGTAGGGGCTGCTGTGGAAGATCTATGATCATCATTGCTATCCACAGGTTCAGCTGCAGCAAAATAGCTGCTACTAGGAAGAGAAATGCCTTGGATAGGACTTGTTAGCACCTCAGGCCTTGTTGGCAGGATGTTCCCATTCTCCTGTGAATGCGGAGTCTTGGCCAAGGTGCGGATAGTAGGAAGCTCACAACATTCACCATTGTAGTAATATCCACGAGTGCTCTTCCTTGCTGTCTTTCTTGCCGATAATGTCTTTTTGCTCTCATAGTGACATTCTGTAATTGGTTGGCTAATATAGACAACATCATATTGATTATCATAGTCATTTATTCTTAGTCCTGAAGACTTCTTGCTTTTACGTGTACTTTTAGTAGAAGCTGAAATACTCTTTACCCGGGAGTGCCCATTGGTGGTTTTGTGGTGCACTGCTGGAATGGAATTAATAGGCAACCAATTGTCTTTGGCATTCTCCACATGAGTCTTGTCACCAGGATGCATGTGGCAGACTCCCTTGCTTTTTCCTGAAGCCAGATAGTGATTCTCTACCTTCAATCTTGTTTCTTGGTCATTGATTTCAGTATCCTGGTGTGTAGAGGCTTTGGAGCTGCACTGCAAGGCATTCTCTTTGTCTGCTCTCCGTGGAGAGCTAGTGGTGAAAGCTGGCTCTCGAGTTTCCTCTGGGAAAGCTTTGAAAGGGTTCTTCAAAGAATTCACCCTATTCTCTAAATTTTCCTCATTAATGTTTACATTTGTTGCTTTCACAGCTACATAGCCTCCCAGTAAACCTCTACTTTGCACCTGATCTTTGTCCTCTTCACCTTTCCTAGCCCCCGTCTCTTGTTCAGTAGCAGAGTTCTGCCCTTCCAGGTTTTTAATAGAGTGATGGGTATTGGAGGCAGTGAGGTACCCTTGGGTGGGACTATCTCTGGGACTTATAGAGGTTGTTCTAATAGTTGGAAGCTCAGGGAAATCTCTTCTAACAACAGAACTGCAATTTTCTCTTCTGTCTGTAGATTTCAGTTCTACAGCATGTTTCAGCGCATGGCATAGTATTCGCAAAGAACCACGGGCCTCCGATTGTTCAGCATCCAGCAGTAGAGGGAGTTTGGATTCAGAGCACGAAGTTCCACGCTCCTGGTTCTCAATATGATATTGGCTGCACCCTGAACTACAAGTAGACACATCCATGTTTTCAGGTCCGGATAACTGCTGGCCTTCATAGCCTGTTTGTACTTCAGTGCAGATGTCGCTCAGGACACGGACGAAGTGTTTCTGATGGTATGGGCAGAGTCTGACCATAATTTTTTCCAATGGAGATTTTGGCTGGCCAAGAGAATCTATTGCTACTGCCTCTGCTGTCTCCTCACTAAAGAAAAAGGGAGAGAGAGAGAGAGAGAGAAAGAGAAATAGTCAGTATAGTACAAAATTAAGGAACAAAGTTCCCAGCATAAATTGTTCACAATTCTCTTCACAACTGAATTCTTTCGAAAGACTGTTTCTTTAAATTCTACTGTAATTGAGCAAGTAGGTAACACAAAGTTCCAAACAATATTAACATTTTGCCTGGATTTCATTTCTGGTTTCTGTCTATGTAAAACTCAAGCATTACTACTACCTGAATATGACCCTGTTTACAACATAACCCTTAAGAGGAGTGAATCTAATGAGGTGGGAGAAACAACCTTAACAAATTAGCATGCAATGACAAGCTATAAAAACAGAGCCAGTGTGATATAAAAGTTGGGACTGGGAAGATCCAGATCAAATATTCCCAAAAATGTTTATAGAAAGCTGTTGATCAGCAATTGCTCTTCAGTCTCACTCAGGCCAACCTATTTCAGGGTGATTTCTGTGAGTAAAAATTGAAGGAAGGGGTATGACCTTTATATATTTTTTTAATGTTATGCATAGTACCCTGAACTCCTGAAAGAAAGGTGTGGTAGAAATCTAATGAGCAAAACTTAATAAGTTAAAAACTGGCTTGGATAATATCTACGAAGTATTTAACACCAGATAAGCTATTTTCATTACTGTTGATTCTAAACAAACAGACAATACAGTACAATGTATCATTCTAAACATGTGGTTATAATCTCTTAAAAACATGCTGCAAGATTTAACTGCATCAAAGGCTAAAATCCTAAGAAAATATAAATTCCTTCATGTGTGCAAACATCTTGGGGGAAAAGATACATCAGCCTAAAGAAGGCAGCAGTCATACCTATAGTACTTATAACAACTGAATAAAAAAATAGCTTTTAGTCTTTGGAAGATTCAAGGAAAATGCAATTTCACCTTTCATTTATTTCTTAAAGATACCTTTCATTTTCTAAGGAAAAGAAAGGAGTCCCTGTGGATTTTATTCCACTGGCCATTGCCAACCATAGGGGGCAACGCTCATCTCCATTTCAAAACCATTGAGCCAATGCTGTCTGAAGACGTTTCCATGGTACGTGGCCAGAATGACATCGCAGAGTGCTGTTTCCTCCCCAGCAAAGTGGTACCTACTTATCTACTTGCATCTGCATGCTTTCGAACTGCTGTGGAGGGCAGGAGCAAGGGAAGACAGGCACACTTGTGTGATGTTCGGGTCTTGAACCTGGGCTGTTGGTTTTCTAGCTGACAAGCCCAACGTCTTAACTACTGAGCTATTGTGCTGCTCATTTTCTAAGAGAGAGTATTTATTGTTCTCATATATGAAAAAGCATTTCATATTCGGATTATTCAGATTCCATTCTTACAAATAGCAGAATAGGTGGTACAGTAAGCATGTTTCCAGGTTATACCAATTCTTATTGCAAATAAGGGCACAAAGTAATGTAGTGTTCAACATTACAAAACTATAGTCTACCTAAACATAATTAAATACCACAGAATTAATTCTAACATCCCTATTTTGCTTTTGCATGATGGTCAATCACACTGAGCCTCCAGCTGCATTTAGAAGGAGCATGAAGAAACATGAAGTCCATCAAGTTCAGGTGCTGATACACATTTTAATTCTATCATTTGTGGTGATGAATCGCAGGATTCTAATAGAAATATATATATTGGATCTACAACCTTAGATTTGTTGGCCTGCAATAGAAACGACATTTACCAAGTTTTCCATTTGGGGATTTATTCTAATCTGTTCAGCTCAAAGGTAATATAATAAGTAATAATTTTAATACAGTAAATTTATGAGATAAATAATGTGATAGTTATACTTAATAAGCTAAAAGAAGGGGAGGAAGGAAAAGAAAAAGAAAAACAGCAGCCTAATCCGAACCTTGTAGTGCCCTAAAATAATTTAGTGTTCTTAAACATAGAATAACTAATGCAAATTAAGATAAGATTAACCATAAAACCTGCTGGTGTACAACCTGATAAAGTAGATAAGCGTAGAAAAAAAAGGAATGTGTGCCCTATATATACACAGATTCAAAGAAACTATTATTGTGAAGCCTTACTGTGCTCAAAGAATCAAAGGTCAAAGAATACAATCAGCACAAAATTCCATCATTTTAACTTGTGTGTGTGTGTGTGTGTGTATCTTGAGAATTTTCATTAGCACACATCATTCCCCACAACTTATAGTGTTCTCATTTTACAAACTCTTTATGTACAATTCTTAAAAATAAAGAAATTATGACTAGCTAGGAGTTTATCTACTTTGTTTATCTGTTCTTTAGTCATTTTCATTTGCAACCTTTTATGTTTATATGTTTATAATTTACAAATATATATGACTATTTAGAATCACATGTAGGGTATAGTTTTATATTTCTATTGAGTGACAGTAATCAACAATACCTCATGAATACAAAACTGAAAAACTATGGGAAAAAAAACTAGGGCAGAATTTAAATACTATAAATATAATTTCATTTATTTGAAGGGTTCAATCATAAGCACACTGGGGAATGCTAGACACTATATTGAACTTTAATTTTAAGTAAGTTTATTTAAGGCTAGCTTCATGGAGCAATTTCAGTGAAATTAACCATGTATTTTGGCAGCTGATAGTGCTTCTTTAGGTAACAAAAATCTTGAAAGCTCCATGTCAAAACAGAAGTGGTTCTGGACTCCAAACTACACTTTTTATTGTTTCATAAATATAAACTGTATAATTTGTAGTCTTAATTTCCACCAACCCCTTTAAGTAAAAATAAAACCTATGTTACTATAACAAAGGTATTGTCTCAATGTTTTCACAAAAAAGTGGCTGCCTTTTTTCAGATTGAAGCTGCAAAGGCATGCCAGGGATTCAGTAAAATGCAATCATGATTTAACATCCTCCAGCACATTTGAAGGTAGTCTTGCATTGTAGCCAAAATTTCCCCACGGGAAATTAGTTTCAGATTATTCAGTTCTACTAGTGCTTGACACTTTAACAAGGAAAAGTAGACATCCCAAAATATAAACTTTAAGAGCATTATCAATAAACAATAATAATATGCATTTACTATCCTTTTCCACTATTTATAAATGTTCCTTTCCTATACAAAAACAAAAGCAAAGGGAAAAATAGATTTTAAATCCAGGCTCTCAAAAACTTGAAATGCAGACTTTACTGTATAAGAACTAAATGCATACTGTAAATAAACATTTCACTTAGTCTTACTTCTGATAAAAACTTTCCCACAAGAGAAAGCTATTTTTCTCTTCTAATTTCTTGCAGAAGGAGGCTTTCACCTTTTTAAAAAATGATGTTTTTACTTGTGATGACTGGCTGTTAGAATGCCAATCAAAGTATGGCTACTCAGCTGCCCTGTCCCAGTTTATATTTCAGAGAGAGGAGGAAATTAAGGAAAACGGGATTGCAGAGATATAGGTGAGAACAGGCAAAAGGGAGACTCAGAGCCCTATAGGGCCTATGAAAACCTCCACTAGTCAGAGTTATGGATGACTAGATTATAAATATGTAATAATAATGAATTAACATGTTTATAACCCAATCTAAAGTCACTTGATAAAAGTTCATGTGTTTTTAAATGTGACTGAGCTACCCTATATCTTCATGTTCTTCTCAGGTTTTTTGGTGGTAAGAAGATACATCTGGTAGAGGTCACCCAAATGTAATACAATTTTGTTTTAATTTCGAAGAAGAAAAAGGTAATAAGGAATAGACACCCAGAACAAGGAGGCTATGCACCAAGTACTCAGAATGGAATTAAAGTATATGAATGGGATATGGCTTCTCATGAAGTCATTTGGATTTGTTCAAAATATGCTTTTATTTTCACATCACTTTTGTGAAGTAGGGAATGGAAGTCAAGTCAGAAGCAGTTATTTTTGGGGTGTTGCCCTGCGCCTCCAGAGTAGAATTAAATTAGAATTAAACTTTACTGTTTCCCTGTTAATACTCTGGAAACTTTTCCAGAGTGTTCCATGAATAGTTTGTTATTATTATCTTTACCATGAATTTATGTATTAAATTTATTGTTTTACTCTATTATTTGAGGTAGCTTGTTGTAGTGATTAAGATACAGGCTAGTAACTGGAAGACCATGAATTCTAGTTCTGCTTTAGACCCAAAGCCAACTCACTGACCTTGGGCCAGTCACTCTCTCTCAGCCCTAGGACGCAAACAATGGCAAACCACTTCAGAAATCTTGCCAAGGGACTTGTCCAGGTAGTTGCCAGGGACCAACACTGATTCAAAGGCATCCCACTCCCCAAAAAAGTTAGCATTTAGTTTTGTAGGATTTTATTTCATTAGTATTATAATCAATTTAATATTCATATAATTTTAATTAATAATTGTTTTTAATTTATTTATAGTTACTGTGTATGTTTTATTGTTATAGATGCTTTTTCTTGACTTTTTTGAAAAACCACTATGAGTCTGTATTGATTTGGCGGTGTACACACAGAATAAATAAATAAATAATCTATTTTTGTCGACGAGCATATGATAGAACATCAAGAGCCAAGCTATGATTTCCACAAACAGAACTGTTGCCATGCAACAGTCATAGTGCCACAATTAATGCGCTTCAGAATTTGCTGTACTGTGAAACTGTCTACATAGTAGGATGGGTGGAAAAAGAGAGCTGCCACTGATTGATTTTGTTTTCAATTAGAATGGGAACAGAAATATCTACATCTATACTTCATCTTTTTTTCTGATTCTGATCTGAAAGATGCATACAAATGATAATAGAGAACACTGCAAAAAATCAATACCCTGACAAAATGTTTTAGGATGGAAACTGAAGATATAGCTGAAGTTAGAAACAATAGCAAGTTTCACTTTGGATGTTTTGGAGGTTTATTCATTGGAATAAAATTTTTAAGGTTACAGAATCACAAAAAACCTTTTCACTTGATACACATTTATATTTTGTCTTGCTTAATAAAACCTAGGAGTATGATTTTATACCAGTTACAGGAAGGGAAAGGAAATAAGTAAATGTTCCTTGATAGCAGAACTGCTGTATATCATCCACACACACAAAAGCACACTTTATCACCCACTCCAACCAAAGTTTCTCACTATTCAATATATCTAACCTTTCCATCTTTGTTTATTTCACTGGAAAATCAGTTTCAGATTAGAGGCATGTAAGAAGCAGTGGTAGAACAAAAGTTCAAGGCTAAGTGTTTCTGTTCCTTTCAGATCATTTTAAGTATCACAATTATAGATCTATAAAGAACAAGGTAAAACTATAAGCTTGTATCTCACACCCCTAGATTTTTATATACCATCTCAGATTTATTTATTTCCCTTCTGCCTTATGCTTTTCAAAAATCTAACTGATTACCAGAGGCAGCCCTAGCACCCTGCTGGAGTTACAGCTGCCTCCTATTCAAAGTAATGGGGTAACAAAAATAAAATTTTAGATAATTATTTGAGGAGGTTATAGTTCAAGATTCTTAAAAATAAAGGGAAGAAATATAAAGTTGCTTTATTTGATCAAAATTAAAACAGACATGTGGTTATTTCTGGTAAACCTTAATGGACTTTTGCTGATTAGAAATGTACCAGTCCTAAGGTTTTAAGGATTTGTTTATAGGTAAGGGATGAGATATGGGAAGAAATCACTTACTGTATTTTAAGAGAAGATGATTAGTTACAACTGTGTATAATTATTGCGATGAAGGGAAAACCATTTCTTTATATATCTTTCTTTTTCTTTACTATTTTTTTGCACATTCTATTTTTTATTTTTATTTTATTTTTCTTAATTTGTATTATATTTTATCTTTCAAACTGTAATGTTTAATAAAAAATTTTTTTTTTTAAAGTGCATATATTAATTCTGTAAGTGATTTTTATTTTACTTTTTAAGAAAGCTGATCAATGTATCAAAAGTATATTCCTTGGCTGTAGCTTCATATTCCTCATCTTCCTAAAATGGATTGATTGCTAAACAATGGAATTGAAAAGGACTTCTAAATAAAGCAATTGCACTTAAGACTTCTATACTGCTTCATAGTGCTTTACAGTTCTCTCTAAGCAGTTTACAGAGTCAGCATATTGCCCTCAACAATCTAGGTCCTCATTTTACCAACCTTGGAAGGATGGAAGGCTGAATCAACCTTGAGCCGGTGAGAATCAAACTACCAAACTACTGGCAGCCAGCAGTCAGCAGAAGCAGCTTGCAGTATTGCATTCTAACCACTGTGGCTCATTATGTACGCTATGGAAGCAAGAGAATGCACAAGGAAAAGGCTTACCCCTATCCAGTGCCAAATGTAAACAGGGATGGTTCTCCAAGATTTGAAGGGAAGAGAATCAAACAAATTTTATTTACTGTAAAGACTTGAGATATTTCCTTAAGAAGCTGCTGGCTTTATTTTCATGGACACAGCTAATCGTTATTTTATCATGCCTGCAAGTTAAGAGTTGTAACATTTTTTATTTTTAAAAAATAGCCGTCTTATATTCTGTCCACATCTAACCCAAGTCGGATGGGTAATTCTCTCTCACCTAAATACACATGCACCTGAGCACATTCATTCTGGAGTGTTCTGCTCTCCCCCTCTTTTCCCATACAACATTTGAACCACCAGCTGTGACGCATCTAACAGCCTTCTTGTGGCTAATTGAAAAACATTATTATTCAGTCCATCCCTTTAAAACTAGGGGAGTTTTATCATGCTGAAACATTAACCCACGTACTGCTTCCTTTTCAAGGGCTTTGAACAATGGTCCAGCTAATTTTCATGCTCATCAAGGACACTGGGGGCTTTCCTATTTTCTCCTGTTAGGATAGTACAAACACCACTCACCGCCTTACAAGCGGCTCCATGGATAAAACCATAAGAGCATATAGCATTTATATAACATAAATCATAAATAAGAGTCTACAAGTGGATAAATTCATAAAAAGCTTTAAGTAACCAAAAAACCAAAAACAAAACCCTTCTTGTAAGACCTTCATCATTATCGCAAGATAACAATTTAAGCCTAGAGAGACTAAGCATCGCATGCTACAAAAGTATATATAGTAAGACAATTCTGGTTAACATTTTGATTACATGCCATAAAGTGTTGACTCTAAAGCTGCCATAGATAGACTTTCTCCAGGATGATCTTCCTCTTTCAAGTATGTCAATGAGGCAACCTTCATTGCTGTAACTGAGCCCATCCCCCCCTGCGGCTGGTTGTCCTCTTTTTCTCATTCCTTCTACTTTTCTCAGTTAAGTTCAGAAATAATAAACAATAATTGCAAAAGGCAATTTTACTTGGAATAGCTTCCATCCTGCAACAATATCTTTAACACCATCAAACAAGATATAGGTACCTATCCCAGGTCAATAGGTTTATAAAAATACCAAATCCAGTCTGAACATCTGGGTGACTATACAATGACTATACAATGTCATTAACAACATATATTCAGAACATGATTAGTTTGATCCTGATCAATTGTGCTTCAGATGAGAACTCTGGATCATTTGTTCTATGATCCAGATGTTTGTTTTCTTGGCAATCTGTGGTATTTTCATGTGTCTTCTTCAAGAGCTAGTTCGAAGGATCAATGTTCTTTCTATCTTGAATCTCAAAGTCCAACTTTCACTTCCACAGAATATAACAGTAAAAACTACTCCCTGCACAATTCTTTTGGTCCTTTTTAAATTTTAATAAAGTTGACAATTGAATAACTTTAAACATTATGAGACACATAATACATTAAATTATTTTGATATAGTGACATTTGTGGATTGGTTTCCAAACATTTTGTTACCAGCTAGGTAACATCTTCAGCAGAGTTTAGGGGATGTCAATGTCAGTGTTCCTTTTGTTTTTTAAGGGCTTCAGGTAAGGGCCTTGTGCTGAGTCAGCTGTGAATCATCAGTTATTCTTGTGATGGATCTTGTGATAAGGAGATTACATCAGGTCAGGGTCATTGGGAGGTGAACTGCTGGTGGAGTGCGTGTGCATGGGGTGTTTGAGGATTGGTGCTATCTCTGGCTGGTTTTGTGGTTGACTTGGATTCTGAGGGGTTCATAGGCTGGTTGTAGGTCAATGAGTCTGTTGATGGAATTGCTTATGGAGTGCCAGACTTCAATGAACTCATGAGAATGGCGGGTAGTACCGTACCTGATATGTTGCTCCAGTTGAACTGGTTCTGTTTGGTGGTAGTGTTGGTAGAGATTAAGGATTTATGATCATGGCATTTGTCGGCCAGCCGGTGTTCATAGATCCTGGTTTTTAACTGATGTGATGTTTGTCCCATGTAGAATTAGTTGCAATGGTTACAGTTGATTTTGTAGATTACATTGTTTTTCATCCTTCTGTATTTTGTCTTTGGTTCTGGATAATTCCTGGCAAAGTGTGGTTGTGGGTTACTGTTATTCCTAGGAAGCTCACACGGAACATTGTCTCTCCCCATCCCGCCAGTCCACAAAGCCGGAAATGTTGGGGAACTATAGTTTCTACCTGGCTTATAGGGTCAGACAGAGATGGCATGGTTCAGATCCCATTTATAAGCAATGCCACTGAAGGGATTTAGGGAACTTTTTTTTTCACAGGCCCTGTATTCAAAAGCATTCTGAAAACCTAACTCTTTCCCCAGGCCATAGAGGTGTGTGACAGGTCTGGCAGCTGTTTTTGTCTTTTAAGGCGGCTTTTTTTCCTGGTAATTTTTTTGGGTGGGGTGGGGTGGGGGGGCATTATTTCTGCTTTGTTTTTACCATATGCCATCCAAGGTGGCAGTTATAAGTTTCTAAAGCAAATAAAAATATACAACTGCATGTAGAGTGTAGAGATTACACTGTTAAAATTCACAGCCAGAATTCTGAAATTATAGCTTTAACATATTGAGGACACCAGTTTGGGAAGGGTTGATATATGAACACTTAATCTAGACTGATGTATTCATTTAAAATACCCCTGTATCAACTACAACAGCTAACAGTGCAACTGATCCACTTATGAATTAAAAAGCAAAACAAAAACAATGGGAGTCAGTGGCATCTATGGGCCAATACTTGATTTTTCTAAATTATTTCAGAAAATGCACAATGTAAGCATTGTTTTGAGAAGCAGTGTCATTTGCTACTAATTAAATTCAATGATAATATTTATCTGTAGTAATTAAACTTAACACTTGTTCAAAAACAACATCTCAGTATATAATTGAAATAAAGCTCCCAGAAGGCATCACAAGTATAACACTCCTTATTCAATTGATAGTGCATAACTGAACAGTAATTTCTTCAGAAGAAGCCTTGACTTAACACCCATATTATGTTGGGAGAAATATGCAGAGATCCCACTGCAATGCAGTGCATGAAAAGGAGTGATTCTGTAAGTAGCACATTAGAATTAGGAGGGAAAATGAAGTTGTGTCTTTAATAACTGCATCTTCTATTACCTACCTTTTTTTTCTTTCTCTCACACGTAATCATGAGGACTAGTGAGATATATCAGTGAAATACATATCAGCTAATGTTGAATTGCAGTGCATTTAGTAGAAAAATACCTAAAACAGTTAGGCAAGCTTGGAGTTTGTCAGTACATCAAACTGTCTCAAAGGTATGAGCTATTGTGCAAAAAGCAAGAGGTGTAAAAACTTCTAATAATTACATTATTTAGGTTTACTCTTAAAGGAAACTACATTTGCTAACAGGTTAGCTAATACTAATATTAATACTGCATTCAATAGCATACAAATCATAAAAGAAAATGGCTACTATGCCTATTATGCTTCTAACAGTATTACTCTCACTCAGAATTTACTTATCAACTCATATGGAGCAGGAAATTAAATCCTTTTAAAATTCAATGAAAATATGTATCTAAGTAAAAAGTGTTCAGAATTAAAAACATCAAGTTTTAGCAGCACCTGAAAGGACTTGAGAAATGCTCTGCTGAAAGGAACTAAAAATAACAGAAAATCCTTTGAGGAAAGAAACTAATCCAAAACTCTATTTCATTTGGGGGGGAGAAGCAGTGACTCCAATATTTGTGATCCACAAAAATGGTCAAAAATATGTTTCCATACAGACTGATAAGTATAATAGAAAGGATGAGAGTTATGAAGATTTCATCCTCTTAACTGAGTCCTTGCTTCATGTGTTTTTTTGATTCTATATGTTTGAACACGAGCAGCATAACAAACACACCCTAATTATTATTTCAACAAGTAATCTCTACCAGGGATTGGGGGACTGTATCTGGTTCATTAAGGTTTTTATTATGCTGCAGCAGCACAGGATTACTCTTTTAATCTTCAGTCTATGAACTAGGAAATCCTGGCTTTTCTCTAATGGATGCACAAAGTTATTCAAAATGTAAGCATGTTTTTCTGCTAAGATTTGTTTCTTCTGCAGTGGAGATTGATAAAAGACAAATACTCCATCCAGTATCACAATATAATTAAGTTCAGTTAAGATTAATTATCCAGAATGTTCCAGAAGCAAGGGATTGAACAGAAAAGTGATGTATGATGTTTCCATAAAATACTAAGTAGAAACACGCTTGGTTATATAAGACAGTTCCTAATTCGAACTGAACTTTCTACTGGTATGTATCACCCTCTAATGTGATTTTGTGATGTTCCTGGTTCCTACAAGTTCCTAAATCATTTCCAAAGAGTTCTGTTAATATGGTTTCACCTCCTGGACTGCTTACAAACCATACAAGCTTTATATAGTCACTTCCAAGCAAAAATGAACCATGAAATCTTTATATCTAGACTAGAATATGTACAATCAAGATGGCCTCATTAAAGTTTGTGGGATAAAGGAAAACAGATTATTGAAGAAATACTACACGCACATTTGTACTGGCATCACAATGGATAATTTTAGCCCAGTGTTATTTTTTTAAAAAAACTACCTAACAGAAAAGTCATTCTTGATCAATGGCCCTGCTCACTAGAGCTCACTTTCAAACAAGAGTTCAAATTTAAGAAAATATGTCTATGTTTCACTTTATCACTTCAATATTATAGTGATCTGTTTAAAAAAATAAGGCAGAACACTGTCTGAAAAAGATATTATTTTCAGCAAAGGATGGGAACTATGAAGAGAATAGTATTGTAGTAAATATACTAAATGTAGATATGGAAGAGATCAGTGATGTATATCTAACTCTCTCTGCTACTGCAATTAAACATTCAATTTCAAAATCTCTTAAAAAGCAAAGTTGTAAAATTCTGTGGCACCCTAATGAGGCCTGGATATCAGAAGAAATGTTAGTTTAATTATCTAAAAATCCTATTGGATTCCTTACCTGGCAGGGGTGTTATTTAGCTGGTTCCTGTGAACCAGTTGTAGGGCATTTGGAAGGTAGCAATTCTGATAGCAATCCAGCATCCAAGGAAATGGCGTAGAAGGAAAAACTGGTTGCGTTTAAATAGAGTGCAGAAGATTATGTACCTTTGTAAGTGGCATGTGCTTAATTAAGGTAAAAAGAACGCAAGACAACCCCGCCAAAGGCACTTGGCAACCCATGCCCTGAAAATGCAAGGTCCAAACCAGCCTCTTGCTGTACAGATTGACCTACTCCATTCTTGAACAGGAACTGCTTGTTGACTAATGTAGGCTATATCTCTGTTTTATGGGATACACTAAAAAGAGGGGTATTTTTCATTTCTCCAATGTTCCTGAGTATACTCTTTTACCATTAAAAAGACAAGAAAATATAATCATTTTTGAGATTTTCTATTGCTATAGCATTTTGTATGAGAATATAGTCCTTGGCTGCCTATGCACCCAGACCCACTTGTTTTAACAAGATAATTTATATTATCCATAAAATAAATTAAGAAGAATTGAACATTGTGTTAAAAACTCTATGCCAGAGATAAAACTAGAATAAAAAATGATATATATGTAACTTGAAAACTGTGCAAGCTGTCAAAATGAGACAGATACCATTATAAAAATAATATGACTATTGGGCGAATCACCCTGTGCGAAGAACAGAATTAAAAAGTTGTTTTAGAAAGAGCAGGAATGTTAATTTTTAAATGTTTTACATTATACTTTATTCTTGTCTTGCAAATAAACACAAGATTGTTGGCAAATATAATTCTAACATTAAGCACATTAGCAAATATTCCATTTGATTTCAGGGGTATTTTTTTGATACAATGAGATAGATATAAATTCATCCATTATTTTCATGTAGTGATAATTTCTTCTGAGCATAATTGCATATCATAAGGTCTGAGATTTATCACATCTAGAGAGCCTGGAAAAGCTCACAGTGCACCAGTATGTACTAAATATTTTACTGCACTGAAAGAATGAATATTCAGAAGAAATAAAAATGATAGGAAATCTTGTGGTGACATTCCTCATCAAATATTATTTATAATCCAAATTTTTCTTTGAGGGAAGAATTGTATTCGGTAAATTCATGTAAGACCCCCCGTTTCTAAAACTGATGTAAACATTTTGCTGCCAGAGCAGATATTTGCATTCATAGGCATCTGTTTGACTTTTCAAATACATTTGTGGCTTCAGCTCATTGAAGCACATCAATCTACTTTAATATTCCATTAGACAAATACATCATGAAAAGCATTATCATTATTATTTAAAAAGACACTTTAGAAAGCAGTGCTTTAAAACATTCAGGTTTTCACAACAAAATTTATTAGAAGAATAGTGGTTCTGAAAAGTCTAGCATCCAGTGAAAACTACCATACATATTACAGCTGGGAATGTGTTTCCAAAATGACATGGCCAAATACAAGAGGGTTGTTTAACCCTTATACATGCACAATAGAATCAGCATTTTGACATACAATGAAAAGAGAGAGAGAGAGAGAACCACATGAATTAAATTTTTATAAGTACTTATCACATATATTAAGACACAGCTTATTAAGTCCAGTCAAAAAATCAGAACTGCATTAAAAATTAAATGTAGTGCAATCAAACCAAAAACCTTAATTTGTGATCATAAGTGCTCTACTACATAAAATGTTGATCATAGCAAGGAACAAAAAAAGTTCAAATCACACAGTACAAAAAATCTGTAAATAAATACAAGCTACAGTACAAGAGAAATATTAACTTATACAATTCCGTCAAACTGTAAACAGTATATTGAAATGAGGTCCATAGATTTAAAAGGGGGTTCCTGCTTTATTTTTCCATGACACTTATATTTCTAGAGGTCTGTAAAAATGCCATTTTTCCATATTTTACATGCAGAGAACTTTCTAAAGTGTAAAAGTATCAAATAATAATACAGAAGCATCATTAGTGTATAGTTACAGTGAAATTGATGCCAGTACAAGCAGTTGTAGTTATGCTAATATGTTACTCACACCAACTTTAATGTTCACCAATAGACCCACTATTAGAGTTGTGAAATGCCAATACATTCATAATCAATGTATGGCAATTAGAGGTGAAATACCTGAAAAGGGCTAAAATTTGGAAATGATCATACATTTCCACAATATATGTGCTCCTGCTGATTATTTGAAAAATTTACACCACTTGCCATATTACATCAACTTTGGCAGGAGGGTTACTAATAAACTCGAGCCTGTCTGACCCATTGGCTTCCATCACAGTGGCCAGTGCACAGAATTCCTAGAGACATTGCATAACTAGAATGTAGAGGTCAGACATCCAAGGGCCAGTGCTCAAGCTTAAAAGTACCTAAGATGAAGAAGAAACCACAGCTAGACTGAGAAGCTGCCCCTGCTCTGTTTACAGAGGCAAGTAGGAATGTATTTGACATTAGCTGTGCTGGCTTGGTAGTGGCATTTTCAAATATTTAAGATTACACATATAATATATATGTATATAACCATAATACACATACTATATATAGAAATTTCTTACAATACATAATTATCAGGAACCCCCCCCTGCGATCTTGCTCAGTAGTAATAACTGAATATACAGAATGCCACTACGTGTCTGAGGCACTGCGTGCTGGAGAGTAATATGCAGCTTTAAAATCCGTTTGGCTGAGTTATACCTGGATACCTGAACTGAGTTTAAATTGACATTCATCAAGGATGTGCCTATTAGCACATTAAAAAAAAGCAAAAAAATAAAAAATAAAAAATAAAAACCCACGAGTCACTGCTAGGTTTAAGAATAGTGTACAAGTACCTGAATTGAATGAGGGTAGTGTGTAAACTGTCCCTGAGGGTTTTCAAACAGTGTGTGTACAAGCTGGAATCCTAAGCACATTTGTTTAAAACTTACACTGTGGACTGATAAAATACCAACATTTGACGACTGAGTGGAGGTTAGAAAGTTATGAGCAAACACTCAAAACATATTTATACATGTTTAAGCAGTAGTTAGCTGCTGTAAGCAAAAGTCCCATAGATCTCTACCCCAAATGGGACTTAAGAGAAGTTGCCATCTGTCAGGTTTTTTCTTTGAGGCTAGGGCACACGACAGCTGCCACTGACCCTCTTTCCAACAACTAAATGTAAGATGCACCTTATTACAGACTAGCAATTCAAGGTTAGATTTTTAATGTATTTTCTCTACAACATATTATAAAATCCCTTAAGATTACTAATGCTGGTATGCTACTCGTTTGTTTTTTAAAATTCTCCCTTCATTTAAGAAATATACCATTCAACAAGTTAATGGCATAACAAATATACCATCCAACTACTTAAACATTAAGATGCATTTTCAGTCAGTCCTCTGGTGTAAAAGCATGTCAGTAAATTTATATTAAAATTTACATGGTAAAAAGGCTTGAATTTCAGTCAAAGATTCTAAATACTGTTCATTCCCTGAAGTTAAAAAGGAGAAAAATCCCTACCCATTTCCCTAGTGATATACTCTCAAACCAAGTTCCACACAATGTTCTACAATTATTCTTCATTTAGGAAACTTAACTTAGCCTCCTGCATTTAGATCCCAAATTTTAAAGTCCTAAATGCTTTAAAATAGTCTACTGAAATGTAAAATATCAGACATGTATGCCTACAAGTTTCCTGAACGTTATATAACTGAGTTATTTATTATCAATAGAAATCATCTGACCTAAAAGCAACAAATCTTTTGTGGACCGAAACTTTTAACAGTACCTTAAACTTGAAAACCAGATAAATTAAGACTAGAGTTGCAATAATAAAAGTGCTGAAGGTCCTCTTCCTGCTTTTCTGTTATTTTTTAAAAATTTGATTAGACAGTATATTAATGGACTGAAAAGATTAATATATATTTTTTTATAAAAACTGTGAAGTTCTGTTAAATGTAGCACCAAATGTGAGGTACATTAGAGATTGAGGCGGCACACTCATAACTACAGAATGGGAAAAGAAATATATCCATCAAATTTTTATAAACATGTTACCCTCAGCTAGTTTTTTCTTATCAAAGATTCTTAGTACATGTTGTACTAATACGAGAGAAAGATCTTTGAATCTTAGTAAAATAATTAATGGGGGTGTTATGAGCAGGATGGTAATTTCTTGAAGAAAATATAATGAATGCTTTCAGGACATAATCCAATTAGAATACTTCTGTCCTAGCAAGAATGCTACTGATATACAAAAGGTATAAAATCCAGTTATCCATCAGAGAAAGCATGCAATGGCTAATATTTTCTTACTATAGTATCTTGAGTATGGATCTTCTGTCTACATAATAACATCTGCAAATGACAGGAAGTAAAAGTATGTCTATTACTTCTGTTTAAATTATAATTGCATAATTCTATATTTAGCAGAAAACCTATTCATTGATTACATTTCAACTCATGGCTTGATATTCTATGATGTATTATCTAACAAATAACCAAAATTCTATATCCAAGAGCTGCATAATCAACTCTTTTAATTCCATTCCTTTTAGCTCCAAATATCACTTCTGATTTAGTGATGATTCCTGATCAACTTCTTGTTCCACATTCTTTCCTATGAAGACTTATCATAATTCTTCTCAGGATAATTATGATGATCAAATATAAGGTGTTATAATAATTGATACTGCTATTGCATTGTCCTTTTTTGTGATAGAAAGAAGCTAAAATGTGTTGGTATGGTGAATGATGGAAAATAATTATCATATCTCAAGTAAACCAGAATCTCCGCTACTGAACTAATTTCTTTTTATGTCTTAAACTGCTTAGAAACTACCTGTGTTTCACAAGTTAATTTGGGAAATCAATGACAAAATAATTTACCAATTATTCATCTATATTACTCAGCAATTTTGTTATATTAAGCAAATACCTCTGTAAAGAGATCCTTTACCGTTAAAAGACATGTAAATTATTAACTTGTTGTTTATTTACTGAGAAGTAAATCAGTAAGTGTGGATTGAAAATATATGACTATCTCTACCAAATGTAAAATATGAAGAAGCATGGTAGAGTTTCTAAACAAATCTGACAATAAGTAGACAACAAATGATTAAAAACACCAAATGCAAGTATCAAAATATGCAGTCAGCAAATTCAAGTTATCAAAAAGAGGGAGGGAAGGGGAGGGAGGGATAAATCTTTTGAAATTACAAGGAAGAAAGCAAAAGAGGACTTATCTCCATTGTTTACATTACAAACTGTTCTTTTGAAGGCTGCCTAAATCTTTCAAGCAATCTTGTCTGGCATATTAATCTTTCCACCTTTGGACTGAAGGAGATGACTTAAATTTCTAGAGCTCTAGCAAAGTGCTTCGGAATAGGAGAAGAGAATGGTAAATGTGCTTCCCCATCTGCCCATCTGCCATAACTCTTTTCACCTCTAAAAACTCACAATATTTATAAGCATTTAATCCAAAATGTATTGGATTAGATATTGTGACTAAATATTGTATCTACTTAAAATCAAATTGCCTTAACTGCCTATATTTGACAATGTCCAAAATCAACTATTACAAAGAAAACAGTCCCATACTGCTCTCCTCTTTAAAAGACACATCATATTCTTAAAACAATATCAGAAGTCATTCGGATTTGTTTCAAAACATAGTTAAGAATACATACAACCTAGGCTTTTTTTTAGGCAGTTGGGACCAGCCTTGAAATTTGCAAGAAATATTGATATATTCTTGGTGCATTTGGAGGGATTCAAGTGTAGGATCTTTAAATGCTCCTAATTAATCAATTTGGGGATTATTTCACTTGGATAATTAAAAGTAAGACTATAGCCCAAATCCTATAACTTGAATTCCTGATAACTATGGTGAAGAGGCCTGGAGCACTGGAAAAAATGTCCTAAAATAGCTGATAGAGAGGTAATTCTTCATCAGATCTCCAGATTTTTCAGGAAATAACTTTTATATTTTACAGATCCAAGTAAAAAACTGGTACATTTTCTACACACGGGGCTTGTTCCACAGAACTGTACAATAATTAACTCCACACTTGTACCCCTACAACACTAAGCCTTAGTCATCTGTAATAACCCGCTGCAGCAAAAGGTCACCAACCAACATCTAAATTCCAGTACAATAGAAAACTTGATTTTAAACATTTTTTTACACACACACACATTCACATTCTCTCTCTCTCTCAAATCCACACACACGTAGTCATTAGTCTTCTGGGCTGGGAATAAGGGAGAACTCACCCTTCATACACTGTCTCTAAAAGCTGAGGCTGCCATAAATGATGTTCACAGTTTCTTTCTGTTGTGCAGGTGCAAACAACACCATCAACAGATATGCCATATTTCTATAAAAATTCTGGTTCTATGTTTAACATACATGATTAAAATGCCCAAATTTTCCTCCAACAGACTTAACTTCTGAAACTTTGCACTTGGCTATTCCTTAACCTACCATGAAAATCAGCAAGGAAAACACGGCAAACATTTCTTGCAAACGCCTACAAGAATCTCCAGTTATTAGAAATGGGAGGAAACAAAGATTTTCTTACAAAGACAGTAGCAAACCACATTTTCCCACTTCAACCTATGATCAGTTGGGATTTTGGTAATGCAAATGTCTGTTCAGCAGAAAATTGAACACGCTAGTGGGTAAACACTGATTCCATTTTTTCTACAAGCGAAATGCTCCCAAATACTACTCAAAGCTACACCAAAGGCGCCTGTTAGAGCAGTCTGACTTTAATGGACCACTTAGGGATCTAAAGCAAGATACAGCCACAGGATGAACCACCTTGGGAGAAACAAGTAAGATGAAATCTTATAACAAAAGTTTAACATTAAAAAGGTGCACCTGAATATTACGACTAAGTTTACAAAACCTACAATAAGATAAAATATAGATATATTTATATCTTTTGAATATTCAGCAGCGTTTTGTTTATTTTTGAGAGGCTTCTGAAATTTTAAAAAGGGACAGCTAATTTTAAACATGCTTCACAAAACAATAATGGCTATTTTATATTGCAATTACCAAAGTAATGCAATTAGTGCTTTAAAAATAACCTACTTTTTCTTTCTTTTTCTTTTCTTTTTAAAAACAGAGACCTTTTGAGGAAATATGGTTGTTCCAAAGCTTCTGGGTTTTTTTTTTACCTGAATAGAAAGTGATCACAGATAATAAGTGTTACATTTCAAAGCTTTGTAGATAAGAATCTTACAATCTTCAGGTCCCAGGACTTAAATCTGAGAAAATTGTTTGGTTGTTTAATTCATTTTCTAACCAAAGCAATAAGAATACACAACTATCACTATCTATTTACAGTTTTCAACCTATGGTCTGAAATGACATACAATTAGTTCTCTTCTAAACTGCAGCATTAAAGGGTAGGCACACCATTTTTCTGCTGCACGATTGTCATCCACTTAATGATACAAATTGAAAATATTAAGTAAGTAAAATGAGCACACCAAATACAATAACAGATTTTACGGAACTCAATTCATACATCACTTAAATAAAAACAGTTACAAAAGGTTAAACCTCAGACAGCTAAAGTCTATGCAAGTGTTACACTTCTAGCTTGCAGCAAACCCTCTCCCACATTTTCAATAGCAGATGATACCACAAATTTAAAACAGTGCATTTTTATTGCAACCTCCAGTGAAACTGGATTATATTGCAGAGTTTCTATACTACTACAGGGCTTTAAATAGATGTCTGAACTGAGATGGCATCTAAGGAACTCTGCTTTTTGAGTATGGAAATACATTAAGTAATTTAAAAAAAAGTACATTAACAGTAGTACAAAGCATATAAGGGCTAGAAGCCCAATCTCTCTCAAGAATGAGAAGTGCATATTTAACATGACAGCAATGGTGTGCCTAACCTCTGCTTCCCAGCAATCCACTGTATTCAGTCAACAAATCAAGAAGGCCCACAATTAATTGCCCCAAATTCAAGCAGCAATCCTGGGGTTACTTAGGCCATCTTCCTATGAATCATAGCATCCACTTTCAGTCATCAGGACAAAAACTAACCATGAACAGTGCTTAATGTCATCTTATATAAAATCCCATTGCCTCTTTTGGTTGTGCAAAGCAGAATGGAGTCCTATCAATCTTTTGCACAGCTATGATCAAATTGTCTCTCTACCTGAAGAACCATTAAGTCTAATCCAGTGAAGCTGCAGATCCAGAAAGCTTTACTTAAAGCTTAAAATGTAAGAATGAAAATATGCTAACTAAAAAGGCTGAATTGTGGGTTAGGAGTGCTTCAGATGATTTACCTATGTGTGTGCTACTCCACTATTAAATCAATAGTGGATAAAAGAAAAACAAAATGTCAGGAGATGCAAGAACATTTCCTGTTACTGGCAACTTTAGTATTTAAAAAGGAAACACCCATTGGGTGTTCAACCCTGACAGCATTATAGCTAGATAAGATGCTCAGCCTAAACCAGATCAGAATGATCTGATCATAGGTTTTATTAAAATTTGTAAAAATTTCTTCCCTGAACATTATAACATAGATCCTTCATTTATACAACTATTTAGTTAGACTACTGAGGTTGTAATATTTAGAAATTAGTGAATTTATGAGGATTTTTGTTTGTTTGCCCAAGAATACAGTAAACTGTTATATGTATTTCTGACTCCCAGAAAGGTATGTTTTAACTAATTGTTGGAAACACACAGTCTAGTGAACTCAGGATCAAATCTATGAAAAGCATATTGGTCACAAAAAACCATATTCTTGTTAAAATGAGGAATACCCTAGTGTATCATTCAGTGTACCCTGATTCTCCTAGAATACAAGGAGTTTGTTGAGATAAGGCTACATCCTCAAGCAGGCAAGTCTAACCCTCACCTTTATAAAAGAATGAATAAAATTACAATGAAAATAGTGTTCCAAAGAAATTAACCAAAGCATTTTGCAGGTAGTGTACGTATGTAAAGATTCCCCCCTGTCCCATTCCCACCCACCTCACAAGGTGAGCACTAAGCAGATTGCAAAAAAGTAAAAAAAAAAAAAACCTCCCGAATTTAAAACAAAATGGCTCCTATTAGATCCAATTAAAAACCAGCCCCAAATCTCTGAATTCCGAAAGACCAATTATTTTAAAAAATTCTTTCCAACCAACTGGTTGGATCCAAGGGAACAAAAAGAGAAAATCTAAGTATAATCCAGTTTTGTTTTCAAAGTCTGGTATTAAGAGCTCAAGAAAGGGATTATTATTATTACTATTTAAAAGGCCATATGAAAAAAGCAAACCCAGTAAAATAACTGAAAGTCCATGCAGGCTCAAGAGGCAAGCAGTCCACTTCCATGTCTGCATTTTTGTGAGGTAACTCAATTCTCTATAAAATATTAGAGAAACATGCAAAAGGCCAAAAAACAAAACAAAACAAAACACAAAAGGCTCTAAGCCATACTGAGCCAGAAAATTTACAAATATGCAACATTCAGAGCACCCTTTTCCCCTGTGCCCTCACAAGTCTCTGCTGAATTGCAATGGAACATGTTCTGCACCCGGTGGCTGAAGAGGAGTTAGGTACACACAGCTGGAGTTGAACAATGCCATAGTGCTCACCCAGTTTATTACATAATTGGCACTCTACAACATCCCTAATCATCCTTTGACTCATTTGCACTGTGTGCTGCCTCTCCCTGGGGATCTATCTCAAGCTTTACAGAGACATCTTGTCCCTCCGAACGCATTAATTTCATTTTTTTCTTTGGAGGGTTTTTCAAAGTGCCCAGCCTCTCTTTCACTTTATACTCCAGGGTGCTGTGGGGAATCCCATAAATACTCTGAGCTTTGGAAACGCTCATTTTCCCATTCATCACCACAGAAATCGCTTCCTCCAATATCTCACTGTTGTATTGTCTGTATCTGCCTCTTTTCTTCCGAGGTTGCTTAGAGCCAGGATCACCCTCCTGATCAGAGGTGGAATATGGCTGTCCAGAGGTAGATTGCTCAGCATCTGAGCCCCAGGAATCTGGTCCAGGATCCAGCAAGCTCCTCCTATTTTGTTTCGGAAGGATAGCCCTTAACTTTTTACTAAGCGCGCTCTCCGTTTGTGAACCCATCACCAAAGAGCTATAGCTATACTGGTCACCAGAACGGGATTCCCATGAAAGGTCCATGCCTCGAACTTGTGGTATCTTTAAATCCACAGGAGTTGAATGGCTCATGTCTTTTTTCCCATCCTGTTTAGTTTGAAGTGCCGTTTTTTGAAAAGCAGAGTTTTCTGTAAGAAAAGGAAGGTCACTGATGTTGTGGAGTGCACCATTTCCCCTGAATTTCATTCGGGTAAAGTTGAATTCGTAGTGTGGTTTTGCCCAAGAAGCCTCCCTGGATAGTATCATGTGCTGTCCGTGATTCTGCAACCCAGATGGCCCATGGCTGGCAGCGGTAGCATGCTGGTTTCTGCTCAGCAGTTCTTCACTTATCTGCAGTGATCGAGCCAATGGAACTTTGAGAGATGTGGAGTGGCCAGACCCTTCCCTCGTTCCATCCTGCCAGCTTCTTGGGGGTACCCCATCACCACTCCGAAGTCCTTCTGCATGGTGCTGGCTGGGTCTCCCAGGTCGCCTAATTGGATGGAAGGAAACTGATGTGAGCAGGACTTGCACAGGTAGGGAGGAATGGGTGAGGGGGCCACTCCTTTATTAGAAGGCCTTGCTTGGGTAACATCACTTTTGTGGTTTTATTATTTTTTTAAAGTCTCAGCAGTCAGTTTTTTTTAAAGTTCAAAAAACAAAGAGAAGCTTTTTGGGCAAAGAAAAATGAAACCTGTCAGCTGGTCTTTGGTTGGGTTCACAAAATCTTGGAGCAGAAAAGACTTCGCGCAAGTGTCTGAAAATAGCATCTTAATTATAGATTAGAAAGGAATAATCACCAGAGTCTATTCACGACTGTATTACTAGTGTGACGTTACCACTAAACAAGTACAGTAATAAAAGAGTAAGCCAAGTGACAAATTGCAGCAAGTTCAACACACACTCATACACACCAGCCATCTGCACTTTTTATAAAAAGTGAAAGCTCTGGACGATATGGATTCGCACTATGTATGCTAGTTGCTGCTGCAGCATCAAAACTGTCCAGCAGAACTCAAATCATTTTTCTTTCCATTAAACACAAAAACAAAAATAACGAAGAGTTCACAAATTTAGTGCTAATGTTCACTTAATTTATTTTTAAAAATTGACATCATCAGTTACAAGTAAACATTAACCTCCTTTTTTTCTTTATGCCAAGTCATGAAGAAACAGTTTCTATTTCAAAACTACAGTACTCAGCAGTCTATGCACCTTCCAACTGTACTAATTCAACAGATTAGGAATTAATCTATTTTAATTTTATCCAGTTTAATCAGACTATTAAAACACGTAAAATTATTTACAGTGTATTCTAATAAATAGTCCCCCAAAATGTAACACATTCCTCTTGGTTGTTTTCATTAGGACAATCATAATACAAGTTTTCCCATTTTACAACTAGAAAGATCTGAGAACATGGAATGGATAAAGAACATATTTAAACAATTTTTAGGGATTCTAATCCTTTAGGCATCTGTTTTCAAATTAGAATCCAAATTTAACATTTTGTTTTGATAACAGGTGTTATTCACTGTTTCTGAACAAAACAGTCCTGTGGTTTATATTTCTGATAGACATTTAACATGTGCTGAATATTTCTACTACTCTGATAACAATGAACACAAATGTTCAATGGCATTAAGCTTAACAGTACAAGCATAAACCGAAAACAGTACTGTTCGACAACTCTTAATGCCAACTACTTTACATAAGACACAGCAAAATATGCTGATCTTTTGAAGATGATCTTCAACTTTCCATGTGGTATGTAATGTTTAAAACAAATTACAGAAATTTATGCTAAACTGTTCAGAAAATGAACAGATATAATCAGATATTCCTCTTCAAGAAACTTTGAGATTTTATGAGCCTAAAGATCACGGGGCTAAATAAAGAATCCATGTAATGAGCAATTTAAATACTTCATTTTGCAATTAAAATCAGTGGTTGCAAACAATGCTATTTTATGTAGAAGTCCAACTAATGATAACAACATATTTACATGGCTAAACTAAGCCTGAAGAAAATATTTTTATGTTGTCTATCCTTACTCCTATATCTGCTATAGCCCTTACACTGCCATTCTGTATATCTTTACTTCCTAATGACTTATATCAGCAGACATAGCTAAGAATTCAGAACCGACAGGACTCTACAAGCTTTTTCAAGAGAAGTCTTTTCCAGTATAGAGTTAGAATAGTATCGTAAGTACTTTTATTCAGTATTTTATTTTGAAAACATCCCCAATACAATTACAAATCTTCCTTGACCTAATGAATTGTAAGAAACTAGTGCGATGACAGTGCTATGTTATAATAATGGTTTATTTCTCTTCTTTTCCCATATCTTTAACAAATTTTGTACAATTCTTCACCCACTAGTTTGCTTTGGCACCCTTGTCCAAACACTGTGTTCATTAATATTGAACATTCTTGATTGGTTTGTGTTAAATTACTGAAACCATCAGCTATTAACATTTCAGTCTATTGAAAAATGGGGCCTGGCTCAGTTATTCAGCCAACCTCATCCGATGTGTTATAGGAGTCTGCAGAGCTTTTATAGAGGCCTACTAAACCAAACTGACAGAACCAACAACAACATGGTTGTAGATAGCTGCTAAGAAGCCAAAGGTCTACCTTTCATCTACAAAAAAAATGTAGAGATGAAAGGGACTACTACAAGGATCATTTCTCTGCAGTGTGCAGTAAAACCAATTAAACCTCCTATGATAGGTGATTTAAGCTGACTGACATGTTTTTCTTCTCTACAAGTTTTTCAATGGCAGTTAAATTGTTATGTTTTGTCTTTGCACCCAGGATAACCTATTACGATGAATGGTTACTACATTCTGTTTTCAGTCCATATCACTATTTTCCACATGAAAACTTTGTAGTAGCCATATCAGTTGTGAAAAGCAGAATCCGCTACTCCAAAGATGATGGCAGGAAACTTTTCTGAAGATCCTCTAAAACTGCAGCAGGCCCTCTAAGCACAGTTCATAAGCAGGCATAATAGTATCTCTATAAATGATCTATATAGGATGTTCTTGCTTTAAGACCACAATTAGGACCAGAATTTGTTGCTAAGCAAGGTGATTGTTAAATAGTCATGTCAGATTTTACAACTATTTAGCTATGGTTGTTAACCGAAATTGCGGTTGTTAAGTAAATTACATGGTTATTAAGTAAATCATGCAGTTGTTAAATGAACCTGGCTTCTGCTATTGATTTTGCTTGTTAGAAGCTAACTGGGAAGGTTACAAATGGTAATCATGTGACCTTATGACATAGCAATCATTGACAAGCACCTGAATTTTGGTCACGTGACTGGGGGATGCTACAACAGTCATAAGTGTGAGGATCAGCCGTAAGTCTCTTTTTGCAGTGCCACTCTTACTTCAAACAGTCATTTGGTTATAAGTTGAGGACTACTTGTATTTAGGAATGCTTAACTGCAATAATAATATAAACTTTATAGAGTTGCTATGATAATATAAACATATATAGGTTTTAAATGGAACCTATGCAATTTGTACATCTTCAAGTCAAAGTGCTGGTTCACACAACTAGTTCTTCACACAATTCTTGGTAGGTTTTTAAGCATAATAATGGCATAAGTGCTTTTGCATCAAGTCTGTGGGTGTTAATCACTGGATATAAATTTAGACTTTAAAAGCTGAAAAACCCTATGTCTATATTCAACAGAAAGACTGATTATTTCCCTTGAATTTATAGTTGAACATTGGAAATAAGAAACTTTCTAAATTAATTAATAATCCAAGAAGTTAAAAACTCTACCTATCACAAGCAGTTGACTTCAATTATAACCAAGCATTAGGTGTGAGCAAAAATATTAAGAATTTCTCTTACCCATTCCCAGGAGTAGCAGAGCAGCCAGGTGAATGGCTCAAGGAGGCGTTGCCTGCACAAGGACTTTTCTTAGTAGACAGATCAAGCACTCCGTCTGCAACAACATGAGTGTAATTTGAGAATGGGGAAGAATGAGAAAACCAAACACATGTTTGAAAACTTGTTAACGTCGTAACTTGTTAATATAGGTTCAATTCAATGACTCTTCCTGAATTTCGCATTAAAGTATCTTAGCACATCAATAAGTATTTTTATTTATATTGTTTATAGCATATTCTTAAGTTTAGCAAAAAATATCCCAAAGCAAAATTTTCAATATTTTTGCTACCAAAAATGAAAAGCTTTTCAATTAGTATAATATTTCTAGCCAAAAATGTTAATCATGCAGGTCTACATCAGCAAGCTATATCCAAGAAAGATGTGTAAAATATTTTGAGATTTTAGACATGGAGACTGGCTAAATGTTTCTTTCTCATATGATTTTCAAATAAAATTTACTTAGTAGCATAGAACCATAGGTTTAAAAAGAACCTTGGAGAAGTTCTAGTTCGACTTGCCAAGGGCAGGAATCCTTGGGCCATCTTAGCCAAATGGCTGTCAAACCAGTGATGGAGCACCCATGCTGCTGTTCCATTACTTAACAGCTCTCATAGTCAAGAAATTCCTCCTTATCTCTGTAAAGTTTCACTTATTGGTTTCTGTCCTCCCCTTGGGCAGTATGGAGAATAAATCCTATTTTTTTCCCTTGTGACAGCCCTACAAATACAGAAATACTGTTATTATGTCTCCTCTTCATCTTTTCTTATTCAAGCTAAATATAGTCAATTATTTTAACCGTTCTTATGATTTAGCCTCCAAGCCATTCACCAGCATGTTACTCTTTTCTGCACTCTTTCCAGTTTCTCGGCATCCTTTTTTATTGTGGCAACCAAAACTGGGTACAATCATTCCAAATAGTCTGATGCAGCATGGAGCAGAACTATCATTTTCTGTGGTTTTGGCATTGAATTTATGTTGATGCAGTCCAAGACTGAATTCACTCTTGGTAGCTGCAGCTGCTAGTTCACATTTAATCTGTAGTTTGCAGAACAATCTGGTCCTTCTTACAACAACTGCTGAGCCAGGTACCATTTATCTTTTATCTGTATATTCTTCATTTTCTATCTAAATGCAGAGCACTACATTTCTTATCACTGAACTGCATTTTGTTGGTTCAATGTTCAAGTCTGTCAAGATCCTTTTGCATCCTGAGTTTGTCTTTTGAGGCATTGACAATCCCACCCCAAATTTGTGATAGCTGTAAATTTGCTGAGCATCACTACTAAAATCCCTTCTAAGTAATTTATAAATATTTTGAAGGTCACTTGATCATGACAGAAGTATTTTATTGCATACCTTACTCCACCTATATATCAATTAAGAGCCATACATCAGGTACAGTTGTTCAATCAATTGCAAATTAATTTAGTAGTGGGATCACCAATCCCACATTGTTCTGTTTTATTAAGAAGGTGGCTCTGATCAACTTCACGAAATGTCTTACTGAAGTCTAGATACATTATATCCATAGCATTCTCTTGATCTACTGATTTAGTCACTTTGTCGAAAGAAAAAAAAACCCACTATGATTTGTTTAACCTAGCCTATGTTTAAATGATGGTTATAGAAATCACATTGCTCCTTTCTAAATGCTTGCAAATCTACTGCTTGATTCTTTTTTCTAGGATTTTCCCAAGTAAGTCAAATACTCTTCTCTAAACTAACTCCATGGAAAATCTCCTGAGAATGCTAACTTAAGAATAATAATCTTTAGGAAATACGTAACTTTGTAAAAAAAGCCCTATTACAAACAACTCTAAAGAAGCAATAAGAGGGAAATAATAATTGTCTGAGAAATGAATCTTTACATCCACTCAAAACGCACATCTCTATTACTGTAGTTATAAATGTCCACATCTAAGATTCTGTTTGCAAGTTTTGCTTTATGAAATAGAGTAAAAAAAATCAAGCTTTTCATTTTCTAACCAATTCAGATCAAAATTGTTGCTATCCTAAGTGACATCCACACTATCTTTAGCACACTAATGAAGCTTATTGCAGATCTTTTCTTACATAGCTAAGTAACACTCACAAACTTTTATACTGTCAATGTGTTCTGATTTAATAATTATTCAAAACAATTGGTAGTTAAAAGAAACTCACATCATCTTAGCAATACATACTTTGCCTCTGACATCTGCAAATGGGGTGGGTTACTAAGTAGGCAATGCCTTTTCAAGACCTCATTACTTGTAGGGGTTCCATTCCAGCCTATCCATGGATAGCAAAACAGTGGATAACAAAACCTTGAAAACAATCTCTGTGCATGCAGAAAAGCCCATCCTCAACTTTGTACATGTGAAAAACACATAATAATACTCAAAAACAGAACATGTCAAACTTAAAGGCATATGAAATGTTTTCTAGTGAATAATGAAGTTTTTTTTTACCATTCACATAAACTGCAGAAATGGAAACAATGGATAATGAGGTCCATTTATATAAATATATAATTCGTTAATATCACCAGATGGTCAGTTAAAATCTTGAGTTTCGCTACCAGGGAAGAGCAACAGTACATTGCTCTCAACGTTCTTTCTTATCACCTTTCCTGGACTGGGCAGTCCTACTCATAGTCACTCATGTCCTTCTTGCCACACAGCTGTATTCTTCTAATGTGCTCTATGTTGAACTGCCCTTCAAGTCTACCTGGAAGATTCAGCTATTAGAATACAGCTGAAGAAGGCTGCCTGTTGCTTGCCTTCTTAATTCCTATTTTAATGGTATTCTACAGGCAAAGTTTACTGCTCCCTTAATTGCATGGACTGCTGCATATTGTAATAACTGAATCTTCCAGGTAGATTTGAAGGGCAGCCCAGTGCAATTCAAAGTCCTGGCTATTACTTTTAAAGCCCTATGAGCTCAGGGCCTCGTTATCTTTGTGACCAGCTTCTTCAGGCAGAATAGGTCTGACCACTAAACACTTATGAGGAAAGTATTTGCGGAGGGTCCGATCATTGCAGGAGGGCCAACTTCAGGGACTGGGAGTTCAACTCTTCTTAATAATGGCTTTGGCACACTATATCACCAGATAGATATGCAACCATCCACGCCTTGCAACATTTTCAAAGAGCTATAAAAACACAATTCTTCAGGAAAGCATTTGGGAATGTTTATGACCAAGCTATTCCCAAACTGTCACATCAGATTAATTAAAAGTAAATTCATACAATTAGAAGTTTAATTATAAATTTATAAGTATACTTGTACTGCAAGCTACTCAAGAGTTTCTGATAATTGGGGGTATATACTGTAAATTGTAAAACAAACACAAAGCCTCCTTCTTTGTCACTCTCCCTCAGCCTAAACGCAGCCTAAAAACTGAAGCTTTTCATTATGCCCTTTCTCAAGTTCAATGCATGTTCACTTGCATCTTGCTCTCAATTTAACTCAATACTTAGGAAATAAAACCTGTCTTTATCAGTCTTCACAATATGGGATTACAATGCTTGTTCTTCACATGTCTCCTCCCTTTCTGTTTCTGCTTCTTCCTGGTGTCTTATTCAGCCATTATGGGAATTTTAAAAATAGTATTCCTTAACTAGACTAGGAGTAGGAAACCATAAGTAAGTAAGTAAGTAAGTAAGTAAGTAGGAAACCTCTTACTTATGTAACTTCAAGCAAGGGTTTTCTCAATCTAGATATTCTGAAAGAACAACATTGCTTCAACTTGCACCTTTTGCCCAAAGTAAAAATAGAGGGTGAGGTGATTATGCACTTTCTTGTTTTATTAGCATACATGTTGGCAAGTCTGTATCTTGAAGGAATGATATTGGACCATAGTCTCTGACATGCAGACTGTCATAGGATTTAATCTCTGACTCTTCTTTAATATCAGTGTGAGACCAGTGGAAGAGATGCCTACAGGTTGGAGGTATAGATGGGGAGAAACAGACTCAGGCTGAGTCCTAGCAAGATCAAGAATTGTGGGTATTTGAATTAGTGGAACAGAAGACTTCCCATCTTTAGCCCTGAATGGCATTTCACTTTGCTAGTTAAGCAATTTAAAAATCTTTCTAGACTCAAAGTTTCTACTTGGAAAAGCAGTTGATAAAGGTGACCAGGAAAGTGTTTACACAGATTCATTTTGTATGTCAATTACACCAGTTTCTGGATCAAGAGGACCTTGGAACAGTCATTCAAACTCTGATACCTGACGTGTAGACTATTTCAATGCACTCTATGGGAAGTTGTCACAGAAGATCAATTGGAAGCTGCAGATAGTTCAGAATGTGATAGCATGGGGAAATATGGGCATGCCACAGGAAATCCATGTAACCCCTCTTCTTTCTGAGCTATCCTGGTGACATGTAGGCCTCAGAACACAATTCAAGGTGCTGGTTATAATCTATGAAGCTATCTATAAAGCTCAGTGGCATACTGTCTGGCTAGCTGGACGATCATCTGTCTCCTGTTGGTGTCTGCCAATCATGTTCAATTTGGCATGCATTGGATTCCATCAATTAAACAATGCCATCGTAGGATCCAGGAAGTGATCCTTTTCTATTGCAGTGCATACCATTTGGAATAGCATCTCCCCAGGGATCTATGGCCCCTAAGATATGTACTCTTCCAAACTGTTGCACAGTGAAGAGATGTTGTGAATTTGGGCATACAAATTTCATAAAGAAGCAAACAAATAAATAAAAATTGTTTACATGCCCAATTTGTAAGAAAAATAAAGTTTCTTTCAAAAGGAATATAGGCAAAGCTACAGACAAATATTGATTGGGGCCAGCTTCTGCAGAAATACAAATAGCTACCATCAACATGAAAAGAAAAATACTGGATTGCAAAAGCATAAAGAATGAAAAAATTCATTATTTCTAAAGTTCAGCAGAGGTTCTGGTATTTTGAAATGTGGCTTCATCTCTGACATTACGTAGACCTTCAATGCTTCCAACATTCAATAGGACAAGGGAGAAACAGCTTTCCCGATATGGCCATCTCTTCGTAAATTTGGGGAGGGGGGGAGGGGGGAGCAGAATTTGAGATCTCAGGTACAATGGGCCAATATGGTAGGGCAGACATTTCCCAAATATCACAATCATAATTTATTCTTCTATTCATTTAACAATTCATGACTAACATATTGTAACTACCTGCAAAAAACAAGACAGAAATATGGCATACATACCTTGTTCACTAGGGTCCAGCTGTGACTTTCTGACAGTGAGGTCCAAGGGTGAGTCCTGGTCAGCCATGAGAAGTTTGCTGAGCACGGGATTTTGAGCTCTTGCACCTGCAGTGGATGAGGCAACCGGAGATGCTTTCAGCAGGCTTTGGTTCTTTGTGCTATTGGGCGAACTGGAGTCCTGAGTAGAGCTAGTTTTTGAGGTATATTCAGCAGCAAATTGTCGGATCATCCGCTGCATGATCTCACGGGCCACTAAGGGAATGTTGGGGTCTGAGACCCTGGGACTACCTAAAAGACATAAAATTTGAAATAGTAATACTCAGAAAAAATGAAAAGCTAAATTATACATTCATAATCTAAATACATCCAAATATTTTTAGATTCACTGGTTTTAAAATGCCAGCTCAACACTGTGATATATTTTTATTGTTTATTTGATTTGGACACTGCCCGATATCCATTGATTGTATGTGGTTCACAGAGTAAAAACAAACAATAATATGAAATCCAGATAAAAACAGTGAATGAGATGGCAAATCTGGCCAGCCCTGCAAAGGATTCCAACTACCCTAGCTTAAAGTCTAGATGAAGAGCCAGGTCTTCAAAATTCCACGAAATGACAACAGAGTGCAGGGCACCTGGATCTGAGGCTGAGGAGGAATCTCATAACACAAAGTCAGAACTGCAACAAAAGAGGCACATTTCTGGAATCCCAATAGATGATACTGTTTAGTCAAAAGGACCTGGAAATTTCTGTAACATCATGAGGCAATTTCACAAATATCTGACAATGTAAAGGAGTTAACTGCAACTTTAGAATAGAAATCTAATACCAATCTTATGGTAATGGTTTAAATACTACCCTCTCAGCACAACTGAAACAAGGTAAAGTTTTCCCTGTCCAGTCATGTCCAACTCTAGGGAACAGTGCTCATCACTGTTTCTTGGCCAAGGGAACCATCATTGTATGAAGACATTTTCTGAGGTCATATGGCCACATGGCTATATGCCAAAGGCACACAGAATACTGTCCCAAGCAAATCTGTAACGCCCAGAGAGTAAATTTGGGACTTTTTCTTCATGGATATTAACAAGATTGAGAACTCCTTGAGAAAGAGAGTCTTGATAGACATTCCAGAGAAGAAATGTTTTATTCTAGGAAAATAAGCTGGAGGAGGTGACTTAACTTTAATGAGTTCATTGGACTTAAAATGAATTTTTACAAGTCTGAAATATTTAACTAGCTCGATACCCATGCTTTGCTATGAAACTATGTGGTCAGGTTTAATTTTTAGGGAGGAAAATAAAAGGGGGTGGGGAATTCTGTCTCTGCCTACCAGTATCCATTGGTATTCATCCGGCTAGCATCCTGTCAGTGTGTGAGAGAACTGAAAGCTGTTTGGAAAGTGAAACAGTATTTTCTGTGTGAGCAAGATGACAGGAAGGAGCCTGAGCATGGCTTAACTCAACTGGTCTGCACTAAAGCTGCTTGGTGCTGTGAAACTAAAACTCCTTTCCTCTGCTTTTGTTTTGCATTCGGAACAGATTTCTTTTCAGGTGGGGAAGGAAAGTAGAACTCCTTAGCATCAGAGCATTTAAATAATAATATACGAAATACTAATGCTCTGATGGTCATTTTGAAAAATCCTTTCTTGGTGAGCACCTAGAAGCCAAGAGGAACATACATGCCAAATTTCAAGTTTGTAGGCTTTACGGTCCTGGAGATTTTGTGATGATGAGTGAGTGGTATTTTGCTTTTATAAATATAGATTGAATTGAAAGAAAGCTCTGATGTAGTTTTGTGTTCATAAAGTGTGTCTGAAAATGATTTTTATATACAAAATACTTCAGTAATTCCTAAAGTTTATAAAACATTATTGAATTTGAAAGTATGTTAGGAAGAAATAAAAAATATGTATTTTTTAAAGAAAAATTTAAAGCTTTAAAATTAATGTTAAAAAAGGCCTTTCCCCTTTAAGGTTAAAGAACCTCAGACAGTGTAGAAAATTTTGTCAATATAATTGACGATGGTTTATAAAGACTAATAAATATAAACAGAAATATAAATCATCTCCCATAGCAAAAAAAAAAAGGTAGAGAAAAGAACATATCTAATTTTGTTTTCATTTGGAAATTGCTTCTGGATTTTGTGCTTGTGATGGAAAAAAATGAAACGTTGATTTGATTTTGCTGATTAGGTAGGTTTGTTGTTACAGAAATGGTTAATATATATTATTGTGTAAAAGTAAAAAGTTGAAGCTGGAATGTTATTTTCTTCTACTGTGCTAAAAAGAGTTGGAAGTCAACACCTTTTTTCTTCTTCACCTTTCTTTTTCCACTCTTAGTCTCTGAATATTTTCACTTTATTTGTATTTTATATTCTGATAAAATAATACAATTTTAAATGCAAAAAAAAAAAAAAAAAGAATCTGGAAATGCTTGATGGATTGAACCCTGCTGGATAACTGGCATAATACATATTTGCTGTGAATACTTGAAATGTGCTAAGTAAAAATTGTTATTAGTACAAGTAGGCTCCATTATGGCCGTAAGTCAAGGATTACTTCTAATCCTACAAATTATTTTTCTTTCTTATTAATTTAATATTGAGAGCATCATTCATTAGTGCTGCTACGTGATAGGACAAGTTTATGTCACAATTTTGCCAAATCAATCATTTAACAATCCCATTATTTTCAGCATTTTGTTTACTGTTTTTATATACATTTATGAATTTCAATTCTGTACAATAAAATTAGAGTTAAATAAACAAGCATAAAAATATATACACGATTAAAAACACAGCAGCAATACCAGCACCAAAATCAGTAATACAATACAAGCCTTTAGCAGGATACAATAATCAAATTATTGTATCCTGCTAAAGGCTTGAAAATACTACTAGGGGTTTATCAGAAAACAAGTAAACAAGATGGGTCTTAAATACAATATATATTTCAGCCTCTCCTATTATAATAAGCAGAACTTGGAAATACAAATAATTCTTGCTCACTAATGGTAATTGTGCAACACAGTCATAAGGTGCAATTTCATGTGACTGTGCCAACTTATGATAGGAGCTGCAGCAGTTCCAGTTGCTGTCGTTAGACAATTCTAACGAGGCAGTCACAGTGTCGCACAGTCACAGCGTTGCCATTTGGAACCTCCTGATAGTTTCCCTATTGACGATGCTTGTTGGAAGACAGCAGTAAAGGTTGCAAATGGCAATCACGTGAAAGTGGGATGCTCTAACATTGTACTTACAGGCCATTTATTGAACACCCGAATCGCAATCATGTGACTATGGGAATGCTGCAGCATATGAGGACCCATAACTCCTCTTTGTTCAGTGCTGTTGTAACTTTGATTGGTTGCTATATGAGTGGACATTAACCAATAATTACTTTAACTTCTTTTTCAGAAAACAACGCAGGTTAAGTATTTCAGTATGCAAAATATGAAATAATACATTTTTCCCCTAGTATTTTTTCCTGAAATGCAGGAAAAATGCATGCACTTTTTTCAGAAATGACTCTTGATCCATTAGTTGAGATGGACTTGCCTGAGCCTGATGCCATGGGCTGAGAGAGAGAGAGAGAGAGACTGGCCCAAAGTTACCCAGCTGGTTTCCAGAAATAAGAACTCTGTAATCTTCTGCTTTCTAGCCTTAACTACTAAATCAAACTGGCTCTATGTAACACCACAAATAGATCTAAACAAATATTCAGTTTATAATGTATTTCTAGTTTGTTAAAAATTTGCACCAGAAATTCTATGGAGTTTCAATGAGTAAGACAAAATCAGTTTGTACAATATTTATTAATTTGTGAATCTACATGCTAAAACCTCACATAACGCCATCAACAAAAATAACACAAGGCACTTTTGACAGATGAGGGAGGAAAGTATGTCGTGATAAATAAGGGTTATAAATAAGAGAAGAATTTCAGTGATGGAAATAACTTAGGTCACTGATAGTGGAAGACAGACATAAACAATACTCAATTTTCTCTTCATTCTACCAGGATAGATTGGGAAATTCTGGCAACTCACACGTGTTCAAGAGACTATAAAAATATATGCACATTTTCATACCTCCTCCACACACTAATTCAACATTCAAACAGAAAACAGCAACTTTATCCATTTCTTTCTTCCTGCTCCCAAATGGCTGCTTATCCACTGCTTTTAATTAACGAACTGGCCAATGTGGAAAGATGAACAGAAATGCAGTAACTATATTCAAGTGTTGCAAATATTCAGTGGGTTATCTATTTATGCTTTATCGTAAGTGAAACACAAAGGAAGTAATTTGAAGAACAAAGAAAAAGCAAAACTACTTGAGTACTTTGGTTCAGTCAAAAAATTATGTGTTCCCCTTAGACATTGTGAAGGATAAGATGAAGGGCAGCACTGAAGGTTGAGACAAACAGAAACATGGTCAGGAACTACCAATTTATTCAATTCAAAGACTAAATCTCTGTGATCAAATAATTTTATCCAAAGGAATTGGTGGAATGTACCATACTAGGACATCACAGAAGCTGAGAGGATAGACAAAAGGGAAGACAATGGGGAGATTAGGGACAGGGATATGTCACCATGCTAACACTAAGAGGCAGATGAGAGAGCAGAGGAAAAGGAAGGCACTTGGAAGATTGGGGAATGTACAGGCCAATATAATATGCTACATTGGGTCATTAGTATAGGAAGGTGAGGAAAGAAAGAGGAGGAAGGGAAAGAAAGAGACTGAAAAAATTAAGGACCAGGGAGGCTATTGGGATATGTTACACTGGCAGTTGATAAGCAGAGGAAAGGAGGCAAATATTTTACTATTGCAAAATTAATATTTAAAATTAATAAATTGAACCAATACATTAAATATTTCTTTTTTATTAAGTCCAACCTTTTCGATAAAAGACTTCATGGAGGAATTCTTCCGCTTGCCTCTCAAACCAAATCTTTGTTTGCTCCTGTCTAAGCAGAGCGTGATGCCCAACTTCCAACGCTGGATCATCCAGACTGACGAAATGTTCCTGTGAAAACATTTCACAAAAGAATAAAAACAAAGTACTGCTTCTCACTGTTAAATTTAATAAAACAAACGCAATACTATTTACGTAGTCAAGCATTTATTATGCAAGTATACATACCAGTTTCACTGTTTGGGCTGCTGTGTTACTACACAACTTCTATCAACTTACTAAAATCATTCTAGACGAAGATGTTCTAAAACTATCTCTAAAATCTAGGCTGGACAACCTGTGATACTAAGGGAAAATGCAGACTAGATCATAACATCATTATTTCTATTCTATTCTATTCTGTTTCCCACTCCCTAGCCTAGTCTAGCCTAGCCTACTGGTAGTCCTAGACATGTGACCACAATTGAGATCAAAATTTCTGTTGCTAAGCAAGGCAGATGTTAAGTGAATTTTGCCCCATTTTACAATCTTTCTTGCCACAGTTAAGTCATGTGATCACTACTTGGGATCTTCTGAGAAGCAAAGTCAATGGTTGTTAAGTAAATCTGGCTTCCCCACTGGCTTTGCTTCTCAGGTCACAAAAGATGATCACATGACCCTGCAACCATCATAAATAAGAATCAGTTTCCAAGCGACTGAATTTGGATCATGTGACCATGGGGATGCTGCGATGGTCATAAGAGTGAAAAATATTAAACTACACTACACTGTGATTATACCATTTCTCCAACAATACAGCCTCCCCCAATAGGAAGTCCCAGCATGTTTTATAGGCATGAAATGAAATTAAGCCCCTTCCCCCAAATTAAGGCCTATATTAAAACATGCAAAATGGGGGGGAATGGGGGGGTTGCCATTAGGAAGTACTTTTGTTGCACACCCGGATATGGTGCTGCCTGCGTTGACCCCGATACTAAGTGCCCCAACAACGCCGAGGTCAACATCCAAGCCATCGCTGCCCACCCGCCTGAAGATGCAAGGGGGGGAATTAAGTCACCCCTGAAAAGACAACCTAGCCATTTTTTCGGGGCTCAAAAAAAACCAAAAAACCCCGGTCTTATTATATGAGAAACACGGTAACATAGAGAGCTGGTTTGGTATAGAGGTTAAGATGCTGACCTAGAAATCAGGAGACTGTGAGTGTACATATGGAAGCTAGCTAGATGACTTTGGGCCAGTCACACTTTCAGCTCAATCCACCTTGCAGTGTTGTTGTGGTGGAAAAAACAGGTGAAGGAAGGAGTATAATGTAAGTTTACTGCCTTTACTTATTTATGAAGTAATAAAAGTGGGATAAAAATCTAATAAATAAAATAATGTAATGCCAATTAAGATACTGCCGAGGAGAGTGGTAGTATGCCTTACTGAAATTGCATCATTACTCTGAGTTTTTAAAAAATCATCACATAAGAAAAAAGGGGGGATGCGGAAAATGCTATTATCATTACCAACATCTTGTTCATTGATAAACCTCCAATTATTTAAACTTACAATTTTGCTTCAGTAAATTATTTCTATTTTTCTTCTTCTTCCAATTTCTGATATCAAGACACAGACTTAAGTAGAGATGCACAGCTACCATTGTTTGAAGATCTCTCCAGTAGGTGCACCACATGTAAATGGCCACATTGCAAGACTTATTCTGATTAGTTTTCATTTTATTTTTAAATAATTTTCTGCCAACTAAAATTGTGAAGGTACTGTATAATTGTATTCTTTCTCATATACTTGTTTTTCTTTCTTAAACAAGAAAAAATAGAGGCAGCTCTTTTTAACCTAGGGATATGAAAATCTTGAAAAGAATATTTGTTGTGATGAAGAATTGATCAAAGCAATCCGATAAATCATAGAATCATAGGGCTGGACAGGACCTGGGAAGTGCTATAGTCCATCACCTACCTGTCCAAGGCAGGAGTCCTAATACCATCTCAGACAAATGGTTGTCCAAGTTTTTCTTGAAAACCTCCAGGAGGCAAGCTGTTCCTTGCTTAACAATCCTTACTGTCAGGAAATTTCTTATTTCCAGGTAATTCCCCACTAATTGCTTCTTGTCCTAAAAAGAAGCACCTCCTCCTATTTCTAAACAACTGAATTACTTTTGACTTTTAAAAGCTGTTTGATCATCACAAGATAGTACAAAAAAATGGGAAGGGGAGTTTGGCGGAGAGCAAAGGGGCATTGCAGACTGCACTGGACATCCTCTCAGGCTGCAGTTCTTGTAATTATGATCTAGAGAAAAACAAAATAATCTAGGCACACTTCAAGAGGCGAATGCTACGTTCACATTACAGGTTCGTTATGCGTGTAAATGTCCTGATACTTTCTGTCAAGGTTTGAACTTACTCATTAGTCTAGATTCTATGGTAACTGTGGCAAAATTATTCTTTGAAATCCAACCTAAGTACACAATGAGATTCAGTTTATTACTGTTCTTGTTTCTAATTTACATTTGTATTTAAGAAAATCTTTTTGTTAAATTTACTACAGCTTTCTATCTACATAATCTCTAGTGATAGACAAAACATTTGAAGAGCCAATTTATGCAGCTGACAGAAACCTCTAGCCATAGTTAATGCCTGATTTTCAAGGAAGAATAAAAAGAATGAAGAGAGCCAGTCTAATGCAGTGGTTAAGGAGCTGGCTGAGAAACCAGGAGACTATGAGTTTTAGTCTCATTTTAGGCATGAAAGCCAGCTGGGTTTCTTTGGGCCAGATGTGCTCTTTCAGCCCAACCTACTTCAAAGAGTTGTGGGAAAAATAGGAGGAGGAAGTAGTATTATGAATGTTTGCTCCCCTGAGTTATTTATAAAATAAAGGCGGGATAAAAATCAAATGGTTAAATGAATTAAGTTAGATTTAAGATATATTGCAAATGGCAGATCTGCTCCTTTAAAGAAATGACAGTATCCGACATACCCTTTCCTTCTATTAATCAGCAGTGAACTAATCTAATCTGTTAAAATTACAAAATATAAATATTTACTGAAGACCAAGACAAAACAAATGAAATATAACATAATGATTCAACTTAATTCAAATATATCACTCATTATATTCTATTTCTAAAGTTTACAAAAGAACTATCAAAGGTACAAGAACTACTGTAAAGTTCATGTAAAATACAATGGACTATTAAGTGCCTGGAAGATTAATAATGGAATAATGTTGGGAATCAAATGTAAAGAAAATGAACAATGTTGAAACAGGCAGGGATTTATAAATGTATTAAACACTGGGGCTAGATACAAAAAAAGTGCACCAGAGAGGGAGAACAACTAAATAAAGATTTTTTTTTGGACTTCTTAAGAAGCTTGCCTAGATCATTCAAAGATGGGTAATTATAGTGGTCTCTCAACTGCAGACAGTCTGGAAGAAACGTATCATTCTGACCCATTTCAAACTGTCTTCAAAGTAGGGTACAGGGTTGAAATTCCTTTGTCAGCTTGACAGATCTTTGTCTGGAAAACCAAGAGAGGGAATATGGTTCTGCTGGTTCATTTTGACCTCTAAATGCACTTACATACCAACAACTCTGCTATCCTTTAGACTTGCTGTGAGATTTGGGAATAAGAAGTATGGTTTTGCAGTGGTCCCTTTCCTATTTCTCAAGCAGATTTCAGGTGTCTTCATTTGAAGATAGCTCCTCCTCAATATGAAAGCTAACACTTCTTAGTTTCACAGCATATGTACAGACTTAACCATTGTTTCAGCTGGGAAATTGTGAGCATCCTAGACCAAGCCAAGTCCAAAAATGCTACAGAATTACTGAAAGCCTGGCATTCAGCTAAATGTCATCAACAGGCACATAGAGATGAACATCTACACAACATTCAAAAAGCCAAAAAGGCAACAAAATGACCAAAACACCTACTCATCAGCATCAATATCAATATGAGCAGAGATTAACACCAAGATTAACAGATCAACAATCAAGAAATAAACAATACCGCTATCAAGGATTCCCCAACTTAGACAAAGAAGCTAACAGTGGCCTAATAGCCTCATCAAGCAATCACCAAGACCACTTCCATCAACATTGACAAGGGAAGCCACTAATATATAAAACGAGAGCAATCCCCTAGACGGCTTGCCCGTCTAGCACTGATGATGTTACCTAATTTGGTAATGAAACATCTGCATCGTAACAACCAAACTCAGAGACCACCAAAGACCACACAAATCTATGTCTATGACCTCTATAAGAAATGATGTGGCTACAACTCCTCCTCCTGCAATCAGTAATAGTCTGGGTTAGGGATAATAAATTGAAACTGAAACCAGAAAGGCAAAGGTGCTCTCTGTGATGTATTATTTTACCATGGTGTGTGATGTATGTGGAATGACAGAAAAAGATTCTGCCCAAGGAATGATCAGACAAGAGGAAGAAAAGCTAAGAGTTGCTTAACAATCAGGGAAAGAAACTTAGGAAGGACCCACATAATTGGCTAGGCTGGTAAAAAGACATAATGAAAGACAGTCATGTGATGCTGCCATGATGATGCAAGTTTGACAGCTCTGGTCTAGAGAAAGATGTGAATATTTGTGCTTAAAGCACCAAATGAGGCACCAATTGTTTTAAACAAAACGCAAGGCTATCATTATTATCTTTCAAGCTCTAAATAACATAGATGATGAACTAATGAAGCAGTGAATAAGACTGATACCAAATTTGGAAAGCCATTCAGTCAGTAATTTGCTTTGGCAGACCTTTAGGAGGATTTCTGTAGCCAGCTAATTGTCAATCTATTCTTCTTATAATTTTCTCCATATTTCCTTAAGGAACTCATCTAGCTCAACAAATATTCTTACATCTTCCTGAATGTATTGCTCATCTGACATCTCTGCACACATTTTCAATAATAGTCAAGTCTAGGATCTTAACCCTAATCCAGTTTTTCTGTATTCTTATTCTGAATTTGTTAACAGATGCTTACAGCAAATGTTTATTTAAATTTACAAAAAGATGTGAAGTTTCAGTTTGTAGCCATATAAAGATTATATCAGCTTCTGTTTACTCAGAATTCACTGAAACGTTCATTTGATCTGGGATGCCCAAAACTTTTGCATATAACTATATTTCCTATTAGGTTTTTTTTTCCTGTTTCACATAGATTCTAACAAAATTAGCTACTTTTCTATTAATACAGGCCCCTATTCCTCCTAAATATTGTATTTTTGAAAAGTCTATTTATTATCTCTTATCCCAGTGCAACATTATGGCTGTAAATATTTTTAATAAAGTTTTAAAAATTACAAAAAAAGGCTGTGGAATTATGTATTGAGGTGGGTCATTTACATCGTGCTCTTTAGCATAAATTTAAAAATACAAAGCATATCTAATTTTGGCGTTAAGGTAATATATACATCTAGCAATCAAATAAACAAACCATAGTGATTTTAGTAAGATCTTTACTAATAGTGCTTGACATATTATTGAAATATGTCCTAGCAATCTTAGTCAATGGAAAGGGATACTAGAAATTGTAGTTCAGCAACATCAAAAATAAGAAGACAATGCTGGCTCAAATCTGCAGATTTGCTAAATATCTCCTATATTCAGGATCAATTACTCTGAAGCGACAAACTTAAAATACATAAAAAATATAAACAACAGAACAATAGTATGTGTCAAAACCTAACTAATTCTTACACTTAAAATCAGTTTTACTGACATTTCTTGCAACATTTCTCATGAAATTCTTGTTGATCTTTATAGCTCTATTTTCTTCTCCCTACTGTAATTATGATAAAAAAACAGTAGAGGCATTTACATTGTATGAATGTACATTAGAAATGCAACGATCACTCCAATAAATGTAGTATCTCATAGCTTACTTATAAGAGTATAATATATAAAGATAATGAGAATAACATGAAAATGTAGTACACTGGTCAATACATCAAGAAACAAAGAGAATAATTATAATTTTATATGTATTAGGCAGTCTGGTTTTAAGTAGCTATAGCTACTATTTTCTTATCTAAGGAAATACTAAAAGAGAGAATTGTAATATTACAGGACAGGGGGAAAAAGGGGGGTGGGGGGAGGATCAATAGATGCAGCCTTCTCTTTAAGCCATGAAATAACTGCATGACATATATGGTTAAAAGGTACCACCATGGAAAAAAGAATCTCCACAGAGTGCGAGCACAGGAAGAACTCTTTGTATAATAATTGCAGTGAGAGCTGCATGCTTCATCTGTAGTTTACATACTGCACTTCACAGCTACTAGCCACAAAACATTTAGTGTTATCTGCGTTATCAGGCAGAATAAGAATACAATTGTCTTGTATCGCTACAGATAATTTTAAAAAAGCAATCAAATAAAAAACCCATTTTAAGAAAACACTTTACCCAGTCAATATTGCTTACTTTGTTCAATATTCTCCTACTTGGATAAGGTGAATAAGGAGCAGCAGAACCACCTTCTGATTATATTTTGCCAAAATAGAGCTAAATGAAACCCCAAATCTTTGCTGAAGTTTATCTTTATTGCATTGTTACCTTCACTTTTTCTCTTCTCAAACAGCAGAAAAGACAATTTTCATCAAAAGACCAATCAGAGACACCTTCTGCTTCAAAGTCTGTGAATAAGAAGAAAAAGTTATTTCACATCTATAAAGATGCAACTTTTGAATGGTTAAAATTCATTCCTAATTCCCTACCTGTTTTATAAGACGCTTGATGCTATATGAGCAAGGCTAGTTTGAACGTTACCATGCTTTTAATTTCCACAATGTTACAAAAGTATAATTTTCGCCTACACACAAAGCTAATTTTCCTAAGCAACACCAAAACCACTGCCAGTTATGCTCATTAGTAATTTTAGCCAATATGAAACTAACTGTGAGCACTGCCTGGGGGAGGGAAAAAAAGCACAAATCACCAAGGTAACATACATTTTCTAGAGACAGAGCAGAGGTTGAGTTTGTCATTAAAGATGCAGATCAAGGCAATATATATATATATAAAAATATACTGTATATATAATACCTTTAAACAAATTCAGATCTTTTAATAATTCAGCTCCAAACAGCCCTTCTAGAATACTTTCAAATCCTAAAATTAAAGAAAGAATATTTAATTTCCTCCAATTATATATATATCCGTGCCAGAATATTCACAATTCTATATTTATCTGTTATTAGAATAAATCTGAATGTGCTTTTATTATGTATTCTATATTTCTTGGTCAATCCTATCAGATCAGTTAAAACATGCACACAGAGACATAATTATATAAATGCCGCATAGTGAAAATGAAGCAAAACAGTTTAAAAATTGAAAAAGTTCTATTTAAATATAATTCAATTAAATGATTTAAACATTAAAAATAACTACTCACTTCAGATTATGAATTCAAAAATGCATTTATCTCCCAAAGTCTACTTTTAAGCTTTATAAATTATTTGAAAAGGAAAGCCACTGAGGTTAATCTGAAGCCAAATATGGAATGTGTTCACTCTGTAGATGCTTTATTATTACTGAGATATTTACATGTTTTTTTTACAATGCTGAGAGTTCCTATTTCAAATATTACATCTCCCCTTCCCTCAAAATTAGTGCCATATTTGTTAATATAATTACAGTGTACTTTTGGCTTGCAGCTAAAAAAACAGCATTCCTATTGATCAATTTCTCAGAATATAAGGGATGTAGAAAATATACATCATTGTAACAAGCACAAATTCTACTGAGGTAATCTATTTACCATTTATACGCAAAGATATTTCAGATAAACACTTTTGCTGTACAATAACTGAATTGGATAGTAGAGATTTCACAACATTTTCAATGTAAAATAATTCAGGGAATAAATTATTTATTTACCCATATTACATAGTGAGTGAGGGACTAACTCTGGAGGAGAAAATTACTTCTGGTATGCAAGTCCAATGCTCATTTAATAAATGTTATCAAGAATCATAGTGCAAAATTTGAGGCATAATAATTAAGTAGACCCCGAAAGTATGAGAGCGCATAAAACCATGTGTATTGCTAAAGGCAAAACCACAAAATTTCACCTTACTTATTTTAGCTATTATCAAGCAATCAACACACTGAAAAAGGCAGTTATGCTTGGAATTGTTAGCACACACCTTTGAAGCCAACATCAGCCAGAGTATAAAATATAAATTATAAAATAACTGAAAGATTGGAGGCAGCTAGTACATAAAACCTTCAAGAATTAAGCGTGATTGGACAGCATCATCATCATCATCATCATATCTTAAAGTATTTACTAAGATATTCAAAGAACTGTTATAGAATAAACTTGACAACATAATCACATTTTAATCTAAAATGTAATGACAAAACTACAAAGAGATTGGAGAAGTACAGGGGAGATAAAACACAAATTAAACAATATAAAAATAAGGAATTGAAAAGAACACATACACAAATAACAAACCCAAATTTTGGGATGCAGATGGTGTCTTAGTCTTAGTTTATTAGTTAATTTTAAATGAGCTCTATCTTTTAAGTGAAACTGACACATTTCTAATTCACAACAGAAATATTCCAGAAACATGGATGCTTTGTATATTATATATTAGTAGAAATAAGTACATTTAAAAATATTTCTGAAAACTAAAAGCTGACAAAATTTGGACTACTGAAAAAGAAATAAAATGTTAGAAACCTTACAACACTTTAAAGATTTCCTATTAAAATATGCAGGTAAATTCAGCTAAATCTGAAATATTAAAAACGTGCACATTTTAACTTATACAGGATGGTCTCTAAAAAAGAAATATTTTAAATAATGGCCACGAATTCCTATTATGCAGAATTTTTATGCAGTGTCTATGAAATGGATTATATAAAGTATACAATCTGGCTTGCTTTGTTCACTGTTCTACCAATGGTAATGACGCTTGGTGTATATTAATATTAAATATTAGATTTAACAGTTGCATAGCAACAGCAGAAAAGCTTATATGCAATACTTGTCACAGAAAATGCCAAACAAGCAAGGATGAACATATTCAAAAATTATTTTAAACATCTAGCACTACTATAATTTATTAGATTTAGTTATACGGCCCAACCCAATACATCAGAAATAGCAACAAATTAATCAAATAATGTAATTTGCTATGTTAAGTTTAACACAGAAAAAATCAAAGTAAACAAGGGTGCATGGAACAATTAAACTAGAAAGAGTTGAAATAATGAGAAATTGCTAATATTTACTAAGATTTCTCTATCGTCCTTTTAGGAACTAAAAGAAATATGATTTTATCCACTGATATTTTACTCATTTGCATTGACATGTAAAATATTCCTATTGATTTCAAGAGGAAACAATATGGCTGCCTTTGTTTGACTCTTATTTATTCCCATGAATGTTCAATCATTTCCACTTCTGAACAGAACAGTATTAAAAGTCTCAGGAAAATTTCAATATATTATTTACATTTCACAATGAATCTGGATTTTCTGTACTTGGTGGTACTGTTTTCAAGGAAATACAGTTATATAATCCTTCTATTAAAAAAAAAAAAACCACCAATAACAATACTTGACTTTTTCAGTAAAAAAGTTCCACTGCAAGAGATAATCATAGACCAGCATAAGAGATTAAGGCAAAACAAACCATATTCTTAAGACACTAATGTATTTACTTAGTTTCATACTTTAAAAAGTTAGCATGTATTATTTTGGTTATTATTTCTGAGAGCACTTCCAACAAACCTTTTTTTTAACTGGGGTAACTTAAATGTGAAATTCTTATTATAATATGTAAATATTTACATATTTATTTTTACTTCTCTTAATACTTCGTTTATTGCCTTGTTTAGTAAAAATAGGATATGTTGAATATGCATTATTTTATCTATGCTAATACCATATAAATAGTTCATATTTAATGTTATACCACATAAATAATAAGCAACAGTTATCCAGCTATCCTTTATTTTTCCAGTTATATTGCATGTTTCCTTGTTTTTTCATAAGGTATTTACATAGTACCTCATCTAATGGCCAAAGGCAGATCTAACAGGCAGCTGTGAAACAACCAACAGCCCTCAATCTTTTAGTCATTACTTGGATAAAAGTAAAGCTACTAGATTCCAAAGTGCTCGGTTATAGATCTTCAAAGAACAAAGAAAAGAATCCTAGAATCTATTCTGTTTCCTCATTTCTTTTAGCTTTTTCAAGTACAAAGTCATACATAGCAGCCAACGAAGATTTTCATTCTCTTTGGAATTTCATACTGTGAAGTGCAAATGGCCCAGTTTAGGCAAAGCTAATATGAATATTTTTTCTATAGCAATACCATAATGGCTGGCTGTTCCCTGAACTGAAGGAAAGTAAATGAATTTAAGGTTAGGGTTGCTTTCTGAGATGAACTTATCCTATACTTTCAGGAAGACTTGGAAGCATCAGTTAGTGAGTGGCCAAAATACCTTGCCAGTATCATGAAGAGAAGATTAGAATTAGAGAAGATTCAGCTGTTCAGACCAACCAGGGATATATATCATAGCCTTTGTATAACACATTCCCTAATTAATGTTTCTTCTTGTTTGCCTCAGTTTCCTCGTCTTTTGTGTAGAAACTATTTTTTTTGTTTGAAAATACAAACCACTGAAGCTAGAAAAGCTTAAAACACATTCAAAACTGGATATCCATCAGGGAAAGAAATTTGGATTAATGCAATTATTTTCAGTGACTATATCATCCATTGCCCTTCTTAATATCCTGCCTGATAAAAACAGGAGGATAAACAATTGGGAAGGAAGAAAACAAACAATGCATTAAAAAAATTTAATTTCTGGGAGGACAAGCCTGCTTCAAATAATTCGCTCACTGATTTCTCAAGACAGGAAGCAGAAGCAAAGTGAAGTAACTGCTTATCCATAGGACCTCTACAACTGTATAAAATTGCAAAAAGGATAAGACTAATAGTTCTTCACATATTGCCGAACAACAAAGGAGAGAACTCATTCATACTGAATTATGCAACAATAAAGAATTATTTTACAATACTTCCTAGAGCAGGGCTCCTCAACCGCTGGTCTATGGACCTGCACTGTTCCACGGCATACCAGAAACTGTAAAAAAGTGAAGTCCCATCTGTGGGATGTAGGCAGCACATAAAACCACGCCCTTTCCAGTCCACAGAAAAACTGTCTGCATGGAACCAGTCCCTGGTGCCCAAAAGATTAGAGGCCACTGCCCTAGAAAAATTCTTATATAATCATGCATGTGGTGCTGAGCTCATTGGAACAAGGACATAATGACAATTGTGATTTCTCAGTGTTGGCAATCTCTATGTACCTCTAGTGGGTTTCATTTAAAAACAGATTAATTGTATAGTTGAAATATATCAAAAACTTTACAACAGATTATCTAGATATATTGCCACTTTTAGTTAAAATAATATTGCAAGTTCTAATTATTTTCCACAAGGATATTGTGAGTATTATGATTAACTGGTGATCTTTCCTTTAACTAGCAAATCTAAGGGGTCTTTTACTCCATTTTTTTACTTGCTATGGTTAATCAAGAAAGGTTTGCATTCTTAGATTATCTCAGCACACAATACAACTGAGTTGGAAGTATCATGGACAGAAACCTTGGAGATTATGGGGCAACATCCTGCAAAGTACAACTAGTTCAGAATTAGCAGTCATAGCCACTTCCATATAATAATTCTTATTACGCAGAAATTCAATTAGTTACCAAAAGGAAGGATCCAAAATTATGGTGATTACCTAGGCCTTTATGGTTCAGGTCCTCATTAACCACAGTACCCTTTTCTCCAATAAGAGTCTTTCCATCTAATATGTCCTTTCTGGAGACACTTGTAAGTATATTGATTCCCAAGGGAAATGGGACTCTGAAATAGGCTTTTCTGTAGGTACTACAACACTACAGAATAGGTTGTCTTTTTAGTTATGTCTGACTCTTCGTAACTTATACAGAATATATAGGTGTATACATAATATACACTTACCTAAAATCAGAATAGTTCTCTCTATGATATTGTTTTGGAAAGAGATAAGAGACTATCCTTTTCATCAAGTGTATGGAACTAAGTTGATTGGAGCAGATGTTGTTACATATTATGCCCAATAGATCTATACCTGTCCCCTCCATTCATTTTAGGAATGTTTAAGTTCTTTCTGTTTAAATGGATGAGGAGGAAAAGACAACGTTCCTTCGTTCAGCCCATTTCCCTTAAAACACCCTCCAGATGTTCTTAGTATCTGCCTTATTACTGCTTAGAAGATAGGCAAACTAGTACTAGTTTGCATAGCATGTGACATATAATTGTTGCCAATGAGATTAGGGACAATTGGGTATTGTTCTTAACATTACTTGACTTTTTGTCAGTTATGTTGTTGTGTGCTGTTTCTAATCAAAAATCACGGGAATCCATATTTGAACTATACTGATATATATGAAAACATAAATAAGTTTAAAAATGTAACACTGGACTATGGTAATTTTGAAGAATTCTATGTTGATTTTCTGGTTGATTTTCTACCACCACAATCATTAAATCTGAACATGTTGTGTTGTTTTATATTGACCTTTATGAACTATATAAACTCTGTTATTTGGATTGCATAATTTTTTTCAAGTTTTATAAAACCAGACGAATTACATAGATACACAGAGCAGGATGGTAATAGATTGAAAGCACTATGGCCAGAATGAAATCTGAAACATCAGTTAATTGATTAATGATGACTATTCACAAGTAGCAGTGGCATAAACATCACGGTAAGGAAAACAAACAAATCTTAATTGATTAAAAAAAAATCTCCCTCCTATGTTTTTATTTGTCACAAGTAACTATTTTATAAACTTGCTTAAAATTAAAATAAAATTTTGTACTCTAGCAATACAATACAAAGTAAGAAAAGAGGGCGAATTGGAAAAAAAAAAAAACCTGTCTCCAGGCAAAGAAGCTTTTGTATAAGTAGAATCTTCAATCCTTACACTCCACCTGACAGAGTAATAATGCTTTGAAACACCAAAAATTAGTTATTCACCAGTAGTCAAAGTACTATAATCAAAATATGGGCTTTTGCGGGCTGATATAGGGTTGTGCTATAATGTACTTAAGCATTACTTCTTATACAGTTTTATTCTTTCATTCAACTGTGTCCTATTCCATTCTAAGAGATTGCCTGGATGAGTTCCTGTGGTTTTCTTGGCGAGATTTTTCAGAGGTGATTTGCCATTGCCTCCTCCCTAAGGCTGAGAGAAAGTGACTAGCCTAAGTCACCTAGCTGGCCGGCTTCATGCCTAGGCAGAACTAGAAGGCATGGTCTCTCAGTTTCTGGTCTGATGCCTTAACCACACCACCAAACTGGCTTTCACTTCTTGTACAATATTTGTAAATGCAATTAAGCAGTAAAATGCTATAAAATCTCAAATCAAAGCTCCTACAAAGAGTTACAATCAAAACTTCTAATATCTAAGTATCAGCAGTCAGTATCAAGACCATATAATATGAACATGCTTTATATGTATTTCATCTCGACAGGAAAGTTCATGCCCACATGTGCCAAGTGTACAAAGTTCAATTACATGTTTATCTTATATTGAATAAGTACAATTACAATTTGTACAAACAAAATTACAAATAAAATTTAAAAAATTACTTCCAACATTTATTGTTGCTAAAACAGATTTGGAAATTTGAAGATTTTCCTGAAAATAAGGCCCATCCCCAAAATAAACCTGAGACTGATTTTTTGAAATGGGCCTAATATAAGATCTACCCTGAAAATAAGCTCGGGGGGCTGGGCATGGCCAGCATGAGAGGTAGCAAATGCGCGGGGTCGATGGTGTCCAGCATCAGCCAGAGCCTGCCAGCCCTTAACACAGCACAAATACCGATAAGTCCAAGCGTGGAGGCGGGGGGAGGGGAGAAAACAGGTGATCCAGAAGTGCTGCATGGTTGCCTCATGGGAGGCTCGTGTGGCCTGGCAGAGGTTTGGGGTGATCCCAACGCCCGAGATGGTTCACATTGTTCAGCGCGGTCGCAGACAACCCAAGAGATAATGTGATGGAATGGGTGATGCATTGGGATTGCCTCTGCTTCCGCCTGGCTCTGCTGCATGTTTTTCACCCAGAGGGAGATGAAACTTTGAGGCTCCGTCATTTCTCCCTCTGGGCAAAAAGTGTTTGGGCAGCTACCATTGGTCCTTCCCTCTCTGTCCCACTGTCTGCTTGCCTATGGCCTCATTTGGGGCCAAGCTCTCGGCATGCCCTGGCCTCCACCCACTCTGCCAGGAGGGCGAAGAACCTCTGTGAGGCCAGCAGCAGCATGGGCAGTTGGTGGCAGCCAACACAGCACCCACTGCAACCAAGATGTCTCTCAGAAACAGCTGGGCCAGCAGGCAGGGTGGATGGAGGGCGGGACATGCCAAGAACTTGGCCTGTTGCAGCTGCGGGCAAGCAGATAGTGAGATGGAAAGGGGGGCAGCATTAGCTATGCTCCCACTCCCATCAGCCCCCATGCTTGCTCCTTCACTTAAAAAAAAAAAAGACCTCCCCCCAAAATAAGCCCGAGTGCTTATTTTCAAGCCCAAAAGGGAAAACTAGAGAAGCCAGAAAACTTGACCAGTAAATAGGACACACAACTTTAACTTCTATTCTAATATTATTAAAAAATAAAAGGAGTACAAAAAATAACCCCTTAAAGAATGATTTTTGTAAAGGAGAATAATGAAAAGTTTGCTCAATTTTCTATAGTTACAAAGTAAAAACTGTTGCCTCATTTTTGTTTATTTGGGAACACAGTACATATAGTCAAGTCTATAGTCACGTTTGATTATTTGGGAACACGGTACATATAGTCAAGTCTGGTAGAAGAGACCCCAGACGAAATTAAATGGGGTGTAAAAAGTAGGCTTGATTTTACTTTTCTCTGGTGTCTTCCTGAGGATTTAAAAACATATTAATCTCTGAAACTTGTAATACTTCATAGAGAGAAGTGCTCAAAAGAATCCAAGCATGTTTTTGGTAAAACATATGAACAGCAACAAGAACACAATTCTACAATTTTGGGGTTAGGGGCCAAGACTGAAAAAATGCAGCTTTCTAAAACCATTCCTCCTATATCATGGAATTTAATTGATGTGGATAAAACAAATCTGCACCCCAGATAATCAATGTCTTCACCTTCAACTGAAATGTTAATTGCCCTGACAGACTATGTCTTCATCTTCTTAGATGATTTGGACAAGAAAAGCAACATACCTTTTCACTTTAACTGATTAGCCAACTAATTGTAAATGCCTTTCTCTTACAAATTGCTTTAAATAGTAAATACTTCTGGTCAGCAAACTGTTTTATTCAACATGCCCCCCACCCCTCCAAAAAACCCGAACCTCAGACCGTGATCCCAGAAATAGATTTACTAATTTTCCACAGGAATATTACATACACAAAATGAAGTTAAATTCAATTTCTTTAACTTCTTGACAATACTACAGCAATTTGATTTTCCTTTTTCCATAGTGTCTACTTCCAATTTGTCATTTGGAACTATTTTGCTGACATTCACATGGATAGAAAAGATATGTGCAAATTAAAAACTGAAAACAGAAATAACTTTAGCAGGTACAAAGACAAACATAAGATGGTTTGTTAATCCACTGAAACTGTTCATGCACTAAAACAGCAGCCTGCAACCTTTTTGACACCAGGGACCAGTTTCAAGGAAGGCAATTTTTCCACAGACTGGAGCAATGGTGGTTTTGGTTTCACTCACTTGCCTGCCACTCACTTCCACCTGTACCGTCCTGTTCCTAACAAACCACAAACCAGTACCAGTCAGTTGCCTGAGGGTTGGGGACCCCTGGACTGAAATATCTTGGTTTGTATTTCCTGAATAGAACTTCACACACACACACACATACACACACAAAGAAACTCTGACCTGAACAAGGTGCAAAAAAAATCAAAATTATTGTGTGATCCATCCTGCAGGCAAAATAAGGACATCTGAGAAAAATGTCATGCAATATAATCCCCACTTTCTCCTTGGCATTTTACCCCATCATTCCCAAAAGTATGGAACAAATTCTCCTCTGTCTATTCACCAGAAAGAAATTGGAAAACAAGCAGAAATAAATTCATTTAATACAACCTTTGTTCTGAAAGTTAGTAGTAAACAGGGTGAAAACAGGATGAATAGAATCCATCGCTCAAAATTGTTTAAACACACCTTGATTCCTCAAACCTTGATTCCTGAAGGAAAAGTGTAAAGAAAGGGCTGAGAACTCTATAGTCACTCAAGCCCTAGTCATCTCATGCCTGGGCTACTGCAATGTGTTCTACATGAAGTTACCCTACAAGTTTATCTGAAAGCTTCAGCTGGGGTAGAACACAACTGTTCTGGCAGTTATTAGGGCCTCTAGGGAAGCCCATATTGCACTACTGTGAGTTGTACTGGCTACTATGGTAGTTTCCTTCCAGGTCCAATTCAAGGTGTTGATTATTATCACATTTAAAGCCCTTCATGGCATGGGTCAAGGCTAAGGAAACCGGCTTACCTTAATGGAGCTAGCCACCCCACTTGTGCCAGAGAAAGGGTCCCTTTGACTCAGAAAGACCTTTTGGCAGGGTCCAAAAGAAGAGTGTTTTCTGCTATGGTTCCCGCTGTCTAGATCAGCGGTTGCCAACCGGTGGGCTACAGCCCATTGGTGGGCCGTGAGAAAATTTTGGTGGGCCGCAGAGAAATTTCAACCCCAGAGCACTCCCCAAAGCAATTAATCCAGGCTGCACAGAAGCCCACATGGCCAGCGGGAATCCTCCCCTCCCACTCACTCGTTACTCAGCAAACTTAGTCGGCTAAATTGCTATTTTTCCTTTTTCTGACCATCATCTGTTCTGCTGTGCTGGGAGATTTAGATTAGCTAGGAAGTAGGAAATGGTTGGATTTCTTGCTTTCTAGCTAATTTTTAGATCTTCGGCTCTTTTAAGCACAGCCGAACCTCCCTTAGGACTGAAGGTTCTATTATTCAGTGCAGACTCAGGGCAAGCAAAATTGAGAGATTGAGCTAGCCGACTGCAGATAGATAGATAGATCACTGAATGATTCTGTGAGCAACTCAATCTGCCTGCCTGCTTTGCCTGGTTTTGGGTAAAAATTGCTCTTTTTTATAAAAAATTCAATATTTATATAAATATTTATAATATTTACATACAAGCAATGCCCAGCCAGTCACATGACCACCAAGCCACACCCACAAACTAGACCACGCCCATCAAACCAGTTAGTGGTCCCTGGGATTTAAAATTATGAGTTTGGTGGTCCCTGAGGTCCAAAAGGTTGGCCACCCGTGGTCTAGAACATTATGTTCCCCCAAGGTGACATCCACATGGATCCTTTTCTGGTTTCTGTACTGTAAGCCACACCATTAACCTCTGATTTTCCCACCATTTGTCTAAATCATGCTACTATTCCAAATCAGAAAAAAGTGGTAGTATGATCTAGTAACCCAGGATGTAATATGACTCCCTGGAGATACATATTTCCTATTTCATCCTGAGAAATATATCACCAGTCCCAAAAACCCAACGTGGCGAGTAATGCAAAGTAGTTCCTCTAATAGTATTTGCAAAATAACTTAACTAGCTAGTCACACCTTCTGGATATAATTGTGTGCATCGGTTACACTCCTCATTTCAAAGAGCAGAAATAAAAATATTCAGATATAGAATCTAGGGTCAAGAATTCAGGTCAATTTAAATTAAAAAAAAAACCAGTCATATCCTCCAGTCTCTAACTTACATTCTATAATTCTAAATTACATTCTATAAAGTCTAAAAAAATTCAGATGATTCTCTCAGGAAATCAGAACTGGTTTCAGAAAATGTACATCAAACTACCTTTGTAACTACTTTTTGTAAAGATATATAAATGAAAGTCACTTGTTTAATTCTTCTCTCTAAATTGTTGTTTCATTTGGGTTAATGATCTTGACTTTATGCTGCTGTATTGCCAATACTTTCTGATAGTGTATTATACACAGCTTTCAGCTTTTCCTAGTTTGAGAATTATTTGCAGTTGTGGAAGTTTCTCCACAGGGATAAAGGAACTTTTACTAAATACTCTATGTCAGGGGTTTCAAACTGGCAGCCCCATAATTTTAAAACTATGTGGGGAATTTGCTATATTTGTTATATGTATTCACATACATATTCATAATTTATGAGCTTGCAATCCTGGGGTAGGAAGATAAAGATTTTTTTTTCTCCTTTATCTCTCTTTTTCAAAGCTTTCTCTGATAAACACTTTAAGCAAAATGATAATCTTTGCGTATGTGTTTAAAAGCATGATAAATCGTCTTGACATCAGTATATAAAAATCTTGGGTTCATTCTTCTCCACTTGGGACAAACTGTGACAGTGATAAGAGAAAATCAGAATAACTAAGTTAGAAGTTCTAGTCCAACCCCTGCTCAAGCAGGACATCCTATACCATTTCAAACAAATGGTGGTTAATCTCTTACTAAAAACCTCTAGTGATGGAGACCCCACAACTTCAGAAGGCAAGCCATTTGTTCCCTTAATTGTTTTCACTCTCAGGAAATTTCTCCTTAGTTCTAGGTTAGATCTCTCCTTAATAAGTTTCCATCCATTATTTCTTGTCCTGCCTTCAGGTGCTCTGGATAATAGGTTGACCCCTTTTTTTGTGACATCTTTGTGATCATTTGGGTCATCTGAATATTACATGTGGTTTAATTTTTCAGAAGTCTTATCTCTAAACACTGCTAGTGGTGAGGACATAAATGTCCTTGAAGGACAATGGAAAGATTAGTTACCAAGACAACAGTCACAAAAGCATCACTTAAATCTATTCCAAAAACTAATTTGAGAAAATGTCTCAGACAGGCTCCTCTTTCATTTTCACAAAGATAAAGTGAGGAAGGGGTTAGGGTTAGCCATTTCAATAAAAATAATTTTAGACCTTTATGACATTAGTTTGTTAGTCTGATCTGCACTTCAGGACTGCCAACTATAGACTTTACCTTGCTTCCTGCCTCAACCAAATTTCATGAAGTAATTGGCTTTTCTTTTATGATCTTACTTAGGAATGTTAGGTCTTCTTTGATAAGCAGAGATGCAGAGTACCAGGGTCAGAATACAGTAGTTCAGCAAATATAATACCTCAAAAAAACTCCTATTCATTACAAGTTACACATTGTTACACATCTCAAAGAAAGAGATAAAGTTGGTACTCAGAAATCAGAAGGAATGCTTATCACAGTGCATTTATCACCATAATTCAGAATTCTAGAAATGTTGGCTTTCTAGCAATAAATATTGCACTAATTCATAGTGCTCGATTGATCGTGCTTGGCATTAAATGCCAGCAGAACCATCTAAGCCTTTAAAACTCTTCATTGGTATGACACACAAACCAGGATCTCTGGGCTGATGTATTGCCAATAAGTACGAGTTGAACCCATCATTGGTTCTTGTCTTTTGATTCCAGACTTCTTAAGAAGAGAAACGCCAATGAAGTTAAGTTTGCATATTATGATAAACAAATTATGAAAGAAATTTTCAGGGGCTCATTTAACTCTTCCTACTGAGAAGCTCACCATTACATACGAACAGAGCAGTACATGGAAGAGTCTATTTTCAAGTCTTATAGAACAGCAGTCCCCAACATTTTGGACAGCAGGGACCAGTTCATGGTGGGGGGGGGAATCCATGAACTGGAAGGGGTGTGTGCGCTACCTAAATCCCGCATATATGTAGATGAAGCTTTGTTCAGTAGTGCAGTCTGGTTCCAAACAGGCTGCGGACCAGTACTGATCCATGGACTGGGGGTTGTGGACCTCTGTCCTAAAAGGCACCCTACTAAACAGATTGTATATAGTATTTGTAACGGAATTCTCATTCTGAACATTTCTCTCTTTTGTATAAATATCCCTTATTGTTACCTCTTTCTTTTATTGTCATCACCTGCTATTTCAATACTATGCTTTAGGTATCACTTTTTCCTTCACTCATCCATTTTGTTTCTTTCAACTACTGTACTGTGTTTTGTTCTCTATTTTTCTTCATATTTTCATTTTTATCTTGAACATCTCTTTATTCATTTGCCATTTTTACATTATAATTGCTCTAACCTACAGGACACTTGCAAAATACACAGGATCTTTAATGCGGAACATTTGAAAACACTTTTAAAAAGCTTCAACCTGTATATTTGAATAACCACATCAAGAAACAGGAACAAAAAGTGTCCCCACCTGCCACCAAATCAAATTCAATGAAGTATACTAATCTGTGACATCTCCAGAAACAGAAAGTGACAATGCTGGCTAAGAGAGAGAGAGATATCTGTCAGAGTTGTGAAAACTGCACCAGTTGCCTCTCAAAGTTTAAGACAGTTCATAAGAGGCAAAATGCAATAGAGAATATTTTTTTCCATTCCCTGTAATCCCTACCTTCTTCTGTTTCTATTTAGTGCAAAATAAATTACTGCAGCTCTTCTATATAGTAATGTTCACTTTATATTTTTCAAAGAAAGGGGTAAGGGTGGAAAAAACTAAGACAAACGTATCACTGCAGTGACTGAATGTACAGATAGTCCTTGACTTACAACCAACATTGAGCCCAAAATATATGTTGCTAAGTGAGAAATTTGTTAAACGAGTTTTGCCCCATTTTACGACTTTTCTTGCCAGATTTGTTAAATGAACTTGTTACTTGTTCATTGCACTTGTTAAATTAATAACACAGTTAAGTGAATCTGGCTTCCCCATTGATTTTGCTTGTCAGAAGGTTACAAAAGGTAATCACATGAGCCAAGGACAGTACAATCATCATAAATATGAATCAGGTGCCAAGCATCCAGATGTTGATGACGTGATGCATATTCTGCAACGGTCATAAGTGTGATAAATGGTTATAAGTCACTTTTTTCAGTGTCGCTGTAACTTTGAGGTTTGATGCTATTATCTTATTCTACTGCACCAAAGGGAGTCAAAAGTCAACAGCTTTTCTTTCTTTTTTCCCTCTGCCCAACAATTTTCCTTCCCTTCTCCCTCCCTTGCTTTCCCACTATTTTTTTTATTTAGTATTATCAACTAGTAAAAAATTAAAATAAAAAGTAAAACATTGACTTATGACTGTTTTTCACACTTAAGACCATTGTAGCATCCCCATGATCCAAATTCAGATGTTTGGCAACTGGTTCATATTTATGACAGTTGTAGTGTTTTGGGGTCATATGATGCCCTTTTGCAACCTTCTAACAAGCAAAGTCAATGAGGAAGCCAGATTCACTTAACCCAATTAATAACTTAACAGCTACAGTGATTCTCTTAACAACTATGGCAAGAAAAGTCATTAAATGAGGCAAAACTCACTTAACAAATGTCACACTTAGCAAGATAAATTTTGGGCTCAATTGTGATCATAAGTCGAGGACTAACAGTATGGATATATAACAATATAAACCAGCTAAGAAATCATATTTTTCAAGCAATCTATCTATTCAACATGGAATCTCAATAAAAATTATGAATATTCAACTGTGGGACCTAGTTACAGATTTTAAAATCAAATTAGAATGGAAAATACAATCTCATTATTTTAATAACTATCTGATCAGTACCTAAAGGACAGTACTAGTTCAATTATCAACTTATCTAAAACTAGTTAATGATAATCTAATGCAAACCACATTATGTTATTACTATGCACTTTCTTGCAACCTGTTTAAAATGAGACTTCCAGGTTCATTTTAAATTATTTAAAACAATTTTCTTAGCTTTCCTGACAAAAAGAACAGACCTTAATTTATGCTTCCAAAAATCTATCACATATAGATTAATGAGAAGCCCAGCTTTTGCCAGACAATTTGGACATCTTGGCCAAATTTACAGAAGCTAACTTTCTTTTGCATTTACAATGCTATTCTAGCCAAACAACCAATGTGCATACATTGGCAAGACAATATAGAAACGAAAATAGTTTTAAACATACTAACATCCTAGTTTTGGGGCATCCAGTCAAGCTACGCAAAGAGGTGTTTTTGTCCCTTGCATACTCCCAAATGTGGAAGTAGGATCAGAAACTGGATCTGGAAAAAAGGGTAAACAGCATGTTAGTTAAATTCACAGATGGCACTACTTGGGTACTGCTATAAACATTAGCAAGAACAAAAATACAAATGGATTTTGGAAGACATGAAGGAAAATGCATATTTCACAAACATGACAATGATATGCAATCAGAGTTCAACAGACAATGAAAATGCTTTCCAAAAATCCCAATATACTAAGAGCAGTGAGAGATAAGAAAACTGCAGAAGTAGAAATGTTTCATTTCTCAGCCACAATAAAATCACTCTCGCCTCACTACACCGAGTAAAATTAACCATGGACACTTTCTATAGAAACCTTCATTTACTTTCATACACATGATCCTTGTACTCTAGTTACAGAACCTTTAAAAGGGAAAAACGGCATTTCCTCTCTAAGAAAGATGCAGTAAGCATGCTTAGGAAGCAAAAGGTACACATTCCTATTAAGGTATTTAGTTTTCTACCTAGATTTCAAGCTATGTGGTAGAGACAATTTTTTTCTACACTGATTTTATTTCCATCAAGTGTAAAAAAATTAGGCCCAGAATTTACAAAAGAAGAACACATTTTAGCTTCTTTTGTCAGAATAAACTATTGTTTTAATGGAAACAATTCAACAATAAATGCTTTTAAAATAAGACTGAAGGTTCACTGGGCTTTCCAACAGAATCTAACTGAAAAATTATGAAAAATAGTCTAGCAATTCCTTCCTTTTTTTTTTTTTTTTGGCAGAAAACACCTTCTGGCTACTTTGGTTTCAAGCAAATAGTACAATGCAATTATATGGATTTGAATCAATGGCAGTCTTTTACATATTATTCTGGTTAACATATACGGCTTATCTCATGACAAAAGACAATACAGCACTATAGTATAGATGACTTTATGTATTTCTCTTCATACTGTTTTCAGCACACTATTAAAAACAACCTGGGAAAATAATGTGTCAACAAATAGCAAGCCTCAACAACTGTACTCGGTCTCAAAAATAAATGTTTCTTGATCAACAGACCAATTATCTCTCATAGACTTATTCTCTATCATTTTGTAAATCCATTTTTATTCAGAATCTATTGAGAATTATTAGTTTGCAATTTTGTCTGGGATCTTTAGTTTGCTTGTACCACACTTGGCCCCTCCCCCTCACAAATAACCTTATATCGTATAATTCAGAAGGATTGGAATTCAGACCTTCAGGACTAAAAATACATATACACACACACACTTCCTCAGAAAAAAAACTGGTAAAATACATGTAAGGTAACAATAAATTGCAAAGTAAAATTTTAGAATCTAAATACTGAGATATGACAACATATTGATTATATGCCATCAAGAAGGGATTGAATCATACTGACTACATAGACAGAAATGCTGAAACTACTTGATATAACATGGGCCAACTTCAAGGCTTATTACTGCATATCATCAAACAGAATATTTGTTTAAACAAAGAAACATCTAATCATACAAAGGGGAAAAAAGAAAGGCAATACTATTTTTAGGAGAGGGAATTGTAAGACAGGATTTTCTTTCATTATCTATAGAATATCCTGCATGACATCAAAATATTCAAGCAAGCTATTTATTCAGAACCATCTTTAACCTAAGGGTAACTTTATGAGATACTTTATTATGTTTAGCAGAATGTGTGCATGTCGCTTATAAAAGGCACATTCATGTACACACTGCAGCTTTTCCCTTTGAAACACATGCATGATGGAACCCAACCCTTTTTCAATTATTATTTTTGCATCTGCTAAAGACAAAGACACTTTTAAATACATTGGTCACTTCACACTTGATGAAATGGCAATGTATGTTTACATATAAGTTGTTTCCTTAACTACAGTATATGTCCCTGAGTGCTTAAAACATACAACTGCACGTTTTATAAAATTTAACTTGCTTTAACATTTTTCATTGCTTTAAAAAACCATGAATATATTTGCAAGTATGCTGCTAAGAAATTAGGGAACTCTGCAAATAGGAGTTCATGAAAATAAGTGTTACTGAAGATAACAATTATGTAAACATAATTGTTTTATATTTGAGAAAGAATAGGTTATCAGTTGTCACATATTTTACATACTGAGGAGTTCTTGGTTAATAAATATGCATCAACAAAATACCATTTTCACTCTTTAGCTTCCATCTCAGAATGTAGCTTTTTGAGTTAAGTCATTCCCTCCTCAGTTATAAGACACATTTAATGTTTCTAAAGTCCAGTCAACCCTCTGGAATATCTCTCTTGAGGTCTTTGATTCACCATATAGTGATTATCTATAAATTATCCCCAGTGAAAAAGACTTCTTATCCTTTTTTTTTTAACTAAGATGTGTCTCCCATTAGAAGAGGCTACAATAGAATTTAAAAAATTACAAAGTAGATCAGCATGACACAATCTTTTATAATCAAATGTTTAATACAGTTCTACCACAAGGTTTATAAAATTGCTTACCAGACATAAAGGAGGAAATGACTTTCATTCTTGGATAGCTGAAACAATTTCTGCATAAATTATAATTTTTCCTAATCTAATTATTTTCCTAAAAATTAATGTCTCACTTTTGATAATCATGGAGTTACAATACAACCTTGGATAATTGTAATGAAATACTCTTTTGTCTACTTTTATCAATGTATACAATCTTGAGGGAGTCTAATGTAAACATAAATTTATTCTCAATTTCTGAGATTTTGCTACAGTTTCCTATTATTCAATTTTTATGACTTTCAGAGATTTGCTAGCTAAACAGTGCACAACAAATTAATAACTTTGACATTTTTATGTACCTTCCTAGTTGTGTGTTCACCAACAAAGTACTACCAGATGCCTGGCAAAGGAACATAGGGCGCTTAACATTAACCTCATTGTCATTCTTTTGCCAGAGGCCTTTCCTGAACTTCATCTGTCCTGTATAACTGAATACTTTTCTCTGAAGACAGGATTTGTTTCATCAGTATTCTTTTCCAAATCAGATAGTGCCAGCTCTTTCAACTTCTGCTACATTACCTATAAATATGATAAAATTATACTTATAAGCAAAAGACTAAAATATTCAGTTACAAATTCAATTATGTTTCTGAGAGTATAAATTTAATCTACATAAAAAGATACATTATCACAATTATAGATTTTCATCTTGTGGTTCAAAAAGTCTGAAATTCAAATCTGGCAAGCTGCTATATGTACATTTAAAAATTATACACAACATCAGGCCATTTTTTTCTTCACCTGACATAAAATAACTACACGTTTGAACAGTGGAGCTGCAAGAGATGAAAAAAACCTCAAGATGAGCTTCAATATCTGCAAATAGGATAACCAGAAGTAATAAATGTACAATAATGGGTATTTATTAAGGATTTGGAAAGAGATGGCCATTAACTGCCAAATGACTGAGTAAAAATATTTACTAGAAATATTTAGAAAATATTTCTAAATATAATCTTTACCCTAGAAAGTTATCTCAAATAAATCCTAAAATTCTCCTGGTAGAATAGCTATTTATAAGTTAGTATACTAACTATAATGGGATTTTTTCATGAAAAATTTATGAAAGTGCATGAATTTTTTTTTGTAAATTTATTCCCTGCATTCCAATGTGTATAAATGGCATATTTTATCTGAAACCAAATAATTATTTTCTCACTTGCTCTAATATCCATGCCAACATTTTAAAATTAAGAAAACAAATCTGAAGGAGTTATTCCATTTGCAATAATTCTTATTTAACAGGATTAGGTGAAGTCAGTTAGTATGCAACATGCAAATCAAAAACAATAACATATAATCTTATTGGTACCAATTATAGTCCTTTTATTGTGTTATAAAAGATAGATTTTGATAACTTGTTTTTTATTTACAAATCATCATTTCTATTTGTAGTCCTGACATACAGGCAAACATTAAGGAAATCATAATATTTATTTCTAGTTTCTAAACAGCATATAGCATTTACTCCAAATCTCGGAGTTTATCTTGATAAAAGTAGAATAACTCATTTCTAAGCAAGTAATATCATTTTTAAGAGCTATTTCTGTATCCCAAATCAAAGCATACAAGTAGTGTTTAAAATATGTAGTTATGCCTTTATATATTTCAGAGTGCTTAAGAAAAACAAGATTCATGATCTTATTTTAATGATTTTATATCACTCCAATATAAACATGCCATTTTCCTTCTATTTCCTCTCCTTGTTACCTTAAAAAGGCTAGATTACCTGCCTTGTACAATATGTAAACAAATTGAGTGGAACCTAGCCTCTGAAATAACAAGATATCTTTTTCAGTTCTGCTACCTAACATTAGCTATGCAAACAAAACAGATACTATTCTATATTATCAGGCTTTCCTTTCTCATAAATGAAAATGAAATTACGTACACAATTGTTTCACTTCTATGAAATAAGGACCAGAAAATACCTTAATATATTCTAGTAATTTTATGAGAGCTGGTACATGAAGTAAATACCACCTCATAAAATGAATCAATGTGAAGTTCAAACTATTAGGTACAATACTATCAAGATAAAATATCACTAACACAATTATACTTTGGACTGTCTAAAATGTTTTTGTACTTTACCTCCAAAAATAATCTGGATGACTAGGTGATTAACCTTCACAGTTTAGTCATTTCCTTCATATCTTTTGTTTACACAAGAGGGGGAAAGTACACCCAAATGGAAACTGGGGCTGCAAAGAAGGCAAGAGGAAAAGGAGTGAAGCATTTAGCATAGATAATATTTTTCCCCAGTGTACATTACGTTGCTAAAATAAAAAATAATCTCCAAGTCAAGTTCAGCTTTTGGAGACTTCATGGATACCATCCATGTAATTTTTGTGGCAGCAATATGGAGCTGCCAGTGCCTTCTGGGATATTGTTTTGATTTCCAAGTCTAGCCTACTGCCTGGAAATCCCTGGTGGTCAGTTTCTGAGCCTAAATAAGGTCAGCTAGATGTTACCATCTGCTCGGAAACTGACTGGTAAAATTACCCAAACTGCTTTATAGCTGTCCTTCCTTTGAGCCTATAACTAACTTTAATAGTTCTATTTGAGTAAGAGACCATTAATTAATACATTCAGAAAACCAGTTTAAACCCCAAGCCCTCCAAAATTGAAAGTACAATTCAACCCAAGAAACCTTTCCAGTATTTTTCCTAACAAATGTGCTGGATTACAAACAAGGGCAATACAGGCTGATGTACACTCAGTACATCTGGAGAACATCACAATGAGGGACAGTAAAGAATTTGTGAAAATAGATGAAATGAGAGAATACATGAATGCTAAATCAAGTGATATAGGTAGCAGCAAAATTATTCATCTCCTAGTAAGATCCTAGTAACCAGAGACTAATCTGTACAAACTCTATGCACAAGAGTCTCCTTAAAAGAAATGTGTTAAATGCCTTACATTCTTCAGGATTTTTTTAAAAAGCAGCACTAAAATATATTCATAAAATATTTTTACATTTAAAAAAAACCTTCTAAATTACTTTTATGACATAACCTTCATCAGATATGCTTACAGCTGGCAATATATTCTCACATACCATGAGCTATTTTTTGTACAATTAACCAAAATAGTTTACTGAACAATATACTAGTGGAACAAAAGTGATTATTCCATGTTTTGAATTCAAATAATCAATATTTAGAAGAGAAAAGGTAAGTACATGGTTAAGAATAAATAAGCATATCATAACTGAATCATAATAAAGATCATGATTATTAAACTGAATTATGCTTGTGCTAAAATTTGTGGGTTTCAAAATAAAACAGCAGTAAATATTTTTATGATCATGGTAAATGTATTCTGGCATGTTTCTTTTGCTATTTAAGAAACAGGATCTTAATTTCTACTACCCCTACATGTTAAACAATATATGCTTGAATTCTAAGATACACTTCCTTGGCAATAATGTCTCTAAACCAGTGAGTATACTTCCAAATATGCATGCAAAAGATTACATTGTAAACTTAGAACTCAGAAGCCAAGTACTGAGTTAATAACAGTACAAACACATTACTCTTCAAGAAAACCAAGAAAATATATGCAACATGAATTACAAAAGATGTTTAAGATATAATCCTATACTAATTTACCTTGGAAAAAGACTCACTGAACTCAGCCTGGCTTAGTGCTGTACAGACTTGTACAGGATTGGAGGCATTGTTAATTACTGAAAGGCGCCTATATTGTTGATACATTTTTAAATTCAATCAGATAGCAAGCCTTGTTTCCTAAATTAGTGCATCCTTTACTTTCATCTTTGTTTTATCTCTAGCAGCTAGTTATGATTACAATAACAGCTACCTTTTCAGGAAAAAACCCATGTACAGTACCAACTTTCAAATCAGTATTTCCTTTAAAAATAGCTTAAGCCGCAGGATCTATTTTTGACCAACATCTAATTTAGATATTCAAAATATGAGCTAAGGACCATTATCTTTCGACCCTATCACCCCAAAATAAGTTAGGCTTGTGCCTAAACTCGTGCTAAGAAAAGGCTACTCCTTAGTTACGGATTATAATTCGGCTGTCAAAAGGGAAAGCCAGGAGCAAGCGGGATGAAGGGGGTGGGGGGAGAGTGGCCATGGCGATCCGCTCGTTAAAATCTGGGGAATATGAGAGGGGCGTGGTCACCCGGAACGATTCGATTCTACGATCATCCCCCATCAACGGCAACTTTCTCCAAGTCGCTCAGCTTCTCGTCACGGATGTGCCTGGCGCGGCGAGGGCTTATCTAAACACTTCCTTCCTTCACCCGTTCCGGCGGATACCAGACCGGCCTAACCCCTTCCCCCAAACAAAGGGCCCTCTTCCTCTCCCCCAAAGGGGCGGGAGGCCAGGCCGGAGTGGGCGGGGCTGAGCCTAGGCCGCGGTTGCTCCGTGAGGCGCAAATGGGGGAGGGGTGGAGAGCGCGCGAGAAGCGACCGATCCGCGCGGGCGGGCGCGTGCAGGGCCAGCCGGCGAGCGAGTGAGCAGGTGAGAGTGAGTGGGGGGGGAAGGGTGCGGTGCGCTGTCCCCTCGCTGCAGGGAAAGGGGGAGGGGGGTCAAACAGCGGTCAGCCTTCCCTCCTCCCAGAGGGTCTCCTCGCCTCCCCCCTTGGTCCCTCACCCACACAGCGCAGCAGCCGGTGTCGCCACGAGTCGAGCTGGTGGCGGAAGCCGCGCCTCTCGATGGAGCACTTCTGCCGCCCGCACGGACTCGCCATCTTCTGGGGGAGGGGCCTCAAGTCACCGCCGGCACGCCTGCCATCTGCGTCACGCGCGCGTCAACGCGCACGAGCCGCGCGGGGGGCGGGGCGCAACTCTCCCTGCGACCGCCCAAACCACAGTGGGCGGGTTTTGGTTACATGGCAATCATAGCTGGGATAAAAGCTTCTGTTATTGGCAGGTGGGGAATCTCTTCCCTAGTCCCACCCACCCCCTTCTCCGCAGCCCTGAATCCCGCGCATGGGGGGTCCGCTGAGTTCGGGCAGGGATGCGTTCCGGCGAAGGCGACTTTCTCTCTCCCCAACTAGCCTGCAGACCATTGGACGCGGAAGTCCTTCCAAAGATAAAGTTATACTTCACGACAAGAGTTAAATTTGACGTGAAAATAAGAGGCATCCCTTTTCAATCTTTTAAAGAACAAAACGTATTTCTAATAAAATATAATTAAAAATATTGAAACGGCATGCGGTTATCTTGAGGTATGCTTGGTACAATTTCATGAGCTCTGCAACATTGCCTTTCATTTTTTCAAATTTCCCACAATAATGTTAAAAATGTAAAGTATTAATTGTAAGGATATATACTATAGAATGACGTCCTGAGCCTGGATGTTCTGTATTCAAACCTGATATATTATGAAAAATGCTTCTTCAGAAAAACTATATTGAAACCACGTTTGGAATATTCCACCACAACTTTTATATATTTGTAGGGTATCCCAAAATCTGTTCTTCCCCTATCCAGAAAAATTAGATATTTCACTGCATTGCCAAATTACATGGCATTTTGAATGAGAAACGATTGGAAATGTATGTTATTTCCATAATAGTACAATATTTATATACTAAAAAACTGGCCAAAGAAGAAAAAATGATTACACATAACAGGAAAAATCTGGCAGAAGGCAATTAAGGCAGCAACTCCATTCCAATTCAAAGCTACATTTTCTGCTGCATTTTTCTTCCGTAAAATGTGCTCCATCTCAGATACTAAAGATAACTCGTTCAAAATAATCTGTAGGTTTACAGCTATTAAAACTCCCTGGATTCAGTCTGCAACAAAAGAAAATTGAGCCACCAGTTATATCATTACAATGAAAATACTATAAATATTCTAAAATCTTTCTGCTTTTGTAAAAAAAATATTACTATGTCCTTTTATTGTAGGTTACATTAGGCAACACACCTTTTCACTAGGCGAACAACCATAATCCTTCACAAATGTCCATTTCTTATCATTATTTTCTAGGTAATCCAAACTCCTCTGTCACATTGAACATTTATAGACTGCTAATTTTACCATGACCAAAGACAACAGATTATTTCACCCACTTATCATATGAAGGAACAAACTGTGATGAGTAACATCTTCTGCCATATGCTTTCAGCACAATTAATATTTTGTCTCCTAACACATCTCACAGATATTGGTCATATTTGGCAGAGTGTCATGAAAAGAGCCAGTCTCATCTGTCACTGCATAATTCAGAAAACATGTAGTGTGATGCAGCAATTTCTGTATAAGCTTCTTCAGTACATTTTGACAGCTTTATTATGGGACAAGAGGACCTGACTACAGTGGTTCATGCCCTTATCTGTAACCAGTTAGATTTCTGCAACGCTGTATGAGCTGCCTTTAAAGTCCACCAGGAAACTTCAGTTGATGCACAATGCAGTGGAACAGGTTATTCATGGACCAGAAGTTGTATTCAGCAGGTTCTGACCAGTTATGGAGAACCGGTAGCGGAAATTTTGAGTAGTTCGGAGAACCGGCAAATCCCACTTCTGACTGGCCCCACCCCCACCTATTCTCTGCCTCCCATTGAGTCCCAGCTGATTGGCTGGGCCTTCTCTGGTTGCCCTGCACAGGAGAACAGAGCTGGAAAGCAAGTTAGTGGGGTGGGGAAGGAATGGGATTTTGCAGTAACCTTCCCCCAGGAGTAGGGAGGGAATGGGATGTCCAAGTCTCCTTGCCCTGCCACACCCACCAAGCCACACCCACCCACCAAGCCATGCCACACCCATCAAGCCATGCCCACAGAACCGGTAATAAATTTTTTTGAATCCCACCACTGGTATGGACTGTTGGGCACGTATTATATCTGCAATGGCTGCCTCTTAGCTTCAATTTTAAAAGCTGGTCTTAAACTATGAAACTCTTTATGGCTTAGCGACTGGTTTCCTACATCTCCCTGTTAGAATTGGTCTGACGGTTTTTGATCCGGCTGGAATTGTGCCCCAATTCCAGATCATGAGGGGCACTATTTTTTGGTAATGGGCATGTCCTTTGGAATGACCTGTTGGAGGTTCATTTGTCCCCAACTTGTCTATTTTCCAGCAAAAGTTGAAGACTATATGTTGTTTCTAGAAGATTGCCACAGCTCAACCTGTATTGTGCTGGGCTTTGTTTGCCTTATTTGCCTAAGTAGCTTTATTATTCTTAAATATTTTTTCCATTTTTTAGTATTTGTATAAACTCAAAGTTACTAATGTTCCTTCCTCCTTGTTTTTCCCATGACAATTCTGTGGGATGAGCTGAGCTAAGAGAGAATGGCTGGCCCAGTCACCCAGCTGACTTTCATATCTAAAATTTAAGATCTGGCCAAAGCTAGGAAAATTATATTGGATAATTATAATGAGGATGCTAAGCTGGTCAAGTAGTTTGCCAAGGTTATATTTTACCATTGCCCCAAAATTGATAATCTTTGTTTGATACAGATAGTCAACTTAAAACCACAATTGGGGCCAGAATTTATTTGTGCTTTCAGGCCATTCACTGATTTTGTGTGTGTGTGTGTGTGTGTGTGTGTTCCTTTAGTTACTGTAGATATACACATAAAATGTAGAAATATTTATCCTTTCCTCAGCCTAATAATAAACTTGCTGAGGACCTCATGCAAACTCTGATAGAGGACCCAAGATTGAAGATACAGACCACCCATAAGGGTAATACAGTAAATTTTTTATGTATCAATTGCTTGATCATAAGTTGAGTGAAATCATTAGTTTCATTCATGGATTTACAGAAAATTGTTTATGGTTGGGTAGGGAACATGGCACTGCACATTAGGGGACTTTGGCTGAAAACACTGAATTTTGAGCAGAACTTCTACTGGTGCATAATCCATAGGAAGTACAAAGACCATGAAGAACTCATGTATTATCTTCAGAAATATAGCAGAAAAACCAGATATTTTCTTTCAAAGCTTTCATTGATGTATTCCTCCTTTAATTTTCTCTTTGGTATTCATTATGAACTTCATTAAAGTACTAAGAAACAAATATAATGAAAGAAATTATCACAATATATGAATGAGCTGCTGAATAATACACAAAGAAATTCCCAGTTTTTTTAATAGTTAAATTAGCAATCAAATCACAACATTCCAATGAGCATCAAAACTAAGAATAAGCTACAAGTAGTCCTTGACTTAAGATCACAATTAAGCCCCAAATTTTTATCTTTAAGTGAAAAATTTGTTAAGTAAGTTTTGTCCCAATTTATGACTTTTCTTGCCACAGTTAAGTGAATCACTGCAGGTGTTAAGTTAGTAACACAGTTGTTCAGTGAATGCGGCTTCTCCATTTACTTTGCTTGTCAGAAGGTCACAAAAGGTGATCAGGTGACCCCAGGACACTGCATGGTTATATTTCTTAAAATTGGATCTAGTTTCCTAGAAATGTGGATAATTGTACAATTAACTATGGGTCTGAATGGATACCATGGTATATTGATGATTAGACATCACTTGTACCTATTTGGAATCTCTAGAATCTCTTCTAGAATATGAAGTCACCTGTCACATAGTTTCAATAGATTATTTTTCATAATACTTCCATCTTGTGACAAACCATACTCCCAAACCAGCCATTTTATAGTAGATAAGTAAATATGAATAGCCCAAATAGGTCAGAATTCACATCTAATGATTTCCCATCTCATGAAAAAACTGAAATTTCAAATAAAGTAATTCCAGTTGACAGTGGTTGAACAAAGTCTGTCTTCATCTTTGCATGTTTTAGATATTTGCATGCTAGTGAAAGATAATATATCTTTACTGATATGCTTCACACATATAGAAAAGTGATTGAAGTTTTGTTACTCAAAGGATCCATCCAAAGCATAACTTTTTGGCATTGAATCTAGCAGTTCATGTTATTTCAACATTGAAGAAAATCAACAACCAGAAAATAACTTCTTGACTCTAAGAATCCTGTACACATGTGAAATGTAGACCAGAAATACTACTTGGACTTTTTCCCTCAATATATAAACAAGCATAATGTTTTTATTCATATCTAATTTTATGAAGTTCTGTGAAAACAGATTGTTTTAAGTTATATATATACAAAAATATTGACAATTCAAAAGTGTTCCAAACTTCCAAGCGCCACTGTATGCTTGAAATGATTCCATTCATGTCTGTCCTATAGCTTTGAATGGAATAAAGTATAAACCTCAACACAATACATTTGTTTTCTATCTCCACTTGCAAATCCTGTGCAGGGCTACTAGAACCTTTCCAGCCCCAGCTATATTATTCATTAACTGCTGTTTGTCACTCCCCTCATACATACTAGATTTTTTAAGCAACTCCTTGGACCTTTGGAAGTGACAAAGTTCACACCAATTATTATCCTGAAAAGAGAATGAAAGTTGGCACGAACTCATTAGCAATTCTAAATCTCCTTGTGAAAACGCCACAATTGGTAACCAAGAAATTTGAATTCTGTGGCAAGAGTTTATTTTTAATTTTTAAATAGGATATGCTATTTCTCACCTATCTGCGCCTTCTATAAGGACAGTTTGCTATGAAAAATATACAAGTAGATAACAGCAAAAAAGAACTCAAAGCTAAATGGGTTAGATTATTGAGGAAGATTACAGAAACTTTAAGCACTTAGTATCACCTTATTTTCTTAGGATGTTATGACCACAGATCAAGAAAATGAAACAAAACTCGAAGATTGATATGGACTTGAATGCCATTCACATAATCTATTCCATCTCATTCTGTGAATAGAAACATACTAAGAACTACACTTAATTTAGTCCAGATTAAAAATGTAAAAACACATAAACCTCTTTTCTCTCAAAGTCTCTGCCCATCTTTGCTCAACTGATACTCAGCTTTCCCTATCAATTGGAAAAGAAATTTGGAGCTCTGCTGCTTAGCTTCCAGACTCAAATTTGGTAAGAACCCAACAGTCAAACATAATGAGAAGCTAGTGGATAAGGAGAAAAACCTGTTTTTCTGTTATCAGCCTGTTAGGGAAGAGCAGATAAGCAGCTTGTAAGAGAAATTATGCATAGAAATGCTCAATGGGCCAATTTGGTTTCTCCATCTGGTGTAATAAAAAAAATTGGGAATTCCAGTTTCAATTCAACAGTGCACACAATAAATATACAGGAGTCTTTCCAAATCTTACACTCTTCAAATATATTGGCTTATAAGACAACTATTGATTACACTACTTGCGAAGTAAAGAAAATATTAGGCTAGAGTAAGGGTCTTCAAACTTGACAGCTTTAAGACTTGTGGACTTCAACTCCCAGAATTCCTCCTCCAGTTCATGTTAGCTCAGGAATTCTGGGAGTTGAAGTCCACAAGTCTTAAAACTTGCCAAGTCTCATGACCCTTGGTCTAGAGGAAAGACAAACTAAAAAGTATGCTGCATATTGTAGTACTGCAGATTTTAATTTTAGTAATGGTGACTACCTGTCCTGTGGCTTCCTGTATGTTCAAAAGAAACTGTTACTACAAAGAAGATTCTCAGACTTCAGGGTTGAACTACCACAATAATACAGTCAAAGAGAACCAGTATTTTATAGAACTACACTGCAATGGATAAAAATGTACAAATAAAAAGAATTTCATGGCATTAGAGAGTCTCAGAAATGGCCTCATCTACAGAGCCAAGTTGCAACTTCTATCCCAGGCCTGTCATACTGGTGACCCACTTACCTGGATTCACAAAGGCAAAAAAACCATCGTGCTATGTCGTGATCAAGTTTGACAACCATGATTCTAGACTATTTGAAGGCAATGTTGATCTGGTGGGTTGTATAAGATAGAGTCATATTCCTATTTATTCCTGTTGTTTGTATATCTCAAGCCTGTCCCTATTTGGGTCTCAGCAGTAACACATTAAAATCTAGTACAAAAGTTCCAGATATCCAGCAACTGAACGAGATGGATTATGCAAAGAGCTTCATTAGCTGTTATTCATTTATGGAACTGGCTAAAAGAACTGCTTCACATGCATTAAAGCAGGCTTGTCCAACCCGCGGCCCAGGGGCCGCATGCGGCCCAGGTCGCCTCGTAATGTGGCCCAGTGCCCACCCCAACCATCGTGCCACAGCCAGCGAGGAGGAGGAGGAGAGGCAGGCGTGAGGCGGGGCGAGGCGAGCGCCAGGCCAAGCAGCAAGAGAAAAGGCGGGCGCCGTCAGAGCGCCACCTCCTGCTGTTACCGCCGCCGCTTTTGCCCCTGCCACCGCTGCTGCTTCTGCCCCCGCCGCTGCTGCTGCTGCTTCTGCCTTCCAGTCCTGCCTCATCCAGCCGGGCTATTTGCAGGAGGAGAGGTAGGCGTGAGGCAGGCGAGCTGTCTCCCCCCCGCAAAATTTGGCCGGAAAATAAACTGTAGACTGATAAAAAACTGCGATAAAAAAACCGTGATAAAAAATAAATAATTTTTAATAAATAATAAATAATAAAAACATCTCACTAACTTTATTTCCAAATAAATTTAATATGTTAACTATGTTTTCTATGTTTTTTTGGGATGATCGGGTATCGTTACTGTTATTTTATTTTATGTGCGGCCCAAACCAAATTTTCATCTTCTAATGTGGCCCAGGGAAGGTGAAAGGTTGGACACCCCTGCATTAAAGTGTCCAATTCTTTTCTCCTATTCATGCATGTAGTATTTACTGCTATTAAATGTAATTTAGTTATATAGGAAAAAGATGCATCCTGTCATCAACCCACATATGCAGTGAGCTGCACTCTCGAAACACAGTGAAACGTAAAAAAAGCAGAAGCCACACATTATCAGAGCAGGCTGACAAGTGCCACCAGGGGACACAGAAATTTTGGCAAAGAGTGGAAAGGAGAGGAAGCATCCTGGCAGTAGAATTTACAGGCTCCCAAACTCTGGCATTTGGTTGAAAGAATGAGAACATAGAAAATGGTGTGAAGAATGATGAAATATTGAATAATGACTAACTTGGGAGTGGATGTACTGAACAGGAATGCATTTGGTGAAAACTGAGGATTTTTTTAAATTCTACATTCAGGCACTAGATGGCACCATGAATTTATAGGCATTATATATTTTCTGGGTAACCAAGGTGATTATCACAACGAATTTTCTCAAAGCAATCCGGGATCCGAATTGCTCTAAACTGACATGCCACAATTGAATTTTTGACTTATCATCTGTTTCAATCAATTAAACAGTACTCCTATAAACATTTACTGTTGGAGTCATTAGAGCTGTAGTTGCATACCGTAGCTTTATGTCTATGTTTGGGACAGGCGGACTGGGCTGCTGAGTTTAAACCTCCACCATAATCCTGAAATTATGCTAGTACAACATGCTTCAATTCTGTTTTTCTTTTACTGGAAAAATAAAATACTGTGGCATGAATACTGTAATATGAAACCATGTTCTATTCATACTGTAAAATCCAAGCCTTGCAAGCAGTCCCTTCAAAACGAAGCAATGGGCAATTCCATATACATAGCCAAAGAATAGGTAGGTAGACCTTCATTAGTTGAGGATATTGTCTTCCCATGGTGGTGGTGGTGGTGGTAGTAGTAGTAATAGTAGTAGTAAATAATTCAATTTTTTTCTGGCTTCAGTATGTTCTTTGATTTATGCCTATTGCCATCAAGTGGCAAACGACAACACTATTTGTTCTCATGCATCAAGGAAGAATATCTCCCATAGAAACAGCATCTCTGAAAACCTGCTGTGTGTATCCAAGTAGAACTGTCATCACTTTGGCTGGGCTTTTACAAACCGCTAAGGCAAAACAGGTTGAGTAAATTATCAGGTTGTGAGTTGCTGTTCTGTCCTTTGTTGTTATCTCCCTTCCCCCACCTTGCACAAATCCTCATGTTGAACTATTACTTCTAGCTGACAACAAATTTTCTTTAACATTTTCAAATCTGTTTTGTAGGTGATTTTAGGATGGAATACATAGGATAGCACAAACCCATTAATGGAAATCAGTGCACGGACCTGTTGAACCCTGGTTTGAGTTCTAATGGATGGTATAAGGGTCATGAGCAAGAACTGCTTCATATAAGTAGTCCTCAACTTTTGGACCATGTGACTAAAATTTCTGTTGCAAGTGGAGTCATCACATAAATGGACCCAATATTACAACCGTGTAATAATCACAATTGACTCATAGGCTCTCTAAGCAAATCCAGCCTCCCCAGTTGATGTCCACCACCACCCCAAGAAACCGGCTGAGAAGGTATCAAATTGGGATCATGTGACCACAGGATGCGGCAACCAATTGTAAATGTGTGCCAGTTGCCAAGCATTGAAATTGGAATTGCATGACTGTGAGGGTTGTGCAATGGATGTAATTGTGAGGACAGGTTGTAAATAACTTTTTTCAGCCACCCTAACTTTGAACCATTGTTATACAAACAGTTAAACTGAGGACTACCAGTAAAATTAATTCATGTTTCAGTTCAGAAGTATGTGGAACAATGTTTTACTGGATATAATCTAGTTTACGTGTCAGAATTAAGCAAAACTAGCAAACTTTTATTTCTTCTGGCAGTTTCATTGGAACTTTTAGCCAGCAAAATGAAATGAGGTTTCAGACAACACAGTCAACCAGAGTAAAATGCTCAGGATAAAGGCTCAATGGCATGAATAATTCCTTGTTTTTGCAAATCACTAGGAAAATCAGAATATGCAATTATTTTTTGCATAAAATGCAAATAACATTGAGTTCACATCTTTATCCACATCTTTAACCATAACCTTTTTTGTAGAATTTGTTAATCAAGATAAAAGGAGAATTTTAATTGTTTGCTATAGAGATTTATAGAGATGAAAGACAGAATAAACTAAAAGGTAAGAATAAGCAGGGATTCTTAGTAAGAGAACAAAGCCAGGGCTGTCAAACTCTGGATGCGTCACGTGCTGGCCACGCCCACGCCTGGTTTAGTGAAGGGGAAAAGTCGCAATATGTCACATGATACCACTGTGATGCCGTGAGTTTGACACCCTTGAGCTAAGTTATCCAAGAAACACAAAATGTTCTCTGCAGCATTTCATTCCCAACCATGTAAAGCCTACAACCCTTTAAATAATGAAGGCAGCTTGTAATTGCTCCATTGTTGCCTGCCATCTTCCCCCACCCTGCCTCCTGAGTATTGGCCATTGCACCCATTGTCTGCTGTCTGTTTTGGGTGGGTGATTAACTTTGAAAAACAATTATTAAAATTAACCCTTGTGGTGATAGAATGAGAAACAGCCATAGATATGTTAAGTCTATAATTGCAATTTTATTGTCTGCATAGCAATTAAGTGGACTAGAAATTGTCAATGTATTTCCATTCCTACCCCACTTGTTAAACAAGGGTCCTTCCATTAAATAGCCATTAGGAAAAACCTAGAATAATTTTTTTTATGTTTTATATTTCATTATAAAATCATGCTCGACATGGAGCTGGGCTAGAGGGGGGCTGCAACCAATCCGAGGTAAGGCTGGTGTAGGCAGATGCCTACTGGGCAACTAGGAGCCCAGGAGAACTAGCGCTACCTCCGCAGACTTCGCTGAGCCTGCTTCAATAAGGTGTCAAAGTCAAGAGCATCGTATTTATTCTTCAGATGGGCAGGTTGAAAGTCATCTTGGGTGGAATCTGAAACCACAAGAACAATAATTCATCAGAACTAGCAACCAGATATGCACATTAGAAGTGTTAGTTCCTTGCTCCACACAGACTTTAGTTCATAATGATTAGGTTTGCATGTCATGTTAAGTCATTTTGTGGTCTGGTTTTTATTTAATGAGCTACATGAAGCCATAAAAAGTGTTATTTGTAACTCATAATTTATGGGTCAAAGCAATGTGACTTACCACAATATCTAAACTCGTGCACAGACAGGCCTTATAAGACAAAATACAATGCAAACCAAACACTAGTTTAGCCTATAGCTCCAACACTTAAGGTCAAACTTTCTGTGTTTTCATTTGGGAGCACAGTCCATGTGTATTTCAGATTTTTGTTCCAATCTTCTGCACAAAAATGTATCATTGGATACCCAGCATTTCAACTCATCGATCTCCACAATGGACTCACCTAAGTCAACATAACTTCTTTTACAGAACTGTCGACGTCCTCCAAAGCCCAGATCAAATGGCTGTTCATCAGGACGAACCAGTGCATGTCCACCTTCTATAGCAGCAAAGGCATCTTCAGCATATCGATAAGTCACAAAGCCAAAGTTATCCCTACCAAGCAGGACAGTTATGCATTAAAAGACTCTGCATCATGATATATATATAATGCAGGTTAAGCAGGGAAGAAAAGAGAAGAATTGCTGCTTTTTCTGAACACCACATTTCTTTCTCTCTCTTTTTCATTAGCTCAATATTACCCAGGAGGTTGACACTTGCCCACAGGAAAGTCACAGCTGCCCCTTACCTATGCTCCCTGAAGTGCAGTGTGCAGTCTTCAATGTCCCCAAAAACAGAGAAACGATGTCGCAATTCTGATCGTGTCATCCTGTTGTGGATCTTACCAATGAAGACAACGCGGCGTTCCTCCTATGCACACAATTTAGGGCCAGTATTCAGTCACAGCTCTATTACTTGGACACTTGTCTCTTGCCAGACAATTCAACCCACTTTCTTAGTAAACCATGATCTGAACTAATCCTTCCTAGGGTGTGGATCACAATAGAACAGTGGTTATGATTGAATCTGAATTATTAAAGTTGGATAATACTATTGGATTTAGCAAACAATATGGATTCTGCTCAATCCATGTCTGATATATGGAAATGTTTCTGTAAAACTTACTCCCCTGCAATTCTTTTCTAGGGAAGAAAATTCTACATAGAACGGACTTTTTTTTAAAGTAACTCTAAAAAAACAGCCTTACATGGAGGTTGTATTCTTCCCACAAAATTATTGTACAATACATATACTCACGATTGCACGTTCTTTATATTTGTTTTTCTGCCTTTGGTAATGTTCATAGGAACTGCTGGAATTGTAGCTTAAAAAAAAACCAGAGCACCAGAGATACAAAATTACAGTTTTATTCAGTGTTTATTAATAACCCTTCCTATCCTATGGAAAAATAAAAAAAGAACATCTTGATACTTTGCTTAGGAAATACAATCAAGATAGAATATCTCCATTTGATATTTGAACACAAACAAGACAAACAGAGGCCACAGGTTGCTTGCAAGAAAGCGTCTGACTCTAAGTATCTAGATGAAACAAAATGATAGTACAAGAATTGCTCATAGAGAAAAGAAATCACAGATTTTCCTATTGTATGCATCTGAGGTTAAACACAGTATTATTATGGTTTCTTTGAGAAAAAAAACCAATTTAGTATGAAAACAGTACTTATGGGAAGAAATATTATCACAAAAAAACTCAGTTTTCAAAAATAACTTATTACTTTGCATTAGATAGAATCTTTATATAAGATTCACGGGGTTTTGCCAAATATTTCAAGTAGAAATAAGTAATTTATGTTTCCACACATTACTGGACTACCAGCATTAATTACCATGACAACTACTAACAATTGTAGTTCAACATCATATAAAAAGCCAAATTTTCTCCAGGCATGCTTTGAAACCTTATAAACCAACAGGGAAAAATACCCCAAAAAAGTCCAAAAAGAGAAGAAAATCTAAATTGTGAGTAATTTGACATGATTTCTTAGACAATACTTCAGCTTGTAAGATAGTTTGATTATATTGTACTGTAGATTCTAGAATCTAGACTAATCTGTTTGACTCACTGTATATCATCTCATCCCCAAATAATAATTTGGGTTTGGATTAGGTAAAGAGCTATAAAATAACAAGGATGTTCCAAAAACAGAAACTTTGCTAAGATATTTCAATGCCTCAAAAAACTAGGAATCAAGGAAAGGACAAATTCCATTTTCTTACCTTTTCCTGCAACTATTCCTTCTGTGCGGAGAAGGGGACCTGAAAGATGACCTTGACCTGTAAGAGGAATTGGAGGGAGAGCGGGACCTGCCCCTTGAATGGCTCCATTTAGTGGGAGAAGAGCTGGAATTCCGTGAGCGACATCTGGGAGAAGAAGGAGACCTGAATATGATCACCTATTAGATCAGTATCTAGCATCTAGCCAGAGTTGGTTTTTTGGGGTCAATTGTAACTTGCATAATGTTTGTGTGAGCATTCAATCTTTTCGAAAAGAACAAAAAATTACGAGGTTAGGAAGAACATTTGCTATAGGACAGATTAAGATGTATGCCAGCATTTGCTGAGAATAACTGCCCAAATATTTTCAAAAATATTTAAATCTTTTTATCAAGTTCTAAAAAGTAATCATAGCTCAGGAGTTAGGCCTGTGGTTTGTATTTAGAAGATCCCAGGTTCCATTGCAGGAATCTTTAGTTAAAAAGATTAGTAGTAGGCGATACTAAAGACCTTAATCTCTAGTTAGTTTAAACACTACAAAGCTAAATGAACAAATAATATGACACTGTACAAAAACAGATTATGTTGCAAGAAATAAACACATTTCAAACAGCATTTCAAACATATGTGCACCAGCTTTCTGCTATTTTATTCTTAAAGTAGATGAAATACTGTTAAGTGCCACATATGGTCAGGCACTATATTCTATTGCAAATTGGGAAATCAAGCTTTTTAAGTAGAAAATATGAATTTATTTGCTTGATATATATTTTGCATTTATTTATATTCTATTTATAGAAAAAAAACTGCAATAATTCATAAGGATTAGCAAGTCTGATAAGACTGATCTACGAACTAACAATTTTGAAACAATTTCCCACTATTTTCTCATGCTATAATAGAGGGATCACATACTAACTCATAACGTGATTCACTTAATTTGTAACTTAACATAGTGCACTGAACCAGTTGTTGATGTTTGCAAATAACAATTTATGGTTCAGCATATTATTTACTAAACTAAAATAGAAAACCTTCAGAAAAATAAACAAACAAAGCCAATGAAAAAAATATTAAACCTAATTGTGGCTTTCAGGAAAAAAAACAAAATTTAGGTAATTAAAATGAGGACAAAAGAAAGCTAGAGACAAACTGGACAGCTTACACATTATCTCCAAAAGGAGGAATTAAGTTAAATTGCTCTGAGAGAAAAATCACCCTGGGCATCCTTATTCAACAGGACACCATATGCATACATACAGCCATTCCTAAAATATATATAGTCATCCATTCCTAAAACAGCAACCAGTTAACAAAAGCTGTAAAGAATTTATGACATCCTTTAAATGTCATAAGTGGAGTCTATCAAAGATCTTCCCAAAGGTGCTTTTCAAAAGACAACCAGACTTTTGAAAAGTACCTTTGGGACAACCATGACCTGGATGATTGAGAATCTTCATAGACATCTGCCAGAGGTCGTATCTGTGCCAGCCATTCACAAACAATATTTTTTTACATTAATTTGTTCAAATAGAATCCCTTCCTGAGCATGGCACCTCATGATATAAAGCAATTATTTCAGCAAAAATTACACCTAATTCTTGAAATACTGAATCTACTCAAGGGGGAAAAGAAAATATGACTCACCTTCGCCAGTGTTTGGATGGTGGAGACCGAGAACGTGATTGTGATGAAGAGGATGATGACGATAAAGAGGACGCTGAAGTATCACTGTCACCATCAGAGCTTGAACTGAACGACCGGCTAGCATGGTTTCGTCGGCTTCTCCCCCTTTGGCTTTTCGGACTAACTGACCTCTGTCTGCTCCGGTAGCATCTTAAGGAGCGTTTCGAAGCGAGCGGTTTCTGCTGTATCTCCTGAAGTTGCTGTAATGTCGATTCTCCTGAATCTTGGCAAGGGGATGCAGCTGGTGACAGCAGTACAGAGCATGGATCATCATTGCTCCTAGTCATGGACCCTGGAATAGTAGTCCGATGGTCCAATGCCTCTTTGCATGGATGTATGAGACTGGTCTCCAATAATGTTGAATTTAGGATAGTAGGTTTCAAGTCAGCCGTAACAGTCCTGGAATCTTTGGTCTGGCCCTTGTTGGAATTAATGTGGTTGGCAATTTCTCTAGGATTCTGGCAAGTAGGAACTACAGGGTTCAGTCTAACAGTAGCAGGGGGCCTCTTTATATCAGCAGAGGTCTGATCTAGCACTTGTCTTGTTAAGGTCTTAATAGGTTTTATGGTGATATCCAAGTTCTGTTTGACATTCCATTTGGCACCTCCCTTTGGCTGTGCAACAGTTAGCTGACAATAGTCATGCTCACCAGCGCCTACATGAACAGGGATTACAGCTTTCCAGTGAGGTTTGTTTAGGGATTTCAAAAGCTGGGTGTCTTTTGGGGACCCATCCTGTCCCAGCAATGAGGCAGGTACCAAAGGTTTCCACAGCTGATGGGGTGGAGTGGCTGGTGGAGTCAAACCTGCATAAAAATGGGAAGGAGGAGGAAATGGAGCATCAATTAAATCACAAAATCACGAGCTGAGCAGATTAGGTGATTATGTTCACTAGAACTCCTTAGTAAAGACTCATGCCATCCCCAGCAAACCACCCTCCTCTACCATGGAAAGCAGAGCAAAAGTGTTTAAACTAATTTCTATACCTGTATAGTATTCTCAAAATCTATATGAATACCCAATATCTTCATGCTATCTCCCTTTATAGTCTTAACAGAACAGGCTTTATTTGGATAAATAAATTCAAAATAAGTCCCCCCATATACTTCAGCAACTGCTCAATACCCTTAAAAATATACAGAGGTGCTTAAGGAAGTTTTTTATGCCAAAGTAAGTCTCAAACATCACAAATCCTCTGCTATTCTCTCAGTGACAAAAAGACTAACTCCTGGGTTCTTGGTTTTTCCATTTCAGAAACATTTTGAATTCCACAAAGGAATTTTACCTGCAACATTAATAAGCTCTGGTGCATGAAGCCGGTCCACCATTTTCTTTTCCCATTGTATGTCAGACCTGAAAGAGGAAAAAAAGTTCCACTACGGACCTCTCAACAATATTCTCCACAATTCCCTACTTAGCATATAAAGCACCAAAGCAAAGGGTGCTAGTGTTTCTTAATGGCATAAGAGGACATTTAAGTCAATATGCCCCTGCTTTGACTAACATGTTTTGCCTCTGTTTCCTAACACAATATTACAGGTAGTCCTTGAATTCCAGCCATTCATTTAGTAACTATTTGAAGTTACAAAAAGTGACTTACAATACGTTCTTGCACTTACAACCATCATAGCAGTCCCATAATCATGTGATCAAAATTTGGGTGTTTGGCAAACAGCATATATTGATAATCAATAAAGGAGAATAGTTCAGGGTTGAAATGAAGGGTCCTTGGTGCTTTTTCCCTTGGTTGTATTCTTAGACATTTCATTACCCAAACTAGGTAACATAAATGCTAGTAACAAGTGGGGTTTGCTCTATGTTTATATTCTAGTAGCTTATCCTATCCATGTTGGTGGTCATGGTCTTAGAGGTTCTTTGATTGGGCTGTTTACTGTTGGCTTGTTTGGTAAGTCCTTGATTGGGGTATGTTTACTTGATTGTAGGTCTGATGTTAATCTTAAGAGTTAATCTATGCTCATCTGGGTGCTGATTGCTGGTGGGGAGGTATTTTGTTTTGTTCTCATCTTGGCTTGTTGATTCTCTCTTTTTGCATAGTATGTAGATTGGTTTATATGTTTATTGATGGCTAATTTGTCTGAGTGCCAGTCTTCTAGAAATTCCCTAACATTTCTGGACTTGGCTTGGTCTAGGTCAGGGGTAGGGAAACTTGGCTCTTTTATCACTTATGGACTTCAACTCCCAGAATTCCTGAGTGAGCCATAAAAGGTTCCCCATCCCTGGCCTACTGGTTTTTCAGTTGTGGGGGAAATCCTACATTTGTATATTAAACAGTGCCATTCAAGTCAAAAATGGATTCCCCCCACAACTGAAAAACCAGTAGGCCAGGGATGGGGAACCTTTTATGGCTCACTCAGGAATTCTGGGAGTTGAGATCCATAAGTGATAAAAGAGCCAAGTTTCCCTACCCCTGGTCTAGGTGGATGATCACAGTGTCCCAGTTGAAACTATGGTGAAGTCCATATGTTATGACATGAAAAAGGTTTCATCATGTCTTCTGACTGCTAATTGGTGTCCATGGATGCGTTCTGACAGTCTTCTGCCTGTTTGTCCTAAATAGTGGCTGTTGCAGTCATTACACTGAATCTTGGAGATGAGTTGTTTTTTCTCTTTTGGGGCTGCTGGGTCTTTTGGTTTACTTATGATGTTTTGAAGGGCTTCAATTGCCTTTAGTTAGCACAAGCCAACTAAAGCCCTCCAAAACATCAGAAGACACAATGAAAATTCTTTAATATCAACTGTTGCAAAAATACAGGAAGTCCTCGACTTATGACCGCGATTGTGTCCAAAATTCATGTTAAGTGAGAAATTTGTTAAGTGAGTTTTTCCCTTTTCATTTTATGACTTTTGTTCCCACATTACTTAAGTGAATCACTGCAGTTGTTAAGTGAATCTGATTTCCCCATTGACTCTGCTTGTCAGAAGGTTGCAAAAGGTGATCATAGGACACTGCAACTGTCATAAATGAGTCAGTTGTCAAGCATTCAAATATAAATCATGTGACTATGAGGATGCTACAATGGTCATAACTGTGAAAAATGGACATAAATCACTTTTTTCAGTGCAGTTGTAACTTTGAACAGTCACTAAATGAACTGTTGCAAGTCAAGGACTACCTGTATCGTAATACCAAGTATGACTCATTTAACAACCACCTTACTTTACAACAGAATTCTGATCCCAATTGTGCTTTTAAGTTGAGGACTACCTGTACTAAGTCACCAAACAGAAACAGGATAAAGACCAGGCTTAGGATCAGGCCTATGCTTACCCATTATTCCCTGTATATTTATTTTTCTTTAACGCAGCAGATACTTCCGTTTTGGCTGAAAGACAGTGTAAACGACAAATGTCAAATATATTATAGCAATAGCCATTAAGGCAAGATCTGATTCTAAAACATAGTGCTTAGTCAAGGTGATGCTAGTGCAATAATGTAGGAAAAGATCTGTTAAACATCTAAGCTTTAATTATTTAAAAATTCTACAAATTCATCATGAGCACAAAACACTTTGAAAAAATAAAACAAAAATACTGCTGGAACAAGAAAACTAGGGAGATATCTGAAGAGGGAAGCAGAAAAACGTATACCGTATTTTTTGCTCTATAAGACGCTCCAGACCGTAAGATGCACCTAGCTTTTGGGGAGGAAAACAAGAAAAAAAAATGCCTCTGCCTCCCAGCAATTTGCCTCCTTGCAGAAAACAGCAAACAACCTAGTCAGCTTCAGCACAGCCTGATTTAGTACAAGCAGCTGATTGGCGGTTGAATCCCCCTCCCCCGGAATACAACCAGCTGTTCCAGGCTGCAGGAATCGCTGCCACCCATTGCCGCCATCACTGCCCATTTCCGCTGCCTATTACCATTTTTGGTCTCTGTGCGTCCTTTTCAGCACCGCCTGGAATGGGCTGGAAATGGGACGAGCAGAGGCTGAAAACGGGATGTGTGGAGGCCAAAAATGGGGTGCATGGAGGCTGCAATCCCCACAGCCTGGAATAGTTGATCAACGGTATTCTGGGAGGCCCACCCAACCACCAATCAGCTGCTTATGCTAAATCAAGCTGTGCTGAAGCTGACCAGGCTGTTTGCTGGGAGGCAGAGGCCGAAGGGCAGGGGCCAGCAGGTGGGTGGGGCTTCGGCAACATTACTATATAAGGCACACAGACATTTACACCCACTTTTTGGGTGTGGGGTGGGAGTGCATTTTATAGTGTGAAAAATTCGGTAATTCTGCAACCTGAACAATGTATTGAGTACCCTTCTTTTTCCACTTCTACCCACTTCTTCAGCAGCGTGAAATAAGGTGGCGCTGAGGTCAGGGATTTTCATAAACTCATGTTGTGGTTTGTAAATCAATTTATGGCTTAGCATGTGGTACAAACCCAAGCAACTCTCGCTTAATAATCTAAGGTAAAACAAATCAGACCTCAGTACTATTCTGAAACTCAGTCACAAATTAATGAAAAATCCTTTGAAGTTAGAAGGTATTCCTTGAATCTTTGGATAACTTTAGACAAACAAGTTAAATATTTTAATGGCACCAAACATAAAGTCAATATCATGGTCTACGTGTCCTATTTCCTCACCTTCAATCTTTTCAAATTGTTCTAGGAGGCTAGATAGGTCAGAGGCCTCAATTCCTAAGGGAGGAAAAGATGATATTAATTTTACACACTCGTTGGTACTCTGTAATTTCACATACAATTAGTTTCATTGGCTCAAGTCATACACAGATTCTGCTCACTGTCCCTCTTTTCCCAATCAGGTCAGCAACTGTAATGGGCTGGGAGAAATAAACAACTTTTTTGGCTGAATATGTTACAATATGTGCACATGGGTATCAAAACACAAAATACTGAATTTTATATAAGCAAGTTTTTTAAAAAAATAATTATTAGCAAATCCTGGACAAAGAGGGAACAGAAGAATATTGCTTTCACATTTGAAAGAAAGCATAACCCATCAGGGCTTGCCCCAGAAAATGTTCAAATGGAAATATTTATGACTTAAGCCTTAACACCATGTATTATTGCCAAATGTCCTAAGCCATGTTCAGTAAAATCACCCTCATTAACACAAATACTCACCAATCTCATTGATAAATGAATGAACAAGATCTTTATCGTGCTTATGCTGTGCAGAGCTGATGAAAGGCTGATTTTTCCACATAGATGATGATGTTTTCTTGGAAAGATGGCCATTTTCCTGCCCTTTCTGGAGCCCTGATAATGTTGAAGGACTGGGATCAACTAGGGCATATTCTGTGACATCTGGCTGAATTTCAGCTGGCTCCTGTTGTTTTCCAGGTGCCAAGGAACCTGAAAGAGAATGTTCCTCTGCTAATGGCTTCTTGTTGTTCTGAGCCACAGTATCAGTAGTTTCTCCAGAGTCAGAGAGTTCAGGGTTCTTCTCTACAAGCTGAAAGTCTTTTGAAAACTTCACTTTACCAGCATGTTCTCCCAATATTTGATGGGAAGGAGGCACAGGAAGGGACCCCCCTAAGGACTGCAGGGTAGAACGTTTGCTCCCACGTCGAGTCAAGGCTGGTTTTTTTGAAGGCTTATCAGCTAATGGTGACAAAGGTAGTTTCTCCAATGATTGAGAACTGCTTGAAGTTACTTCAGTTTGGGACTGAACTGTAGAGAGCTGTGTTTGTCTCCTTGGGTCAGATATTTTTCTGGGAGTTGCCTTGATTGCTAAAGGAGCTTCTACCTGGCATACCTGGACAGGCAGGCTTTGACTTTCACCGACCACATTTTGAAATCCAATACAGGAGGACTCGGGTGTTAAAGCCGTACTTTGCTGACCAGGAAATACATCAGAAAGAGATGAGACATGTAAAGTGCCAACCGGAGGACTTTGCCTCAGACCTCCTTGATCTCCATATGGGACGGGCAACACTGGAGGTGGCACCGATATTCCAGACCAATAAGACGACTGTGGCGGTGGAGCCCACTCAACAGAGCCATAAGACAGGGCTGGAACAAAAGGTAAAGGAACAGGCAGAGGAGGCGGCCACGTAGGAGGGAGTGAGGGGGGGACTGTATGGAAGACAGGAGAACAAGCTTCAGTAGCAGGTGGTGGTGGTGGCAAGCTTTGGTAATTAGCTGGTAGAAGAGGAAAGGGAGACCATGAAGATCCTGCTGGTTGGGATGAGCCCATACTGTAGTGATTAGGAGGAGCTGGTAGGAAAGACTCTGGTGCTGGTGGCACATGAGGTATGGACAATGTTGGAGGCACTTGTGGCCCAATGTGAGAAAAAGCACATATTTTACTAGCAGGCACTGCAGGAACAGGTGAAGATGAAAGAAGTTGCGAAGATGGAGGATCTCTTTGTTTCAGAGTTGTAGAGGAAGAGGGCATGGAAAGGGCCATGGCACTTGCTTTGTCATCAGGGGCAAGAGTAGTGGAGTCAGCAGGTTTTTCAGGCTCCTTCACAAGTTTAGGTGCTGCGGCTTTGGCGGATGGCAGAGGAGCTTTCAGGCAAGGAAGGTCAGCCAACTCTGTAGGGAGCTTGGGAACACTGGGCCACTTGCTGGCACTCCGGTTCTCTCTGGTGTTCTGGATACTGTCATTATTAGACTGGCGCTGGCGCTGGCGCCGCTGCCTGTATTCACTCAAGCTGAGAGGCCGAGGTTTAGCTTCCCTTGGAGGGCAGATGGCTTCCTTATTTTCAGAGCAAGATGTATCCTTGGTCAGCTGCTCTGTAAGGTCCCTAGTGCAATCAGGGAGCATTTGGGAAGCTTCTGAGCTAGACTTCTCAATCACTGGTAGGGGGGACTGGCTTTTTTCATGGGGTTTTCCTGGGACTATAGGCGCAGGGTCTGAATTCCCTAGATTTTGGGTGGGCTCCTCTGCATATGGCAAATCCTTTGCACTTACCAAGCTTGACTGAAGTGGATTTTTGGACCTTTCCTCTCTCACACATTTGGACCATTCTACTTCAGCTTCATGTGTTTCCTTTGTCTGAGATACTTGATTTAGGAGCAATTCTTTCCCTCCAGTTCTCTCTGGTTCCTTTTTTTGAAAACTAGAATCTGACAGAGATTTCCTTGCATCAAGCCTGGTCTGCATTGGAGGACAGGCGGACACTAGTTGGCAGTTTATGGTCTTGTGATACTTTGTTTCTGCTCTGGATTTCTTCTTCTTCTTCTTCATATTTGTAGATACCTGACCCTTCTTTGAGGCAAAGAGTTTGGCATTTTGGGGGGCCACCGAGACAGGCTCAGATATATTCTTTTGATTACCTATTGATTTCTGAGTGTCCTCCTCTATCTGTGGATGATTATCTTTTATGTTTGGAAGAGCAGCAGTAACTACCTTCCCATCTTGTTCGTATGAGTCAAGTTCTCGGTCCGGACCCACGTACCTCATCCTGTATTCAGGCAATTCTTTTCCCAGGGCAGGGGACAAAAGTTCTACTTCTATATCCGTAAGGCCAGTTATGTAACTGCTATCCACGGTAGGTGAGAGCTTGGTCTCCAGGAGCTCTCCACCATCAGGCATTGTTTCTAAGACAAGTGGGCCTGTGAGATTCTTCTCAGCAAGGGACTGATTATCAGAACTCAGGCATACACTGAGGGTGGGCTGGCAGTAAGAGTGCACTGATCTCACTAGCTCATCAAGGGAAATATTTTCCGCGGCAATGATATAGGGATCATCGCACTCATCAAGGTCTCCCTCAGGCTCCATCTCCTTCACAGCTGCTGTAAGACTCTCCCTGCACCCTCGTGCAACCTCTTCTTCCTCTTCCTCTCCATCACTGCTCTGTAGCACAGGTGATTCCTGCTCTCTATTCTTGAAGAGCTTCTGTTTCCCCCCTAATGCTTTGTTACTTGCGTTGTTTGAAAAAGCCGAAAGTTTGGCACAACTTGAAGATAATGAGAAAGGAATTCTGGTAGTACTGGCTTCAACCTAGGGAAAGATGAATCAAATCAGAGTTTATGCAACAAAGTGAAAACAACTGAAAGTAACCAAAACACTGTTGGGAAGAAGGTATTTCTGACAACCCTGCAATTTTACTAAAGGGTGCTTAAACTATATCTATGGAACATAGCCCACAAAGACTGAAACAGAGAATATACCCACTCCTATCATTCTACTAGTTTGTATGCCAACTAAAACATGGGGATATGTAGCATAAAGATTACACTTGGGCAATCCTTTTCTACTGTACTGGAATTATTAGTGTATTTTTTAATATAGCAGGACACATGCAAAAGATAGCATACAACAAATCATGATCAGGGTTGTTTTCTGGGCAGAAATTAAAGGTGGCAGAATCAATTAGAGCCACCTATGGCTTAGTTTTTACAAAATATATCACCTTCTTTGACATAATGGTATACAGTCCAGGCTCCTGGAAATCCTCAATATTGTGTAAGCCTTGTCCATCAGGTGTCACAGAAAAACTAAGAAATCTCTGAAACTGATGGGAAAAAAACAGCTTGGAAATAACACAAATTTACTGAGACTAGAAAATACCCCAAATAATAACCCCAAATGCACATTAAACATCTTTCCTTATCTTTAATCATTTGCAATCATTTAACATCTCCTGGGTATCTTGTAAACCAGGAGTTCCCAACTGGGGGTGCTTGCACCTGATGATATTCCATGGAGTGCAAAAACTTGGATTTAGAAGTTTCAAAATTATAGTGTGTGTGCATAATTATATGCATATAATTATTTATTTTTGTAAGGGGTGCGAGAATATATCAGAAATGTTCTAGGGGTACAGGGTATAGAAAAGGTTGGGACCCCCTGTTGTAACTGCATAACAATATTAAATAGATACATTTGAGCAACAGAGGGCACTCTTACTCTGCAGTGTTCTCAATACAGTATGTTAGATTTGATTAATCTGGATGCCAATTTAAAGAGAAAATTAAACTGCAGGCACCTCTGACAAGTGGAGAAGCCTCTATAATTTTAAATCATGTTGGTAAGTATTACCCTGCAGTTGAGATGTTGCCAAAAGCTGCTGAGAATAGAAAGCAATTCCTCACGGATTACTAACTGGATGAAAGCACCGTGTTAGTAAACCATAAAGTTGAATCCAAACAAAAAAATGGTGCAGGACAAATTTCAGGCCAAAGAAAGAACATATGAAAATAATTTATGTCCCACTCAGGGAAAAAACATGCAAATTAATTCCATATGAATCAGGCATTATCATCAAATTTATTTGTTTTTCCCATCTCACGGTTCAAGGTGACACTAGGCAGCTTATAGCAAGAGGTGAGTAGAATAGGTAAAGCAATAATTCCAAATATTTACAAGGGCAAAATTTATGCTGTATTAGATCCAACTTGTTTTTGTTTGGTTTTAATTGCTTTGAATTGCTCTTAAATTGAAGAATATAGGACATATTAAAAATAAATAACTATTTTAAATTAACCTTCCAGAGATGAAGTACTTAACATTCAATTAAATATCATCATACCAAAGAATTTTCAATCTCTGATGTTAGCAATTCAGATTCAGGAATAGGATCAAAGGGAGATAGAGTCTCATCATCTGTGCTATCAAGAATATCTGTTATTGTGGTCAACAGGGAAAGTTCATTCTCTGCATCCATGTGGCTTTTGACCTGTTATTAAAAGAACAAACCACAGTAGAAATGTTACCATTGTTTAATTCCAATAATACAAGTGCTTCAAATAAATCACCCTGCCCCGGTCTAGTTCGCTTCATATGTGTTGACTGTCATCTGATTGAACCAGGAGGATGGAAGATTACTCATCCTGGCTGTCCATCACATCTGATAGGTAAAGCTGATTTAAATTTACATAGAGAAATCAGATACATGGACTCTGAAGTCAAATTCCAAGACATTTTCACACCAAACAATGACTGGAATGTATAGAGATACAATAAAAACCTGAAATGTATAGAGATACAAATCTTTAGTACCTACATCTATTCTAATCTGTTCCGCAAATACAGATATTGAAGTATGATATCAAAAACTAAAACTTTTAAAACTATTATTCTGCTTCTCCAGGCCCCCAGTTTTATATTAATAATTTACCAAGAGCAAATTGAGAGCATCAGAAAAATAGCAACTCTGACTTTCATTCCATTCCAGGAAAATGTGAGCTGAATTCTGAGCATTCAGCACTTCAATTTCAGAATTCTGGCCCAAGAAAAGTGTCGAGAGTCCAACTTCTGATCTTTTAAAACCATGTCCTCTCCTATTTTGCTGAGAAACTACACAGGTGAATATGAGGAATTCAATATAAAACTATTATCTTCAAGATAAAACTACTTTTTAGGCTGAAGTAGATCTTCTACTTCATCATAGAACTCCCCCCCTCCACTTATTGTCCACAAAATCATAGAATGTAATGAAAGCAGAGAATTGCAGTTTCATTATATTTAAGGCAAAAGAAAAGCTTCAATGTTTGTTTTCTTCATTTAGGGCTTTACAGTAGTCTACCCTAGTTCATGTTACCAATACATGCTCAAAGCAATGCGGAAGCCAATCATCTCTAAGGACACATAATATACTGTACCTCAGTCAAACTGCTGAAATCTTCAGTGATGGAAATGACAGAAGAATCTAAGTAGTCCTGCATTGTTTCCAGGAATTCCCCAGCTTCAAGGATGGTTTCTGCTTCCAAAGATGCCAAGTGCAAATCCTCTGCCAGTAAACACTGGAGGGAGAAGATACAGGAGAAGGGAAGGTCAGTAAAAATAAATCAGATGAGAAGAATGAAAGTAACTGAATGTAAATTAAGTATTATCTAGGCACAGAATAATTCCCTCTAGTACTCAGGTTAAATGAGGAACTGAATACTAATTATACTTAACAGCAATAGAGAGAGGCAAACAACTTCGCACAACTGCCAAATATGTTCTTGTAGTGTGCATATCTCAGTTTCTAGAATTTGGGAACTTTACAATTTTCACCCATCTTTATTGCCATGTTTTCTTAACTAATGGTTTGATTTTCATTATTACCAAATTACCTGATGTTTTGGAGTATTGTTTTGTTTTCAAGCTGCCCCAAAACTTAAGATTTAGAGGCTGGGCTTGTTCTGACCCAGGCTTTGTCTAACGTAATTAAACACAAACTTGTTTCAAAAGCAAAACCTATTTTATTGTAATGCTGGGAATTACTTTCATTCCCAGCCAGAACTAATTCGTAAACAATTCCCCAAAATAAGCACACGCCTTTCAGTGCTGTGGAATGCTGCCAAAAACAGAAGCATCCAAATTAATTATAACAGAAACTAACCGAAGTACCAGAAAAAACCAACCAGAGTACACAGAGCTTCAAGGAAGACTCGGAATCCTATTGAACTATTTTGCTTCCTGCAAAGCTTTCATCATTGTGGTCTGACTTTTATCCCTTATGGGAGGGGCATTACCTCCCAGCCTTACTCTCGAGTCGCCCTCTGTTTCAGCTGCTCTCGCCTTCTAGTAGCTCTGCGCACACGCACACTGGGAACAGGCTCCCCTGGGTCCTCTACTTCGCTGCTGCCTGGCTCTGAAGGCAGCATCCCAGGTGGTCCTGGCTCCATCCCTGCATCAGATGCAGGACCCTCGTCCAAGCTCTCTCCAGACTCCCTGACTGGTCCCCTTTCTTCCTCACTGTCCAACTCTGCTGCTGTCTGCACCAGCCGCCGGCGAACCACAACAGACAGGGCTTTTAAAATAAAACCTTGTATTTATGAGACCCAAATCTACTATTCTGAAAAAATGATTTTCTCCTAGTTTATTAGACCCATATGTACAATTACTACAAACCTTTTCAACCAAGACTATCTACAATTCTGCATCTATGTAATCAAGCACAATACAAAACAAACTACTCCAAGAAGCTCACTGAAGTTTTTTTATCAGATAAGCAGGATGCTTTAATTGCAGAAAGTTGGGAGGACCAAGACATGATTGCGTCTCTTCCCATACTCTTCTGCTGATTAACCTGTAATAGTCTCTCTCATCTTGCTGCATTCTAGATGCGATAGGACAGCTCCCAGTTATCCCAATTAACACAAATTTTCCAAATGTTTCCAAACAAGAACCAAGCTTTGAAAAATATACATACAAACGTTTAAACAGCATCAATTTCAATGCAGTTGTCAACATCTACTCCTGTAATTCTGAAGACGGATTTATGGTTAAATACTGGCATGCTGACACTAGGAAGCCAGGTGCAGGAGAAGGCAAATGTAATAATAAATCACTTTTTTTTTTACAACAGCTGAGAAAAGTCACCAGACTTTTTTTTTAACCTATGACATATTGAGCTTGACTGGCTTCAGAGAATTGAAATTGAGAATTAAAATTGTGAGAACAAATATCAAGGTGCTGCACAGATGCAGACTCTGCAAATAGTTTGCCTTATTCAAGTATCAACAGTTACTGGAAATGTTTTATTGCAGTTATTGCTATCTGGGGAGTGGGGGGGCATACCAGTTACTGAAAGCAAAAGTTCACATATTTGCCACAAATACATATGGGACCTTAGATCATCCTTTTCCATAAATAAAGGAATCAACAATGTTTGGGCCATTTGTTTAATTAGGTTCCCTCTATCTAATTTTAGGACTTGTTTTGGATTATTTTTATGCAGAAATATTGAAAATTCAAAGGGATTCACAACCTTTTAAACATCACTATACAGTAGCATCACTAGTTCAGCATTGCTATTATACTGTTACCTAGTTTACAAGAAAACAATCAAGTTCAGAAAGCACCAAGGACCCCTCATTTCAACCCTGAGCTATAAATATTCTCCTTTATTGGGGCTGCATACTGAATATCTATGCTGATAGAACTAAAGTTTCCCACTATTCTGTCATCCCTCAAAGTCATCTCTAGAATAAGAGATGCATTCTTAAAAAATACTATCTGAATGTTATTATTTTGTTGTGAAGTAAAAAAGTACCGTAGTTACAATTCTGGCATGAAAATAATACAGTGTAGAAAATAGAGAAACTGAAGAAGCCTTGATACTATTTATCAATGAATTTACCTAAAGTTGGAATTAATATGCTCACTACATATCTTTCTCTGAAAATACCTATTAGTACAAAAGTTTAATTCTGTCCTTTTAATTCTGTCAATTGAATGTGAAATTACTCAAAAGAATTTTTCAATTCTTACAAGGTGACACTTCAGATTCTTTGCCACAAACTAATGAGATTAATTAAAGCACTCTTTAATGATGACCAAGGTGAAACTTCAGAAATTATAGATAAAACTACCAGGAGACTCAAGTCTATCATTCAGTTTGCTTTCTGGGCTGGTTACCAAAGTAATCTATATAAACACAAAAATTAAAGGGTTACCATTTCACATCCTTGGCATCCAGATTTGTGGGTGTACCCAAAGTTTCCAGTTCTCTAACTTCCAAAGCTCATGCCTGATTATTAGTCTGTGACCCAATAAAGGAAGACCAATATCTCTGAAAGGCACCATGCTAGAAGGCTGCCCCAAGCAAACAAATAGAAGCAATACTTGTTTAGTTTTCTAAACTTTGGGGGCACTTCACTAAGTTACTCATCATGCCACATTCAACAAGCCCAAAAAAGTCCAAAGGGACAATTTTAAGTTTCAGTATAATACTCTCTATATGTTACTAAATGTATTTATTAAACAAATTTATATAGTGATATGGTTTACAATTGCATTTAGGAAAAGAACTATATTCAAATTGTGTGATGAAGGAAAATACAGTTATAAACATAAAAAAACTCATGAAATTTTAAAGCTTTAAATCACCCAACTTCATGCTGCATAACACGATACATATACTTTGTTTTAAAGCTCACATTTTTCTGGGTTTCTTTTCCCACTTCCAAGTCTTTTTATTGTAATTAATTCTCCACCCTCCTCTCCACTTTCTCTTGTCTTCTGGTTAGACTCTACAGAACTGGAAAGATGTCAGGCAGAAAACAGATGACTCTGTTTAAGTAGAATTTTTTAAAAAGTGTCCTTACCATTGTGCAAAACATATTAAGATTTGCACAGAAAATTTTAATTTCCAAAGATAAAGTCTTGAGCAAAAAAAAGTTAGTTGATTCTAAGCAAAATTAAAATATTGCTCCAATCTTATGAAGAATGTGAATCTTTGGTATTTTGTATAGTAAGGGAATGAGTTACATCTTATTTTAACTACAAAAGACTGGTAACAGCATTTAAATTTAACTATTATTTAGCACAGCAACACAATATGTTTCCTTTTTTTTATTATGGCTGTGGCACAATCTTCCATCACACTCAGTGGAAGATAATGTGTAGCAGGAAGAAGCATGGAAGAGTAGAAGTTTCAGCAGATTTTTCAAGTGAACAGCTCATTATTTCTATTTGTCATTCTAGTACAATGGTATAGTAAATGGCTTCTCTTAAAATTGCTTTCTAAAGTGAAATGATTTGCTGAAAATTACCTTTTTTTAATTTAAAGGAGACAAGGCATTCAGGATTATGCTAAAATCAGACTCAGAGAACAGGAGAAGCAAGAATACTTAAAAGTAGACGCACACAAAATGATTTTTACATACAAGAATTTAAAAAAAGAACTGCTGAAAGAGAGCATCATCAAATGGTGCTGAACAGGATCAGCAAGTGTGAGGATATGAACACACCCAGGAACGAAAAGGGGAGAACAAAGCATAGAAAAGCACTGGAATTCATTTTAACATAAGAGAATACTTTCTAGTTGGTGCTCCTCAGCCTATAAGACATATATATCCTGGTCTCCCACTTCCTTAAATTCTTTTAAGGTTTCTTTCTTTCTTTTTGCCGTTGGGGGAAGGGGACAAAACAAACGAAAGTTTCAGAAGTCGATGGAAAAATTAAAGCAACAAACAGTACCATCTTGATAAATAATTTAAAACAATGAGGGAAACCCACAACTCGATTAAGAAGCACTCTAATCTTAGTTTTTCTTTTTGCATATTGCATCCCCAAGGACCAGGGCCGAAATGCTCCCACAACTCAAAGTGTGACTCTACGCCAAAAATTCACGGAGTCAGACGCCTTGCCACACCTAGCGATTCCAGGGTTTGCTTTTGCCTTAAAAGCTCTCGACTCGACATTGTTCCTGCATCACGAGGAGGGGAAGTGGTCTTCAGAAAGTCCCCAAATTCCTGAACCGCGGATCGTTCATCCTGGGCATTTGCTCCACTACGCTAATTTTGCCGCACATCGTCCGCCCATTCCAGCCCACCATTACCATTACCCACCATTAGTATGGAAGCTCAGGCGAAATGGCCACCAACTAGGATCGTGCAGCCCTTAAAGCATCGCTTTGAGATTCTCACAGCTCCTCTCCCTGAACAGCTTTTCTACCGCGCATCCTTCCCGGTGCCTCCATTCCAAAGCCCCCACAGCCCGCGTTCCCGCTGCCACCTCCCTATGCCAGACACACCGCTTCCACGTGTCCATCTAGCGTTAGGCCGACGCGGCTAAATGAAACTCTCAAAGCTCAGTTCCGAGGAACCAGACCGGCCGGTACCTGCGTAGAAGAAAAGATATTGCCCACCAAGGGCTCCGAGGCACCTCTCATGGGGAGGGTTCCCCCAGCCCCAGCATGTCCCGCACCGCCGCCCCACAGGGCCGCCATCTTGGCACCTCCTCACAAATAGCTTCAGAAGCCCGGCCGGCACTGTTAGAACTATATTTCCCAGGAATCAACGCAACTGAAAGCAGAGCGAGCGAGTGAGTTTTGTGGAGCAAAGCATGCTGGGAAATATTCTCCTGAGTGTCATGGGCATTTTTTTTTGTCCTAGAAATCTAAACTGTAGTAAACGGTAAATTCATTTCAAGTTTACAGTAACAGCCAATACAAAAATAACATTTTTACAGTGGTAGAGTTTTACCTGTTTGGTGTAGTGATGCATAAAAAGAAAAAAAAGCACGCTATTTGAAGAGATCTAAATGGTAGGTTACCATTTAGATTTGATATTTAGTATTCCTCTAGTTCGCACACAACTTCTCCGGAAAATAATTGCAGCCCATAGTTTATTAAGTGTACTCAATTTTCTAAATTAAAATTACCCTTTGATTAGGAGAGATGACGATATTTGAATGGCAGCATAACGGTAACACATTTTTCTGCAATTCTCTTAACCCAAGTTATCAGTAACGGGTACAAAGAATGAAGGATGCGATGCCTTTGCGGGAATCAGCAGCGATCCTATGAGAGTTCCGAGTAAAATAAGCGTGCACTGAGTTACGTGCGTAGCATATTACTTAACATATTAAATTACCCACTTGTTCATTTAGATTTGATGGGGCACAGCTGATTGGTTTGTTCCTGATCTTGACACAGATGTAGCTGTTAATAAGTCCCTGGTTACATTCTGTAACGTATCTACTGTATTTTAAAATCTTCTCGCCTTTTGCTCAAAACGCCGCAGGCGACCTCTAATAATACGAGGACCGCAGAAAGCCAGTGTGGTTCAGCTCTGCTTAAGACGGGAGCCATTTTATACCGTCTGATGTCTCAAACGTGAACATCCATCCCACCATCCAATTCAAAGAGTAGCTGACAACATCACCATAGCCTGATTTTCCCGCGGTTAGCAGCCGGAAGTTAACACCCTCCCGCTTCGTTTCGTGGAAGCTTGGCTTCCATGAGGGCAGTTTCTGTGCGACGACAGCGTGGTGGTGATTGCAACTTCCTTGTAACTTTGCCAGGAAGGATTGCAGCGGTAGGTCGGCGGAATACCAGACATCAAGGTGCTTTGTTTAGCATTGCGCATTTTGAGTTCACCCTGTCAGCAACCGCTTGCTTGTTTCAGTGGCAGGATTATACCCCGGCAGCAGTTTGTGCTCTTATGCTTCGGATTTCAAACAGCAACAAGTGCTATAAGACCCATGCTAAATGAATCATGTTCTGCTTAATCACAGTTTGCTGGCAAAACCACAGTGAACGTCATTTGCATAACATATTAAACCACCTCACTTCTGATCATGGTAATAAGGGGTACCAATATGCTTTTAAGTTTCTCCACTGGCATGCATCAAGTTCTGTGCCTCTGTTATATGTTTTTGTTTAATAGCAATAAAAAATAAATATGCTGCAAGACAAAGAGTGCAATTATAAGTGAAGTCTATTTCCAAAAATCCCACACAGATATCAGATACATCTAAACATTAGCAGTGCTGAAAAAATATTGTCTGGAGTCATATCGCAAATACTCTTCTTCCTCACCCAAAGACTACAATAAGTTGACATGGTAGAACTGCAGTGACCAAAGGGAGGTCTATGGATAAGTTCCAAGTTTGCCCTCTGGTAATGAAGCTTATGTAACAGCCTTATGGTTTTTTTGTGATAAGAGAGCCAGTGCAGCGGTTACGGCATCAGGCTACAAACTGGGAACTGAGAATTCTAATCCTGCTTTAGGCACAAAGCCAGCTGGGTGGCCTTGAGCCATTCACTCTCTCAGGCCTAGAAAGGAGACAATGGCAAGCCATTTCTGAAATCTTGCCAAGAAAGGTGCAGAAACTTGTCCAGGCAGTCTCCAAGAATTAGACACTTAGAATTAAGCAGATTGAACAAGAACAACAAAAAGCTCTTTGCAGCAACCATGAATAAGTAAGGAGTGTTCTCAAAATTCCACTTTTGCCCCAGTTATTCAGAAGTATTGGGAATCCCTGTCCAGACAAACTATAGTTTGCTTTACCATGTTGTGTGAATGCAAATTCTTTGAAGTTTTTGTAGCAAAAGATTACCAGTACTTCCCAGGATGAGCACAGGAGCAACCTGCATTCTGCCTGAGCAAGAAGCCTTCATCAGAGCTTATTTCCACAGTTTCTAATTTCTTATGTCCTAGACCTAGAAAATATTAGAAGTGGGTAAACCAAGAGGGACTTGGTAACTGGGAATGTTGCCAGAGTGAGTTGTGATAAGAGGACGATAAGAGGAGACGGGGGAGTGAGGCAAAGGCAGTCAAGGCTCTGGACAAGGTCATTTTCAAGTTATTAACAGTAGAAAGATCTTGCAAATGTCCTTCAAAAATAAGCCACTTCTTGAAAATCATATGCAATCAGAAAAGGAGAAGGCGAAATGGTGTAAAATGTTACAGGGCTTTGCTTCTGCCAGACAACAGAGTTTGGCTTGCTAGGAATCACATTCCAAGGATGAAACTAGAAAAACAGCATGAAGATTATGGGCTCTTCATTTCCATCATAAAATTGATTGGTAAAGGCATCAAAGTCTGAAGTTTTAACATGAATCTGTTATGAAGTTTCAAACTTAAAAATTTGAAGACAGTGAATGGAAAGCATATTTCAGGTAGTGCTTGACTTACAGCTATTTATTTTGTGTCCATTTAAGTTACAATGGCACTGGGAAATGTCAGTTATGACCACTTTTCATTTTTCACAGTGATTCACATAACCTTTTATAGGTTGGACTGTTTTTTCCTTTTGCATAAAGACAGGTGCAAAGAATGAATTAAGCACATCCATGCTGCCTGTCACATCCTTGCCATCTTTTCCCATTAGTGAACAATAGTTTTCTTCCACGTGTTGAAAGAATTAAAAAAAATATTTTGGGCATTTATTGCAAGTTTTTCACTTGCAACCATTCTGAGCCTTTCTCTTTCTTTTTCTTTCTTTCTCCCACCCTCTCCCTCTCCCTCTCCTCTTCCCTTCCTCCCTTATTTCTGAACTATCCATTCCCCTCAGAAAGATGCCTTTCATGTAGGTACCATAGACTGTGGTCTGGGAATCCAAAGTTCTCTTGATAGCACCATTCTTTAAGCCTGTAGTTTACTTCTAAAATCTGTTCCCTCATTGGATATTAACCTTTTGTTGAAAACACCAAATGAAAACATCACTTATGTTCCCAACACTTTGAGCTTTCATACCTGTTTGTAGGTTTTTTGATATTGTTTTCAGGCCCTTTATCATTCATCCACAAAAAAGAGGAGAAAGGGATGATAATTTATGGGCTTCTTTATTTTAGTAAGCCTCTCGTTCACAAAAAAAACAACAACACTTTTTTTCCCCTTGGGAAAGTCTGGTCTACTTTCTGTTTTAATTCTGTTATTTTTATTATGACATTCTAAATAGCAAGAGTCACAAAATTGTGGCGGGTAAAAAATAAGCAAACAAATAAAACATGGTTGTATATGTATCTCATGAGAATTTTTCTAAGATTAAATATTTTTCTAAAGATTGTTTTTTGTAGTTCAGCAGATTTATGATTAGTATTTTTTATTTTATGCCTTCAATTTTTTGTATCTTTTATTATTTTATATACCAATGTTTTTATGTGCCTAATAAGACATATCTGACTCTTTTGAAATCTTTATATTCTATGACCCACTTGAGTGAAATAAAGTTATAGGAAGAATAATGTCCTTTCTGATGACAGAAATGGGTGTAGCTTTTTGCAGATCCTGTCTTTTCCTGCTCTTGTTTGTTTGTTCGTTTTTTTGGGTTTTTTAAAAGCTTGTGGCACGTGTTAGCCAGGGATCACCCAGAGGCTGGCTGCCTCTGTAAAAGGAATTGGGGGGGCGGTGTTATCTTTACCTGCGGGACGCCTGAATGCAAGTAGGCAATTGGGGGAGGCTCCTTTCTTGTCCCTACATGGTTTATTTGCTCACGGGAATCGAGCCGCCGGCCCGTTGACCTCAGTGGTGCTCAGACCCAACATATTACCACGTCTATGTGTAGAGTATAGTTTGTCACCTACTTTTGCCAGGTTCCAACAGAAGTACACGCTGGATCAATTTGAAGGCCTGTTTAATCCAATATTCTATTTCCACAACAGCTAGTCAGATACCAATGGAAAAATGTATTAAGACAACATAATATTATAACATCTTCCTACACAAATTTCCTAGCAATAGACACTAATATACATTGCTTATGAAAGCGGAGATAATACCTTTATCATCCATAAATTTGTTTACTCTCCTTTTCAGTCTGTCACATTTCTAATAAGTATATTGCCAATGTATGATACGCTAACACCGATCTAAATAATTGTAAATTATATATGGTATACAGGTTTGATGTACTCATAGCCATTTGCCATTGTTAGGGGACTTCCAGAAAGAAATGCAGGTCCAACAGAGAGCCAGTTTTGTGTAGTGGTTAAGGCACCACACTAGAAGCCAGAAGACTGAGTTTTAGTCCCACCTTACGCCTGAAAGCCAGCTGTGTGATTTTGGGCCAGTTACATTTTCTCAGCCCAACAGCGTCAGAGCTGCTGTTATGGGGAAAATAGGAGGAGAAAGAAGCATTAGGTATGTTAGCTACCTTGAGTTATTAACTACAAAATAATAAAGGCGAGGAATAAATAAAACAAATAAATTATGATCTTTCATTAGATCACATCATGCTTGTAACAGGAGACTTAAGAAAGTGAGAAACTGATTCTGTGTTACCATCAAAATTTCTTGCACTTGAAGGGGGCAGCCTGTTTTCTCATTGGGGGAAGAGTTACACCATAGCTTACTTGCCTTCCAGTTCCTGCTTTCGTTTCAAAGGTTTTGGCTGGATTGGGCAAAAGATTTCAGTTGTCATAATCCTTTTGTGATAACATGAGTAGTTTTGCAGGGGAGAAAGATATGAAACCCTGGCAAACAGATCTATGGATGAGAAGCAAAATGTTCTTTGAGAAATGTGTACAAATTTAGGGATGGAGCAAACAAATTAGTTGGTGAGAAATTGTGTATTGATTGGCTGGCAATTTTCTATGTTCATATATTAATTAATGATGTAAGTGCTGATTGTTGATTCTCTGCATGAACATACATGCCTTGTCTGTGTACAGTCCCATTGTGCTAATTTTTTTACAATAATCAGAACAGTATCTAAACAATTTCAAATAGGCTGTAAACGGGAATAAGAAGGATTAGAGTATCCTGTAACAAAAAGGTATGACTGAAATATTAAGAAAAACCCATTCCAAAGTGAACCAGAAGTGAAAACCTCACTACAGTAGTTCAGTAGTGCTTGGTGGTCTATTCCCTGGTCAATTTTTATCGTTGATGATACATCCAAAGCTTTTGTGGACTTTTGACAAGTTTAGAGATTCATTCTAGAGCACATAATGTAGATTATTTAACCACATTTTCCTTTTTAAAAAAGTTTTACTACCATACAAAAATTAATGCATACTTCATAAATACATGCCAGTTGCCAAATGTATGATTTTTCGCCATGTGGCTATAGAGCTGCTGCAACAGTTGTAAGTTGGAAAAATTGTCATGAGTCACTTTTTTCAGTGCTGTTGTAACTTTGAAAAGTCACTAAACAAATGATTTTAAGTTGAGGCCTACCTGTACTGGAAATTCACCTTGAATAATTAAGTTATCCATAAGGAATTAATGTGTACATATATAGAGGTGGAGTGTAAGGAAACTGCTCTCTGTACCTCCTACCTAAATTTTCTTCTACCTGAGTCATTAATAAAAATTAATCTAGGCATTTGAGTCATTAATAAAAGCATCTTATTGAATACCAAGGTTGGTTTGCTCAACCAGCACAGTTACTTTGTAGTTAGGCTATAATTTCTGAACCCAGATCATGGGTTATATTGCAGTTAGGGAATAACACATTTAATTCGTAATCAACAGTTATCATAGATTTTTGCTCACCAAACCCAAGGTCTGGTCTTAGTCTTCTGGACTTTTTACTTGTGAGTCAAGCAGTTAAACTCACAGTTATAATGCAACCTATATGGACACAAAATTTGCTCGAGTCTTTTCTTAATCATTTTTGGAATTACTTTTGTTTACTGCTTTCAAATATTAAGAACTTTTGGAATTGCACGTTTTATGGCATTCATTCAGAGAGATTCCTTCAATTCTTTTTTTTTGAAGTTTTATTTTTTATAACAAACATACAAACAAAACATAAAAACATAAAACCCTCTTTCAATTATATACATACAGTGTGTCAGTTGGTTACTGTTGGGTATATGGATACACCAACTAGGTTTGGGTGACTAAATATATAAACCTAGGTTTAAGTGTTTGTAGCTTTAAACACCAAACTGCAATGTAATTAGATAATTAAGGGTGCGGTTGCAAGCAGCAATAAAAGGCAGTGAGAGTAACGTAACACTCCCTGGTTACTGGTCTGGTCTGGTCTCTGGTCGCTGGTCTCTCTGCTGCCTGCTGTTTACTCCTGTTTTGAGACATCTGCTTGTTAATGCTTGTTGGCTACTGTGCTGGATACCGTTTCTACTGAACAAAAGGACTGTTTCCTTGGTTAGCTGATATCCTGTGAATACTCAGCGTTGTCTTCGAGAGAAAGGTATCGGGAGGAGAAAATGTACAAGCAGATAAAGACATTGTACTGACTAGTTAATGGACTAGGTTACTGGATGGATATATTGGAAAATGACATATGGACTGATTGACAATGCTTAAACTCTAAATGAATTAAATAACTATTTAAAACTACAAACAGTGTTTTTGTCTCCAGTGAGTGTATACTCTTGGGCCCAGCCTCTCTCTCATTTGGCTGCCTGGCTTGACTGCTGCTGCACACTCTGCTTGGGGGTTTGTCCCTAAACACTAACATTGGTTATGGGCCCAGTGTGCACAGTCTAACTAACCAGGATATAGCAGTGAGAGTTTTGGGGTGAGTTGCACATTACTGCACAAACTGTTTGTTGAATAGTTATTTATCTGAAGAGCAATGGCACAAGTAAATTTGCCAAATCTGTCCATGATATCCAGACTAGATGGAACAAACTATGTTTCATGGTCAATGAAATGTAGTTTACTTCTACGAAGAGAAGGTTTGTGGGACATAATAACAAACCCACCAGATGTATCTAACTTAGATCCTAATGTTGAAGAGGATGCCAAAAAGATACAAGACTATGAACGAAAGAATGAGCAGGCTTTATGCATCATAGGACTGACTCTCTCTGACCAGCAACTGATTCATATCCGTGGAGAGGAAAATGCTGCAAACTGCTGGGAGAATCTCAAGAAGATTTATGTTCGAGACAGTGTAGGAGCTCATATTAATCTTACACGGAAGCTGTTTAGAACACATCTTGAGAAGAATGGAGACATGTTAACTCATTTAAACTGTATGAAGAGCATTTTTCAGGAATTACAAGAAAAAGAACTTATCTTTAATGAGTTGCAACAAGTATACATCATACTGTCTTCTTTGGATCGAAGCTATGATGATTTTGTGACTGCTTTAGAGGTATTGCCAAAAGACAGTTTATCAGTAACTGAGATTACCGGCAGGCTATTAGCAGAAGCCAGAAGAAGGAGTGAACGTGACCAGCTGAGAGAAGATAAGCCTAATAAAGAAGAGAAATTATCTTCAAAGCATGAAAGAAACCAGCTATGTAAAGTAAAGCACCCGGAAGAAGAGAATTTATCTTCGACGGCATACACAATTAAAAAGTGTTTTAATTGTGGAGGCAGAGGACATTTGGCAAGATTCTGCAGAAAAGGAAAAAGCCAGAATGTAAAAAAGCCAAAGAAATCCTTTGAACTAGCCACGTTTAGCAACTGTGATGTGAAGAGTGATTTATGGGTGGTGGACAGTGGTGCATCCCACTGCATCACGAGAGATAAGACAAAGTTTATAAAAATGTCAACAAGCTCTCAGCATATATCACTCGCTAACGGCTGGCACCTCAAGGCCAAGGGTGAAGGTATTGCATATTGTCCATGCTTAAACCAGAATATAAAAATGTTGTATGTACCACAGTTAAAGATGAACTTACTTTCTGTAAGAGTATTAGCCAAACTAGGTTATGTAGTTACATTTAAGAATAATAAGTGCATACTTGAAAAAGATAACAAAAGGGTAACTGCAGCTTTAAATGGAGCATTATATGTCTTACATGATAGTAAGAAAGGGGAGGCACAGACTGTATTTAATAATATAAAGCCTCATAATGAATGTATCCATTTATTGCATAGGCGTTTGGGGCATGTAAATTTTAAAATGCTAAAACGTACAGTAGAGTTATCTGAAGGAATAAGGTTAAAACCCTGTGATAAATATTTGCGTTGTAATGTCTGCTGTGAAGATAAGAGTAAAATATTGCCTGCAAATAGGCTAAATGGTTTCAAAACTAAAGAACCTTTAGAAGTAGTATTTGCAGACATTATAGGTCCAAAGAAACCCAGTATGGGGGGTGCTCGGTATATACTGAGCATTATGGACCATTACTCTAGATATGGGTTTTGCTACTTAATGAAAAGCAAAACTGAAACATATCAACATTTCTTCAACTGGTTAAAGTTTGCAGAAAGAAAGTCTAAACGGCAACTGATAACCCTGGTGACAGATAATGGTACGGAATTTGTTAACAGCAAATTCCAGAATAGATTAAAGGTAGCTGGAATAGAGCACAAGAAATCTGCACCATACAGACCACAACACAACGCATTTATTGAGAGAAGAGGCCAAACACTACAGGCAATGGTTAGAACAATGTTAACTGATTCTGGATTACCTGATTCTGTGTGGGGGGAGGCTGCAATGTGTGCCAATAACATATTGAACAACGTTGTTAACTCAACTACTGGTGAAATACCATTCACCATGTGGCATGGCAGGAAGCCTGATCTGAGTTACCTGCACACATTTGGTGCACCAGCATGGGTGCATATCCCTACACAACTCAGGCGTAAAGGGCAACACAGAGCTAAACAATTTTTCTTCGTTGGTTACCAAGCTAACCATAGGGCATATAGATTTTGGGAGAAAGGCACATCTAAGGTATTATGTAGTGCCAATGCCCAATTTCTAGAGCACGTAGGATGGGATAAGTTAGAACAGGATAACAATAAAGAAGTGATTATTGAATCCTACAGAAATCCCATTAAGTATCCCTGTAACTTTAAAAATAAAGTAAAGAGAGAAGTACAGGAAGAGTTAGAGCCCATAAAAGAACCAATAGCTGAGCATGATGAGGAACATGAACAGGTAGTAACTCAAAAAAGTCCTCATACAAGCCCTGTAATTCCCAGAAGAACTACACGAATATCTAGACCGCCTGATAGATACCAGGCTAACACAGTGTGCCAGGAAAATAGAATTCCATATACTGTGGATGAAATAAAAATGTATCCTTCTAAAGATAAGGAAAGTTGGTATGCAGCAATGAATAAGGAATTGAGATCCTTAAAGGATATGAAAGTATATGAAAATGCGAGATTACCTGTTGATATAAAACCCATTGGCTGCAAATGGATTTTTAAGATAAAAACTGACAAAGATGGAAATATAATCCATAAGGCAAGATTAGTAGCCCAAGGTTTTAGACAAAGTGCCAATGACTATGATGAAGTATTTGCACCTAGTCTTAAAGCAGCAACATTAAGGGCAGCTTTAGTGTGGGCAGCAAGCAAGAAATATATAGTTAACCATTTAGATGTGGAAACTGCTTACTTGCACGCTCCACTAAGACATACTGTATATATGAAAAGGCCTATTGGATTTAAAGGTGAAAATAATAATGATTGTTGGTTGTTAAAAAAGAGCCTCTATGGTCTTAAACAATCTGGCTATGAATGGAACCAGTATATTGTAAAGGAACTAAACAATATAGGGTTTAAAGCTGGTTTAGCGATCCATGTCTATTTAAAAGAGAGACAAATGGGAAAATATCATTATTATTATTGTTCACTGATGATATTGCTTTGATTACTGAGACTAATGATGAAGCTAATAAAATAATAGCATCATTAGCTAAGAAAATAAAAATCAAGCAATTAGGGGAGATAAAGAGATATCTAGGTTTAAATATAGTGAAAACACCGAAAGGTTTTAAGATATCTCAGGAGGATAAGATATCTAAATTGCTAATAGATTATAAGATGGAACTTTGTAAGCCTGCAAAGACTCCAATGAGTCAGGATATTTGCAAAATGGATGCTCAAAGTCCCAAGTTTGATAAGGCAATATATCAATCTTTGATTGGTAGCTTATCATATATTAGCAATTGGTCAAGACCAGATATAGCTTATAGTATTAATCAGCTGGCATGACATAATAATGATCCGCTTCAATGTCATTGGAATGCATTGAAAAGAATCTTAAGATATCTTAAAGGAACATTACACCATGCACTGTATCTAGAACCGAAAGGTGATCTCATATTGAGTGCTTATGCAGATGCTAGCTTTGCATCAGAAAGAGATACAAGAAAGTCGACTTCAGGAACAGCCATAATGCTGGGTAAGACATTAATAGGTTGGAAGTCAATTAGACAACAGCATATAAGTTTGTCTACTATGGAGGCAGAATTCTCCTGTTTATCGCCATTATGTACTGAATTAATTATGTACAAACAAATGTTGAATGATATGGGTATAACTGTAAATTATCCTATAATTGTACATGAAGATAATCAGGCAGCAATTCAAATGGCCACAAATATTGCAGTAAAAACTAGGAGCAAGCATACAGATTTAAGATACCTAAACGTTAGACAATCTGTAAAAAGTAAAATGATACAGCTGGAGTACTGCATGTCGGAGGACAATATAGCTGATAATTTTACTAAAGCCCAAGGTGCCATTAAGCACCTAGAGAGTTGTGAAAAATATGGGTTAAGATTGTAAGGGTATTATATATTTATATCACCCAAAAGGGGAGAATGTTGGGTATATGGATACACCAACTAGGTTTGGGTGACTAAATATATAAACCTAGGTTTAAGTGTTTGTAGCTTTAAACACCAAACTGCAATGTAATTAGATAATTAAGGGTGCGGTTGCAAGCAGCAATAAAAGGCAGTGAGAGTAACGTAACACTCCCTGGTTACTGGTCTGGTCTGGTCTCTGGTCGCTGGTCTCTCTGCTGCCTGCTGTTTACTCCTGTTTTGAGACATCTGCTTGTTAATGCTTGTTGGCTACTGTGCTGGATACCGTTTCTACTGAACAAAAGGACTGTTTCCTTGGTTAGCTGATATCCTGTGAATACTCAGCGTTGTCTTCGAGAGAAAGGTATCGGGAGGAGAAAATGTACAAGCAGATAAAGACATTGTACTGACTAGTTAATGGACTAGGTTACTGGATGGATATATTGGAAAATGACATATGGACTGATTGACAATGCTTAAACTCTAAATGAATTAAATAACTATTTAAAACTACAAACAGTGTTTTTGTCTCCAGTGAGTGTATACTCTTGGGCCCAGCCTCTCTCTCATTTGGCTGCCTGGCTTGACTGCTGCTGCACACTCTGCTTGGGGGTTTGTCCCCAAACACTAACAGTTACAATCTTTTGTGCTACCCATTTTTTAACCATTACTCACAAGTTATATAAATTCTCACCTTATCAATCTAGCTTGTGCTTATAAACTATTTTTCCATCATTGTATATGAGATATTCTAAATTTCATTATGGTTTAATCTTATACATTCATCCAATGGTTATATATTTTATATTGTATTCTACACTGCTCAAAAAAATAAAGGGAACACTCCAAGTCAATCACAAGTCAACTCCAAGTCAATCACACTTCTGTGAAATCAAACTGACCACTTAGATAGCAACACTGATTGTCAATCAATTTCACATGCTGTTGTGCAAATGGAATAGAAAACAGGTGGAAAGCATAGGCAGTGTCAGCCTCAAGATCTCTTCGGGTACCCTAACTGCTATCTATCTCATTTATTTCTCCCATATCTTCTCTACTGTTAGGCTTACTTCTTTCGGCTGTCATTAGCAACGGGGGGAGGGGTACTTGTGGGGGGGAAGAGAGCTGGAGGTGTTTTGCATTCCTTTACTGTGGGCAGAAAAAGGAGGGGGTGTATGATTTCTTCTTTTCAACTTTCCATTTCCTTGCTAGCCTCTATCCCTTTTTGCGCAGCTGCAAAGTCTTATCAAAATATGTCAAGGTCAACGGACAGAGGCCTCATCACCACCTGAAGATGCCCACATGATCATATTCAGAACTTTTTATTGGAAGAGACTTCTGGATTTCGGGGTGGAACAATTCCATTTCTTTGTATGTGTGATCTGCGCGCCAAATTCTCAGTTTCGAATTCCCATTTGTAGCTACCTTTTCATTCTCCAGTAAAAGAATAACTTTGCTCTGATCCATGGAGTCTGGGTATTTCTTTCTTGGACTTTGAAAGGAGCACACACTGACATTATTCCGAAACTCACCATCAGCCCACCCGGAGAAAACACCAAATTTTCTTCCGAGGGGGTTTCACATCATGTCATCTCCAGTCGGCGATGAAGATGACCAGGGAGCTGTGGGGGGGCAGCCAATGCTGTTACCAGAGATGCCAGCCGCCGACTTGCTAGCTGACCTTACTCTGGAAGAAACTCCAGCTGAGATGCCCAGATGGTCGTTAGGAGTTGGATGGAGAGATCCAGAAGACCCCCTCCTGGAATCACTGTAAGTCGAAGAGGTGCGAGGGAACGGCTGTGGCAAGAGGTGGAGGAGATGGAATGCAGGCTGGATCAAGCCGGGAAAAGCTTTAAGGATGCTTCTGAGAAACCCGGCAGGGCTCCAATATATGAGGGGGAAAGGGGAGCGAGTTCAGCCTGGGGAAGTCGGGCTGCCGCCACCCCCCTAGCCCAGCCCACGCCAGCGCAACAACCAGCCGCCGCCTGGGGAGCCCCAGCAGTGGGGGTGATGCCTAGAAGACGCCACTTGCCCTCCTTAGCTGTGAAGTTTGGAGGAAATCCCAAGGATTTGGGGTTTTTCCTGGTACAGATTGGGAGCTATATGGCAGAATATGAAAGGGAGTTCACCTCTGAGGCAGCCAAAGTAAGATGTGTTACCAGGACCCTGGAGGGGTTGGCAGCAGACTGGGTGGTGGCTTTGTATAATGATAACTCCCCCCAACTGCGAAGCCTCGATGTTTTCATGACTGCTTTGAGGAGGAGGTTTGAAGACCCTCTGGCGGAGAGAAGAGCCAGGATCAGAATGAAAACCATAACTCAAGGGGGGAGATCAGTGGCTGACTACACCCAAGAGTTCAGACAGCTGGCATACCGCATCCGAGGCTGGTCCCAGGAGGCTCTAATAGAAGCCTACAAAGATGGCCTAAATGAAGAGGTATACCACATGTGCATCTCCAGAAGGGATCCACATGACTTGCAGTTGTGGTACCTGCTAGCGGAAGAAGTGGAAATAGATCTAGCCCGAAGCAGACGCAGAGGAGGCCCCGCATGGAGCAACCTGCTCCCTCCCCGGCTCCGAGAGACCCCTAAACCCCGAAAGGGAGGGGTGATGGCAAGGGCCAAATCTACTGCCTGTTTTCGTTGTGGGAAGGAGGGCCACCGGATTGCGGATTGTCGAGTCAAACCAGATCCAAAGAAAGGACGGGCCCAGGAAGGAAACCCGAATCCTCCCAACCAGGCCTCGCGAAACCGGGCTAAAGATAGGGAGGTTGTAGAAGTCGCTCCCCAGCGGAAAAAGAACTGGGACCTCCGACTCCTCCCGACGAGAGTGAGACCGACTCGAAGACGACATCCCGGTAAGTTCTAACCGGGCCCCCTTACCATCCCAATTAAGTTAAGGGTGCCTACCTCGGGACCGAGGGGAAATGCTGGCCTTATTGGACTCGGGTGCACGAGATGCTTAATTAACATGAAAGTAGTTAAGGGCATGGGCATCGGACTGAGAAACTTGAGAACGCCCATATCCTTTTGTCAATTGGATGGGTCTGAGGCGGGAGGTTGCCCTGCTCGGTTTATAACGGAACCCCTAGAGATGACCATGGGAACCCACAGCGAGACCCTGTGTTTTATTGTGGCTCCCGGGATGGAACAGTCCTTAATCTTGGGATTGCCCTGGCTTCGGAAATGGAATCCCCAAGTGAACTGGAGAGAGGGGTGGATACGGATTCGTACTGACCGACTTCCGGAAGGGGAGGAGCAACCCCCCGGGGACTGGGGAGAATCCCCATCCGAAGCCCCAAACCCCTGCTGAGACAGCTTCTGCAGGGGCCGAGCGCATAAAAGGGGAGGAGAAAATCCCGAAAGAGTACTGGGACCTGAGAGAAGTGTTTAGCGAAGAGGCCTCCGATGAGCTCCCTCCCCATCAGTCAACCGATTGCAGCATTGAGTTTCTACCGGGGGTGACGCTCCCGAAACCAAAGATGTATTCGATGACCCCAAGGGAGTTGGAGGAATTGAGATCGTTTATCGACAAGAACTTGAAACGAGGTTTCCTCCAACCTGCTAGACCTCGAGTGGCGGCCCCTGTGATGTTCCGCGAGAAGAAAGATGGCTCCAAGCGCTTGGTGGTGGACTATCGAAATTTGAACGCGGTGTCCGTGGAGAACGTGTACCCCCTTCCTCTAATGAAGGACATGTTAGCCCACCTGGCCAAGGGAAAGAGCTTCACGAAACTGGACTTGAGGGAGGCTTACTACCGAATCTGAATTAAAGAGAGGGACGAGTGGAAAACTGCATTCAACTGTCCGATGGGTTGCTTCCAGTTCAATGTTCTCCCATTTGGCCTACAGGGGGCACCAGCTGTTTTCATGCAAATGATCAACCAGGTGCTCCACGAACATTTATATAAGGGGGTTTTGGTCTACCTGGACGATATCCTTATCTACACGGAGACTAGAGACCAACATGTGAAACTGGTACGGTCTGTGCTGCACAAACTGCGGGCTGCCAAATTGTATGCCAAATTGTCCAAATGTGAGTTCCACCAAGAAAAAATTGACTATTCTGGGATATCGTATCTCACCTGAGGGTCTCGAGATGGACCCGGAGAAGGTACGAGCCGTATTGGATTGGGCCCCACCGAGAACCCGAAAACAACTTCAAAGTTTCCTTGGATTTGCCAACTTTTACCGGCAATTCATCCCATGTTTTGCTAAAATAGCCATGCCTATCACCAACCTCCTAAAAACAAAGGGAGAAGCAAAGCCAAAGCCCAGCCAGCCGTTGAGTTGGTCCATGGAGTGCCAAGCCGCTTTTGAGAAGCTGAAAAGACTATTTGCTGCAGAGCCAGTGCTAAAGCATCCAGACATGGATGTCCCCTTTGTGATCCAAGCTGATGCGAGCGATGTGGCTGTAGGAGCAGTCTTACTTCAGTTAAACGAAAAGGGGACATTACAACCGTGTGCCTACACCTCCCGTAAATTAACTGACACTGAACGTAGATGGGCCGTCTGGGAGAAAGAAGCTTTTGCAGTCTGTTGGGCCCTAATGACCTGGAGGCATTTTCTGGAAGGCGCAAGGCACCCTTTTGAGGTGTGGACTGATCACAAAAATCTGGAGGCCTTAAAAACACCTCGGAAATTATCTCCTAAGCAAGTTAGGTGGGCCCAGTACTTCAAGCGATTCAATTTCTTCCTAAAATACATCCCAGGAGGAAAGAATTTTATGGCGGATGCTTTATCTAGAATGCCTCAATACAACAGTGTTTGAAAAGAAGTGATAAGTCCGATTGTGCCCACCACACAGCTGGCTGCACCAGTGGTCACCAGAGCGCAAAAGAAGAAACAAGAGGCAGATCTGCCTAATGACTTGATCGAACGATTTAAAGAAGCTCTGAAAACAGATGAGTGGTTCCAGGCAAATGTGAATAACTGCACCGTTAGAGATGGGTTAGCCTGGATGGGTGCGAAGTTGTATGTACCAAAAACACTGAGAAGCCAAGTGTTACAACAGACTCATCACTCCAAGGCAGCGGGTCATTTTGGTTTCGTGAAGACCTTACACCTGGTGAAGCGGCAGTTCTGGTGGCCCTCTTTGAAAAAAGACATTGAAACTTATGTAGCAAGCTGCCCAGTCTGCACCTCAGCTAAGAGACCTCCTGGTAAGCCGCCAGGTCTGCTGCAGAATGTGGCCAGACCAACTGCCCCTTGGAAGGAAATCTCTATGGACTTTATAGTAGATCTACCTGAGAGTGCTGGGCACACAGTCATCTGGGTGGTGACCGATTTGTTTTCCAAGCAAGCACACTTCATTCCTTGCTCCAAGATTCCCTCGGCGAAGTCGTTAGCCAAACTGTTCATTATACATGTCTACAGACTGCATGGTGTCCCTGAACGTGTGATATCAGATCGAGGGGTTCAATTTACTTCGAACTTCTGGAGGGAATTTTTGAAGTTAATAGGCTCCACCCAGGGTTTAAGCTCCGCCCACCACCCCCAAACTAATGGGGCCTGTGAGAGGACTAACGGGGTGTTAGAGCAATATCTCCGGTGTTACATAAATTATCAGCAAGACAACTGGGTGGATCTACTACCTTTTGCAGAGGTGGCGTATAACAATTCTGTCCACAGCAGTACTGGTTTTACCCCCTTTAAAGTGGCCACAGGGCAAGATTTTGTACCCATACCTGAACTCCCTCGCGAGAAACCCAATATCCAGTCATTGGATGACTGGATATCTCAACTTCAACTCAATTGGCCAGTCGCTCGTAAAGCTCTGGACGAGGCGCACCAATCCCATAAGAAGTTTGCGGACAAGAAGAGAGCCCCACAAAAGTCGTATCAAGTAGGCGACAAAGTATTCCTCTCAACCAAATATCTGCAAACCACTCAGAAATCAAAGAAGTTAGGTCCTAAGTACGTGGGGCCTTTCCCTATTGAGCGAATTGTGAATCCTGTGACGGTTCAATTGACTCTACCAAAAACTCTTCATCGCATTCATCCTGTTTTCCATGTTAGCCTGTTAAAACCCGAACATACCTGTACATTGAGACCGACCCAGACTGATCCCCCCGTCCCATTGTTGATTGAGGGTGAACAACATTTCGAGATTAAAGAGATTCTGGACTCTCGGAAATGGAGGGGTCGTCTACAATATCTTGTAGCCTGAAACATTTCCCCATCTCATGCTGAGTGGGTGAGCGAAAAAGACGTTAGGGCCCTGAACTGCTAAAGAAATTTTATACTAAGTATCCTGATAAACCATAAGAATGTATGCAATGCTTAACGTATCTTTTATTCTCTCTTACAGGACTAATGTCCTTTTCTAGGGGGTCCGAATGTCAGCCTCAAGATCTCTTCGGTACCCTAACTGCTATCTATCTCATTTATTTCTCCCATATCTTCTCTACTGTTAGGCTTACTTCTTTCGGCTGTCATTAGCAACGGGGGGAGGGGTACTTGTGGGGGGGAAGAGAGCTGGAGGTGTTTTGCATTCCTTTACTGTGGGCAGAAAAAGGAGGGGGTGTATGATTTCTTCTTTTCAACTTTCCATTTCCTTGCTAGCCTCTATCCCTTTTTGCGCAGCTGCAAAGTCTTATCAAAATATGTCAAGGTCAACGGACAGAGGCCTCATCACCACCTGAAGATGCCCACATGATCATATTCAGAACTTTTTATTGGAAGAGACTTCTGGATTTCGGGGGGTGGGAACAATTCCATTTCTTTGTATGTGTGATCTGCGCGCCAAATTCTCAGTTTCGGAATTCCATTTGTAGCTACCTTTTCATTCTCCAGTAAAAGAATAACTTTGCTCTGATCCATGGAGTCTGGGTATTTCTTTCTTGGACTTTGAAAGGAGCACACACTGACAGGCAGTTAGCAAGACATCCCCAATAAAGGAGTGGTTCTGCAGGTGGTGACCACAGACCACTTCTCAGTTCCTGTGCTTTCTGGCTGATGGTTTGGTCACGTTTGAATGCTGGCGGTGCTGTCACTCTAGTGGTAGCATGAGATGGAGTCTACAACCTACACAAGTGGCTCAGGTAGTGCAGCTCATCCAGGATGGCACATCAATGCGAGCTGTGGCAAGAAGGTTTGCTGTGTCTGTCAGCGTACTGTCCAGAGCATGGAGGCACTACCAGGAGACAGTCCAGTACATCAGGAGACCTGGAGGAGGCCATAGGAGGGCAACAACCCAGCATCAGGACCGCTACCTCTGCCTTTGTGCAAGGTGGGACAGGAGGAGCACTGTCAGAGCCCTGCAAAACGACCTCCAGAGGGCCACAAATGTGCATGTGGCTGCTCAAACAGTCAGAAACAGACTCTATGAGGGTGGTATGAGGGCCCAACGTCCACAGGTGGGGGTTGTACTTATAGCAGGACATTTGGCATTTGCCAGAGAACACCAAGATTGGAAAATTTGCCACTGGCGCCCTGTGCTCTTCACAGATGAAAGCACAGATGAAAGCAGGTTCACACTGAGCACATGTGACAGAGTCTGGAGATGCCGTGGAGAACATTCTGCTGCCTGCAACATCCTCCAGCATGACTGATTTGGCAGTGTGTCAGTAATGGTGTGAGGTGACATTTCTTTAGAGGGCCGCACAGCCCTCCATGTGCTCCCCAAAGGTAGCCTGACTGCCATTAGGTACCGAGATGAGATCCTCAGACCCCTTGTGAGACCATATGCTGGTGCGGTTGGCCCTGGGTTCCTCCTAATGCAAGACAATTCTAGACCTCATGTGGCTGGAGTGTGTCAGCAGTTCCTGCAAGACGAAGGCATTGATGCTATGGACTGGCCCGCCCGTTTCCCAGACCTGAATCTAAATGAGCACATCTGGGACATCATGTCTCGCTCCATCCACCAATGCCACCATTGCACCACAGACTGTCCAGGAGTTGGGGGATGCTTTAGTCCAGGTGTGGGAGGAGATCCCTCAGGAGACCATCTGCCACCTCATCAGGAGCACGCCCAGGCGTTGTAGGGAGGTCATACAGGCACGTGGAGGCCACACACACTACTGAGCCTCATTTTGACTTGTTTTAAGGACATTACAATCAAAGTTGGATCAGCCTGTAGTGTTTTTTTCCACTTTAATTTTGAGTGTAACTCCAAATCCAGACCTCCATGGGTTGCTAAATTTGATTTCCATTGATAATTTTTGTGTGATTTTGTTGTCAGCACATTCCACTATGTAATGAACAAACTATTTAATAAGAATATTTCATTCATTCAGATCTAGGATGTTTTATTTTTGTGTTCCCTTTGTTTTTTTGAGCAGTGTATATCAATCTATTAACTTTTATTGTAAGGCTTACTAATCTATTTCTTTACCATGTTTTTTTAATCTAACCATTGATAAAATAAATCCCATATCATATAAAATAGTTTATCTTCTTGTTCTCTAATTTCAAATGTCAATTTACTCATTTCGGCACAGTCCATGATTTTCTTCATAATTTCCTCCTGCATAGGTATTTTTTCATTTTTCCAATTCTTAGCAAATACAATTCTAGCCACTGTTAAAACATTTCCAATCAAATATTTCAATTCTTTAACAGCATATTTCCGGTATAATTCCCAATAAAAATATCTCAGGTTTAAAGTCTATGTGTTGTTTTACCATTTTTTCCAACCATGTGTGGATTTTAGTCCAATATCTTTTTGCATCCGAGCATGTCCACCACAATATGGTAATATGAATCAGGTATCTGATGACATTTCCAACATTTATCCGATTTATTCTTGAACATCCTCGCGATTCTCATTGGGGGTAAGTGCCACCTGTAAAACATCTTATACAAATTTTCTTTATATGCAAATTTTCTTTATAAGCAGTTGTCATTTTATAATTTTGAGACCACAATTTTTGCTATTTATCTAGGTCAATCCCATATCCAAAATTTTTCCCCCATGCAATCATTGTTCGTTTCTTTTACTTGCTCCTCCTCTAATTTAAACTCCAGCAAATGTCCATAAAGTTTTTAAATTACTTTTTCATCAGTACCTGTCAAAATTTTATCTAAATCAGTCAACTTGTCATAAATACCTTCAGTTTTAACATCTTTATCAAATCTAGATTGTATTTGCAAATATGAAAACTAATTCATTTTTACACCTTGTTCTTCCAACGCTTGCATAGATTTAAGTTCACTCTTTTCATTCAATATCTCACCATATCTAACTGTTTGTTCCTTTTAATATATTATTGGATAGGAAAAAGCTTCAATAACCATAGTGGAATTTTTAAATAATATTGCTTTTTTAATCTTCTCCCAGTTTAGAAACAATGCTTCTTGAATATAATGTCTTCTAAAATACCCCCGTGTTTTAGTTCCCTTATACCAGAGGAAGGCATGCCATCCCAGCAGCAAGTCATGTCCTTCTAAATTCAAAAGTCTAGTATTCCTTAGTGTTATCCACTCCTTTACCCACATCAAACTCATCGCAAAAGGGTGATTACAATATTGATTTTGGAAAATCATAAATGGGTAAAGGGACCAGATGGATTGGAAATAAGTTATTGAAAATAATTATAAGAATCCTTCCTATGGGAAACAGCTGATGTTTTAAATTCTCAAGAAAAAAACATAAGATGGGACTCAAAGATTGGATACTAGATGAAACTGTAAAGAACTACAGATTACAATTAAGGGAGAAGAACACTTAAGATCAACTTGCTAACACAGAGTGAAGAAAAGTATCTTAGTATTGGAGGCATTGAAGGATATTTGTGAAAAATGGAGTCAGAAATTAATTTTAAAAATGTCTGCCATTAGAGACAGACTTTGTGTAAATTATGAGGAGCAAGAGGAGCAAGTTCTACCAGCCAAGACTGAAATTGATTTGAATGTGGATTTAAAAATAACAGGCTACAAGAACAATATGGAAAGTATGATATTTATTTATTCAATTTCTACACCTGCACAACTCAACCAAGTAACTCTGGGCGGCTTATAGCTCTAAAAAATTTTTAAAAATTAAAACATTAAAAGAATACCCACAAAATAAATCCGCACAAACAACAGCAGTGATGATTAATCAACTAATAGTAAAGCCAAGTAACAAGGCCCTTAGCACATTCTGAGTCCCAGTTCTATGTAAATGACAAGTTTCAAAGCTTTGTGAAAGGCCAATAGGGTTGGGGCCGTTCTGATCCCCAAGGATGGAATATTCCATAAAGCAGGGGCTACAGCAGAAAAATCCTGTCTTCTATTCCCACTAGTTGATACACTGGCTCATGAGAACTGCAATATGTCTAATCTATTGGACCAAACTGGATGGGTAGAAACTCTTGGAACAAGACATACTGGATATATATATATGAAACCAGCTGATTTTATTTTATTTATATATCAAGTTTGGAGACCATCCATCTCCCTCAAGGGAGCAACTCTGGGTAATGCACAATGAAAATATAAAAATGTTATGGAATATAAATATTGTATTCCAGCATGAGGCAATTAAAACAGGAATAAAGTTGAAAAGACAGGTGAAGTGACTTCAAGGTGCTAATCAGCTCCAAGGTTGCATGCTCCTTTGCGAGCTCCAAGCAAGTTGGCCGAGCCAGGTCTTCAGATGCTTCTTAAAGATCAGAGGAGGGGAGGTCCATCTAATCTCTTGGGGGAAAATATTCCAAAGGGCAGGTGGTGGCAGAAAAAAACTGTTCCTAGACCCCATCAGTTGAAATTTTTTAACTGACAAGGTTTGTAATATACCCTTCCCACCTGACTGGCTGGGATGGCCTGATATATGAGAAGGTGGTTCTGCAGGTAACCTGGCCCAATGCCAAGGTCATAATCAACACTTTGAATTGGAACCAGAAGAAAACTTGCACCCGAAGCAGCTTGCACAGCAGAGGTGTTCATGTGCTGTTCTTGGGGCGCCCATAATTGCTTGTGTGGCCATGTTCTATATCCAGATATTCTTCAAAGGTAGCTCCATGTAGAGGGTATTACAATAGTCCAGACAGGAGATGACCAGGGTGTGATTGAGCATGAGAAGAGCTTCCCTATCCAGGAAAAAGCATAATTGGCCCACACCACGAAGTTGAGCAAAGTCCTTCCTAGCCACAATTGCCACCCACTCTTTGAGTAGGAGTCATGAGTCCAGGAAGAACCCCAGATTATGCACCAGGTCTTTGTGGGGAAGTGCAATTCTATCCAGGGCCAAAGATGATAAAACTCCCAGAAGCAAAGGTGGCTTTTGTTTGTTTGATTATTTTAATAATTAAAAGGCACATGCAAATGACTAACCAGAAGAATGACTTGGATTAGTTTCTTATAGTAGAGAGCCAGTTTGTAGTGGTGAAGGTGTTGTCCTAGAAAACAGGAGACTGAGTTTTCTACTCCTGCTTTTGCCTTGAAAGCTGACTAGATGACTATAGGCCAGTCATTCTCTCTCAGCTCAACATACCTCAATGGGTTATTATTGTGGAGAAAATGGAAAGAAAGAATACTATGTATTTTCTCCCCCTTGAGTTACTTATAAAGTAATAAAGGTGGGATAAAAATCCTCCGCTGGATTTACAAGAAATCTGTTAAAGTTTTAAAGGATTTTGCAACAAGCGACAAAGAAAAAATAAAAGGAATTCAAGTTTTGGGACATTATTGGAAAGGATTAAAGACTAAGTTTATTAAAAGTAAAGTTAAGGAATATAAAATTGCTTTACTTGATCAAGATTAAAATAGATAGTTTGCTATGTTTGGTAACTTTTAATGGGCTTTTGTTAACCAGGATGGAATGACGAGGCTTTCTTTTGTTTATAGATATGAAATGAAATATGGGAAGAAGAAATCATTTGATGTATTTTAAGAGAAGGTGATAAGTTATAATAATAATACTTTATTTGTAGTCACAGACCAAAACACAAGTACAACAAAAGAAGAACATGGGAAAATTACTCATGAACAATTGGTCACCAAAAACTTGACTAAGGGGAATTACAGCATTCTCCTCTGATGGTTACAGCTCTTTAAAAAAATTTGGAAACCAAAGAAGTGATATATGAGGAGCCATCCCCTAGACAATATAAGAACAAATTACTAACATTGGGTCTAGAAGGGTCTGTTTCAAGGAGAGACAGTAACTTAGATCTGCCTGCGTTATACATAGGGCAACATAAAAGGACGTGCTCCAGTTCCAACCTCAGCTCTGTCACAGGGGCATAGCCGCTCGTTAATTGGGAGCCTCTTAAATCGCCCATCCAGTAGTGCTGAGGGCAGAACATTAAAGCGAGCTAGGGAGAAAGCTCTTCTATACTTGAGAATGGTTAGAGTGTAAAAACAGGAAGCCGTCCTCAGTCCATAATTATTAAATTGGCTGAAGATCAGAGGGGAGCAAGTTCTGTTAGCTCTGGCTCGTAGATATTGCAAGTCAATGTCCACAAGCCGTTGGACTACCCTAAATTGGGCGTCCTTAAGGCCATAATCTCCCAGGGCATCCCCCATAAAACCTAGCAGATGTAATTTCTTCACCTAAAGAGAAATATGAGAGTCAGCAAACGCCAGGGAGAAGTAGCTACCAGGAACTGCCAGAAAGAGCACCCGAAACCACCATTTAAAGGTGTTAATCCACGCCATACATTCGACTGATCGAGTGCCCAGTTCCAGGTACATCGGAGCAAAACCAACACAAGTAGGAAGACAGCCTGGGTTCTTTCAGTACAATCCTTGAAGCCCCGTATCCATATGGGAATTCCGTAAAGAGTTTGAGCCAAAGTTTTGGCTTTGTAAATACGCAGAGCAGAAGGAATAAACTGGCCTCCTTGGGTATAAAAAAATCTTAAAATCTGCTGGTGACTACAGGAGGCCGAGTTCAGCACCTTGGTTCAATGTCTAGTCCAAGCACCGGTGTTTTGAAATTGAATACCTAAATACTTAAAATGGAAAACCTGCTTAACAGCATTACCATTGATAGCCCAGTTCTACAATTTCTGGGCACTAGAGAACCCTAATACTTTGGATTTGTCGTAATTAATAGACAAATGGTTCTCAGCACTGTAGGACCCAAATGCAGAAAGTAATCTTTTCAGACCTGGCCTTGACAATGAAAGGAGGACCGCATCGTCAGCATAAAGGAGAAGCGGGATCTTCGTAGTTGACAACTTTGGGGCGTGGGACTCAATACGTCCAATGTGAAAGGCCAAGTCAGATAAGAATAAATTAAACAAAAGAGGAGCCAGAACACAACCCTGCCTTACTTTGTTCTTAATCGGGATAGGATTTGAAAGTTCTCCTGCAGACCACACCTGATCTGACTAGAGGTCTGGTTGTACAAGGATCTAATTAGGAACAGAAGACGTCTATCGATAGAACTTTTGAGCAGTTTTGACCATAACGGTCCCTAGGGACTGAGTCAAATGCTGACTTTAGGTCGATAAAAGCAGTAAAAAGTTTGCCACCTGGTATGGTAGTATATTTATTGACCAGGTGTTCTAAGACAAAGCAGTGGTCCAGTGTGGCACAGCCCGCTTTAAACCCAATCTGTTCAGCACCAATAATATTGGACTCCTCATCCCAGGTGAGGAGGCTACATTGGAGATATTTAGCATACAGTTTCCCAGTGATGGAGAGCAGGCTTATGGGGCGATAGTCGGCTGGATTGTTCCTATTTCTTCATTTAAAAACTGGAACAATAATTGCTAAGCTCCAGAAGGTAGGGATCCTGCCAGAGGAATTGATATGTGTGAAGAGTCTTGCTAAGAGAGGAATCCACCACTCGGGATTGAATTTTAGCAGATCAGGGGGTATAGCATCAGGGCCAGGGGCTTTGCCTGACTTGAGTTCAGAGATAAGCTCAGTAATCTCAGCATGAGTCACGGATTGCCAGTCAGGAACTGCAGGAGGCAGCTGTGGCCCAAGCACGGTCGAACTTGTTGATGCCTGGAAAATTGCCAAGAAATGGTTTTTCCAATCTCTGTTGGAAATACAGCAGAGAGGGAGTTCTTAATGACCTGGCAAGGAGATGGCAACAATTTGCCAAAATAATCGAGTGTTCTTCTGCTGGTTGGAGAGGAGAAGTAGATCCCACTTCTCTCTCTCTTTAGCTTTCTTTTTCTTAGCAATTAGTCCTTTATACTCCCACTTCAAGTGATAGTAGTCCTCTGGTGGGCATTTGTCCCCTTAATTACGATAGAGCAGGTAAACCCAATTAATCTGGTTCCTGAGCATCAGACACTCTTTGTCAAACCAAGAGTTACTTCTTGAATGATATGGACCACTCGGCCTATGGATGGTTCCTAGCTCCCTTTGAACACTATTAATTAGTGATTCAAAGGCTGAGATTGTCCCTGGGCCACTACTTGTTAGGGCCTGATTGTATAGGCTGAGACACTCCGTAGATGATAAAAAGGAGTGGAACTTTCTTTCAGTATTAGAAGACCATTTGATGCTCCTTGTATACGAGGCCACATAGGGATCTAATATCTGGGGACCCCTAGGGAGATGTATATTTGAGGAAAGCCCAACTATTGCAACCAGGGGGGTAGTGGTCGCTCTCTGTAAGGCACGGACTGCCTTTCTAAGAAGCTGGGATACCAGCACAAAATCAATTAACACTACTTCCACATGAGGAACTAAAAGTAAACTCACCAGCTAGATCACGTAGGGTACTCCCATTAAGAATTATCTTATTGTGTTGGGCTGCTAAAAGGGCTAACTGAATGCCAGCAAAATTTGTTAATTCATCCTTAAAATGTCTGGCTGAAATCAGGTGTCCTATGGCCTGGAGGGTTTCTTGGGAGTAGAGTGCCTCAATCAATGGGGGAACTTGGACTCCCAATCGGGTGTTAAAGTCCCCTATAAGGATGTACAGCGCTAGGAATTTAGTTTCCATACAAATAATGTAATTCTCCAGCACGCCCCATTGAGCCTTAGTATCAGCTTGCCTCATCGTTGGGGGAAGATAAACATTGAACACTAACAGTTTGCTGCGTCCTCTCTTAATTAGGAGTGCCATAACTAATGAGCCACAGGGGGGCAGCTCCACTGTCTCCACTTTCAAAGCAGTAGAGACCAAGCAAGCTAGACCACCCTTAGGCCTTCCTATCGTAGATTGTCTGGTGGCGGCCAAGAAAATGACCGCACACCCTGTAAGGGATATCTTATCGCATGCCCAGGTCTCCTGAAGCAGGACCACATCAAATGAGTGAATATAGTTGGCAAATTCTGTGGTACCACACCTTCTCCCCCAACCTGCTATGTTCCACGAAAGGCATTTAAGTGTGTGTGTGGGGGGGAGGTTGCCAGATTTAATAGTCATTCTGTGTGATTAATTTTTCCCAGAGCGCCCTTTGGATCCGAAAAGATACCCCCGTTGTTAAGTGGCAGGGTCATCCTCTTAGGAGGCAAAGGCAAGGAAGGAGGGTGGGGAGGCGAGCCTTGTTCATGGGGTTGTAGGGTTCTAAGCGCACTCCAGTTCATACTTGTGGCATTAATTGGTTGCTTAGCTGGCAAGTATTCAGCAGCATCAACAGACAGAGTTTGAAGTAGCCCTGGATCTTCAAATTTACGAATTAGACATTCTGGAGAGAACACCAAGGAAGCTTCCGTTGGTAAATCAGTATAGACTCCCTGGAGTCCAAGGGAATCTTTATCAGGTAGTGAAAGACTCCAGAGCTTGGATTTAACTGTATCCAGACGGTTTATGATTTGGGCCCTTTCTGGTTATGGAAGCGCACAAAAGGAGTCAAAGAGCTGTGTCTCCTCCTGGTTCCAGAAATTGTCTTGACATAAGTCAGTCTCATAGTGGAATCCCAGAGGCACTGACCTGGGGCTTATTTACTAAGGAACCATGGGTGCCCTGGGTTGGTGTGGCTTCCTTTGGGGCCATTTCTTCCCAGCTTATCAAGTCAAGGGAAGCTTCCTGGTAAGATGTCACTCGCTGCAGGGGGTTGATTTGACCGGTTGTAGGAGGAACAAGAGGTTTTGCGGGAATAGGTGTATAATTAGTACGTGATGTATTATCGGAGATGGCATTCAAGGTTGGCACATTAATATGTGCTGCTGAGGTTCTTTTGGGGGCAATAAATCTCCTGCCACTCACAAATTGTTGATTACTCAAGAGTAGCTTAATCGGCATATCGTTGAAGACTCTTCTTGGCAGAATGCCAAAGGATCTTAACAGGGATCCTCTTCTGAAAAATAGTTTTGGGGTGTTGGAGTTGTCAAAACTGAGGAGCGCTCTAGTGCAGTATTCAGGAGAGGGTAAAAGTTCAATCTTCTTCAAATCATCAGCTTTTAGCCCCAATAACTGTAATATATGGCCCCTCGCCATCTGTGTTGAACCCCAGTGAGGTAAGTTGCCATTAATGGGATTAATGATTGTAAGACCAGGTGACTGTTTGAGTCAAAAGATGTAAAGTTCGAACTATTGGTAGGATTATGTTGGCTAGTGCTTTTGCTGAGGCTTGGCAGGGAGAACCCTGCCACTGCATCAGGCTGCCGAGTGGTCAGCCCAGGGCACCCATTGGTAGTCCAGGAATCTAAGTAGTTTAAAGTACTTATTATTTTATCAAGCTGGAGCTGAATGCTCTCTGTAGTTTCTGCGACCAAGAAACATTGCTGAGCCAAAAGTTCTGTAAGGGTGGGCTCATTTAAGGATTGGTTGGGGGCCATAGTTTTAGATAAGCCTTTGTTCTCAACTCGGGGGGGTGACGCCCTCAACCGTCGGAAGATTGCAACAACCGGCAGCAGCCAGACAAAAGGGAGCAGGAGCTTTCAAACCGAGAGGCCGAGCTAAAACAAAGTCCTCAATCTTGGATTGCTTCAGAAAAGGTTGAGGAACCGGGTCAGTGAGAGATCTGCTCCTTTTCCTTGTCTTCATTATATCAAGTAGAACAATAGAGGGGGAGCTGTGTAATATAGCATAGAGTCTAGTCACTGAAACAAGTCCTAAATCCAGAGGAGAAGGAATCGAGAGTCGAGAAGAAACGAGTCCTAATGCAAACAATGGCAGAGCTCCTCACAAATATACCAAGGATCCTGCCCTCCCGACAGAGCAGGGAACATGAGCAAATAAAAATGATAAAATAATAAAAATAGTGGATAAAAATAGAATAAATTAGATAAGAGAAATCACATCAAAGCTAGGCATTGCTAGATTTCCAGCTGAAGGAGTAAGATGCGTAGAACAACAACAAAGAAGCAGCAGCAAGGCCCTCCTATCCTGATAAGTTATTAAAATTGTACAAAGGGGGAAATTATTTCTTTATATATTTTGTCCCTTTTTACTCTATTATTTTTCTTTTCTATTTTTCTCTATACTGTTTTTTCTTTTCTACATTCTTATTTTTTGCTTTTCCATTTTTTTCTGTTTAGTTTCTATTACCATTTATCCTTTTGATTGTAGTGTTCAATAAAATTATTTTAAAGAGAAAAAAATAATGGAAAATTTGAACAATAGAACTTACAGTTGGTACATATTAAGTTACTGAAACTTTTTATATCGCCACACACGATGGAATGTAGTCAGAAGGCAGATTCCCAGGAGGGACAGGGTGCATTCCAGACAAGAGGCAACTCGGTCCAGATACTATGTATGACAGAAAGAGGTTAAAGTCTGCTCTTCCCTAATACAAGTAGTCCTTGACTTACAATAGTTCATTTAGTGACCATTCAAAGTTACGACGATACTGAAAAAATTGACATGCCCAGTTTTCACACAACTGTTGTAGCATCCCCATGGTCACATGGTTAAGACTCTTGGCAACTGATTCATATTTATGATGGTTGTAGTGTCCCAGGGTCATGTGATCACCTTTGGCAACCTTTGACAAGCCCAGGGGGAAGCCAGATTCACTTAACGTGTGTTATTAACTTAACAACTGCAGCAATTCACTTAACAGCTGTGGCAAGAAAGGTGATAAAATGGGGCAAAATTCATTTAACAACTATCTCACTTAGCAACAGGAATTTCAAACTCAATTATAGTCATAAGTCAAGGACTACTTATAGTTCACAGTATATTGTAAGTACAGTTCGTAGACTAGTCAGTCTGGAAAGATTTTATTACATGTATGAAACAATACAGAACACAGCTTGGAAGGGTCAACTTGTGTTACTCTTGGTCTTGGGCCTGACCATTTTTCTACTGTAAAGCCTATTATTGGAAATTTCTGAATTCTTGTCCACCATCTAATTGGTTCCAGGTTAGCCTGATGAGAGAAGCCGGACAATAGCTTCAGAATCAGTCACCATTGTTTCCATTATCTACTCTTCATGTAATTTTAATTTAGACATTATTGTGTGGAAAAAGAAAACTGAAGTCAGCATAACTTAACCCTAATATAAGTAACTGAAGGTGAATTACATCTTTGTAAGTAAATTACTAGTCTTTCTACTACTGTACATGAAAAATAAAAGAGCATTAGTTTATAGATAAATATGTTTTTTTCAGAGTTCAAACAATTCCTTTTATTTTGCCTTCTAAATCTGTATGTGGTAGAGACAAGCGTCCATATTTATTTATTTATTTGATTTGTCAATCACTTACAAGATAATAGATATAAGTATAAACATGAGTAACAATACAGGAAATAGGTACGAATAAATGGGAACAATAGAACAGGGATGGTAGGCACAATGGTGCACTTGTGCATGCCCCTTACAGACCTCTTAGGAATGGGGTGAGGTCAATAGTGGTGAGTTTGAGGCTAAAGGAGTGGGGGTTAGAGGATGTAACAACAGAGTCATATAGTGCATTCCAGGCATTGACCACTCTGTTGCTGAAGTCGTACTTTCTGCAATGAAGTCTGAAGCGGTTTACATTGAGTTTGTATCTGTTGTGTGCTCTTGTATTGTTGTGGTTGAAGCTGAAGTAATCATTGACTGGTAGGACATCGTAGCAGATAATTTTGTGTGCTACGCTTAAGTATAACCGTAGGCAGCGTAGCTCATTACCCAAACCTAGTTACTTACTAGTTATATTACTCAAACCTAGTTAGCAGAAAGACCAACTAACTAATGTTTATGCGGGTACATCATTTTCTATTTAATTTGTTTATTTTAAATTATTTTTACTTCAAAGTCAGATGGCGTGCATTCAATGGAATGTCTGAAAATATTTTAATGCTTAGCTCCCCTTCTCTTGATGTTACAGCTATTATCAAAACTCCTGTGGAATTTCATGCCACAGAAGTCAAAAGTCCAGACAACTCTCAACACAGAAGAGTTAGTTGCTTATCTCAGCATCTGCAGAACTCCCTGTAAGAACAGTCAGATTGGAGTTCCAAAAATGTGATGACTCTGGGGATAGTTTAAAGGTGCTTTTTCAGAAGGCAACTGGAGAAACTTCTTGGATGAGAAGCGAAAGGTCTTCAAAAGAAAAACAAGAAAGTTCACTTTTCCTCCTGAAAAAGCACCTTTGAGACAACCATGACCTGGATGACTGAGAATCTGTACAGACTTCCACTCTGGGGATAGTTGCAAATTAGAGCTCCCTGTCTCTTTTGCTGCCATCTAGTGGTTATCTGGATTTCTTCAGCCCAGACTGAAGTCTCCACCTGCCAAGATTGGGCAAGTAAGTGAATTTCAGCATGCTTAACTAAAGGGCAGGAGCTTTTTGAAACATCTGTAAAGAAACTGACAAGCCTTCAAAAGGAACAGAAATTCCTGTAATCTCGGGATGAATAAATCCTGCACCTGGCTTTAGATAAATAAATCCTCTACCTAAGGAATATGTTGGGAGAACTCCATACAAATTCCAGTATAACAATGCCCCCATTAAAAAAAAGTATTCTTAGATCCCTGTGCTGAATAGAAGGCTAAGCCCAGATACTGATCCACATTATTTTAATGAAATGATTTTAACTGTATGTACTGTTTTATATTATGCATTTTAAATTGTTCTAAGCTATTGAATGTTTATACAACAAAGGTGGAATATATAGTTAATATTAAATAAAAATAAGGGAAATGAATGCTTCTGGATTAAATTCTAAGTTGACTGCCAATATAACCTATCTTCAAACCTGAATGTATGGCTCTTTACAACCATCAATACCGAACAAAGCATCACTTTAGAAAGGTTGAAACTAGCACAAGAGTTCAGATATGAATTGTTTTTAAAGTATATTAGAGCTGAGAACTCGGCAACTGCAGATTCCTCTTATCCTTTCTTCCCAGATGCCAGTTTCTTAACCTCTTTTTCCTGGTTTACAGAAGCCTTTGGAAATTTTATCTGAAAAGGGCAAAATAATTAGCAGAAAGCTCTATCAAGAGCTAAACAACTGTGTGTTGTGCAATGCATCAGAAGCTAAGCTATGAGTGTATGTTGATAGGCTTGTGCTGACCTCCTGATTACTTTAGATCTAATCAAGGCTGCCAATATCTATGACATACCCAGACCTTTTTGATGTAGATCAGCAACATTGCTTTCCACTTATTCCCCCTTGTAGGAATGCAAAGAATAACAAAGACACATGTTATTCTAAGGCTTGCTATAGTATCACCTAAGAGCTGGAGATACCCAGGAAATTCATCAAAATAGTTTTTCAATAGACCATGTTCTTTTTAGACTTTAAAGAAAAATATAAATCATTACATTTTCATAGGAAAATCCATGTTCAAAAATCCCACACTGTATATCCTGCTTTGTGAGATTTGAATTCAGAATGGAGCCAAAACTAAAGTTTTCTATTCAATCCTCTCCCCCTCAAACCAAATGATGAGGTTCATCATCTGAACCCTACCGGTCAATCAATTGGATCAGATTAGACAATGAAATGTAACTCATTTAAAGGTAGCGTCTTCTCCCGTAGCTTAATAAGTTGTATCTTCGAAAACATTGTTTTACTTTCTCCAGTGTCTTTTATAAGCTATTTTATCTTGTATCATTTTTCCTTATATTGACTTCTGCTAAGAAGTTGGTTTTTCTAATCTTGAATTTCTATAAAACATGTGACTTTGCTCTCAGTGTGAGGCTTCTTTATATCAAAAAGTGGGTGTCATTCTTCCTTCATCTTTATAAATATTATATATACTCTGAAACAGGAGTCTACACAAGCAGATAATTTGAACATTATTTATTTCATTTGGAACTGTGTGTATGAAAGATAATTAATTTCCATTGTTTTCCAATTTTCCTCTCCTTTTATATCTGAATAGCCCCCCTATAATATAATCATATATATATGATTGTATTATATATATAATAGAATCATATATATATAAAGAATATATTTTGTTTTAAATTATTCTTGAGGTAGCATTTTTTCTTGTATTTTCAATTCAACTTACATATTCTCTAAGTACTTCCTGCTGGGTAAATTCATTATAGAAATGCACCATATAATGAGGGTCATTTTTCCATTATTAATATATATATATAATGAATATAAATAGCATCCTATCTTGTAAAGGAGAATGGCTTCAATGTTTATTAGTTGGCCAAACAATAATATACTAAAGAGATTTTGAACAAAGTTATGTGAAATTTCTTCTGAGGAAGAGTATTTTCTAGTCTTCTCTTTCCCATTCTGTTAACTTAAAACTAGATTTTAACAGTAAAGCAGTCTTTTCTATCTGGTTTGCCAAATGAGCTCATGCTTGGAAATCTCTTTCATACCACCAATTCCTGCTGAAGGATCTGACTCCAGTCAGCAGGAACCTTGTGTTCCCTATAGGGCCTCCTTTTTATGTTTTTATTACAGCAACTCCTCCCATGACATCTCCTCTGTGATTTCTTTGTCCTTTGCTAAAACTGTTGGAAAATTCCCAACTGGTTTCTTCACCAGACATAGGCACTATGAGACTTTAGCTAATGACATCATCTTTGCCTCTGTGCATTTTCAAGGGTTACAACCATGTAGAATGGTTTTTCTAACTGAGATGCAGAAGAGAGTTTCCAGGGTTCAAGATAAGCTGTAAGACTATGAAAAAATGTCCAGGTTATCTTAAGTATGCTTTACTTGTGTTTAGCTATTATTCCCACAGTATATTATCCTATTGTGTCATTCATTCTTTCTTATTGGGATGGGGGCGTGGGTGTGCTTGGCTAGCTCTGGAATTACTGTATCCATGTAAGAATCTGTTCTGGTCAGCCATTTAATAATTTCATTATTACAGCCATTTCATTAATAATGAATAGAATATTCAAGGCAAAAGTGATATACAACTGACAAAATACTTTAAAGGAAAGAAAAATAAAATACAATTATCCTATGTTGCAGACTAATTCTTAAAAGAATGTGTAATTCTAACCTTAACTCTAGTTTATCAAATCTGCAGATTTATTTTTAAGTAAAGATAAATGATTGGTCAAATAGACATATTATATCAAAGCACTCATTTCCCCCCCTCTTATACAGAAACCTAAAGAGTTGGGTATTTTTTTAAAAAACAAATTAGATTTTTTAAATGACCAATCCTTTTCTCAAAATATGATACATATTCTTTCTCATGATTTCCATAATCCAGGGAGTTATTAACCTGAAAAAAAGTGTATTGGCAAAATTGTGGTGAATAATAGAAAACATTACTCTTTAATAACAATATAATATGTATGTCTCTCCATTATTTGTTTAAGAAACATGAAATACATTAATATGCAATCTCTTTGGTTCAACTGAACTGCCAGACATGCTGCTAAATAAGAAATGTGTTGTTGGAAGCAATAACCTTCTGGGTTCAGTTCCAAGTGGGGAAAAGGACACTGGAAACATGGAGGCTGTTTGGGAAGATGGTTTAATGGTGGACAGGACCACATGCCTTGGAGTTCCTGGGCAAAAGGGGGAGAGATGCTGAGAATCCCTTGGTTTTACACCCTCTGTTGGGCCACACCTTAGTGTTTCCAGTTCCTGTGTAAGAAATGTATCCCATTGACTGTCAGACTCCCAGGGGCGGGGGTCTTAACTAACTTTGTAGACTTTGTCTGGACCACACGGCTTCACCTGAATGCTGGCTGATGCAATCTTCCCAGGCCATGTGGTGAGATGAGGGCCATTCTTAATTCCATCACCCAGGGAGCTGCAGGAAGCTGCTTTGTCTTTAAAACATATTTCTCCTTTTGTCATCCAGGGAAATAAAATATTTTCTGCCTTTTAAATATTTCCTAGAATATTTCATTCTTCTAGGAGAGAGGTGGGTGCTAACTTTCTACAGTGTCCTGAAGGACTAAATAATTAATCAAAGCCTATCTATTCATTTTTTATGTGAAGTTGAAACTATGAACATCTATAAAGAGATATATGGTATTCAGCTTTGTTTGGGTATTTTCCCACGTCATTATAGTTGTGCTTTTAAAGTTGTAGCAACGTTTCGGCAGAATCTCATCTGCCATCATCAGGCTTCTGTATAGTTCTGTATAAGAAAACATCTATAAAGAGACTTTCTACAAGGCCTCTACTGATATTATGAATAAAAACACCCTACAATTAGTCAATACATAAGTAGAAAACAGAAAATCAACAAATAACTAAACGTATTCATAATATATTCTTAATAAATCATAAACTAATAAATCAAACTATGTTAGGAATCACTATTTTGATATCATTAGAAAAATGATCTATACTTCCTTAAGAGTAGTAATTACCAAATATCTTACTCTTCAGAAAGATTGAATCTCAGCAAAGGAAATCTGGAAGATGTGCTAAAATTTGAATGCAAAAAAAACAGAACAATAAAAAAATGTGAATCAGAACCCAGAAAGATGGAAAAAAATGTGAAGAATACACAAAGCATACGCAGAGTACAGATTTAAGAACTGTCTTATAACACTCATCAGACATAATCAGAGTGATTGGTGATTAATGCTATTGGGATCTATAGCTATTCCAATATAGAGGGGAAATGGAGGATAACAACCCTTCCATTAAGTGTGTATGACTTAATGGCAGGGTTCTCTTAAAAATTGAGGGAAAAGCTATTTAGGTTGAGTGGTAAACTTCAGGGACAATTATTTTGCAGTCTATTTTTCATTTGTTGCAAATAATTTAACCTGAATCTGAGAACTACTTAACAGTTGAGTAGCAAAAATAAAAGGATACATCTTGATTAAATGATAGATTTAAGGGACATTTGGATCTACAGATCTCAGAATTTGCAATAGACTGGATATTTCCTAATCACTGCACACATTTTACCTACAAACCAATAACCCCCACCTCCTCAGTGGTGAGTGTTGGAAGAATTATCCTTCTGGGTTCAGTTCCAAGTGGGGAAAAAGACACTGGAAACATGGAGGCTGTATGGAAAGATGGTTTAATGGTGGACAGGACCACATGTCTTGGAGCTCCAAAGTGAAAACGACAATCACTTGCTTCAAGGTGAAAAGAAGGGACGGCCAAGATGCTGAGAGACCCTTATATACCCTCGGTTGGGCCCCACCTTAGTGTTTCCTGTTCCTGTGCAAGAAATGTATTCCATTGGCTGTCAGACTCCCAGGGGTGGGGGTCTTAACTAACTTTGTAGACTTTGTCTGGACCACATGGGACCACCTGAGTGTTGGCTGATACAATCTTCCCAGGCCAGGTAGTGAGATGGGTAGAGGCCTTTATTATATAGAACAGTGGCCCCCAACCTTTTTTGTGCCACGGCCCGGTACCGGCATCACAAAATGATCCGCGGCCCGGTACCGGCATCAGCACGCATGACAAGGCAAGGCGAGCTGAGCGACTGGCCAGCCAGCTGTCCCCTGCTTCTCCCCGCCACCTTCAACTCCTCCTTTGTACCTTTGTCGATGGGCTTTGCTTCAGGACGGCTTCGGGGCGGTCACTTGGCTTGCCTTGCCTTGGGTGCTGAAAGAATCCTCGCGCCTTAGTTTCGTTCGAAGCCCCTCCCCTTTCGATGAAACTAAGGCGCGAGGATTCCTTCAGGACCCAAACGCCGCTTTCCAACCGGAAAAGCTCACCCGGAAGCACTTTCTTGTCAAACAAGATGGCGGCGCCCAGCAAACTGGTGCCCCGGTAGGAAATGTTCCACGGACCGGGACCGGGACTGGTACCGGTCCGTGGCCCGGTGGTTGGGGACCCCTGATGTAGAATACTCTGGCCTAGGCCTTAATGCCCAGGGGGGGTGTTGAGTTTCTGCCTCTGTGAGGTGAGTTTCTGCTTTCAGTTTCTACTCTTTTTAGGGGAAATATTCTGCCTTTTTAATATTTCCTAGGATATTTTTCACTTTTCTAGGAGAGGGGTAGGTTCCTACATGAGGATGGTGAGGAATCAGTTTTGTGGAACAGCACTGTGAGCCTTAACCACTTCTGGAGTGCCCTTTGCCTAAGGCATCTGTGTATGGCTTCTCTTTTTGCACCTGGCTGCACCTAGTGAATCTCAGGATTTTACATAGTTTATAACAAAGCAGAGCCTACTAAACCAAAGTCTGCTCATCCTTTGAAAGCAGGACTTACAGGCAATCTGGAGGAACCTTCAGTTTGTCCTTTCCAGGCAGTGAAATACCCAGCTATAAGCGCATGAAGCCCAACAGATCGGGAGAGTCTGAACTCGTCGGAAAATGTGAAAGGACTGTTCTGATTAAAGCGGAGGTTTGGATTTTTAAAAAAATGCTGCCTCGGTGAAAGGAAAATGAGAAGGGTTTATTTTTATTTTTGGCTCTCTTTTACTTACGCGGGTCACAATTCGCGCCTTTAAAAAACAACAACAACCTGCGCACAAGTGAAGCGTATACGGTACCTCTGCCTGCAAACGTGTCAGCACATGTCTTTTTTTTTAGCACACACAACACAGACACACACACCACACACACACGCGGAAGCGCGCGTCTTGCCTTGCGTTCCCTCCCTTCCCTTCCGTTCCCTCCCCTTTCCTCTCCTCGCGCGAGCCCGCCTAGGGTGGCTACTGTGGCAGAGATTGGTGTGTTTTTCTCCATCTGCGTCACATGGCTGCCCCTCCCCCCCTCTTTCCTCGCCCTTCCCTTCCCTATCGCGGCGCGCCACTCAGCTCAGGTCACTTTGACAAGCTCGCGCTCTCCTCTTCCTCTCCTCCTCCTCCTCCTCCTCTTCCTTCGCCGCGCAATTAGCATATTAATCAGCCCAGCGATCGGATTCCGAGTCGGTGGGAGCGCAGGGTCGTCTCGCGCACCGCCAGGCCAACGCAGCCCAGCCCTGGACTCGCCGACGAGCGGAGGGAGAAGCGGCATTGGGCTGCCCCACTTACTGCGGTTGCTGTGCTTCCCGGCGGGGAGGCCCCACAATCGGGGGCGGCCTTGCCCAGCGATTGGGGTCTCTCTCAGAGCGGCGGATGCCAGGACCCGCCGAGCGGGCACGTCGCACCTTTGCTGCGCCAGGCCGGGCATGTGAAGATGTCAGTAGGCTGTGCATGCCCAGGTGAGTCTAGGCGCGCTGAAAAAGAGAAGGGCTGGGGCGTACATCCTTTTTACGAGTCCAGGGACTCTCCTTCCTCCTGCCCCTGCCCGGGCCCCTCTGCAGTTGGGAGCAGGCGGTGGGAAAACCAACCTCGGAGCAATCTTTCTTCTTCCAGGAAAAAGACAAGGGAGAAAGAAAATGGCATTTGGGAATTCAGGTTTCCTTTACAAGCATGAGCGCGGGAATTCGGTTTTCTGGCAGCAGGAGGGCAACCTGGTATCGGTTTGGGGCTGGGGCGCCCGGTGCCTATGCTATTGATCGTTTTGCTTGCGGTTAACTCTGGGTATCGGTTGGGAAAGAAGTCTGGGGTTCCTGAGGGGTTCCCGTCTGGGAGGGGAATATTCGTGAAAGTTACTGTTTTGATGGACGGCAATCTCCGGGAGAAGGAAAGGGGGTCTGGGATACTCGGAGTATGCTGCAGGTAAACTGAAGAGGTTATGGGCAAGCTATATCTATCTTACAAAAATAGGTAAGGGGAGACCTCTCCTCAGTGGGTCCTATTCTCTAGGGCTTCTCTGCATGGGCAGAGCATTGGCCAGGAGTATTTTGTGTTCATAGCAGAAGGATGCAGCTGTGTCAAGTTGGTTTTCTGGCCTCTCCTTCAAGATGGACATTGAAATCTGAAACATTTCTTCTGTTTAGGATTATAAATGCCTGTTATTGAAGGCATGCCAATTCTCAAGGATGTGGTTATTTGCTCTGCTGTGTCAGGGCAAAGCTTCACTCCCTGATGGAGGAGCGGTGTGAAGGGATAGCTCTTTTCATTGCTAAGTTGGCCTTGGTGGCCTGGGAGGGGAGAGATTATGATAAAGTCTGTTAATGTGGAGGATGGACAGGCATCTTCCACCTTTAGGAAATGGAACCTGCATAGCTTTTAAACACGGTTGGCATAGATACAGATTCATCAGAGCTGAGTAGATTATAATGTACTCGGCTCTTTCACATGAAACTTAGAAGGAAATGCTATACTGTTAGGTTAAAAAAAAAAGTCGGCATTTCTCTTCAGTCAAGCTTGATTCCTAGTGACTTTATGGACATGTCTTGATTGTTTGCTTGGCAACAGTGTGGAAGCATTCTGTTGTTGTCTTCTCAATTGAGCAGCCTTGCGATTTCATGGTCATTTCCCATCCAAGTGCCAACCACGGCTAGCATTGCTTAGCTTTCTGAGACAATCCAAGACAGTTGAATATTGGCATTATGTGTTTCTTCCACTGCCCCACAATTTTAAGCTGCCTACAGTATTTTAAACCTCCCACAGTGAGATAGGTGGCAAATAAAATTAATAATAAATAGTACTAGTCTTTGAATGACCTTAACTGTAAAATGTAAAACCATCCTACTTGTGTTTCCTAGACGACATATAAATGTAAAGAAGATTAAATTTAGGATGAGATATGTTCCAAAATTTGGAAATGCAATTCAGGTATTAGTCTTCCTTAGAAACATGGTGATTCCATGCTTCTCTGCTTGGAATAAATGAACTACGCAGAGTACATACATGGATAGGCTCTTTTCAACAGGCAAGTCCTGACATATATGTCAGGTCTCCAGGTATGAGGGATGATGTCCTCTACTGTAGTTTGACAGAGACACGGTTTCTCTCTGTGAGAATTCCTGCAATTCTTGCAAAGCATTCAGCTCCAAGCTGAGATTCTGCCAGCTGTGAAACATCCAGGTAGTATTTCCCAAGCTGTCTGTCTCAGTGCCTCATGTTCCTTGCTCCAGATCTAGGTAAATTCCTTCAATGTGTATAGAGCACCACCACCATTCCTTCCTCCCAGAAAGCCAGAACTGCCTGCCTGCTCTGATGCTGGATATTTGAGTAGCTCACCTCTTTGATTCCGCCATTGCCCCCTACCTGTTGTCTGGCTGAATCTATTCCCTTAGCTTGCAGCAATCCCTGCTTTAAACAAGTCCTTTCCTTTCCTGTTTCCCTTCCCCCACCCCCACTGCCACTACTACCTCCTTGTCCTCCTCCTCCATCTCCCGCTGGAAGCTGCCAGAGCTGCTGCTGCTTCCTCAAGCAGAAAGTCACGTGTTCTCCCTCCAAAGCCAGGCCAAACATTTAAAGCACCAGGCACAGCATGGGCTTCTCCCCCTTCCCCCACCCAACTTCCTTTCACACTTTTCCAGGATTTCACCTCTCCCTCTCCCTCCCCCCTTGCCCATTGACTGAAATGGGGGCTGGCAGGATAGCTCATGGAACCAACATCCTGCTCCCAGGCTGCAGCTTGGCCATACCCGATTTCTCGGAGGGAATTTCACATTCATGTTTGCTCTGTGCGCTTGAGGTTAATTTTTGCTACGTTGCAGCTAAATGCTCACAAATGTCTGTATAGGATAATGCCATTATTGCTATTTTGCTTTTTAGCTGAGCCTTGGGAAGGGTGTAGGGGCTGTGATACAGCCAAGATTTTATTAAATCTCACTTTGCTACAACATTGCATGTGAAACAAACACTGTGTTGTTACTATTCCATGTCCTAAGTTATGATGTAATCATGTTTATGGATAAGGTATTATAATTGTCCTGGGATTCGGAGGGCCTCCTAGGAGAATCAAATCAGCCTGCCAGTTGACTGTGGCCTTTTTAAAAAAAAAATGTAAGGAGTAAACTGCTGGGTTTATATTTTTGTATATGATTTTTCTTCTGAAAATTGAAGCTTTCCTTGTGATTTTGCTCTTGGAGTTCATGACAGACTGTTTATTGGAATGAAGAACAAACAAGCTCGGGTTCTGGCTTTCTGCCAGCTAGAAACATTTAATGAACCTCTCATGTGGCTGCTCTTCTGGGGAGGAGGGGGTGCATTAACTTGGAGGAGTTTCCAGCTGTGGGTGTCTGCCTTTAAAGAGGAAGCAGTGGCATTTATAAGTTATAACAAAAGGGCGGCCTCCATTGGTCATTTCTACATATGGTGTAGCTCTGCATTTCTTCTATTCTCCGAAGGATAAGGCAAAGCGAGTTCCTCATCGTCATTCTTTAGACTGGAGGAAAATGTCTGATCCCAGTATTTGATCTGTTCATTTGTCTTTTGCTTGATAGTTCTCCACTTTCCCAAATTCAGATTAAAAAAAATTTTCCCCAATTTTTAAGGGGAAAAGAATGGCAAAAGTGTATAATGGAGAAGGAGGATATAACTGATTGGAGATGGTGCTGGACATACTATCCCTTTGTCATTGTTCATTCAGTGAAGCTGCTCTGTAGTAGTGTGCATGATGATGATTTTCATGCAGTTGGGGAACTGTAAGGATTTCTACAATTGGACACAATTGAGCAGAAAGTAACTTCAGTTCAAGGGGCTTTCCATGACTAGTATCCTGTAAAACCATTTTAATGGATTGCGCGGGTGAGTCAGGAAAAAGAATCTGCTTGGAAAATAATCAAAATATTTGTTCTCAAGTTTCTAATACGAAAAACTGACTGGCAATTTTGAGTTCATTGTATATCACATGGTTATGTGCTGAATCTATTTTCTAAATGCCTTCATTGATCTATAGGTATCTATTCTATAATATTGGTGGCTCGATTATCTGCTTCCCTAAACATTAATCTACAAGATACAAGCTTGTCTTCTGAGAATAGTAAAATATGGGAATGTCTACCTTGTTGTAAAGGTATAAAAAGAATACTTCCAAACTCAATAAATCTGTGTGTATCTGTAAAGACCTTGATATGCATGTTTTACAAAGTGCCTTTGAAATTCTTCCTCAAAACTTCCCTCTTAGGCACAAACAAAGATTTTGGATTGGATAGATCTTGTATTCTGACCATTGTCTGCCAAGGACCTTTTTTTTTTTTTTTTTACCTTGAGGTAAAACTTACTTTAGCTTTCTGTTAGTGTGTGCTGAGGATTTCCAAGTTAGGATTGGGCTACAAGAGCTTTCCTCTCTTAATGTAAAAGTGTCATATATTCCTGAGAATTAAGATAACTTTCCTCCCAAAGCTTTTCTTATATTTTCACATTCCTCTATAGTTTTATGAATTAGCCTGAATTAATTAACATTCTCTATGAAGTGGGGTGGGTGGATTACAACACATTTGGAAATAAAAGTCTTTAAAGGGTAGAATGGCTAAGAAATACCTTATTACCTTATTTTACATCACACAGAAAAAACCTTTATGGTATTAAGAAACCATTCCTTCTTGTTTGCATTTTCTTCATTGGCAGAGTATTATTACTGTATTTATTCTACATTACTATTAACTTTGTTGTTTACTTGTGATATTTATATTTCTCTTCATGCATTTACTCAAATTTGCTGTTAATAATATATTTAAAAGATATTTAAGAACTCACATCTGCCTGGCTCTGTTAAAATGGATGGATATGAATAACTGAAACTGCTTACCTGTCATGTACTTCTCATTTCCACTATTCACCTGATACAGATTGCAAGATTGCAGGATTAGTAACTCAGTGCAAAGTTCAGTGTGAAAGCACAATGATAAATACATTTTAAAACTACAAAGGAAGAGCAGTGGCTACATTGCACTATTGTGTCCCAATGTGGAGGCATTCTAGATTATTATAGTCCTTTATCCTGACTTTATAATCTCAGACAGAAAATATGACTTTGGAGGCATTACATTTTAAAACTGAATTCCCAGCATTTGCACTGGAAATTATAGCTGAAATCCTTCCCTTCCAAGTCCCACAACCAGTTTCATGCTACCAAACATTCTATCATTCATTTTTCGATGACACATTACAGAAGAAAATAAGGACCAAGGATCTGATCCATTGGTTGTACTGTATTCTGTGAAAGAAATACCAATTCTAAATTATTATAAATATTATCTCTGAATTGCTTTTTGTTCTGTGTTGTCATGATGGATTAGAAGAGAGATCAAGGAATTAAAAGTGGTCCATCTTTTTTTTCCCTCATAGTATTTTTAAAATATACTTGAGCAAGGGAGAGAGAAACTGTAGAGTACTTGATTCAGCACAATAGGAGCTTTAGTAAGTTTCTCTGTAAGACCTTAGAAAATCTACTCTACTTCTAGAGCAGTGATAGGCAAATAGGAACTCTTCAGTTTTGGGGGGCTACAACTGAGTGCTTACAATTGTTTGCCATTATTCATGCTAACTAGAGAAGCTGTAGCTTAAGTCCAGAATACTTGGAGGCCCACCTCACTCCTGCCCAGAAACATATTTAAGATATTCTTTGTTTTCCAATTTTTCAACAAATTCCCCCCACTCCGTTTTTAAGGACCAGAAGCTAAAGTTTGTTTTAAAAGAAAATGAGATTCCCAATCTGAATACGATGCACAATGAATAAGAATTTTCTCCTCCAGTAAGGAACAGACTGAGATGTAATTTTATTTCCTTTTGAATCAGAAACCAGTCTTAAAAGGAAATGCTAGCTTTGTTTATTAAGCTCTTTAAAGGTTGAAATACCCTAGTGATTTATCCCAAAGGTGCTTTTTCAGGAGGTAACTGGACTTTCTCATTTTTTTCCTTTTGGAGATGTTTCGCTTCTGATCCAAGAAGCTTCTTCAGCTTCCTCAGACTGAGGAAGTTCCTGCAAGACTGAGAATGTCTATAGAACAAGTGATCTGTGTAGGTCTGTGTCCCAATGTTCTGAGTGCTACTACTTGAAACTAGTATAAACTACATAATAATTTCTGCTGATACCACTAGCCATGTACAAAATAGGAACCAGTCACTTTTTAACCTGCTTTTGACTTCGACAGACATTCTAGCAAATAAATGACATAGACTCCATTATTGCAATAAATGGATTAGGAAACCACTTTTCCATTTGGAGCTACTAACCAATGTTACAGCTCTGCCAAATAGAAACGAGGGAGACACACAGACAGATCCTTGATGGTGACTTGTAAACGACAAAAATAAAATTTAAAATAGAAAGTATGAGGAGAGTGCCTTTACTTTAATGATGTTCAATGGATAGCTGTACAAACACAAACTTGACTTAGGTTGTTTGAGATGAGACAATATATATTTCCCAATGAAGTGATCCATCTATTTCAGTAGCATGTTTGCAGCCATGACCTGGCTAACTTTTCATGTTGTGCAGCTAAAATTGTCCACTAATTCTAATAAATTCCTCAAATTGCATAGTTTGTACAGCACATTGAATAATAAGTTAATCATATTGGTTTAATTTATATAGCATTCTGAAGCACAATTAGCCAATCATATTTTAGCTTACTATATTGCATAAACTTCATCAACATCAGTGTGTTTATAAGATTTGTGAGAAAAGCACATGAATTAAATTCGGACTTTGTGGAAAACGCAGATAGAAACTTGGGAAATCTGTATTGCTTATGGGTTTGAAAAATCCAGAGAATGTGGGAAAGAGGTACCTGAAAAAAACTGCAAATGAAATTTTCACTGAGCAGTGTTGGGCTTTAGGGTTTAAATACTGGCTGTAAATTCATGAAGAGAGACAAATAATACTGAGTCAAATTTAAGTAAATGCTGATTGTTTAATTTCTCCTAGTAGTGGACATTTGAAAGAGTGCTTGGCAAAACAAAAGGAAGGAGCTTTCTTATTATCCAAGCCACAGGATGGCAGTAGTTGCTGACATGAATTTTTTTTTCTTTCTTTCCTAGTGTCTTTCTCCCCCCTCTGCAAGTTTAGGGACTGTCAACTGAATGTTGATCTATTGGTTGCAACAGGAATTGACTGATCAGCTTCTTGCCTGAGCCTGATATCCGGGCTGAAAGAGGGACAAAGTCACCCAGCCAACAACTTGCATGTCTAAGGCAATACTAGTTTCCTGGTTTCTAGCCTGGTGTCTTAACCACTACTAGACCAAACTAGCTCTCATCAGATGCTGATAGGAATTGTTGCCCAGAAAAAGGAGATAGGACTTTGCTGCCTGCGATAGCCAGATTAGAAAAGCAGTAGAATGAGGATGGAGACAGTAGGAGGTAAATGGAGGCAGGAACAGTAAATATCCATCGGTGATGGTTGGTGGGAGATGAGAGAGCTATATTGGCTATGTGTGTGGCTTTTCCTGCGTATGTTCAGAACTGGAGCAGGAGTTAATTGGGAACTGTCACATGCTGGGTGCATGTGAAACCCTGCCAGCCAGACTGCAGCAACTCCGCTCTACTCTGCCGCTTGGCTGCCTAGGGGATTCACCAGCCAATCACCTCCAAGAGAAATACAAAAGAGCCTCCTTGCTGCCAGCCTGGGGCTCACTCAGCACCGCCTGGGCATGCACTCGTCCTGGGAATAGAGAGGGGATGAGCAAGGCTGGGGGAGGGGGGCCTGCAGGAGGCAGGAAGTGCTTCCTATTGGGACAGGCTAAAGCTGCAGCAAACTGGAATTCCCCTTTACCATCCAGCTGGTTTTCTTGCAATCACTCAAGATTGTTTTCTGCTGAAAGAGGCTGATTCTAAACAAACTCTCAGGTCCCTTCTCGACCTAACCATCTGCCTTTCATATTTGAAAAGAACTTTCCTCCCCTCAAGAGTCATATCTGCAAAGATAAACTGACCTCTGAAAACCTATGCTGGAGCAGCTGGAAGAGGCAATTGCAGTAGGAAAATGGCAAAAGATGAAAGAGACTAAAAACATCTCCTTTCTCACTAGTCTCAATTTCTGACCCTCCAAAGGAGGTTTACTAGCTCAAGATTAAGTTTATTTCTTGTTGGAGGGAGGGCTAAGGAAGACATGCAAACAATAATGGGAAATGTTTGGGTTTAAAAAATCTGGTATAACAATAGATACAATAAGAAAACCTTATGCATGAGAACAAAACATCGTTCACATTGCATTACACTACAAGCTACTTTTTATTATTATTTTATTTGGGATACAACAGTTAGTTCACATATGGCATGAAGCCATACAATTAAGCTGAGTGGGCAGCTTTCCCAGGATTGGAGGCTGCAATTTGCGTCTCCAATCAGCATGAAGGTCAAAGTTGATGTCACTAGTAAGAAAGGTACCCCATTTTTAGCCTTGGGGGAATTAAGGGTAGGGATAGAGACAGGAATCACTGGGAGACAAATTGTTCCCACCCCTACATTAAAAAAAACTCTCTGAGGTGTTAAAGAGTATGGTCCAAATCACTGCTAGATTTTTGCAATTTCATTCTGGACTCTTTGGGGAGGGATATATGAGTGGAAATTGAAACAGTTTGCCTCCTAGTGGCTTTTTGTTCCCAATATCTTTAAGAAATAAAAAAGAAATGTGCCGCTGAAGTCAGCCATTTTGCCACCTTTATTCTGACCCCTTTCTAAGCTTATCAACCTCTCTCTTGAATGTGATTCATCCAAATTCTTTTCCCTCTGGCATCCATACTTATCTTGTGCTTTTTTAGACTTCCTGACCAGGAATTTTTAATTCCCACTAACTGCCAATCTACAACAATGAAACACATTTTTAAATTTATTTTCATGTATCCTGCACTTTTTTGTGTTCTTTGTCACCTAATTTTTTCTGATTGCATGGTGTTTACATATTTTCTAAAACTATCACAAAATCTCCCCGTGCAATTATATTTTAAGGAAGCACATGACATACTGTAATACGAGGTAATTCAGGTTTCCACTGAAATACCACCAAGCATTAAAAGGTCTTGATTAAGATGTGCTAATTAATTAGCTGATTAGAACAATGTAATCTATAAGGTTGAAAGCAGAATAAATTTAGGAGGTTGGATCCTTTTTGATCTAGGACCCTCATAGGGAACTTTAACATAGAGGTGAGAGGAAGTATCAACTTGTAGAATTGATTACAATAATATTCTAAATGTTGCTTCACCTACTATGTTTTCAAATATTTACTTGAATCCCAGATATTGCTGAACTTCATTCACTACTTTATACAACTTTTTCATTGATTGGCATTTTCCATCATTCATGGTTAAAGAGAAAATAAGATTCTTGTTTCATGTCATTCTTAAGCTTAGCAATCTTAAGGATGTTACCAGAAATTATACAGTAGTATATGTTTCTGGTTCTTTGCAAAATGTGCTTTGAAGTCATATTTCTATGAAGCGTTTGTCATGCAATAATTCTGACTGAAGTGTTATCACAAACTCTATTAGTCCTGCTTTCTAGGTAGGATATGCCAGACAACTGAATTTAAGTAATCAGTTACTGTAGGTATTGCAAGTGTATGGGGGCACTGCAGGGTATGTTTCATCTTAACAAAAAAACTTTTAAGCTGCCAGAAAAATTAAGGAAATTTAGCTATGTATGAGTAAAGAAAGTGGGGAGGAAAATCTGAAATTGGCATAAAATCAAGAATTTAGTGCTGAACTGATAGCCTGCTGCATCCATATTTACATTGTGAAACTGGAAGGTTACTTATCCTCTGTGTGTTTCTTTTACAAATGGCATATGTAAAAGACCACGTTTAAGCCATAATCATTATCTCTGCACTGCATAGATATTCTTTCATTCTAATAACTCTGACTAAAATGCAAATAAAAATGGTCTACTTAACAGAAATGTATTGTCCTACACCAAAATATTATATAGAAATAAGAACGAGAATTGTTACTCTGTAGCAATTAAGTGCTCTCAAAAAGCAACAATATTTTCCCTTTTTTCTAGCTGCATAATGAACAAGAAATTTCTTTTCAGTTGTTTACTCTGAGAGAAAGAGAATGCTATTCACCTCCTGCTATGGGAAAATGTAGTATATAGTGTTTCAATACATATAGTAATATTGAGCATAGAAACTGTGTTGGCTTGAACTACAACTATTACATTAAGCAGTCCAGAACAGTTCAGAAGCAGTGATGCCCAGCAACTATAAAAGTATAATTCCATCTTTAGAATATTTCTTTGCTGGATTTTTCCACTTCACCTTAAAATATTTGGTATAGTAGTTGATGAGAAAACAATCAGAATAGAGTTGGAAGTGACCTTGGAGGTCTTCTAGTCCAACCCTCTGCTCAAGCAGGAGACCCCATACAATTTGAGACAAGACTCTTCTTAAAAATCTCCTGTGATGAAGCACCCAAAACTTTTGAAGGCAAGCTGTTCCACTGGTTAATTGTTCTGTCAGGAAATTTCTCTGTAGTTGTAGGTTAGTTCTCTCCTTGATGAGTTTCCATCCGTTGCTTCTTGACTTCAGTTGCTTTGAAGAATAGGTTGATTCCCTCTTTTTTGTGGCAACCCCTTTGATATTGGAACATTATCATGCCACGCCTAGTCTATCTTTTCATTGAACTAGACACTCCCAATTCCTGCAACCATTCACATGTCTCAGCTGCTCTTTGGGTCAACCGCACCATTGAACCAGATGCTACCCATTCTATACATGTATATATGATTTTTCTTGTCTAAATGTAGAATCTTACTTTTATCACCATTGAATTTCATTTTGTTAGATACAGCACAGTGTTTAAGTCTGTCAAAATTCTTCTCTATCTCAAGCCTATTTTCTGGAGTGTTGGCTATTCCTGCCAGCTTGGTGTCATTTGAAAATTTGATGAGTTTTCCTTCTATACCCTCATTTAAATGATTTATGAAGATATTGAAGAGCACTGGGAAACAGGGTGCTGGAATAAATTTCCTTCAATTCTTATGATTTGAGAGGGTGACTTGAGATTTCAAAAATTTGTCCTGTAATGCTGATATTATATAGATCAGGAGTTTCCAAACTTGGCAACTTTAAGACTTGTGGACTTCAACTCCCTGAATTCCACAACCAGCCATGTATGTTAAAGTTGCCAAGTTTGGAGATCCTTGATATAGGTATTAATAGTACTGTGTAATGCATTGTCAATAGAATGCTAGAAAAAGATTCCTTATTTTAACAATAACAGTTTAGTGACTGGGTGAGAGATATAAAGAGTTCAGCAAAAAAAATTAAGTTTCCTTTTTAATGCAAGAACAAATATTGGTCTCCTGTTTATACAGTATTGTACTGTTTGGACATTAACATCATCTTATTATTTGATGGGATTTGGGAAATGGGCTAGCAGGATCACAGACCTGACAGTAGTGCAAACTGAGGATTTTATATGTATGCATGTAATTTTGGGCAAAGAAAAAAATATGGCAAGAAGAAAATCAAGCCTACTCTTCAATTTTTTTGCATAAAGAAAATGGGACTTATAGGAAAGGTTCTTATCAGACAGCTGCAGGAGAACTTGTGGTTACCTTCAGTTGATGGGACTTTGGGAGAGGTTGAATAATAGCTCCTTATTCATCTTCTTGGGAGAAAAAAATATTACTCATTTATGTTGTGTGACATAGATATTTTATTGATTTATTTGATTTATATCCTGCTTATCATTCAGGAGGTAAAAATGGACTACATAGTACTCTCTCCTCCTATTTCTCCCCACAGTATTAACTCCATGAAGTAGGTTGGACTGAGAGCTTTACTGGCTCAAAGACACTCATTGAGCCTCTGTGGCTGAAGAGATGGACTAGGGTCTCCTTGCTCCAACTCCCAACACCAATGCATTATCCTGGTTTTCTTAAAGTCAGAAGATGGATGGGGGCAAGGTTAGATTATTAAGGTGTCCTCAGTGAAACAAACCTACTTCAAGTGCATTTGTTAATGAAAAGTGGCTACTATGCCATGGTAGTGTTATTAGAAAAAAAAGCAGTCCTTCCCTATTAAGATGCTTTCTAGATAGGTCGAATGGGGACTCCTATGTTAGGCCAACATAAGGGCTATGAGTGCTAGTAATTATGAAGGCTCTTTAGCAATAACAATTATGTGGGAGGCACCCAATATAGAGAAAAAAATTAGGTGAACCTCCTGCTGCCCAAAGGATGTATTGAGAGATCAATTTTATGCATCAGTATGTATTCCTTGGGAAATGACTACTGAATCTGGGTAATATCTTGAAATCTAGATTCAAATGTATATGCTTAGGAAACCAGTTACCTTTGCAATTATGTAAAATATGAAAAAAATATGAAAAAGCAACTATGCAGATCCTATACATGTTTTACCTCTCTCAGAGCTCAGGTGCTCAAACATGTAGATTGAAGCACAGATCACAAAGGTTCATACTCAGGAGATACAAATTGCTCTATTATTTGCAGAATACCTAGTATTTATGAATGCCTACAGTTAATATGTAACACCCATATATTTGCATAAATACCCAAATGCAAATGTTTATTAACACATACACAATAGCTCAAACACATTCTTTCCCCCATATCCTCCATTAGCTCTAGCATCTGGGCTTCTGGGGGAATGTTGAATGCACTAAGAAGGCAGTTTCTCCTGCCAGCTCTTTCCCAGGAGGACAGTATAGTCCAATCCGGATTGGTTTACAGTCCCTGTTGGGATCTTGCCTAGTTAAATAGAGAGTTCCCTACTGAGTAGGCATTCTTCATTTTTAATCCCCCAGCCCTGTGTCCAAGCAAGGAGTACTTTGCAAGTTCTAATCTTAGTGCTGCAGATGCTACTACTCCCTGATGAGTTTGGTGTTGTTGTCTGATAACATTTCCTGACTAACTTGGAATTCACAAACTGCCTGCTTGTACAAGGGCTCAGCAGCAGATACCAGGCTTCTTACCAAAGAGCATCCATTGTGTCATAGGGATCTAGCTAAGGTTTCCTGTTGCAAACATACGACTGTGTTTTCACTTTCTCTTTTCATAGTAGAGTTAATTAGAAATGCAGCAAAATTGATTAGTAGCTTTAGAAGTAATGTAAATTATTCTCAGCAGAGAAACCACATCAGCTGAAAGCCTGAAACCCATTGTGATGTATCTTTAGAAAGTGACCTTAGAAAGCAGTATAACAAGCAGCAAAGATTGGGAGATTTTGGAATGGACATCACATAGCACACCCGGGAAAATTGCTGATGCCATCAGTTCTACATATATGCATACTATGCAACTTCTGCCATTATCCCATCAAGGAACAATGGTACTTAGATATACACAAATAATTCTCTTCCTGTCCAGCATCTACAACTATGCAGTCCTTCACAGAGTGGGTGGATTAAGCTGAGCTGCTACCATTACCATATATATCTCCTTGCAACGGGCTAACTATTGTGGATCTCAGATCATAACTCTTATCTGGCAACCTGTGATTGTCAACTCATAAAATGTTTCTATGGTCTTTTTAGAGTTGCCAGTGATACTGTAGCAAAAGTAGCTATAGTTTTAATATTTAATAATATTTAACTAATACTTTAGTTAAATAATATTTAATGACCATGTGTTTACTTGATGACTGCTATGTAAAAAGCCAGAAAACTACTTCCAGTCATATGGGTGCCTCGACTTTTGACCATAATGACTGTAATTCCAGTTGTAAGTTGAAGACTATTTGTATCTTGAAAGGGCCAGAATGGAGAATGGGAAGGACTGGGCTATTATGTGTTATAGGTCTCTGAGCAACAACTGAGATAGATATATTTGTAAAAGTTTCTTCAGACTCTTTAACTATAGTTTAATTCAACCATAGTTTACCTGTTCCATTTTGCTGTATCTAAACTACCATATTGATTGAAATAGTGTAACATGCTTGGTATACTATAGTTAGCTAGCTTGTGATTCAGTGGGTTAGAAGAATGCGAACTTTTAAAAACAGGCCTGTATATGACATTGTTGGCTGGTTTCATGAGTTATAAAATTCTTGTCTTTTCAGTAATTCTTTTTGCCTCTTTCTTGCTAGAAATGGGATTCCCAATGCATTGAAGTAGTACAAAAGCAACAAGTTAAGGAAATGCAGAAATGATATGTTTTCCAAAAGCCATAGAAGTGTGTTGTACAAGTAGTACATGGTCTTGCAAAATACCTTCAGGGTATATACAGTATTTTTTCTGTAGCCTTTTCTAGATTATCCTGGCACACTATTCTAAAACCACATGAACTTTCTTTTCCCTAGCATTGTGCATGAAGGGAAAATGTGTGTAGCTCCATGAATAAAGCAAAGTCCACTGTCCTTTGGAACTTCAATTTGACCATTCTGGATGGGTCGGGGTTTGGACAAAGCACAGTCTGTATCATTTAAGCTGATTCAGATTTCAGCAGCAAATCCAGAAGAACTTTAACAACCTCTTGTCCCTCTTCTTCCACATGGCCTGGACGCAGCTTCACTGCTGATTTTTCCAGCTCCTTCCTTTATTCTCCTTGACCTATCACTGTACTTGAATTCATCATGGCATTCTCACTTGGACTTTCTTGTACCTTCCTTACCTGCTGCTACCACTTTGCATCTAACTGCCAAATTGACTGTACTTCTGGACTACCGTATTGTGTCCTTTCTTTTTCTCCTGCACTTACCCAACAGATGGGGTTTACTCTCCCTTTGCTATGTGCCTTCTTTCCCCTTTGTTCCTACCCCTATGTGCACAACAACCTGCTGCATTTTTCACAGCAATATGCTGTTGGCTTTGCTTGTCCTTGCTGCATCCCAGTCATGTTCATGATCATGTTCAGACAAACCATATTTCTTTCACTCTGTGCACGGGCCGTTCCGTACTGACTGATCATGCATGGAATATTCCATGTCCATAGTACTTTGTATATCCGTGGTTTTTATCATGTACTCCAGGGGTAGTCAACCTTTTTATACCTACCACCCACTTTTGTATCTCTGTTAGTAGTAAAATTTTCTCTAACCGCCCACTGGTTCCACAGTAATGGTGATTTATAAAGTAGGGGACAAAACCCCTACCGCCCACCATGAAAGCTGGAACACCCACTAGTGGGTGGTAGGGACCAGGTTGACTACCACTGATGTACTTCATTGTTTAATTATAAAAAACATCGAGTTGGGCTTTTAAGCTATCAAGTTCATGTTCAACAGCTGCATGCAGCAATTGCTGCATTCAGTCCTTCATGCCCTTGTCATCTTTCATTTGGATTACTGCAACACTCTCTACATGGGGCTACCCATGAAGAGTATTTGGAAGCTACAATTGGCCCAGAAGGGGCGTTGGTTCTTGCCTGATACGCTTCTTTTCGTAGAGCTGTTGAGAGTGTCCAGGTTGGGAGGAGCTCCAGTCTCGGCTCTCACAGGCTGAGCTTGAGATTGAGGCACGCCTCTCACCATCACGTGGTCCTCCGGGCGCGCCCCAGTTTTGCGAAGACGAGAAGGAAGGTCCTGTTCTCATCTTACTCAGGAAAAAAATATTAGTTTGCTCGGTCGAACAGCAGGGTTTCCCACCAGACGGCCTACGGGTGGGGCTGGACACTCTCAACAGCTCTACGAAAGAAGCGTATCAGGCAAGAACCAACGCCCCTTTTCCATAGAGCTGTCTCGAGTGTCCAGGTTGGGACATACCAAAGCTTGGCTAGTCCTGCGGGCGGGCTCCCGTCTGGAATGGGACCTCTCCTGGAACCCTGATGACCCGCTGGAGGGCACGCCCAACAGGAGAACCCCTCGGAGGTTGGAATGCCTCAACGAGAGGGCCTGATGGAGACAGGGCTGTCTAAAGGTAGCCCTGCCGGGATGCCACGGATGCTTACTGAGACCGTGGGGCAAGGAGACTAGGTAGAGCGGCCAAAACCTTGTTAGGGACCCGCACGCAGGAGCCCGGGCAGAGGCGAGGATGGAAGTTCCCCTGAGAAGACCTAGCCAGAGTGAGGGGAGGCGCCCTCAATAACCGGAGGGTCACCGTTGCGAGGGTGGCGATGGGACGCCCTAGGGTGTTATGGGATAGACCCTGTTGGGAACCCCCTGAGAGAACTCCAGGTCAGAGTGATGGAGGGGAGACGTAAGGAGTTCCCGAACTGTGACCTGTGCTAGTGGGGACCAAGTTTGGTTCCGCCCAGAGCGAGGCGGTCGGCCCTGCTCAAGAGCCAACTGACCGAGGACCGCCCCAGAGGAACTAAGGGTAGTAGTGAGGACCAGGGCAAGGGGTCCGTGTATCTGGATTATGAGGCTGTGGGCCGGGGGCCCAGAGAAGGAACCCCAGCTAACATGGGGTGGGGATAAATGTGTTGCCGGCCAGATGCCCTGGGGCAAGGTGAGGAGGACAAGGGTGCTCCAGACTATGAGCCTGCGTCCGGGAGCCGTATGGTCTACCGGGAGTCTTGGTATGGAGAGGTAAGGCAGATATGAGGATTAGGCTTCCCCAACGGTTTGGGCAAGGCTGAAGAGAAAGAGATTTTGCAGGAGTTAAGTGTCAGAGTGGAGCCAGACTAGGCGAGAAGCCTGAAGAGGATTGGCTTTCTCGCTCTCCTTCTCCTCGTTTTATACTTGTTTCTTTCTTTCTTTCTTTCTTTTTTTTTGGGGGAGGGGCAGCCACCTGGGGGCGACTGCATTATCGGGAACGCATTTGAACGAACCTCTCCCGGATCCCCGGGAGGGCTTCCTGGACGAGGTGCCTCCGGACCTGTCTGGTTCCGATCAGTCAGGAGGCCTGTAGGGAGATGATTGGTAGTACCTGGGGAAGGAGGAAGAGCGGGAAGAACCTTGGCGAGAAGAGGGAGAGGAACCTCTGAAATCAGACCTCCTAGCAAGAGAAGGGAGATATTTGCGCTTGTTGCGGGTCTCGGCCAGGAATGGGTCGAGAACCGGTCCAAATAGCTTCCCCCAGAGATGGGGCTGATGCTAGCTTAGCCTTGTTTTTACGTCCGCTTGCCAGTGGCGGAGCCAGAGAAGGCGACGGGCAGTGACCTGGGACGAGATGGCCCTGGTGGAGAATTTTGCAGCCTGGAAGGTGGCGTCTGCAGAGAACTTCGGCTGCGGCCAGGATCTTGGCAATATCCTGGTGCGCTCTGAGATTAGCTGCGGGGACGTGCTGCTTGAGCTGCTGGAGCCACTTGATGGAGGTTCTGGTGAAAAAGACGCGCCGTGGAGGCCCTGACCGCCCAGGCATCAGAGAGATGAGCGCGGCGCAGGGCCAGTTCAGCTGCGTTTGTCCTCGGGCTGGAGAGCTTCGAGGGACTCGCTGGGAGTTGAGCGGGAGGCCAGACCTACTACGGGCTGCGTCCACAGGGCGGGGATCGAGCAAGGTAGAGAACTGCGGTTCAAGATGAAAAACCGCTTGTCCTGGGCGTTGGGGGGGAGAGGCCCCAGGAGGCTAGCTGCCTTGAGACCATGTCAGAGAATATGGGTGGGACAGGAATCACTTCGGTTCCACCACAGGCTGGGAGAAAATGGAGTCGGGAGGAACCCCGATGCCGCTGGGTTGGGTGGGGGGAGGGTTCAGGCCCGAGGTATTCCTGGCCTTGAACAGGAGGGACCCAAATAGATGTGGTTTAAACAGCCCCAGAAACGCGGGCTGGCCTGGAGAGAGGCCGTCCTCCGACATGTCCCCTTCTGGGGGCCTGCTCCGAGAGGAGTTCACTGTCTACGACAGACCCCACCGAGATCCTCCTCGTCCCCAAAGAGGGTAGGGTCCCGAGTTCCTGGGCCTCCATCTCCTCCATCTCCAAGGGCAGGGTCAAGTCCCGTGGAGAGCTACCTGACCATGCGAAGTTGCTGATCCTCGAGCCTCAGGGGCCTCAGGCCTAGGGGCCAGACCGGTCAGCTGCTGAAACTGTTGTGCTATCCCGTGCCGGATGGCCAGCTCCATCGCTCGTTTGAGATTTTCGGGGATTTCCACCGTGGGGGTGGGTGAGGCTCCTCCGGGCGCAGACCTGCAGCCGGGGGGAAGGTGCCTCAGGGGCCTGTCCAGGCTGCGATGAAGAGGCAGAAGCAGGGGAGGAGGGAGGATGGGTGGAGGTAGAGGGGGATTGGAAGGGTCCAGAGGCACAGAGCTTGACTCCTAGAGCGTCTGTCAATCTCCTTTTCAAGGGCCCTGTGTCGCCTAAGGGCATCCCTTTGAGAGGCTTTGGATGTTTCCTGTGCTTGTTTGCGCAGGTGGTGAGACTTAGCCTTGGCCTTCAGTGAAGTGCCACGAGATGCATTGTCGTCTGCCATCTGGAGAGGAGAAAGGAGGAAAAGTTCTTGATTAACGTGAGGTGATTAACAAGGCTGGACACAGCCTAAGCAGGGGCCGGAAACCCAGTACTCGTTCCGCACCCCCTAGGTCAAGGGCAACAGAGGTGCTTTGCACGTTGTTGAGAAGTAGGGCCTAGCCCAGAAGCCAATTGCCAAAGATGGACGCTAAAAAAAACGCCCCTGCCGGGCGGACCGGGAAGGGGATGGCGGAGCTGCTACCTCCCTTGCTGGGAGAGACTGTGTAGCCAGTAGACTCCTATATCTAGAGGAGTACCAAGGCAGGATTGCAAGGTACCAGCAGGGATTTGGACATTCCAAGGATCTGCCCAGGAATCAAAACACAATGCGGCCTGCAGGTAGGCCTCGAGCAGTGGCAGGCGTCCCTGGGGCTACCAACCAAAAATTTTAAAGTAAAGTGCCATCACGGGTCCTCGGACAGTTGCACATTTGGATGCGGCTCTACGTAGAGGCCGGGGATCCTAGCGCACGTTTCGCACCCCCTTTTGATCAAAAATTTTTTTTTTTTTTTTTTTTTTTTTTGTATTTAAAATAGGAGGCTGTTGCACAGCAGGGCCTAGCCCAGAAGCCAATTAGCCAAAAGTTGAACGCCAGGCAGCTACCCTGCCGGACGGACCGGGGAAGGGGATGGCAGAGCTGCTAACTCGCCTGCTGGGGAAGGGCTACAGGGACAACTAACCCTGGTTAGCCTGATGGAAACTAAGCGCAAACAGGCAAGGATATAGGCAGTCCGGAGTCTGCCTATAAAACATTAAGAAAAACCCTGTTATAGGCCTCTGAAAAATGGCGCCCGGCCATGCGGCCACACACAAGATGGCGGCGACTCCTGCCACTCCCAAGATGGCTGACACCACAGGGAGCCCAAAATGGAGGGCGCAATGACGAGGCAATCCCCAGCGGCGGCTATCACCCAGGAGAAGTTAAAAGGCCGGAGGCCACAAAGAAGTACCTGGGAGAGGCAGGAAGCATCTCCCTGGGTTAGAGGGCGTTCGTGGGGAAACGCCAAAGAACAAAACCAGGCAGGAAAGAAACGATGCAGCTTCGCACAGAGCGAAAAGGCAGCAATCGGAGGGGGGCAGCGCTCGAGCGCTGGATTCTCCCTTAAAGGATAGTGAAACAATTCCCCTTAGAAGAAAAAGGCTCCCTAGGGAGCTCAAACCTCAGTTTCCTGCGCTGTCTGAGAGTCCAAGTTGATCAAAAAAAGAAAACACGAGGTGCTAGAACGACCAGGAGCAAAAAGAAAACCAGCCTGACTGCCACGAGGCTGAGCAAAAAACTGGGGCGCGCCCGGAGGACCACGTGATGGTGAGAGGCGTGCCTCAATCTCAAGCTCAGCCTGTGAGAGCCGAGACTGGAGCTCCTCCCAACCTGGACACTCGAGACAGCTCTATGGAAAATGCAGTGGCACAATCCGTTCTATAAGTACTAGGGTGGCATATGTAACAGCAGTGTTGGGCGAACTGCACCGGCTGCTATCTGCTTCCAGTTCCAATTCAAGGTGTTGGTTCAGAACCATCTGAGGAACTACCTTGGCCCAAAGGAATTGTCCTGTCCCATTCCATCCCACTTGTTCTGGCAGGAAGGGTCCACTGCATATCCCATCAGCCAAGAATTTTGGCTTGCGGGTGTGTAGGAGGAGAAGAGCCTTTTCTGCCATGGTCTCTCCCCCACCCCTTTGAGCATCTGGCCACTAAAAGTGAGATCTGACCTTCTATTTACCTGACCTCTTCGGGAAGAGCTGTAAATACCTGACTCTGCTGGTTGCTTTGCGGCCCAATGAAGAAGCTGTAGAATTGTTAGTTTTTTTTTGGTGCAGTGACAAAGAAGACACCACTGCTGTTCTGCCCCAGTCATTATTTAACCTATTGAAATTTTAATCTGTTTTATATTTATAATTGATTTTATATTCCTATTTTTAAATTATGTTTAAGCCATCCAGAATTATCTCAAATCGAAAGATGGGTGGCATATAAATTCAATCAATTAAGAGTAATTCCTGGCAGATGACTAACTAGTATTTGGCTGAATATATTCAGTTAAGGGGAATCTACAATCTCCCTGAACAATGTGTTCCTCTTTTGTACTGCTCTTACCTATAGTGTGTTTCATGTAACTTAAATTCATTTATTCTGAATCCTGTACTCTAAAATAATGAAGAATAGGTTGGGGCCTTCTCCTGGGTAATTTCCTTTTAGATATTTGAAGAATTGTATCATCTTTCCCTTCTCTCTGGTCTTATCAAAGGAAAATATTCCCACTTTATTCACTCTCTTGTTCATAGTTTGTAATCTCTTGATCCTCCTAGTGGCCCTTTTGTGATTCTGTTCTAACTTATCTGAAACTTTTAAAAAATGTATGCAAATCTGGACACAGTGTTCAAATGAAGTATGATGAATATTACAGTCTTACTTCCTATTATTTGGAAGTTATAATTCTGCTAATACAGCCAGAAATTGTGTTTCATAATTGTTTATTTATTTAAAAGATTTATATGACCAGTCATCTTAAACAACTCTGGAAAACTTACAATTATAAAATCAATAAATACATAAAAGCATAAAACATGAAAACAATAAAAAATAATAAACAAAAACACTCTGCCATATCCATTTGCCTTGGGATGCCTCACAAAAAGGCTTGGTTCTCTCCTCCCCTGTCTTCTACCCACACCATCCCAGAACCTCAGTAGAAAGCCAGGCCTTAATGGCCTTCTGAAAGGCTAGAACGGGTCTATCAAATTGCTTCCACAATATAGGAGCAGCCACAAAAGGTACCCTTTGAAGTCCTGCTAGATGGCAAGATTTCAGGGAGAGGACCTGGTGCATGCACATCCTATCTGATTTAGTGGAATGGGTGAATATTCTTAGGGAAAGGCAGTCCTGCAAGTAGTCGGGTCCTGTGCCAGGTAGCGCATTTCCAGTACCTTGAATTGCCCCCAGAAAAAAAGTGGAAGCCAGTGTAGCTGACACAACAAAGGTGTAATTTGGATAAGTAACCAATACTGTATATGCTGCTATGTTATGCACTAGCTGTAACTTCTGAGTAGTCTTCAACGGCAGCACCAGGTAAAGTGCATTGCATTAATCCAGCCTGAAGTTGGCTTAAGATGCGATTGATTGTGAGCAAGGCTTCCTGGTTCAGGAAAGAGCGCAACTGGTGCACAAGATGAATCCCTAGCCATGGCTGCTATCTGCTCATCAAGTAGGAGCCCTGAGTCCAGAAGGACCAAGTCTCTCAGACTTGCAAGATTCTGTAGACTTATAGTAAAATAGAATTAGTCCAGTTTGTTGTTCTTCCTGACTAGCTTACCTGAGAGGGCTGACAACAGTCTTGCAAATCTGAAAGTACAAACTTCCTGACATCACTTTTAACTGCTTGATCTATTAGGGTGGATTCTTAAGTTTCTTTCTCTGACAATTAAACCTCTGGGAATTCCTGCCTCTCTTTCTGGTTATTTCCTGGGCAGCATCTCCATGTGTTTCACAACTCCCTGTACTGATGTGCTCTTATAATTAATATATTGAAGTTGGACTTGGGAGACCCGGCTGCAAGTCCAAACTTCATTTTAGAGCAGGGGTCTCCAACCATTTGGACCTCAGGGACCACCAAATTCATAATTTTAAATCCCGCGGACCAATAATATGAATCTAGCATGTTGCTCGCTGAAGTGCCTGAACCCACTGATGGGATGGGGTCCTTCAGGCACTTAGCTTGGCTGCCTGTTTCTGCAACCTTAAATACTCAAAGAGTCATTTGGACCCATTTCCCACCGAAAACAAAACATGGGAGCTCTCCTCTCTCTCCCCCTCCCTCCCTCCCACCCCCACCCCCCCTCTCTCTTATATCTCTTACTCTTTCCCCCTCTTTCTCCCTTTCTCCTTCTTTCTCTCTCTCTCTCTGTCTTGTCTCTCTTTTTCTGTATTTCTCTCTCTCTCTCTCTCTGCATTTCTCCCTCCTCTTCTCTCTCTGCCTTGTCTCTCTCTCTCTCTTTCCCTCTTTCCCCCTTCCCTCTCTCTCTCTCTCTGTGTCTTGTCTCACTCTCTTTCTCCCTCTTTCCCCCTCTCTCCCTGTCTTCTCTCTCTTTCTTTCTTTCTCCTTCCCTCTCTGTCTTGTCTCTCTCTCCCTCTCCCTCTTTCCCTATCTCTCTCTCTCTCTCTTTCTCCCTTCCTCTTTCTCTGTATATGTCTCTTCCTTCCCTGTCTCTCTGTCCCCAGGGGAGGGGAGAAAGGAACCTCTGAACTGGTGCTGAGTGGTGGGAATCTGATGTCCAGAGGCTGACGAGCCACATGCTGAAGACCAGATGGCTGGCGGGGAGGTGGGACAATCCTGTAGTCTCCCTAGCAAACCCGTGTCATGGCTGATGCCCCCGTGCATCGAGGAGGCTGAGCAGCAGCGGGAAGAGCGCAGACCTCTTGAGCTGCAGGAAGCAGTTGCCAGCAATACCCTCAGGTGAAGATGTTGAGGGGGGGGTTCAACCCCTCCCCTCAGGAGCCACAAAGCACTCACCACCCCTCTAGAAGCTGCCAAGCTGCCTCCTTCTCGCTGAGTGTATGAGCGCTTCTGGCAAGGAAGATAAGCACTGCAGGAGAAGGCTTGGTGCTGACAGAGGAGCGGCAAGTGCTTTGTCGCTCCTGAGGGGAGGGGCGCGGGAGATTGCACCCTCCCCTTGCAGGCCAGGGAACACCCAGGAAGGACCCTGGTACCACAAGCTCCCATGCGCTACCCTCCCTCCCCGCGCGCATCAGTCCATCTGCAGCCAGTATCACCCTTGTTGCAGACACGAATGCACTTTGGACCACCAAAATTTTCTCACGGACCACCAGTGGTCTGTGGACCACCAGTTGGCAATCTCTGTGTTAGAGCTCACAGGGTGATTTTGGGGTGAGTCATTTTCTTGGCTCAATCTATTTCACAGGAATCTTATGAAGATAACATTAGAGAGGAACCCTTTCCCCTTCAAATGCTAGTTTGAGCTTTCAGAGAAAAGGTGGGATATAAATATAATAAGTTAAATTCAGCAAAACACAGAAATTGCAAAGACCTATCATGATAATATCTTATAAAACTAGTTGATAGTTATTTATGACTATCAATTTAAATGTGACAGGAAATCACAGAATTCAGAGCAGATTTTAATGAATGAGTTTAAGGAGCAAAGAAATAAAAATCAAGACTTCCAAGTCTTTAGATGGGACATGGTTTGCCACTTGATGCCTGGCCATTCTTTTGAAAAAAAAAAGTATATAAAAGAGTATAAAAAATAATCAAAATCACTTAATATTATTGAGGCTGCATATTTTGTTGTGTTATTCAGTTTTGAAAAAATGTAGTTCTGACATTTTGCTTTAGAAAAGAAATGAGATCAGAACTACTTCAGTCCCTTTAGTTAAGCATGCCTTACATAACAATACAAATGTTTGGGTAAATCCATCTGGAGATAAAGCTGTTTGTGAATGTGATCCTTCACTGAGTCTCTGCTTAAAAAAAAGAAAAAAAATGGAAATATTTAAACACAAAATGGGGTTGATGAAAAAAGGAATTAGCTCAAAAAATTAGGAATGCTAAACAGAACTTCTTTGAAAATGCAAACAAACCAGACAGATGGTTGGCATATAAACTGAAAAAGAAGAGAGAAATGAAAAAAGATAGTACAATTAATAGATGACCAAGGAATGGTTTGTAATGGAAATGAAGAAAAGAAAGAGATAGTACAGAAGTATTATGAGGAACTATACAATCAAGAGAATATTGAAGAAGAAAAGGTTAAACAATATTTGCAAAAAGCAGAGCTACCCCAAATTCCTGAGGACGTTAAGACAATGTTAGAAGGGAAAATAACAATGATGGAATTGACAGAGGCGTTAAATAAACAAAATACTGGAAAGGCTCCAGACCCAGATGGGCTACCAGCAGAATTTTACAAGACTTTACAAGAATCTTTAAGCATTACAATGCTTGAAGTGATGAATGAGGTTTTGTCAAAAACTAAAATACCTAATTCATGGACAGAGGCTTATATTACTCTTATACCAAAAGAGGATACCGACCCACAACAAATAAAAAACTATAGACCTATATCCCTGCTAAATGCAGACTATACATTTTTTGGCTCAATAATGGCAGAAAGACTCAAAATATATTTCAACAACTTTATACATGCTGATCAAAATGGATTTCTGCCTAAGAGGCAAATTAAAAATAATATGAGAATAATTTTGAATACATTGGAATATTATGAAACACATCCAGAGAAGCAAGTGGCCTTGGTAGTCCTAGATGCGCAAAAAGCCTTTGATAATGTAAATTGGCAGTTTATGATACTACAAATGGAACAGATGGGTTTTGGTGAAAGGTTTATTAATTGAGGCAATATATCATAAGCAATCTGTTAAAGTAATAATAAATAGAGATCTGACAGATAATATTAACATTAAAAAGGGATCTAGAAAAGGATTTCCTCTGCCGCCACTGTTTGTATTGACTTTGGAGGTATTAAATAGAAATATTAGAGATAATAGAGAAATAAAGGGAATGAAAATAAAACAGGAGGAATATTAATTACAAGCATTCGCAGATTATCTGGTCTTTACATTGGAGGAGCCATTGGAAACAGAGCCTAAACTGATAGAAAAGAGTGAAGAATATGGCCAGGTGGCAGGATTGAAAATAAATAAAGACAAAAGTAAGATTTTGGTTAAGAATATGATTGAAAAATGAAGGAAATAATTGACAGAGGGACTGAATATCCAGATCACAAACAAAGTAAAATACTTAGGAATACAATTAACTGCAAGAAGTGGAACACTAAAGGAAGATAACTATTATAAATTAAAACAACAGATTGCGACAGACTTTTAAAAAATGGGAAAATTTACAACTGTCTCTAAGAGACAGAATATCTACAATCAAAATGAATGTATTACCAAGAATCTTATATTTGTTTCAGACAATTCCGATTAAACTAGGGAAAGAATACTTTAAGGATTTAAACAAAATAATGTTGAAATATATATATATTTCAGGGAAAGAAGGCAAGAATTAAACTAAAATTGTTACAGGATGCTAGAATAAGAGGTGGTTTTGGATTACTCAATTTGGAATTATACTATCAGGTGGTATGATGTGGGTGAAAGAATGGATTGTTTTGAGAAATATTAGATTGTTAACGTTGGAAGGCCATGATTTGCAATTGGGGTGGCATGCATTCCTATGGTATAAGGAAAATAAGAACACATGGGTTTTTTAGGAGACACTGATGCATTATTGTCAATATGGGAAAAATAAAAAAACAATATATGAAAATACCAGTTTGGTTATCAACTATAGAGGCACTTGCATATCCAGTTGTTTTTAAAATGGAACACATAGTTAGATACAGTGAAATATTAAATGAAAAAGGTGAACTCAAAACAAAGCAAATACATTCTAGATATGATAAAGATAGAAAGATGGGTTTTACAATGAACTTACCAAATTAGATAAAATCTTAACAGGGACTCAATCATGAGAGGATCATTAAAAATTGTATGGTTGTTTACTTGGAAGAAGAACACATTAAAGAAACAATGCTTGGGGGAAAAATTTTGGATATGGGATAGATTTAGAAAAATGGTAAAAACTATAGTCTCGAAACTATAAATTAACAAGGTCGACAGCATATAAAGAGTATTTGTATAAGATGTGTTACAGGTGGCATCTATTCCCAGAAGAATAGCAAGGATGTTCAAGGATAAATCAGTGAAATGTTGGAAATGTCATCAGATACCTGGATCATGCTGTCATATGTGGTGAATGTGTGTGGAAGCCAAAAGATACTGGACTAAAATTCATACATGGCTGGAAAAATTGACAAAACAGCATATAGACTTGAAACCAGATATATTTTTATTGGGTATCTTACCTGAAGGATACAACAGAGAATTGACATATTTGATTATTAACGTTTTAACTGCAGCTAGAATTGTATTTGCTCAAAACTGGAAAAATGAAAAAAATTCTAATAGAGGAGGAGGTGATAAAGAAAATAATGGAATGTGCTGAGATGTGTAGATTGACACTGGCAATCAGAGAGCAAGAAGAGACAGAATATTACAAGATATGGGATTTATTTTCTCAATGGTTAGATAGGAAAATGAAATATATTACAATATAAATATAATACAATAGTAAATATAAAATAATGGTAATATGTTTTAATTTATTATTATGGAAGGAAATATAAGTTAGCATTTGTATAAATTTGAGATTTGCTCAAAAAGGATAATGTGAACTTGCAATTAAAGTCTAATGATGATATAATGCTAACATAACATGATATGGAAAGTTGATTAATATAATATGAATATAAATTTAACTCTAAGAAGAAAGACAATAGATACTGTGCACAAAAAATATGTATCAACACCGACACTGTACAACTGAAAGGTTTTATTTGTTTTGTGTTTATGTTTGTTGTCAAAAAAGAAAAAAAAACTTTTTTACAAAAAGAAAAAATAAACCATACATTCTCTTGTGATAATGGCAATCAAATTTGCAGCATCTGCAGCACGAGTTCTTGTAAATCTGAGAATTGCAGAACAGACCAGGCCTGGTTGTAAAGTCTCCCAGAAACTCCATTGAACAAAGAGAGCACACTGTGAGCAAGGATCTTTGGCTCCAGAATTTGCTCTGGAGGACGAAAATCAAGGGTTCCGTTCAGAAGGTCTGAAGCAAGCACTTAACTTTCTGAGACAAGGGACAGGAAGCACCTGCTCAGCAGTGGCCTCTACACCCGCAGAGTTTACCCTGCTTCCAATTTATTATTCTAGTAAGTCACAGAGAAAACCTGCCTGTTTCATAGATGGTAATGCTCTCCCTCGTGGATAAATGGAAAGATAAGAAATGCCAGATAGCAAGGGTAATGATTTGCTATCAGACTGATACTCTGTTTTTGGTACTCTCTGTAGAAATTAGGTTCCAGAAAACACTGACTTTGCATTCTCAATGCCATCAAGCCTGAATTCTGAGCACATGGTTTGCAAATTTAATTTAATTTTCTGCATTGTTTGTATTTCCCAATATATTGCAACCATTGCTGTTCCAATCTTAGCAAGTGGAGGGGGGGGGTATCTGCAAAAAAGGCTTGAGTTTCTGAACAGCTGTGTCTCATAATAAGAAGAAATGCTGCTTGTCAGAGAGTGGCATCCACTGCCACGTGGTTGGATCAATGGCCATAAAGCTGTGTCCATGTAATTTATGTCTCCCAGAGCAGCAGTGCTAGCTGCACAGTGTGCAGTAAAAAGCCTGATGAACTAGGGCATACAATAGAACTGAAAAGAAACATGCAGGTATGAAAGGGGGTGGAGTGGAGAAGATGGTACTGTAGGATTTCTAAATAGAGAGGTTGGGTGGAAGAATACATCAATGCCTCCTGCTGGAAAGTAGACTGGGACTTTTGCCAGCTGCATCCCAATCCATCTCAGCATTCATCCAATGCATCTTAAATTATTAACTTGACCAGGGCCAGAATCAGCTGGAGTTGTTGCATCTCAGTGGGTCTGGATCTAAGTTATGTAGCTTCAAGACTGCTATATATCTAAGATACCTTCACAAAGCTTTCCTCAGCTTGGTAACTGGTTGTTTTAGGCTATGTCTTTCAGAATTCTCAACCAGAGTGGCTTTATTTTTGCAGGCTTAAAATACTAGGAGTTGAAAACAGCCATTTGGAGGGCACCATATTGAAGGAAGGGTAGAAAGTAATATCTTGGTGCTCATACAGTACATATTTTCCATTTCCCCTGTGTTGCTTCTAGGATTGAAAAGAAAAGAAACAACAGATTAAGTTTATTTAAACTATAACAGTTGACCAAATTCTTCAAATCTGGCCCATCTAGATTTTTTTTTTTTTCATTTTCCCCAAACATCTCCAGAAGAATTTCTGGATATTTGTTTTAGTTATGCTGAAAGGGTGAAAGCAATTCATTTACACAATGCCAAATTTAACATAAATCACTATACTTCTAGTTGTATATTCTGCCAGAGAAGCTATTTGCTTCATTTATTTCCTAGAGACATGGATACACACACACACACACACACACACACACACACATATATACAAAAAAGTTTTGTATGCATGTATGTTATTGCAACACTGTTTCATGTGGCAATTAGGTTGGAATCGAATCTTGATTCATCCCATCTCTGCCACAAAACCATTGATCAGAAATACTCAAGCTCAGTTCTACTGGTGTAAAATATTAATATATTTCACAGAGTTATTTTGATAACAAATTTAATAAAGCCTATAATATAGTTTGCAAATTAGAAATACCATAGTAACTATAACTTTTGTTTCTAGCATTAGGGGTCTTGTAATTTGTTTTAATACTTCATTTTCTACGGTAGTAATCAGTTCTAGAAAACCAAACTTTGGTGTTTAGGTTAACTTGGATATCCTTCTTAATACAAAAGTAACATAAATGTGGAAAGGAGAGAGAAAGGGCTTGTAACAGGATATTTCTTGTAGTATTCTGCAATATATACAGTATCAAATTTCTAATATTTTTACAACAAAGAACTGTAAATATTCACTTTAATTAGGAAGCTTGAATTTTAAAAAGATGCTAGATTAAGAAATACCCATCCTCAATACCTCCATGCTGAGGTATTTTGTTTCCCTTAATTATCTCATTGGCACATCTCTATGTAAAATTAGAACATACCAGCTAATTCATGAGGGAGGAAAGATTTTCTTCAGAAAGTTTATTGTAAAGGTTTATATTATCATTGTCATCAATGAACCTTAGGTTTATCTGAAAAACCGGATTGTAACTAGTCCTTTTGAGTTTTCCATGGCCATTCAGCATTTTGTCACAAAACATGCCGCTCAGCATTTGGGGAATAATGAATCATGTCTCTGCTACATAGTGAACCATAATTGGACCAACACACTTCCCAGTCGTCATCACTGAAGCCATAGAAGCTGGTCATGCCAAATGACAGTTCCACAATCTCTTTGTTGCTGCCAGAAGGAACAGTTTACCCTGTTGCTATACATCTACTTGTAACAAGTATTTTTCACAAAACTAAATTGGTAAAAAGGCTGTTGCTAGCCTTTTAAATTTGAGTCAGTTTAATATACACTTGTTTTGCATTTCATTTAGTAGCATAGGAGCAATTGGAGGAATGTCTAATACTGCCTTTGTTTCTTATGCTAAAATTCTATATTGCACTTGATCTGAGAATATGGTATGGTAGTAGCTAAGGCTTTTCATCCCAGCTATATGACCTTGATTATTTCCCTAGTCTTTCTTGAGCTTAACTAGCTCTATAGTTAAGTCTCTATCTGTAATATCTGAGTGTTATGCAGAATATTTAGTTTTATATTCCACCATATGAGATGACCAGCTAGTAATCAAGATGAACATTTTTGAAAATTATGTTCTCATAACATTATGGTATAAACCAACACTTATTTTGTTAAGCAATAGGCTTGATGGTTTGGACTCAAATTCCATGGTGCATCCAGGTTGTGCCTGGAAAGAACTGTAATCTGTATCCTCTGGTATCAGGTTGCCTATTTCTGGTGTAATTAATTTCAAACAAGGTGTAGAATGTTGGGTTTGGGGTTTGTTTGTTTTTTCCAGAAAAATAGGATTCAACAGACATTAAGCAAGATAATTTGAATATTTTGCATAGGATGTTGAGTTCTCAAAACATGCTAAGCTAAAAAAGTGGTTAGATTGTTTGTGGCTCAATGTACTTTGCAAATCCAGGGAAATAGCTCAACAGTGATTATGAATTAGCATGTTGTGTGAATTTAGTTGATGTCTGAGGTTGAGAGGACAAAAATTTTAAAACGAATACAGATGAATAGATAATTGAATGCAATGTTTTAGACTTTCCTGTAGTCGAGTTCCTTTTAGAGGTGCAGTGCAGACACTGTAGAATGTGCAGGACAATGACACAAGGTAGGCAGTCTTTAGTATGTTTGTGATATTTTCTCTTTTTTTTCCACCTACATGGACATTCTGAATATATTTTATTTTTAAAAATAAGTGAAAGCCATTCTAGGGATTTATACAATCATTTCATTAGCTCTCCAAAATAAATGACACTGACTTTTGGCACTATATCAGAAAAAAACTGATTAATATTTGCAGAGCATTCCATAGGGAGCCAGAAAAATGGAATTTGGGACTATATTGCCTCTTCTTAATCTGATGCATCTGAAACTGGTACTTGTCACAGAACACTAGACACACCAACCACGTAAGACTATTTTTATGTATTAGAGACCCAAATTTGGTGATTACTCACTGAAACAAACTGAATCTTGGAAAATTTTGTGATCTGAGTTTTGAAGCTTAGATCTCATAATTAGAACCATGCTTGTTCTATTGTTCCAAAGCCTAGTCTTATTTGTCCCAGTGGTAGTTTGACATGTTGTACTCTGGCCAAATTGTGCTTGTGTGCATCTGTGTATGATACAACATAAACTCCAAGCTCCAAATCCTTTCATGAAAAAGAAAACAAATATGCAGACTTTTAGTTTTAATCAAAGTTTTTTAATCAAACTAAAGTTTTTAATCAAACTGAAGTAAATTTTCCTGCAGCATTATGCTTTCTTCTTTTATTGTTTTTTGAGCTAGCATTTAAAACAGCATGTTTGCTAACCTCTACCAAGCATTGGATGAGAATATGGTAATTTTTGTTTGGTCTCCACTACATTTAAGCTAATCAAGGATTTGTTGCTGTCCATAGTTTAAAAATTTGTCTCCTAGGTATACTTTGGGTGGGAGTGGGGGAGGCGGGGCAGCCAGGACAAATGATAAAATTTTCATCATTGTTGCTATTCAAACCATATGACTTGTGTCTGACAGTTGGATGCAAGCATGAAAAGATGGGCCTTTTGTTTTCACATCATTACATGTTACATCTTTTCATTTACTGTTTCATAATTTGCATTGGATGCCTGTTATTTGCTTTATTATAGTAAATGTAGAAATACATTAATTTTTTAAAAGTTCACAATATTTTTAAAAAGATGCAAAGCTGTAGGGTCCTTGATGCTCTCTGAGCTTGGTTGTTTTCTTGCAGGTCTTCCATTACCAAACTAAGTAACATTATCAATGCTAGAAAGGAATGGGGGGGTTGCACTTATTTTATATAGTGATGGCTTGCCCTGTCACTGTTGGTGGAAGTGGTTTTGGTGGTTCCTTATTTAGGCTGTTGTTTACTATTAGCTTGTTCGTCTGGGTTAGTGGTTCCTTGTTTACTAGATTGGGTTATTTTTGATTGTTGGTCCCCAAGATCACCAATCAACTAGATCACCAATCAAGAAGTAAACAATATCATAACACCTACAAGTGTGTGTGTTCTCATTTTGCCTTGATGTCTTCAGGATATTTAACAGAAAAAAGTAATCTGTCTATGCTCACATATATAAGAATTGATCAGATCCCATATATGGGACTCCTGATATGGAACCAAATGATCCTAAATTGTCTTAGCATATTAATATCCAATTTGTGTATAACTGGATAAAATTATGATTTTCTGTTGCTATTATGCAAGCCTCTGGTTCACTCTAAACCTCAAACATCCACAGGCATACAGGATCTGGGGTGATTAGATATGAGTTTGCCACAATTCTCTCTCCCCTGAGTTTTTATAGAATTAGCTTTCTATTTTTATATTGGTAATGACCATACCAATTTCAGCCAGGCTTTTATCATATTTACTTAGAAGTAATTCCCATTAAATTCAGAGGGATTTGCTTGCTAGTACATATTTCTCTGATTGCAGTAGTGGGTTTTTTTTCTGTAGTAGAAATGTACAAATGTGGTCTTTTTTTCCCTAGTACAAAGACTACAAATGTGGTCTTGAACAAATACAAATACTCCTTCTCCACACCCTTGTAACTGAGTCAATACTACATGCAGCTACATAGGACAAGAGAGCTCCCAGACATGGTGGCAAAGTTCTTTTTCCTTCCTCGCATTTTCAGACTCCAAAATATAACCCGCACTCTGGAGCTTTCCCATCCTGCTTGGATCACGTTGTGGGGGGTGGGGGTGGAAGAGAGGGAGCAGTCCGAGAGTTTCTTCCAAGGTGGGGAAGCTCGGGGCTCTTCTGGTTGCGAGATCTGTTTTGCAAGGCAGCTGTGCGTACTTTTACAAGAGGGAGCTTTTTTCCCTTTCAAGAGCTGGCATCACCTCCTGCCCTTCTCTCCTCTGTTCTTTCCGCTGCGTTGTCTCCCTTCCGCCTTGGGGATTTACCTCTTTCTGCCGGACTCTGTCTCTCCCTTTTGTTTTTCTCTCTCAGCCTTGGCGTAGCAGATCCCTCCTTCGTTCCTGCGATCAGAGCAGCCCCTGGAGCGGGGGAGAGAAATGGGAGGAGGCAGGAAGGTCCCCCTCCTTGGATAGCTTCTGGGCCTCTTTCTGAAAGGCACGGGGAGGTGTGTGTGTGTGTGTGTGTGCGCGCGCGCGCGCGTGTGTGTGTACGCGAGAGCGAGCAATAGCAGAGCCTCCTCCATACCCCAACAGAGGGCCTAAGACAGCAGCAGCAGCAGCAGCAGCAGCCATTGTTCAGGGAAAACCTGGCAAACAAAGGACGGGCTTCCTCCTTTCCACCGAAGCCTTCCTGTTTCCTCTGGCTGCCATTCGCATAGCTAGGCCTCTCGGCGGCCCCCTCGCTCCGCTCCTGCCTCGTCCCATTGCAACTCGGGTTTTCTCTGTTATTATTTTCATTTTGAACTTTTCTCTCCCCCCATGGCTGGGTTGGAGTAAGGCGCCCGCGGGTAGAGATGTTCTGAGTTGCCGTCCTGCGTTCTTCCACCTTTTCCCTGCCCCGCCACATCTGCCCCGCTCCGGCAGTTCTCCTCAGGTAAGCCTCTGGGTTGGGATGGATGCGGAGTCCCGGGTGCTTGGAATTGGTTGGTGGCGGCGGCGGCGAAGGCACTTTCCAATGGATCTCTTGCTGCTGTAGTAGTTGAATCCTAGATGCTTGTGAGGATTTGTAAGTAACTATGCAAGAGAAAAAGGCAAGAGGGCTTCAAGCCAATGCTGGAAGATTTGGATTGGGTATAGATACATGTGTGTGTTCTGTCCTGTGCTATGTTTGTGTTAGTGTGTGTTTGTATGTAAGAGTGATCTTTTGGTAAAAAACTTGCTACCTTATGCATTTTAGATTTTTTTCATCCTCTTGAATTGGGTGGAGGTGCAAGTTCTGCTCTTAGAAGATAGTTGTAAGTTGGTCAGAAGATAGTTGTAAGAGGGAAATTAAATACAGGCAGTGCAGAGAATATAGCTTAGTATTGGGAAGCTTTTGGATGTGGGTACTCTGTTTTGGAGGAATGGGACTGGAAAACCAGGAACAAATTTTAAAAGTTCCCAATCAAGGTGTGCAGTTCATCAGTAGGTTGAATGAAATGGCCGGCCAACAGGCAACAAACAAGGTGGGGTTTGACCCTGCAACTTCTAGACATGACTTTAAAACAGGAAAAGCAGGTTCCTGGTATCCTAAAAAGAAATCCACCTTAGAAGTATGCAGTATATAGAAATCACAAAGTGTAATGAGGTAGCTCTGTATGTCTGGAGAGAGCTTCATTTCATGTTGCCAAGGTATTCTTGCAACCATTTCTACAAGACTCAAACCCCTTTCCCCTCACTTTCCTCTTGTTTTGTTTTTTCCTTGTAAATAAGAGGAACATCCCTGTACTTGGCTGAGGTTGCAGGTTTTTCCAGTTCCCAGGCTATTTCACTCAGGTAGAAGAACAGGATTGACTGGTTGGCGATAAAATGGAGTTTGTATCTTAAATAAGTGTGTGTTGGTATTGCTGCCAGATTATACAGAGGGACCTTCTTAACCAAGCCTCATGCTTTGCTGAATTTGCTTCACCATTTCTAGATTTTAATCAAATAGTCCCATATTTTTATGCTTTTAATAGATGCAGCTCTTGGGGGAAAATAATGAAGAGTATTGTCAGCAATTCTGTTTAATATCCTTGAATCTGAACATAGTTTTTAACACTGAAGAAATTACTTAATGGGTTGAAATGTATATTAAGTATGGTTGGAAGGCAGTTCCTTATAGAAACCTTGTCATTAAAAACATGCTTGCCTGGATATTATTATAAACTAATTTTGAACATTAGAGACTGCTGGGTTACTCAGGCCATGGTATTGATTATTAAAATGAGATTGCAATGATAGTATTATCAAGGGTTAAATAAAAGTTGCATATTGAATTGATAGTAGTATCTAAGTTCTAACCTAGATGGTCTTGGGGCTGTCATAATATTGCTAACCTTTATTGTAGTGTGTATGGTGCTTGTACTAAACTTTGAAATAATATGGAATCTGCATATCCACATTTTATCTGAAAGAAGCCTAGATGCCAAACAATAGTTTACTTGGTGTGCATAGGCAAAATACAGAACTCAGTTACTACTCTAGCTTTCTATTTTACTCAGATCTTCTGGCAGTTAGGAGAAAAAATAATTTAAACAAATAGGATTTAAGGCATGACACAATGAAATGAAATTACATGAAATACATATCCATTATGAAAAATTGGGGAATACATATTTTTAGAAGATTTGATGACTTGTTGCGATTACCTAAGGAGTCCTTTTCTCATATGAACTATGATGATAGATGCAAGTGTTGGAAAGCGATATCTCAGAGGCAGGGTGTCAGTATTCATTCTAATGCAGAGTCGACATTGGGCCCAGCTGAGTATTCCAATAGATCAATAAAAGTCAGTTTGGCATTTAGCAAAGTAGGGTGTCCAATACATAATACTAGAACTTTGGAATCATCCAGTGAAACTGAATTGTGAGAAATTCTAGTCCAGGGGTCTTCAAACTTGGCAAGTTTAAGGCTTTGGACTTCAACTCCCAGAATTCCTCCTCCAGTCATGTTAGCTCAGGAATTCTGGGAGTTGAAGTCCACAAGTCTTAAACTTGCCAAGTTTGAAGATCTTGTTCTAGTCAAATGGAAGTACTGCTTCAAACAGCACATGATTGAAGTAGAATTTGCTATAACAAGATGTAAGGTATAGTTTCTCATAGACAGTTTGAAAAAGTTAGGTAAGCTCCTTAGCTAGTATGAGGGATAGAGATTTTATCTTCAGTACTAGAGAGATTGAAATGGAGATAATGCTGTTGGCACCATGTTCTATTTGTGAGCTCTTTCACAGCATTTTGTGAAGATAGAATGCTAGGCTACATAAATCTCTGGTCTGAGTGTAATTTTTATTTATTTTTAGATAGGGCAACAATATTTAGCTTCTTTATATGGAATAATCATTTCTAGTTGTTGTCCCACTTACTGCTGCTTAATTCTTTCAAATTATTAGATAAAAATATTTAGGAAAAGCAACAGAGACATGCATTATTGTATTAATGTTTCTAGAGGTAACAGTGCAGGAGCTGACAGTGTCTTGACTGATAAATCTAGCCCTTTGGGTTCTTATAATGTTAAATAGTCAAGATTGTAAAGAGAAGAGGGAAGGAGGAAGAAATGTAATACTTTTTAAGATTGGAAATATTTTTCATTTTTTAAAGGTAAGAATCACAGGTTAGGCTTCTTATTTGTAAGCTTTATTGCTGATGATAATTACAAGTTGCTTCAGCATCTCCTTACAATGGAAACATATCCTTTATTGAGTGTTGGTGGAAAGTGGAGAGTAGTTGAGTTTCTTAACATCATTACAGTGGTCCTGTGGAGATTTACTAGAAATAAATATTGTGGCATTCAGTCCAACCAATGTTGGACTGCAACTTTAAGCACAGTTATAAGTTTTTGCAGAAAAACTTAGGATGAAAGCTTTAGGACATTGGAACAGGTAATAAGAATATTTAAAATTGAAAGTACTATTTAGAGGAAGGTTAGACTGTAATTTGATTAGTCTTGATTCAGATGTGAATTCAGATTTTGTCTCTGTATACCCACATACAGACCTGTATATGGTATATATTTTGTCTGTATACCCATATACAGACAAGAAACAATGGATGGAAACTAAACAAGGAGTGAAGCAACCTGGAATTAAGGAGAAACTTCCTAACAGTGAGAACAATTAACCAGTGGAACAGCTTGCCTTCAGAAATTGTGGGTGCTTCATCACTGGAGGTTTTTAAAAGGAGACTGATAGTCACCTGTCTGAAATGATATAGGTCACCTGCTTCCAGACCTCCAAGATCCCTTGCAGCTCTATTCAAATTAATATCTATCTGAATAAAGCTTAGTGAAAAGGAGGCAAAACAGAACAATTTGTGATTAGGTTTGAGGCAGTAGGTTTTCAGAAAAGTTTTATCTTTTGCCCCTGCTTAATGCAGATTTGTTTGGTAGCTTTTGGGAACTGTTCTAACAGATATATAGTTTTCCGTTGGACTTACTTAGAGTTCCATAGTAGCAAGTCTTGGTGCAGACTCTTCAGGCCCCTGACATTAAATTAAAGCCTGTTTCTTTCTTTTCAAAACACAAGGGTAGTATGGTAGTGCCAACCTGTGGAGTTGGGGGTTATGCAACAGTCTGCTGATCAAACCGACAAATATCATTCAAAGAGCACACAGTGAAAGAATTATACAATCTGAAGAGAAACCTGAGTTTCCAGCTAAACAGAAGAAAATGCTCCATTAATTAAATCACCCATTTCCTTCAGTGGTACTTAAAGGCAGATTACTTAAGGGTTAATTTATTTGTAAGATTGGATACTTTTGGAAAGAATAAAAAAATGATGATGGCAGATGAATAATTGAATCTAGAAAGTAGATGGTAGCTATGCACTGTCTAAATGGAGCTGTTCTAGCCTTCTGTGGCTGAATATGTAACCTTTTGTATTTTACTGTGCTGGCAGGAAAGAGGCCTTCTCGGGTTTTATATTGGAAGGATAAAAACCACAAGCATTTTTTCTTTGCAGATATTAGTCAGTCTTTATGCCTAATTTTAAAATAAGGACATACAGAACTAGAACTTTGAGAGGTTAGACTAGAGAATCCTTGTCAACAACTCAAATTCTGAAAAAGTGATCACAGGAACACTACAATGGTCATGAATTCAAGAACAGGTCACAAGTCGATTTTTCAGTGCCATGGTAACTTTAAATAATCATTAAACAAATGATTGTAACACTAGGTGTAGAAATTTATAGCCTTAGACTAATAACCCTATGAAGCTTTATATGAATGACAGCTCAATTGAATTTAATGGTTTTACTATGGTGGCACACACATGCACACACACAAAAATACAATACCTTTTATAGAACTCACAGTTCAGTATAAGACAGCAAATGATGCATGCTGATTATTATTCTGAAATACCTAAGCTCCATTTATGGGTAGCAGGAGGCATAAATATCCTAATGCTAGACAAAGGGTTGAGATTCCAAAATGTAGTCAAACACATCAAGAAGACTCTGCCTAATTATATCTTTGCAGAGAATTCTGAAAGACCTCTGTGGCTGTTCAATGATCATAGAAATGTTGATTACATTCTGGTTTCCATCTTGTTTCTTTTACAATTGCTTAAATAAATGTTACCATAGACTCTTAAATTCAGAACTATTATGTTATTAAACAAAAAAAGTTGATAAGAAATAGTGATATAATTGTTAGGTAGGTAATGTTTGTCTTTTGCTGTCTTTTTGCTGATATTCCTGGGGATATTTGTAACATGGAAAATGATTTGGCATTGCTGGAAAATTGGTCAAAAATGTGGAATGCATTTCATTGTTTCTAAATGTGATATAATGTATGTGGGGAAAAGGAATGGTCTGCTAGGCTACAGTATTTAGGGCTCCAGTGTTAGAACAACAGAAGAAAAGGATTTAGGTGTGCTCATAACAGATGACTGCAAAATAAGTAAACAGTGTGGCCAGGCAGCTGTGAAGGCAAACAAAATTTCTGGGATGCATCACTAGAGAGATGACCAAGAAGAAGGAGGTCTTAATCCTGCTATATAGGACTTTACTCAGATTCCATTTAGAATACTTTCTATTTCCAGAGGCCTCACTTAAAAAAAGATATTGATAAGATTGAGCAACTCCAAAGGCGGGTAAGAAAAATGTTGCAAGTTCTGAGGACAGAACGTATCAGGAGAGATTGGAGTTATTAAGTGATTTGACATTGGGATCTCCTGAGCATTTGTTCCTAGCAATACTGCCAAAGTAACTGCCAAAGTAGAATAGAATAGAATAGAATTCTTTATTGGCCAAGTGTGATTGGACACACAAGGAATTTGTTTTGGTGCAAATGCTCTCAGCGTTCATAAAAAGAAAAAAACCCCTTGTATTGGATTTATTGCAGTTGCTTACTAATAGTGAAAATATCCCTGCATGTTGTTCATTGGTGCTAAAGGCTCATAGTAATGAAAATTAATCATATTTCAACATCCTCTACACCCATACTAGATGTTAACTAATACTAACTTTTATCTTTTCAGATATCTTTCATTATGTGGAATGTTACTAATTTAAACTTTGTACAATTTTCTTTTACTACCACCATCATTTCTTTGGATCTTATTTCGTATGTCAAACCTTGTAGCTCTAAATATGAGATGCCTTCCAGGATATAAAAGACTTAATATAAATTTAAGTTAGACACCTGCAAATTTGTATTTTATTTTATCATTTATCTTATTTTTTTATTCATTTGTATAGCTACCCACCTTATATCAATCTCTGGGTAGTCAAGAATTAATAATCATAAATCAAAATAGAACTATACTAAAATTATTAAAACCGTAAACATTCAAAAGAAAAAGATTGGCACCTTTAAGCTTGCAGTAGGCAGTCATGTCATCCCATCCCAGTGCTTGGGAAGAAAGTCAAGTTTTCAGGACTTTTCAAAAGCCTAGTAAGTAGATGCCTGCAGATTTCAAAGGGAAGATGTTCCATAGAGCAGTAGCTGCCATAGCAAAGCACGCTAGTTGTCATAAGGCGACATAATGGTCCTGTAATGTTTAAGGGTAAGTGTGTGCTCACACTATCTAATATGGTAGGACAGGTAGATGTTTTTAGGGAAAGTTAGTCCCATTGATAACTTGGCCCTATGCCATATAGAGCAGAGGTCCCCAAACTTGGCAACTTTAAAAAGACTTGTGGACTTCAAGTCCACAAGTCTTTTTAAAGTTGCCAAGTTTGGGGACCCCGATACAAAGCTTTAAAGATAATAAATAGTACCTTGAATTGCAGCCAGAAGTGGACACAAAGCCTATGCAGTTACTTTGCTTATAATTCTTATTCTTAAATTGATTTTTCCTAAAATACCACAAGTTAAACGCTACAGATAAGGCTGTACCATATATTCACTTTTCAGACCAACGTATGATTCAACCTCAACATGAAATTCAGATTATGCATAAATTTTTAACTTGGATGTTTTAATCAGGACAGCAACTTCCCCTTTTCTGTTTTTTTTCCCCAGATATTGCAAATATTTATCTGATTTCTTTCAGTATCTTAATAGTACCTAGAAAAATTCTTTTTCCATCTGATCTATGTCCATCTTTCTGCCTTTCCCCAAGAAAATCACAACCAATATTACATTCACTTCTGTCTAACTAAACCTTGTTCCACATCAACAGCTAATAAATAATATCTGGTCCAGTGGTGGTATTCAGCAGGTTCTGACCAGTTCTGGAGAATAGGTAGCAGAAATTTTGAATAGTTCGGAGAACCGGCAAATACCATCTCTGACTGGAGATTTTACAGTATCTTTCCCCTGCCACACCCACCAAGTCACGCCCACAGAACCAGTAGTAAAAAAATTTTGAATCCCACCACTGATCTGGTCACATAACCGATGATAACCAATAATATACATTTGCCTCATAATTATTGCAAATTATGACAGTCACAAAATATTATTAATTAACTGCTGTACAGACCCAAGTCCATCCTTTTACCATAACTTGATTTGATGAATTTACAGTGGCTGGGATGTTGAACTTGATTATGAAGAATGTGGGATTTAATTGCAATTAAAATACCTTTTGCAATTGGGAAAAGGTGGATAACGCACAATGATCTTTGGATTATGCTATTTCAAAATATCTCTCCTTGTAAAAAATAGATCAGATTTTCTTCCTGACATTATAGCTATCCATATGAATGGAATTTCAGGAAGCATTCAGAATTGGAATCACCATAACATAGTCTAATGTATTGTCCATTTGTAACTATTCTCTCTTATTTTCTGTTGAACTTCCACATTTATCTTAATCCACTAATATTGAGGTGATGGAGTTCAGTTACTGTATTACTTAATAATCTGTCCATACATAATTCATTTCATCTTTAATAATTTTAATAATTTCAGCATGACCTGAAGTAGTAGTTTGGGGACAATAGTGTGACAATGTATGTATTCAGATAATAGAAACATTTAAAAGAAAGGAAAAAAGTATGTTACCAAAATATTTCTTCTGTATACTGTATTTGCTGTAGAACTGAAGTTTTGTGTGTGTTTTTTGGGTTTGTATGTTAGTGCTATTCTATTTGTTTCAGTTCTATGCAGAATCATGTACAGAAATACATGTTTTCTGAATATCTTATCTGTAATTTCAGCCTTATTCCTGCAATGACAAACAAGTATTTTCCTTTATGGTTTGTTGCAGTAGATGCTTTAGATCAGTGATTGCCAACCAGTGAGCTGGAGACCACTGGTGATCGTGAGAAAATTTTGGTGGCCGCAGAGAAGTGTCACCCCCAAAGCACTCCCCAAAGCAATTAATCCAGGCTGCGTGGGAACACAAGGCTGCATCATGCACATGGCCCGCGGAAACACAAGGCTTGCATCGCTTGCATTGCAAACAGCATGAGGTAGTAAAGGGAAGGGAGAAAAGGCAGAGGGGGGAACTTGCCCCACTCGCCTCATCTGCCTCGTCTGGCCACTGGGCTGCTTCTTTCCGCTTCTTTCTTCTTCTGCTTTTGGCTGCATGCAAGGAAAGCAGCAAAAAAATTTTCTTTATCTCCCCCAAACTCCGCCAGAAATAAGTTTTTGGGACCCTGCGAGGTATCCTGCTCCAAGAGGCTGCAAGTCTCACAAAGACTCATTTCTGGCAGAGTTTGTGGGAGAGAAAGAAAGACTTCTGCTGCTTTCCTTGCATGAAGCCAAATCTCTCTCTCTCTGTCTCTCCCTCTCCTGAGAATGGAGCTGGAGATGGTATCCTGCGATCTCAAATAAAGAATGATCAAAAGCAGGATGGGGAATTTTCCTGCAGACTTTTTTGGGGATTTTCCCAGGGTTTCTGGTCTGGGATTTAAAATTATGAATTTAGTGGTCCCTGAGGTCCAAAAGGTTGGTGACCCCTGATTTAGAGATAAAAGGTATGTAAGGGGTAGAACTTCACAGTGGCTCAGTGAGGTAATTTGAATATCAGCTGCTACACATCCAACACTTGCATAACAAAAGATTTCCATTGGAGTTGCAAACTGCATATATTATCCATATGGTCAAAAATATTTTCAGTACACCCAGACATCCAGTTTCTCATTGATTTTCTATGCATTTTCAAATCCAGTGTCAGTTTAAAAAAAACAACAACTTTAAATCAGTATGCAGCAGAATAAAGACACAAAATAGTTAAATACAGGTAGTCTCCACTTACAACAGTTCATTTAGTGACCATTTGAAGTTACAAAGACACTGAAAAAGTGACTTATGACCATTTTTCACACGTATGACTGTTGCACATTGTCATGTGATTTACATTTGGATGCTTTACAGCTGACTCACATTTATGACAGTTACAGTGTCCCGGAGTCATATGATCCCCTTTTGCGAACTTCTGACAAGCAAAGACAATGGGAAAACCAGGTTCACTTAATAACCATGTTACTAATTTAAGAACTGCATTGATTGATTTAACAAATGTGGCAAGAAAAGTCGTAAAATGGGGCAAAACTCACAAATTTCTCCCTTAGCAGCATAAATTTTGACCTTATTTGTGGTTATTAGTTGACCACCTGTACTATCCAAGTTTTATGGTAAGGGATAAAGGGCTGTCGCATATTAATACAATTTTTACACATTTGTAGAGAGAAAATAAATGATATGATACTTTCTCCCTGCTATACTACTTTTCTAAATAAAGGGAGCCTTTTCTACACAAGTAAATTTTACCTGATTTGATCTTTTATTTGTACTTCTGAACCAGTTTCATCTATTTCATCCATATCTTTTTTCTTTCAGCCTGTTCCCCATGTAATGAAATGTGTACTGTGTACTAACACACAAGAATAGAAATCAACAGACCTTTTTTGAACTGCTGGGGAAAAAGAACAAAATAAATGAAGTTGGATGATACTTTGGCAATGAATGAAGGAGTATATTTTGATATAAAAACCATATTTTTGTCCATCAAACCAACATTTTATACCAGTAACAGAATTAGCAGCCTACTGCAACCAGACCAGTTTTACTTTACACCTTTTAGGTGGGATGAAGCAAAGAGATTAGAGTTGCTATGGATAATGTAGTGTCATACAGCCTTTCTCAGTTTAGTATCTCCCAATGTGAATCTGTCAGAATGTTCAGTAATGCCCAGGCAGACTGAGAGATTTGGGGAGCTGAAATTCCCACATCTATAAAGTACCACCAAGTTATAGTACTTAAGAGCAAGCAGGGGGCCAAATGAGGGGGAAACTAAAAAACTCATTGGAAGCAAGTTCATTGCATTTCCATTATGATACATATTTTTAAGTATTGATAAATATACATGGAAATGAGGGTGAAGGTTCATTCTCCAAGCTTGTGAGTTGGTTTCCAAATGTTTTGTTACTAGGCTAGGTAACATACATGAAAAGGTGGACCTTTAAAATATTTGATTTCAAAAAATAGATGGAATGGACTTTGGCAGATGGAATATAAATGCACATGAAACAGAACTATTGCCTGTGAGATCACAGCTGAGATTGTGAATTGCCTTTTAGATACCGTATACCTATGTGTTTATAGAGATCTTCTAGTGTAGAAGTGATCTTATTCTAATACAAGAAATAATAGCTGTAAATACTGCAGAGTATGGCAAGAGTAGATTCCTTCCATGACAAAGATGGATGATTCTTTTTGACTAAAATCCCAGAACATATTCGTCCATTCATTCATTTTCTATGGCTGCCCATTTCAGTCAATGATGGAGAAAGTATCCTAGTTCAAAAGGTAGTCATTTAAAATTAAAGTATTCTGAACTCATGAATTAGTTTTAAATGTCAAGCAGCAGAATATATAGTTCTTCCAAACAGAAATTCACTTTTGGAAACTCCCATTTTCTTCCATTGGAACAATAGAAATTGGCATAGGGGAAATGAAAATGTTGTCATCAGATAATTAAGAATCATAATTGTCAGTTTATTGCCTAATATCTGGAAATCTATCACTAGATTCAGTTGTATTTTTTTTAAAGTTTACATACCTGTGCACACAAAATATATGTGTAAATATATGCTGCCCAATGCTACCTATTTAATCTAAATATCGAGCATAAACTTTGTCTTAAGAGTAGTAGCAAGCAAGACAGTGAGTTTCCAAAGGAAAGTATTCTGAATGTTTTAAAACAACCTGTTTTGTTATTAAGCTGTGCTAATATAAAGAGTTTTGGTCCTTTGGTCCTGGATTTTTTACATAATTACAAAGAAATGCTACCCCATGGCCTGACTTGCTCTATCAAATTTTAATATTATGAAGGTAAATGTTCCCCAAGAATGGTCACAAGAATTTGGAGGCTTTGGTTTCCATTTTAGATTATTTTATCTATTTACTGGGGGAGGGGTTGCCTGCCTCATTCAAACGTATCTGGGTGGGTTATAGTTCCAATATTAATATGTACATGTAAAATTGCAGAAAATACACAATAAGCACCTCCACCACCAATTAAACCACAGATGAAATCAGAGAATAAGTAATAAAACAGATGGCAATAACTATAAATCAATCTCTTAAAAGTCTTTTTAATAATTTTCTGAAGTCTGATAATGTATTTTTTATGATAGACAAGACTAACAAAATAGTTTCCTAAAATAAGTCCACTTCAAGCCACCCTTAAAAGAATTATCTTTATTCTGGCAAATCAGCCTCATATACCTTTTAGATGCAGCAAATCTAACAGAAGTTTCAAATCTTTATGGCTGATCCAGTGTAGAGGGAATTTACATGAGCTTTTGGTTGTCAATCTGCTCAAAAAAATAAAGGGAACACAAAAATAAGACATCCTAGATCTGAATGAATGAAATATTAAATACTTTGTTCATTACATAGTTGAATGTGCTGACAACAAAATCACATAAAAATTACCAATGGAAATCAAATTTAGCAACCCATGGAGGTCTGGATTTGGAGTTACACTCAAAATTAAAGTGGAAAAAAACACTACAGGCTGATCCAACTTTGATGTAATGTCCTTAAAACAAGTCAAAATGAGGCTCAGTAGTGTGTGTGGCCTCCACGTGCCTGTATGACCTCCCTACAATGCCTGGGCATGCTCCTGGTGAGGTGGCGGATGGTCTCCTGAGGGATCTCCTCCCACACCTGGACTAAAGCATCCCCCAACTCCTGGACCAACTCCTGTGGTGCAATGTGGTGTTGGTGGATGGAGCGAGACATGATGTCCCAGATGTGCTCAATTGGATTCAGGTCTGGGGAACGGGCAGGCCAGTCCATAGCATCAATGTCTTCATCTTGCAGGAACTGCTGACACACTCCAGCCACATGAGGTCTAGCACTGTCTTGCATTAGAAGGAACCCAGGGCCAACTGCACCAGCATATGGTCTCACAAGGGGTCTGAGGATCTCATCTCGGTACCTAATGGCAGTCAGGCTACCTCTGGCAAGCACATGGAAGGCTGTGCTGCCCCCTAAAGAAATGCCACCCCACACCGTTACTGACCCACTACCAAACCGGTCATGCTGGAGGATGTTGCAGGCAGCAGAACGTTCTCCACGGCATCTCCAGACCCTGTCATGTCTGTCACATATGCTCAGTGTGAACCTGCTTTCATCTGTGAAGAGCACAGGGTGCCAGTGGCGAATTTGCCGATCTTGGTGTTCTCTGGCAAATGTCAAACATCCTGCACGGTGTTGGGTTGTAAGCACAACCCCCACCTGTGGACGTTGGGCCCTCATACCACCCTCATGGAGTCTGTTTCTGACTGTTTGAGCAGCCACATGCACATTTGTGGCCCGCTGGAGGTCATTTTGCAGGGCTCTGGCAGTGCTCCTCCTGTCCCTCCTTGCACAAAGGCGGAGGTAGCGGTCCTAATGCTGGGTTGTTGCCCTCCTAGGGCCTCCTCCACGTCTCCTGATGTACTGGCCTGTCTCCTGGTAGCGCTTCCATGCTCTGGACACTACGCTGACAGACACAGCAAACCTTCTTGCCACAGCTCGCACCGATGTGCCATCCTGGATGATGTGCCATCCTGCACCACCTGAGCCACTTGTGTGGGTTGTAGACTCCATCTCATGCTACCACTAGAGTGACAGCACTGCCAGCATTCAAAAGTGACCAAACCATCAGCCAGAAAGCATAGGAATTGAGAAGTGGTCTGTGGTGACTACCTGCAGCACCACTCCTTTATTGGGGATGTCTTGCTAACTGCCTCTGCTTTCCACCTGTTGTCTATTCCATTTGCACAACAGCATGTGAAATTGATCAATCAGTGTTGCTACCTAAGTGGACAGTTTGAATTCATAGAAGTGCGATTGACTTGGAGTTACATTGTGTTGTTTTAAGTGTTCCCTTTATTTTTTTGAGCAGTGTATAAACTAGAACACAGTATTAGCTTTCTGAGATCTTTCTTGCCTCTGTCTTGCTGCATATTAAGGAAGAACTCTGATATTTTGGAATGCCAAGTCTCGATGCTGTGAGTTGGCCAGAATAGTTAGGTTGACTATCTTTTTTGGTCAACCTGGGGTTGCAGTCAGCCTGGCAAGCTCCATTTCTCACCCAGCAGCAGATGGTGACTGTCAAGGGATGCTGGGAGGGGAGGAGCAGGGTAGTTGCCTCGGTGATATCTCTATCTCCACAGCAACGGAAAGGTCACCCAGAAGGTCCCTCATGCTCTCCTTTCCCGAATGAAGCTCAGAGATCTGTTTAAACGTGAGTTAGGGGTAGGGCTGTAATTAAGGCTCTGCTGAGGTGAGAGAGTATCCAGCGGTTGAATGGGGTTTATATGTGAGTTTTCAAGCTAAGTGGAATTTATTTTTTTTGGGGGGGGCACTAAACTCTGGGCTCTTTTAAATGTTCATAATTGGAGTTATGCTTCATGCAAGTAAAATGAAAACTGAATTCACACTGCTTTATCCTCACACTGAGAATAATCTGTTATTCATATGTCTATGTCAAAATACAGGTAGTCCTTAACTTGCGACCACAGTTGACCTCTATGTTGCTAAACGAGATGGTTAAGTGAGTTTTGCCCCATTTTATGACATTTCTTGCCACAGTTATTAGGTAAATCACTGCAGTCGTTAAGTTAGTAACACCGTTATTAAGTGAATCCGGTTTCCTGATTGAATTTGCTTGTCATGACCCCAGGACACATTGTAAATATGAGTCAGTTGCCAAGCATCTGAATTTTGATCACGTGGCATGGGGATGCTGCAACACCTGTCAGTCACTTTTTTCAGTGCCATTATAACTTTGAACTGTCACTAAACGAACTGTTGTAAGTTGAGCACTACTTGTACACGTAAAACTAATTTACTTGTCTTGGGATTTGGTATGTTTCTGAGTCTATATTGTTCAAAGCTAACATTGTGTCCGATACATAGCAGCTTCCATTTTATCACAAGAGCAGCTCTCCCTGTATGCATGTTGAATGGGTTTATCTAAAATTGGGTGAATATGAATTACAGTTTTGCTCAGTTTTTCCAGTCGAAATTTGTTCAACCTATAATCCATGTCATTTTATTATTTTAAAGAATACACAAATATTGTGTTAATGTTTATGTACATTTCTCATAATGCGTTTAATATATTGTACTTGCATGTGAATTATGGACAAGTGATTTTTACATATATGGGTTTTTCTGAATTTTGTCTCTAAATTCATGCTTCTTTATACACATTTTGTGCTGTCACATAATTCTGAAAAAAAAAGTGGATTTTGGCATTAGAACGTATATTTGTTTAGATTAAATAGCACTGAAATGCAATCCAAATTTCTTGGTTTCCAGAGCAACTACTTCTAGAGCAACTATATCTTAATTGTAAAGAAGTATATATCTCAGGAATGAGTAGTGTGGGCCACTCTTCAAGCTGTTTTCTTCATATCATTGCTGGGAAAGTGACCAAAAAGAGTCTTTGAAATGCCAGGAATAAATATGCAATTATAGCATAATTTATCACATGCCAACAAGTTGGTGACAATTCTTAGTGGCCATATAGATTTTCTCCATGGAGATCAGTCCCCAGCCTGGTTCTTTAAGTCTTCCAATAGTGCATCCATTGCAGCTGAATTAAGTTCATACACCTTACTTACTATTGATCATGTTTCTGCAATTGTCAGCTAAGCATTCCCAACACTAATTAAATACTCAGTACCAATAGCTATACTTGAATGGAGAAAATGAGTACCGCAACATGTGTGATATAGACATGATGGCACCTGCCCTGGGTAGAACTGGTCTTTCTTGCTTACCAAGAGCTGCTAATGTTTTGGCATGTTGCTTCTTCTAGAAGAACAAAGGCAAGCCCTAGCTTTGTACTGTTGATTTAAATGAGGAAAAAGGGAATGAGTGGAAAATTCATCACATCCATAAAAATGGAATGGGAGGAAGGGAAAGAAACTGGAATCTTTGTCAGTGAAATGCATTGATTATAGAGGAAATTGATGAGCAGCACATGGAGCCCTCTAGTGACATTTGTTGGCTGGCTGAGAGAATATCTCTAGAATCGCACTGCTGTTTTAAAGGATAATCCACCAATTGTTTTTGTTATGTTTAAATGGCATCTACCTCAGTCCCCGTGCGCTTTTCTGAAATTGATATGGTTTGAGAAAAAGCCATAACAGTCTTAGCCTTGGTTATTGAAATATGCACTAAAAACCCAACTGCAAAACATCCCTTCCTTGGGAGAACATGGTGGTTACAGGCAATAAAAATGAATGAATGTGACTTGATGAACTAATCAAATCTGTAGTAGATTACTGTTCCTATCTTTGGGGAGTTTTGTGAAGTTGCCAACTCTTGAGGTCTGTAATTATAAAATATTCTATTCTATCATGCTTTTCTAGAGTATAGGATCAATAGTAGCCTTTGGGAACTGAAGCCTTATATAATATGTTCCATATAAATTGGCATTGGCAGGAATTCTCAAATCCAGGGTAAGCCCCTTATAGTACATGCTTTCCTTTTTTTCAATAAAAGAAAATTCAAATAAACCATATTTAGTATTCTTGGAGTTACTCCCCAATAGTTCACCCAACAGTGGTATTAACCTGCCTTTCATTGAGGGAAGATATTGTTCCAAAATGATCTTGAAACTTATCTCTGTTAAATGCTTTGATGGTACCAAATCATATGCCCATAAACAATTTCAGAAAGGTTAGAATATGAAAATAGACTCTACACTGAGGATTTTCATCATTGTGCTAAAGCTGCAACTGTCAGCAAGCAGAATCACATGTCTTGTAATCTTGTGCAGAATGAAACACCATCTATAAACTCGGAACAATCCAAGTAGTTAGAGTTACAGTAATCGTAGGTACAAATTGGATTATAATATGAGAGTTTCCTAACACTGAGTACTAAAGGCTGCAATTTTTATACCCCACTAAGATCAAAAGGATCTAGGCAACTTTTCTTGTATATGTATCAATATGTATTTGAAATACATGAATTTACACTCTTGAAACATTTATTTGTCTCAGATAGTATGGATTATGTATTAAATCCTTTTGTCACCATTTATTTCTAGTTTCTGTGTTTATTTTTTGAGGAAACTAATGTATCTTCCAAAAAACATTATGCTGATAATTGTGAATGTATACATCAACATCACACAGAAACTGGTGTATATTGCCACAAATATTATCCTACATTATGCTAATTGGTTGCTTAATTTTGTTAGTTGGTCTCATTGATTTGAAGTACATGTCTGTGATATATTACCATGTTTCTCCAAGAGTACGCCCCCCCCAATAGGAAGAGCCAGCATGTTTTCTAGGCATAAAATGAAATTAAGCCCCTCCCCCAAATTGAGGCCTAGTTTAAAACATGTGAAATTGGGGGGGGAGGCGGGGGGGAACTTGCCATTAGGAGTGCCCCGCAGGCAGCTACGCCTCACCATCAGCCACTCCTAACAGCCAATCATGGTGGAGCACAGAGGGCTCCCTTACCCCTCCCTTACCTGGGTCAGCAGGCGGGCGGCGTCAGCGTGGATGTCCGGCAGCATTTCAGCTGCTTCTCAGGCCTCCGTAGCTTCCACAGTTCCCACCGGTGCTGGCGCCTCTCTCGCCAGCGCCGTCTCCAACAACAGCATCTGAGTCGCTCCCGCTTTTCCCCTGTCCCCGTAATAACAGGAAAATAAAACATTTTGAGTTACCTGGGAGCACCACACGCTGCGTTTTGGTTTAATCCAGAGTGGCTGGGTGGGCATGAGAAGAGCCGAGCAAGCATCTTGCTGCTGCTACCGTTGGTGCTCCAGCCTCAGGCTCTGCAAGTTTGCAAAAGTCCCGGTGCACAGCCCGTTCCTGCATTCCAAGGGTCCAGGCCGAGCTGCAGCTGTCCCTCTCTCGTCAGCACCATCTCCAACAACAGCGGCAGCAGCGGCAGGTACTGTGGAAGCGTTTCAGCCACTTCTCGGGTGGGGGAGCCGCCTCCGTAACTTCCACTGTTCCCGCCACTGCTGCTGCTGTTATTGGAGACGGCGCTGGCAAGAGAGGGACAGCTGCAGCACGGCCTGGGCGCTTGGAATGCAGGAACGGGCTATGCACTGGGACTTTTGCAAACTTGCAGAGCCCGAGGCTGGAGCACCAAGGGTAGCAGCAGCAAAGACGCTCGCTTGGTTCTTCTCACACCAACCCAGCCGCTCGGGATTAAACCAAAACGCAGCGTGCGGCGCTTCCAGGTACCTCAAAATCTTTTTCTTTTCCCTGCTGTTACAGGGATGGGGGAAAAGCGGGAGCAACTCAGATGCTGTTGTTAGAGACGGCGCTGGTGCAGGTGGGGGGGATTAATTCATCCCCCAAAGGACGTCCTAGACGTTTTTTCAGGGCTCAAAAAAAAAAATAAGGCCCGGCCTTATTTTGTGAGAAACACGGTACTACTTTTGGGTTGTACCATCTAACAAAAATCAAAATTGTTTATCTACAGTAGGTTTGGCTGAGCAGAAAAAAAAATGCTGCTTATTAATTGTAGATCTCAGTTAAAATTCCCAGAAGAATTATCAAGGCAATAGAGGAAAATGCTTCCTTTAAATATTAGAGTTTTATCAAGTACTGTCCTCCTTTACACGTAGCTGTTTGAAATGACATTAGTGGGCTACCTTAATAATTTAAGTACTTCTATTAGGAACTTGAAGACATGAAACAGACCTGCAGGGTGAGTCTTAGCATGTCTGTAACTTCATAATGATATTCCACAAATGTTACATTTTTTTCTAAGTAGCATTCATTAATCTATGGCCTTTTTTTCTCTCCTTCAGGCTGTTCCTCTAAGTCATTCAAGCTGTACTCTCCAAAGGAGCCCCCAAACGGCAACGCCTTCACCCCCTTTCACTCAGGCACTATGCTGGATCGAGATGTGGGGTAAGAGAAAAGTGCCTTTAGTGCAAAATTGGGATGTTCTTGATCAAAATCAATCAAATCTCAAACCTGCTTATGTTCAGCTATGGGGCATAATCTTTATAGCCACAGAAGGGACTTTGAATTCCAGATCAGAAGAGATGAATGACATGGGTTCTGAAAACTGACAAAGATCATTCATGAACAGTATGTACCTTTTAGCCAACCTGGATATGGCCTGCAAGCTCTCTGCCCAGCTAACCAGACATTGTCAACCTAATTAGTGTAATGATTTATGGAAATCATCCCAACATTGATTACTTTGGAAATGAGGTGGTCATTATGGCTGCTAAGATACAGGAAATAAAACTGTTAAGGATACTGTTTTCTTCCCAATTGAATCAAAATCAAATACAAAACATTCCTCCATTCATATTTAATTTATATTTTTATATTTTTTTTCAACTGGCAAAGTGTGCTTGATTTGTTTTTGAATTTAAAATTAGAGAAACCCCGTAAGGGAAAAAAAAAAAAAAGGCTATCCAGGATACAAAGCAGCTCTTTTTTTTCAAGATCCATTCTTGATTGGAAAGAGGCTAGGCCAACACTATTAATCATGCAGAGACACTGAAGGTACTATTTTGTGCTGATATAAATTCGTGATTATTTATATTCTGCTAGCATTCTTAGGAGCACAGTTTAAATATCAGTAGTCTGGAACAATGGATTTCAAGTGGTAGGAAGTTCCAGGTCAGTTAAATTGTGTGATTGTTGGAAAAATGAGTCCACTTATCTTATCCAGTGATCCACTGACCTATAACATACTGCTCTTCAGTGATGAGGAACCTGAAGGTAAATGTGAGTCTTAAAATAGAGCGAACTTCCTTGCTGGAATTTTGGACAGAAATCCACCTCTGCAGTTCTTATAGCAGAGTTAACGACCTGAATATGATGTAGGCCATGAGAATTGCCTGCATGTAAAAAGGAGAAGGAAGAATAAGAATCAAAACTCCCAAGCCACTTCTTACCAGACAAAACAGGCTATCAAACTCCTTGACAGAGCAGTGGGATCTCCATGGTGTAGGAATGGCCAGATTCAAAAGGCTTGGATAACCGGTTTCTCTTGGATCAGTCTCCGGGGGAAGGGAATATAGTTTCCCTTTGGTATGATTGCACTACATTCACACCAAGTCTTGATAAATGAAATGAAAATATGTCCTCCCTTCTGAAGAAGTTATCAAGTTGTGGTATTTTTAAACAAAACAGGAACTCTTTATCTGACTGCTTCCTTTTTTTCACTGATCTTTAGTTTTCTTTTCTTTTAAAAAATGCCAAAATACAAGCAAAAGGACAAAAAAAGTATTTTCCACAGATGTTCACTAAGATACGTCACTGTTAAATCATTTCAAATATTCCAAGGCAAACTTTCTTTAATTATATTTTGGCTGTTCCTCAATAATTCTCCATTGGTGTGAACTTTGTTGCAATACTTTTGGTTGTGAACTTTGCCAGTAATAGTCGAACTGATCTAATTGGGGTTGTAGCTTAAAAAGCCTTCATCTAGCCTGATGTACACATGTTTGAATACAGTATGAATTATCTACAGCACTCGGTGTGTTATAAGGTATGGTGATCATAATAATACCCCATAATAGTAACACTTCAATACCTTTGAAGTCACAGGAGGAGTCTAAGCTAAGAAATAAAATCTGAAATGGGAGGTGGACATTGGTAAAACATGTTCTCCCCCCCTCCCCTTTTCCAAAGTTACTTGTCTGGGATACACTCTGCTTTGTAATGAAATGAATTGATGGGGTTTTGATTGATTAATCTTGTATGTGCTTATTTCTTTGTAGACCAACTCCTATGTATCCACCAACATACCTGGAGCCAGGGATTGGGTAAGATATCATATAAAGTCTGTGTGTATCCTTGTTCAACTTAATGTCCTCCAAATGTGTTGGTCCTACTGGGGGGGGAGGGAATAAAATTGAAAAAGCTTCTTATAATACTCACCAGAGTACAGCTAAATTATAATATTTCAAATCTGATTAAAATGATTTTGTGATTATTATTTTCTTATTTATAAGAAATAAATACAGATAGCATAAAGATAATAATGATGAGGAAACATATATTGCCAGAGATAAGAGGAAAAAAACAAAAAGTGTTTTAACAAAATGAAAGAAATATGGCAAAGGAAACATAATATGATATGGTGTTACAACAATAAACCATTATAATTCTATATATACTGGTCTGATGCAAATATTCAAGTATGTATGCATTTCATTTGAACAATTACCTTATTCGATACTGTATTCTGTATACAATAAGTAACATTGGGCTATATATGATAGATGATATGGTATTTGCCTCTTAACACCAAATATGTTAAAATTCATCTTCATCTCTTAGATGAAGTTAATATACCCACTTCCATCTGATTTTTATACCATCCTTCTCCAATTTTTAAAGTTGGTTGTTTCCAAAAAGTCAATTTGCTAGGCTATTAAAATTCCATAACTTTCCAACTGATGTAATTGCTTCCAGAGATACATTGCAAGCAATTGTAAATGTAAGCCAATTGTCAAGTTCCTGAAATGCAGTCATGTGACCATGCGGTGGGTGGTGTAGCAGTCACGATTTCTAGAACAGATCATTTTTCAAGCTCATGGTAGCGTCAAATGATCATTAAGCAAACTGTCCTAAGTCAAAGACTACTTGTAATTTTCTGCAAGTTACAGAATTGGAATTGCAAAACCCCAGAAAAATCATTTAGAAATTTTCTAAACAATTTATTTTCTCAAAATATTTTCTAGATATATATAAAATGATTTCTTAATCTTTATAATCAGGATAGAAGAATTTAAAATTTCCCATGAAGTAATCAAATCCTATTAATATTCAAAAACATCAGCATTTAGTGATTTGCACTCCTGAGATAATCATTAGCACTTGTGTACAAAGCCCTGTTTAGAAGTTTCTAGAGGCTACAAATATGTTTAGTGAGAGTCCTACCCTGTCCATACTAATTAGCTAATGCAGGTTCTGCTGTACTGCCTTAATTCATTTTAAGATGTTTTAGGTAATTCTCACTTAACTGCCCTATTTAGCACTGTTCAAAGTTACAATGATACTGAAAAGGTAACTTTACAACTTGTCCTTGCAGTATGACTGTTGCTGCAGCAACTTTGTGACCATGTGATTGAGATTTGGGCACCTCACAAACAGCAGATATTTGTGACAGTTACAGTGTCCTGCAGTCATAGGATTGTCATTTTGCAGAGTCAGTGAAACCAATGGAGAAGCCAGCAATAAAATTGCAAATTACAATCACACGATGTCTCGCTTAACTACTGTGTGTGATTCACTTAATAACCACAGCAGAAATGTGGTTATAAGTCCATTCTGCTCCCATTATATCTTGCTTAATTATTGTTGCTTAGCATCAAAGTTGCCAGTCCCAGTTAAGTGAGGACTGTCTGTAGTCATCCTTTCAACTGTACTGGAACAATATAAAGTTATTTTTGACATGTGTCATAGATTTCTAGCCTGTCATTTCATATGGCTCAATGTTGTAGGAATAAACTTCCTCTTCTGGATGGGCATAAATTATGCTATTTTTTCCCTGGAGTAGGCTATAGGATAAGTTCACTGTAATTATTTCTCATGTTGGTGAATCTCTCTTTCAGAACAAGCTCTAAGGGCAGCAAATTTTAAAGTTATTGTAGTTTCATCATCTAAGTGTTTTGTTACGTCCCAAAATTGGTTGGGCGATTCCTTTGCCTCTTTCAAGAGATGGGCAAAACCTCACCATCCACATTTTTGCTATGCCATTATTGGGGACCAATGAAACTTCCCTTTAAGGACTCAAAGGGTTTCTAAAAGTGCTGCTCCAAGCATGAAAAAAAAAAATGGGATAAAGGCTCATTGCTCTCTAATTCTGGGTTTGGTGGCATCAAATTTTGCAAAATGGACTTCTCTCAATCTGCTGATCTTTTTTAACAGACTATTATGCTTCCAGAGAATCCTCTGATATCTCTTTCTACTTTGTTATTCAATGCACAAGTTGAACTTCTTTGGTTAGAAGACTTCTGTTTCTATCCGATTATACATCTCTTGGTCTTGCGATTTAGTAGTTCTCAAACAATAGAGGACCTGATATACAAAATGGTCCAAAATACTACTGTTTCATCAGTCCTTATTCTGATGCTTCTGTCTTATTGATGGGACTCCTGGTCTAAGCTAGCCAGTATTTGCTTTCTTATCTAGTTCCAACTTTTTCAAACAGAAGTGATTTGTTTTGCCAAGGAGAAACTAAATACTCTTACTATTGTTGATTCTCTAGTCAAGATTATGTTTATTTTTTATTTTTTTTGCATTATTACGTCTACTTCTGTTCCATTAGTCTTTCACTGGAGACTAAGATTAGAACTGAAGACCATCCATTTTGGAAATTGTCTATTTGGCAATAAGACTAATCCTGAATAGGGTCCAAAGTGTTTCATTCAGCAACTTGAAAGCTGTCTATAGCAACCAGTTTTCATTTCTGTTCATTAACTTCTATGGTTCTGCTCTTGTTTGGTCTAAAGATGGAGGTTCAGGTTTTTCATATAGAAGGCCAAGCAGTCTATATCAGTCCCTCTTGCCAGATACTGGAACTGTCAATTTGAGTATTTTTCAAATAATGTAAGTTCTGAACTGTTAATATGTGTTGTTCAAAGTTATATATACTAAGTTTTTACCCAACTCAACACCAAACTGCCCTCTTGATTTCAAAATAACTGGAATGGTATCAGAAGTTTCCTTGAAAGATGGTATTGTTAGATATATTTAAATAATAGGAAGGCTGGTATTTGAATGGCATATTGTGACTTTGAATAACAAAAGAATGAAGGACTATGTCTTAGTATGAACATATATAATAACACTAGGATTAGCAATGGTGACTTGATTAGAAGCGAGAATAGAGGTAGAAATAAGAAATAGGAGGAATATTAGCAGATGTAATTTTTATATAACAGAATATAAGTAATAATTTGATGGGAAAGATCTGGTGGAAAGATGGTATTATGTATGTTTATAATGTCATTGGCATTAAAATGGAACATTGAAATAATTGAATAACTGCTCTAAAAACCATGTATATTACTACTAGGATTATATAAGTTTGATTAATATAACAACTATTATGATTATCATTATTGATGTTTGTATCAAAATGAATTATACTTAGGGGCCACAGTGTTCATGTATTGATATTGAAGTATACCTAAAATAAAAATCTAATAAAACTTTTAAAAAAATTCCTGCAAAAATAAGCAGTTGGGAATACTTCTCCAAAAGAAAATATTTCCACACTCATGTCCAACTATTTTACATTAGTAAGGATAGTGAACTTAGACTTTATCACTTCACTTATCTTTTGAGGTATTTATTTTAGAATATTTATCACTTCCCTCCTCCTACAAAATGAAATGTGACCTTTTATAGACTGCAGGATGCTTATTTTCATGTTTTTGTAGTGTACTTACTTTTGTGTTAATTTACTACCATTTTGTAGTAAATTTGCCCTTTTATGGCCCTGAACGTATTTTCTAAGTTAATGGAGTTATTATGCTTTCCTTTATCTGCAAGTCATCAGTCCATTCCCTTAAGTAGATGACTGTTATATACTCCTTTGCAAAGTTATCCTGCCGAGTCCTTCTCCCTTTCATCCTCTTAGTGTTCAGATCAGTTATGAAAAAGTTTCCTTCTTCCCTCATAGTTTATTCAATTTACAGGGGCAATGATTATGTTGTCAGAGAAATTGCCTTGATATCGTTATCATGGGTTTGCAGGTTTCAAGCATGTATGCATAAGATCCTTTCTTTAGCAAAAAGAGCCCACACTGTTCTTCAGCTCTTCACATGGCAGCTTGCATTCTTCATATGACAATCAACTTCAGTGTTTTGTTCTGCAACCTACATAAGTGCTCCCTGGAACTGTGGTAACTCCATTAAATTTCCCTGAATATGAATGTATGATAATTCTTGCTCCCCATTCCATCCTGGAATGTGGCTCTTTTCTTTTGACCGTAGCTATGACATCAGCTCAACAGGCTAAAAAATTGCATCCTACAAAGAAAACTCCCTTCTTCATTTTTTCATAGGATGAATATTGCCTAGATATTTCCTGCTGCCAAAACAGTCTCTGTTTTTACTTTGACATAATTGTGCCCCCTTTCCCCCCCCCTCTAATGTCACCGGAAACATTGCTCCATTTATTGGATGTCTGTTACACTTTTGTCTTTTACTTGGACTTTATGGCATCCTTTTGCCAGGTCCAAAGCTTAGGCTTTCTGCTCAAATGGTTGGTCGTAACCATCAAGGATTATTATGAGCTGTTATGCTCTCCTCAACAGCAAGACCAGAAGCCTTCCTCTGAGACAGGAAAGCTGTGTATCATTTGCCATTAATAGATGTCTCAGAACTTTGCTGGACAGGGTGCATAGTCTCAAACTTCATCCCTTATTATAGAAATTTTGCTTCTAAAAGGATGCAGCCTTTATAGAGCTCTCCTCTTGGTCATCTTTGTGGGCCAAACCATGTTCCTAGTAAGGAGTTTGCTAATCAGCAATCTTTCTGAATCACAAGGACTATGATGAAGAAGAATGGGTACTTATTTGTGATTGCATTTCTTTGATTGGTCATCTGTTGATTTGCCTATTAATTTACCTCATTATCTCTGAGGTGATTTGGCTATTTCTTTATCCCACTGTGCTGTTGTTAGGAACTGAAGGGGTTCAGTGTAGTTCCTCTAAATGTTTCTGTAAGCTCCTGAAGGTTCTGTGAAGGTGCACAACCTAAGTGAGCGAATTCATAGATTACCTCTGAAAGAACTGTTCTTAAAGGTAAGTAACAAGTTTATTTCCTGTTCCATCTGCTTAATAATATTTTTCTTATTTTTCAGCAGAGCTACACATAAGAACCACATAAAAGTTGTATTTAATTTTTTAAATTCAAATAAGATAAAATGTTTCAGGAAAATATGGTTTGAGATTACAATAGCATCTATGTGTCCCCACTCCCCCCCCCCCAAAAAAAACATTAAAAAAACATTTTGCACACTCAGGTTTCTTGGATAAATGGCTTTTTTGTTAGGTAATTGCTATGGTTGTTTGACAGGAGACACACACCGTATGGAAACCAGACTGACTACAGAATATTTGAACTCAATAAGCGGCTGCAAAACTGGACAGAGGTATGTTACTGTGGCTTCTGTATGACTGAATTAGAAGAAAGGGAAAAGCTTTGGAGGGATACATAAAGCTGTTACGATTACACAAGAGAGGAAAGGACTGTGGCTATTAATCATCCTTGATTTTTATTTAACTTTTGAGAACTGATTTTACTTACTTTAATTTTTTTTGTATCATTTTCCATTAATAGATGTCTCAAAACATTTTATAATTTAAAATTACATTAATAATTAAAATAATAAGTAAAATTAATGAGCATGTATGTTAAATTAATTAATATTTCTTCATCTTCTATCTTCTATTTCTTCTTTCTATCTTCTTCCTCCTCCTCTCTTCTGTCATATGCAGCAGAACCTCGGGTCATGAACACTCCTATCTGCAACCAAATCAGGTGGCGAACAAAATCGGTGCCATTTTTTTGATAGCGCACATATGCAGTTGGTCGTGCTTCCAAATCATGTCGTGACCAGAGTCCAGGAACGGATTACAGTTGCGACCCTGTAGTTGTGTCTGGAAGCGCAACCCACTGCGCGTGTGCAGTCAAAAAAAATGCCACCAAAGGGGAAATTGGCATGGAAGGGGAATCTTTCCGCTCCAATTTTTGTCGCCCAATTTTTAAATCGTGATCTGATTCAAAAATCAGGTGGATTTTTCATTCCCTACCCGATTTGGTTGCAAATAGGAGCACTCATGACCCGAGGTTCCACTGTACTGTGGGGTTAGGACACTCCTAACACCCCTCGGGGGTGAATGTGCCTTAAAATGCCTTCAGCCATGTTAACGGCTTCAAGAGCTCCCTCTTATGGAGGAATAGAAGAATTGTGATGCTGCATGACAGACAGTATAACAGCGTGAGTCCTGACTACAGGATTTCCCTGTCTAATACAAGATTGGGATAAATAAATACCTGGGCAACGCCAGGTTATCAGCTAGTGTTTTATAAAAACACATTAGAAAAATATAAAATAAACTCAGCAAGATAAATGACAAAACAATAATAGAAATGAAATGAAGCAATAAGTAAATTTAAATGACAGCCAAACTAAGAATGAGTAAGAGTCCTGGGAGAATAAAAATATTTTTGCTTATCACTGAAGAGGCAAATAAAGATGGCATCATGCATATCTCACCAGAGAAAGACATTTTAAAGTTTAAGGATCACCACTGGAAAGAACCCCTCCTAATTAATGTACTTAATGTACCTCAATGAGAAAGCATTTGGAGCAGACCCTCCAAATATCATTTTAAGCTACTGGTAATAAAATATGGAAAGAAGCCTCCTTCACAGTGTTGTTCCAAATGGCAAAACAAACCCTTTATAAGATAAAACCTACACTTCGACTTGAAACTGGAAGCAGATTGGAAACTACCTTTGTGTGTTTATAGTCAATACTCCTGTCTCAACATTATGTATTAATTGAAATCTCCAAGGGTATTGCAGTAATCTAAAGAAGACATCACTAATAGATGGATTACTGCACTGAAACGAGCTGTATCCAATAGCATAAGTTGGCAAAAAATAATTTTGGCTGCAGTGGCCACTTCCTGCTGAAGCAACAAGGATAGATCCAGAAATACTCCCTAACTTTGAATTTAATCACTTATGTGGAATGCTCACCAATATGGAACAGTTGAATTCCACTCACTTGGAGAGACATGCCATTCATTAATAGCACCTCTGTCTTGCATTTGCTCTTCTCTGTGCCTACAGGAATGTGACAATCTGTGGTGGGATGCCTTCACCACTGAGTTTTTTGAGGATGATGCCATGTTAACAATCACCTTCTGTCTGGAAGATGGACCAAAGAGATACAGTGAGTCGCTTAGTTCCATGTTTGTTCAATATACTATTGTCTTACTTCATAAATCTTTTGTGTATAAAGCTACAGATGCTTATCTACCATCTTTTGGAGTAAATCGTGAGGGAACAGATTCCATTCTGTAGCTGGGGTTTTCTATAGTGGCTAGGGTTTTGCTGCCATTGAAGTCGATGCTATGACTTGTAGCTTTCATCAACTTCAATGGCACCAAAACCCTAGCCACTATAGAAAACCCCAGCTACAGAATTATCAGAGAAGCCATAGAGATTGAAAAAAGACCTGAAAGCATGAATAGAATAGATGACTCCACCAGATTGTCAATTATCTGGAAGCCTGCACTCACAAACAAAAAAATCTCCATACCACAAGCCAGGCAAACACCTGGGCACAGTCTCCTCCTGATACCTCCAGCTCAAACACACCCCAAACAGCCACCCAGATGAAACCTAGCTTCCTAATATACGATAGCTGAAACCAACCCGCACTAAAAGCCCCCAATACACAAAGCACAATGTTGCCAGCCAATCAAGACAAAAAAATGCTACAAAACAGACAGAAGATATTAGAAAGACCAATCAAGCAGAACACAGCAAACTCCAAGACCAATAAACACAGACCAAGACTCCCAACCAATCAGGATGAAGAAAAAACCATTGTAACACAGGACGAGGCTAGCACCAAATTTAAAACAGAAACGGCTGTGAAAGCCTGACTCACAGAAGAACACAATATACAAGCCTGATGATGGCAGATGAGATTCTGCTGAAACGTTGCTACAACTTTAAAAGCACAACTATAATGACGTGGGAAAATACCCAAATAAAGCTGAATACCATATATATATATGTGTGTGTGTGTGTGTGTGTGTGTACACACACACACACACACACACACATGTTTTCTTAAGTTTTGGGGTACTTGCATGTATGGCACTCAGCTTTGTTGGGTATTTCCCACGTCATGTAGTTGTGCTTTGTAAAGCAACGCTTCGGCAGAATCTCATCTGCCATCATCAGGCTTCTGTATATGAGAAGCCTGCCGAAACATTGCTACAACTTTAAAAGCACAACTACAATGACATGGGAAAATACCCGAACAAAGCTGAATGCCATACATACATACATATGTATACACACACACACACACACACACACACACACACACCTATTTGTGCTTTTATTATAGCAACGTTTCGGCAGAATCTCATCTGCCATCCTCAGGCTGAAATTCTGAGATTCTGCTGAAATGTCATTATAATAAAAGCACAAATATTAAGATGTGGGAAAATACCTGAAGAAACCTAAATACCATACATACATACATACATACATACATACATGTATACATACATACATGGGGCACAGTAGTCTAGCTGGTAAGACACTGGCTTTTTGAGTGGAAGGTTGGCAGTTCAAAACACAAGCACCATGTGACAGGGAAGCTGTTTCCCCAGCTTCTGTGAGTCTAAAAATTTGAAAGCATGCAAATACAGGTAGGTAAAGTAGATACTACTTCGATGGGAACCTTGCTGGCCACATGACCACAAAAGTGTCTTCGGATAACATTCCCAGCAAGCATTTAGCATTTATGATCTTGTATAAGAGTGGTGCTCCAGATTGGATATATTTTTGAAATTACCATGAAGTTCCCAGTTAGAATACATTACCTTTGGGTGGACAAATGATTTTCAGGAATGATTTTCAAGAAGTTCCATCCACTTATTAGTATATATTTGTTATTCTAAGGGGATTTGTATTCTTACATAAAAATTATGTGTCATTAATCACTGGAAGTCCAGTTTATATAAGGCTTCACATATTTTCCTTTACTCTCCACTTCTAAAAATCAGCATCTGATAAGATTTTCCTTTGGTATTTCTTCCAAAACTTGAGAAGTGATATTAAAAGGACGACGAGGGTGCCTGGAAAAACCATTAAATATATCCCGAAATTGATATTGTTCCTATTCAGAATATTATACTTTGAATAAAATATTACTATGACAGATTTCTGGACTTAGGAGACATGCATAGATTCCTTCCGCTTGTCATGTTCTAGAAAGTAGATGGATTATTTTAAAATGGAAAAATAAATTGTATCTGTTTAGAACAACTTAAAGCTGTTGTGTTAGTGTGGAAGAAACACAGTTGAATAGTAGATTACATGTGTTGCATGCAGAAGCCTCATGTTTAGCCCCAACATTCTATACCATAGTTAGGGCTAGGAAAAAGCCCATCTGAAACCCTTGAAAGATGCTATAAGACAATGATAGGTCCAGGTCTAGATAGGTCCAGAAGCACCATTGAAAATAAAGTTATTTCTGAGATAGTCCTGTGCTACTCTCCATACTTTTTAAATTGGAGGAATCTAAGAGAAATATAATGAAGATGGGTAGGGAGCTTGGCAACATCAAGGAATGATCAACATTATTGCTTCTGAGCAATACATTCAGGACTTGGGTCTTGGCCTGTTGGCCGTTCCATTCATTGTTCATAATCTCCCAAAAATGCTTTTGCCAATCTATTCATGAATGTATACTACACAGAATGACAAATAATTTGATTTTTATCACCCCTTTCTTCCTGATGTCTAGCAATCGGCCGTACCCTAATTCCTCGCTACTTCCGCAGTATCTTTGAGGGGGGCGCTACTGAGCTGTATTATGTTCTGAAGCACCCAAAGGAATCCTTCCATAACAACTTTGTTTCACTTGATTGTGATCAATGTACTATGGTCACTCAGCATGGCAAGCCCATGTTCACCCAGGTGAGAGTGCAATGGTATTTCCCCAGCCCCAAGGCTTACCAAGCAGTACTTGTGTTTAATTAAAATCTTCAGCATTCTTCACGTATGTAAAGAGATCCTCTGCTTGGAAAGAGTTGCTAGCTACAAGTAGAATTAGAACAAAATTGTGTCACAGAATATTTCTAAATTTATTTTTCTTCTAAAAGAATTAATAAAAGTGCAAATACATATAGCACAATTTTAAAATTTAATTTAAATTCAGCACTATTTAGAAATGGGATAGGCAGGTATAGCCATTTTTTTAAGAAGTAGAAAAATGGTGCTTAGAAATTACATTTTAAAAACCAAGTGCTGCAAAACAAGGAATGGATGGACTTCTATTTCATACAACCACATTAAAAACAAAATGTATAAATTAATGTTATTAATAACATGAGTGCAAATATAAAAAGCCACAGAGCTAAAAACAATAAGGAAGAGATTGGGTGCAGGGGAGATATTAATTAATTAGTGGTCATCTCAAAATTTCACCAGTTCCCAGGAGTCCTCAGGCTTGTTGACCCAACTTAAACCTGAGGAACCTCAAGCTAAAAAGCAGGAGACCAGATTTACTTCAGAAAGGAATTTTTCTGTGAGATAAAGCAATAATTATTTTAGAAACGTAGTCTGAAATGATAATGGTGTCTATATCTCATGTTTTAATTTTAGATACCAAAAAATGAGAAATCGGGAAATAATCTAACAAAAGTCAGTTAAAAGGAAAGTATATGCCTGCTGGGAAAGACTAATAGAATGTTAGATACTCACAAAATGAATTTCAGATGCAGCCTAATAAAATAGTATGATTCTGGAGATACAATTTGAGTAATGGGGTGCTATAATCTAAAAAGCGACCCAGAATTTGATGCTGTTATATACAAGTGTTATATTATATACAAGTGACTTTATATACAAGTGTTGAAATAATTACTTAGAGAACGCTCCCTTGAATCTCATAGCCCTTTACATTCTCCTTGTCCAGGTATCTGTGGAGGGCCGCCTCTACTTGGAATTCATGTTTGATGACATGATGAGGATAAAGACATGGCACTTCAGTGTCCGGCAGCATCGGGAACTTATTCCCCGTAGCATCCTTGCTATGCATGTAAGTTCAGAGGTTAGTAATAGCCTCTGTTTAGGCTGGGTTTAAATATTTCTGAGAATGAGTCTTGACAAGTTGTTTCAGTTGTTTTGTGCCCATTCATAGTGTTGAGGGTTTTTCTGCTGCACTGTTATTTTTTGAAAATTTCAACCTTCAGTTTCTATTTTGGTGTCCTAATATATTGTATCATTTTAAAAGATTAACCTCCCAGTGCACCAATGTACAGTTTATGTGTTGATGCAACGTATTTTTGTTTAAATGTTTTATTTCTCCTTCTAACATTTTCTCTCCAGGCGCAAGATCCCCAGATGTTGGACCAATTGTCCAAAAATATTACTCGATGTGGACTTTCAAACTCCACACTCAACTACCTCCGAGTAAGTGCTTTTCTTCAGCACCTATGAAACTAAGAAATATATTCCTTGGTATTTCCTCCTTTGGACAGTAACAGAATTAAAAATGTCATTTGGATGATAATGTTTTCTATATTTTACACTAAGGGCTATTGTAAGGTTTTTTGGGGGTAGACTGTTTTATTTTTGTGAGAATATATATGCTTCTATGCTTTAGGTGATTATTGGCAGATAATGTATATATAAAATACAATCATATTCTCACTAGTTAAATTTTTATAGTAGTGGCAGTATCGAAAGCTATTAGGCACTTTTTTCTATATTACTATGATAGAATAAAGGCGTGTATAAATTCACTAGCAATGTATAGAAAACGGAAAATATGTTTTGCTTCAAATCTGAAAGGAGAAATTGTCTTCTGGAAGTTCTACCAAACCATTTTCGATGAACCATGACCGGTCAAAACAAAGCCTGCAGGAATCTCAAGAGTGGTTGTACAGGGCAACTAGGGTAAAGCTGGTATACACAAAATCGGAGAATCGTAGGATTTGAAATGACTTTGGAGGCCTTGCAGTTCAGCTTCCTACCCAAAGGAGGAATCCTCAAATCATCCCAGCTAAATAGCTGTCCAGCTTTATTTGACAATCTCAGCAATGGAGCCCCTGGGATTCTAGGACACAAGTTGTAATGGGATGTGGGAAAGACCCTGGGAACCCAAGCAAAGAGACTGTTGCCAAGGGAACGGTCAGATAAGAGACAGTCTAGCCTGCAATTGGATAACGGGCAGGGTAAGAGGCTCAGAAGAGACTCGCCCTAGTTTGTTGGGCTATAAAGGAGATGAGGGGAAGGAAAGATTCATCTGTTCCATATGTGGAAAAGCTTGCACCTGAACTGTTTTCCACACTTCTACCCACACTAGGAGAAAGAAAGCATACAGGGAAAGTACATCTCATATGTTTTGCAAATCCAGATTTGACTAAACATATTTAGCATGAAAGTCAGTTTGCTGCATTATTTCTAGGAAAAGCTTCACAGGTGCTCCGGGCAAAACATTTTTACTATTTGATTTTGCTAGCAATCAAGAGAAGTGTGTAAATTCTAAAAGTAACTGAAGCTCATGTATAGAAACTACTATCCAGCTTGATCGTAACCTACAAGTAATATCTAAGATTGAAGCTAGCCTTGAAAGCCATTTGGGCGACTTTAAACCAGCCGCTCTCAGCCCAACCCACCTCATAGGGTTGTTGTGGGGAAAATAGGAGGAGGAAAATGTATTGGATATGTTCACCGCCTCATAAAAATAATAAAGATGGTTTAGAAATAAATACATGTATGTATATCTGTCTGTCTATCTAATTTATACATTGCTCATCTCACACGATTCTGGGTAATTTAGCCTTTTAAAACATATAGCCATATAAAAGAAACATAGGCAAAAACAAAGTTAAAAACAGAAGTAGAACAATTTTTTTAAAAAAGATGGAGGAATGCTCTCAAGCAACCAACCATACCCAGGATTACTTTTAGATCCCCAGGCCAGTTGACAGACTGAGGTCTTAATGCTCTTCTGGAGCCTATATGAGTGGGCACCTATGTCCCCTCTGGGGCAAGATATTCCATATGGCAGGGTCAATGACAGAGAAAGCTCCCTTCCTGGACCCTGCCAATCAAAATTCTTTAATGAATGGTGTGTGCAACATACTCTTCTGTCTAACTGGGTGGACGGGTTACATTGACCATGCCATGAAGAGCTTTAGAGGGAATATCAGCACCTTGAATTGTACCCAGAAGCAAAGAGGCATCCTATGCAGTTCAAATAATAGAGGCATCATATGCACAACTCCAGGGGTGCACAAAACTGCCCACACCACCACCTTCTGTGCCAGCTGCAGCTCACAGGTGCTCTTCAAGGGTAGCCTCATGTAGAGCACATTGTAGTAATGGATATGGGGGATGACTACAGCATAAGGAACTTTTTCAATTCAGGAAGGGACATAACTAGTTTACAACACCAAGTTGATTAAAGGCCCTCCTAGCCATGGCTGTCCACTACTCCTCAAGCAGGATTCATTAATCCAGCAGGGCCTTTAGATCACGCAATTGTTTGGTCTGGGGCAGTGCAACCCCATCCAGGATCAAGGATGGCAAGTACTAGAATAAAGAGGACCCCCTCCTCCCACCAACAGCCACTCTGCCTTACCAGGATTCAACTGAAGCCAGTTGTTCCCACCCAGACCTTCAAAATCTCCAGGCACTGCAAAAGGGCATCCACAGCATCACCCGTCCACTATACAACTGGATATCATCTGCATACTGATGATAGTACGGTCCATGGCGACAGATGAACTCACCCATGGCTTTGTATAGATATTAAAAGGGAGTGGAGAGAGCACGGAGACTCCATGTGTGGTGGGTGGGCTGAACCTCTTGCTGCTGATCAACATTGATTGTCATTGGCCTCCGAGAAAGGTGAATGTTCTTTATTTTTGAACAATATTCTTTGTTGTCCTTTACTGATGCACTTTATTATTCTTTATTATACGTCCCAGGTATCTGGCACTAAGAAATTAATTAGTTTTGTCAGAATGTGTCCACATCTGGCCAGGTTCAGATCAATGCCTAGAAATCTATCTATGGTTCCAGGAGGATTCCATCTGGGTTTGTCCTCTACTACAGAATTTATTTTTCCTCTTCTTCCCACCAGCTGTGCGTAATCCTAGAACCAATGCAGGAGTTGATGTCTCGACACAAGACCTACAGTCTCAGTCCTCGGGATTGCCTCAAGACGTGCTTATTCCAGAAGTGGCAACGTATGGTGGCGCCACCTGGTGAGACTTTTGAGCAGTAGGGAAGTCTATCCTGTGCACTGACCACTAAATCAGATGTATTTCTTACCAAGCCCACTTGAGGGCAGCAGGGCATTGGCTTCCTGCAGCTGGAATGCCTCAGAACTTGGATGAGGGCTAAACTCCTATCTCTGAAAGTAACACAAGGTGTAAAAATGAAAGTGGAAGTTAGTGTGGAAATATAGAAATATATAGATAGTTTGAATCGGACGGTATATAAATTTATGAATAAATAATGGGAAGTATTCATTCATTATCCAGGTCTTGCTTGGAACATGCAAATTTACAATTTGACTGTGTTGAAACAATGGAACATTAGATTTTTTTTACTAAAGGCAACTTATCTCACCAATTATTATTTCACAAACACCTTCATAGCTGAACCTGCACGTCAGCAGCCTAGTAAGCGCCGGAAAAGGAAGATGTCTGGAGGTAGCACCATGAGTTCCGGCGGAGGCAATACCAACAATAGCAACAGCAAAAAGAAGAGTCCAGCCAGCACCTTTGCCCTCTCCAGTCAGGTACCTGTAAGCATCCCCTTTTCATTTTTTCTTTTCCTTTTAACCTGAGGATTCCTTGGCCTGGGGCCATGTTTCATGCAGCTGAAGCTCTCCCCCAAAGGATAGGTGGTGCTGGGAGAATTCAGGCTTCTAGGAGTCCTCTCAAGCCAGATTCGGGGAAACACACCAACAGTTAAGGAATAAGGTCATGCCTGAGCATGTAAGCCAGCCAGAATTGATGTCTCAGTCCTTTTATCCAGAAATCCATTCCCAATTTTCTCTCAGGTGTTCTTTTTCAGCAACCTGGTTTAAAAGGGGAAAGCAACTTAGTTGTTGCTCTTAAGTGAATGTCAGGAATCCTTGTTAATCTACAATAGATGTCCCAAATATATTTATCTTGATTATCCCCACCCTGTCTTATAATGTAAAAAGGATTAATGTAATCCCTTAGTGTAGCTGTTCATTTGAAGGCTGTGTGACAGAGCTGTCAAACTCCTGGCCTGCAGGCTGGATGCGTCATCTGTTGGCCATGCCCACGCCTGGTTTAGCGAAGGGGGAAAAAGTCCTGATACATCCCGTGATGACATGAGTTTGACATCCCTGCTCTATATAGACCCTGTTAGGGCCAGAGTCTCATTTTTTTGTGACTAGGAAGAATTCAGACTTCTTCCTCTTACAGTAGATATAACAGGCTTTGAACCATTCAGGTGGGAACTGAGAGGAGACTGTGATTCGCCAATGTCCCAGGGCATCCATTGATTTGTCAGATGCTGTCTGTGCCCAGATACAGTAGAAACTTATAGCAACATTATTCTAAGTCCAGAGAGGGGCAATGTTCGAAGGGAATATTGAGACCTTCCCAAATAAAGTGCCTTCTAGATGTTCTGTGCCACTCCTAGTTGCTGAGTCTCAACACATCTGGAAGGTGCCAGATTAGGGAAGGGTGAGTCAAGGCTGAGGCTAATTTTGATTCCTCATTCTAGGAGGGTGGGGGAGAAGTCCTTGTTGTTGTGACAGCTGGCTCCCTTGAACATTGTGATATGGATCAGGGCAGTCTCCACCTCGATTATGTTTCGGGACCCTCTTCCCTCCTCAGGATGTGATGGTGGTGGGCGAGCCAACCCTGATGGGTGGGGAGTTTGGTGACGAAGATGAGCGCCTTATCACTCGGCTGGAGAACACACAGTTTGACGCTGCCAATGGCATTGATGATGAGGACAGCTTCAACAACTCTCCTGCATTGGGTGCCAACAGTCCCTGGAACAGCAAGCCCCCTTCCAGTCAGGAGAGCAAGTCTGAGAATCCGACGTCGCAAGCATCACAATAAAGCCCCCAAAACAGTGCCCAGCCAGGCCTATACGTGACTTGGCTGGTGCTCCACGGACTGAGTCGAAACCATTCTACCTGGACAATTGTGAAGAAGAGTGGCTGGCCAACAAGGTGTCAAGGTCTATGAGCACTGCAGCGCCTGCCTGTCTACAGTTAACCTGGCCACGATTCCCTGCTGCCTGCACTCTTGGTTGTCTCCTTTAGGGCAGAATTGGAACAGTGGGCTTTTAGTCCCAGCAGAATTTTAATTCCTTCTCCTTCCCCGTCCATGCATCCAGCGCCCTGGATACCACAAGCAACACTGTTAGGGAGTGGTATTCATAGCAGACCCTTAGAGCCTCAAGTCCATTTGGTGGATCAGCATGAAGTACCTTGGGAAGAGGCCACAGGACTGATTACTTAAGATGGGCAGGAAAAATCTGGTCTAAGGCGCCTTTTATCATTCAGTTTCCTATAAGGGGCATCAAGAAGGCTCCATTTTAGCAGGAGAGTCTTAGAGTCTTGTGGACAATGTCATGACTCACGTTGGGGCAGCTATGATTTTTGTGGGTTGAATTTTAAGCAGTTCATCTTGACTGTCTTAGAGATGGCAGAGCAGTAATTCTGTTTTGCCTGAAGATCCCAGAAAGCCAATATGGCAGGAGATTATGTAGGGTTTTAAAATTTTCTGGAATACATTAGAAAAATATTCTGCAGTTATCTGGAAGGGAACTTGACCTTTTGGTCAATCTTCAGGCGTGGGCTGTTTTGCCCCAACCTGCTCTTAAAGGAAATTGCAGTCCTCATACATACCCTGCCCTCAGTATTTTGGGCTTTTTTAAAGAAATAAAATAAAATTGTAAGTTTTAAAAAAATCTGCCCTCCCTCCCTATTTCCCCCCAATCCTGATTTTTGTACAGGCTTGTCTACTAATTGGGAGTCTTAGTTTTTGTATACAGTTCTGAGAGCTTCAAACCAAGGAGAGACTTTGCAAACTTCCTTTATACACTCCTTTGAGGACAGCATGGCTGCCTCCACTCCCCCCACCCCCTGGTGTAATTTGTGTGTGCTTCTGTTCCTGCTCCACCCTCCTCTACCATATCCTTCCCCTTTTCAAATTTGTGTACCTTGTGCTTGTATATTTCTGCGCTGTATGCTGTGTGTATGATGCTGTTCTTTCACTGTGTTCTCACTAAGGCTGCCACTCCCATTACCATTGGTGGTGGGGGAGGAGTTGATTGTGATGGGTGTCCTTCTTGGGAGGCAGTAGAGTTCAGAGGGTACTGTCACCAATTTACAGCAGTGCAGAACCACAGGAATGGGGCTGTGGCATCTGGGGAAGCAATATATCCATGTTTTGCAAAGAGAATATAATTATTTCTTCTCTTTATGGAACAGTCTCTAGGAAACCATTGCCCAGCCAGACACATTCATTTTTATTTGAAATACTGGTACTAAATCCCCAAGGAAACAAACCCATCTACTTTCCTTTCTAACTTCCAATGTTCTTCCTTAAAGCCTAGGTTTATCCTGTACATCTTGGACAAAAAAAAAGATGCTTTATTAGTCACAGAGGCCTCAAAGTTGCCACAAGCGAGGCATGGTTTTTCACTTTGGAGAAAAGTGCAAAATACCTTTAAGATATTTTGGCCACCTGATGACCTAGACCACGGGTGTCAAACTCCACCGCGTCATGTGCCGTATCACGATGTTTTTTGCCTTTGTGAAGCCAGGGTGGGCGTGGCCTGCACATGATGCATCCGGCCCACAGGCTAGCACTTTGATACCCCTGGCCTAGACTGATTGTGAGGGTGATTGCAAAGGCTGCACTGTCATGGCACAATACTCTTTTACCTTGCTTAGGGTATTTCTTCGAGAGAATTTCTACCTGCAAAGATTCCTCCCCCTCCCCCGCTTTGCAGCATTATTGTCATCAGTTTTCCTAGAGCTGCTAGTTTTGTCTAGTGCTATGAGAAGAATTTCCTTTCAAGTCATGCTCTGGAATCCTAGATATTCTCTACTCTGATGGAACCCAATTGGATGAACCTGAGATATATTCATGGCAGTTTGGTCACTTTTGTATTACTGGGCCCAGGTCCTCCCCTGCCGGCAGGTAATTATAGCAGCTAGTAGTGTAAATTACAAAGGATTGGGTTTTTTCCCATATCTGTTTCCTACTTCAAAATAAGAGTATCACATTTCTCTACTGCTGTGGCTCGGCATGTAGTGATGACGTGTACTCTATCACCTCTCTCCACTTTGTCCCTTTCCACTTCCCTGGGGCACTGTAAAGCTTTTTTTTTTTTTTTTGCATAGTTTGTGCCATTTATGGTCATGTATGGTACCAATAAAACAACTTTTCGGTTTGGTGCTCTCCTTCCAGTTTCATTTCTCATCTGGATATTGAGAAACGGGAAATCTGTTCTTACGTGCAGGTTCTAGTCATCAGAATTCTGTGATTTAGGCTGAGGTAAACAGCTGATACGATGGAATTCAAGGGCTAACACTTGTTCTCTGCTGCCAGCATTTCCCAGTTTTAAATTTTCCAGTTCCCTTTCTATTTCTAAATAACTGCGTGCTGATATAAAGCATTCTGGAATCTGTGCACCAAGCAACTGAGAAATCTTGAGTACATCTAAAGATAACAGAAAAATTTCTGCAGCTGAAGAACAAGTGTTCTTGTGTTGAAAGGGGAAAGAAATATCACAGAGAAGCCTGAGCCATGCCTTTCCTACATTAGCAGGCAGCCAGGCAGTTTGCAGTACCAATACGGTTGTATGGTCAACCTTTGATTAACAGAAAATAGAGCAAACAAGTTTGATAGAAAGCATGGAAAACGAGCTGGTTTGATAGTTGGAACATTTTATCTCCAACAGTGGAGTCCCTTTATTATTAATTCAATCTACAATCACCCCTGTCACATTGGGTAAGGAGGTGGGGAGAAAAGCTAGCCATGTGCCTAGTATTGGCAATGCATGAAAAGAGAAAGAATGATACCTGAAATATTTCTGCCTCACTAGCCAAGGGAACTTTAGCGTTATATTTAGCCTGCATCTTCCCTTCCTCCATTTTGTAAGATGTTAATACCTGTGTCTTTCAAAACTATTGTAATCTTATGCCATATTTCATTCTTTGAACCAAACTTTGCAACATTAAAGAGACACAAGGCTTTGGCTACTCTTTTGCTTCTTCTCTCCATGTAATTTTTTTTAAAATGTGGGAAATATATTTTAGGAAGCAATTAACAACTTCTGTGTATAGCCTTTTTACTACTTAAGCCCATCCTGAACCCATCATAAACTTTTAAACAACAGAGGAACAAATGTGCTTCCAGAAACTTGACACATTTCATCTTAAACATTTAGCTGATAGAGCTACGGTCACATCCCAATTATTTTCCTACCAGAATGATTCTTGTGGAAAGAGAAAATGTATCTCTGATATTCCGATATGAGTTGGATTCTCAGCCTTATCTTCTGTCCCATTAGTAGAAATGGTAGGCTTAGCAGTAGAAAAAAGCTGTCATTGGTAGAGATTATGTCCATATGGCTGAGGAGGCAAGGAGACAACTTTTATTTTTGTTATTAAACTTGAATAATATAACAATAAGATTGATAACATTAAATGGGGCTAAAAAGGAATGCAAAGTAAGTTTAAAAATGTCAGTTCAAATTGTTCCTAGTAAGGTTTTGGGGGGACAAAATTTGGTAATATCGTAAAACAGAGCATCACTCCATAATAAGTTTGTGATGACAAACAAGGTTGGCAATAAAGAAGAACATAGAATTGCTGTATAGAGGATACCACCATATTTCTAATAAAAGCATTTTATTTTCCCCAAAAAGCAGGAGAACAAGTGTACCAATCAGTCATTAAACAAACATAGCTAAAAGAGCTTGGATAAGAGGTTTAAGGCAGAATCAAGCCTTATAGAATCAAGCCTTGCTCATGTTTTAAAGCAATATCAAGAACATTATCGGTTACAACCAAAACAAAATACAAAACGCAGAAGAAAAGGCCAACTCATTTCCATATTTAAATAAATTTGCCTCTTAAGTGATGAGGAGCTGAGTTTGACTAGGAGACTTAACTGTTTAAAGGATGTCTTTTGAAGCCTATGCATTGTTCAAGGCACCCATTCCATCCTACAAAGCCCATAAATGCCAAAAGGGATTTATGTGTGTCTAAAAAAATTCACTAAAAAATTCTATTATGAATTCCCTCAACCAGTCTTAAGTACTGAGACATGGAAAACAGACAGCCTTGCATTGTAAAGTGATCAGATACTGTACATGATTTTTTTAAAAAAACTATCATTGTGGTATGTTGGTGACACATAAATTTGGTATGGATTATAAGGGAGAACATTTTAATTGTGGACCATTTACATCACTAATAAACTATATGCTCATAATCTGTTTTATTACTGCATGGATAGACACACATTCTTTAAAATAACATTGAATTTTACTCCATTATGAATTGTGATTTAACTAGCATTGAAATCTTGAATACCAGCATATTTTAGTTTTTGTACTTGAAAAACTCAAGTGCCATCTATTTTTTAAAGAGATAAAATCAATGTTGGAAAACAAAGGTAATCCACTATCGTAGCAACTTCTTGCCCTGTATAATAATCTACTTCTACTGTATATTGTCCCTGGCAGATTACCATCTGGCCTCTCTTTAAACATCTTAGCAAAGGAGACCACCTGCTTGACAACTATTCCTCTTAAAGTTTTCATTTACATCCAACAAAAAATACTTCCCTGTAATTAACTCGTTTCTTGTCCTTAGTGCTGTAACAACTTTGAACATTTTTACCCAGTGTGTTTTAGTAACTCCAGATACTACTATAAGAAAACTATTATGTCTCCTTGAAATGTTCTGCAAGCCAAACATACCCAGGGCCTCTAACTGTTCATCTTTTTTATTTCCAGACTTTATCTTCATTTCCTCTGAATATAACTCTAGTTTGTCAGTATCATCCTGAAATATGCCTTGAACTGGATTTCTGTTAATCTTGACATTATATTCTGTTGGTACAGGGTAGGATTGTATTTACTCTTTCTCCAATTGCATCACCCTGTTGGTTCATGTTCAGCTTATGATCCATCATTTATTGGTATGTATTTTCTTCCCCTATGTCAGCCAAAAGTTGGTGCTAAAATGGCTTCCTGAGCTGGGATATCTTCATGAACACCAGGAAAGAAATTGAATAAATAACAATTGGGATGTATTTTGAGTCATGTATGCATGGAAGGAATGTCTCTTACAAACGAGCATTTGTTGATAGTCTGCTGCATAATACAAAAGTGACAATTTGTCACTTTCCTGTGACTATTACAAAGAAAAAAAAACATATCAACAGTCTTGTCCTAATAGTGAAGACAACTGGAACATTATGTTTCCATTTAATAAGTTGGTAAACTTAATTATAAAATATCTATCTATCTCTCTTTTTGCATTTAAGAATTCCAGAATACATGTACAATGGGGAGGAACAGAATGTGTTTTGTGTATTATGAACCCAACACCTTAATGTTTATGTAATATATTTCAATGCAATACTAGACAAAGTCACAGTATCAAGGAATGGCTCCCAAAGAAAGAATAAATTCCATATCAAAGCCAGAACAGTGTGGCCCTACCCACTTCCATCTGCTTATTGTAAATTTGCTTCCTACATCTGTTCTTATGCATTGCTAATCTCCACAAAGGTGTTCCTGTCAGCCGCACCCATTGTAAAAATAAACAGTTTCCTGTAGAATAAGAACTTGTTCAAGAATTCCAAATCTAAGAATAGAAAAATGGCACTTGCTTTTTCTTTTTTAAAAACATTTAACCTATATGCAGGGATACAGTTTGTTTTACAAGTTGTGAATAACTCTTGAGTTCTGAGATAAGATAGTGAAGGTTGCATATCTACAATTAGGCATATCTACTTAAAATGCTTTTAAAGATTTTGGCAAAGATTAAAAATGGATCTCCACACCCACAAAATAAATGAGTTCACATATGTGCTTAAGCAAAGTGAGAAATCCAAGTGCTTCACTTTATCTCTTGAGGGGGGGAATGATGAAGCAAAATTGGTACAGCCAGAGATGTCCAGTTTCTAAACTACAGCATTGTAGAACTTACACTCTGTGTCTGTGTATCCCTATCACCTTACAATGGCAGGAAATCATACTGCTGATTTTTAGCATAGCAAAAATGGGAGTGGTGAGCCACAAGTAGCTCTGGGGCCTCAGATTACCCACCCCCTATTCTAAATTGTAATTTACCTTTTTTGGCTTTGATTTAGCATATTGTGCTTTTTCCTAGTATGATGTTTTAGCTTGATATAAACCCAGTCATTGTAATTTACTCCACAGAACACGGGGTTCTTTCAAGGAAGAGCATTAACATACAGTCCTCCAGCAATTGAGTCATCAGAAAAGTATGGCTGGCATAAATTATTCTGCCCAGACTGCCAGGCCTTGTTTATGTCTTCATAGTAAAACTGCTGAGTGGCACTGTCCTTTAGGCTTGTAAGGACATTTACAGATTCTCCAGCTTTGTTCCATTTCATGATGAGCATCACTTAGTAGGGATAACAATCACTCCGTATGGTGAGATGGGGTTGGATGGAAGACAGGCTTCCTTAAGGTGGAGGTTTACCCACCTTGAAGCTACCCAAGGGACTGGTTCAGGTCAGGTGGCACTCCATACTTAAAATCTGTCACTCAACCTATTTCTGTGAAATGACCTACCAGTCTTCTAAAACTGCTAAATTTGGGTTCAAAATTATGGCTGGAGGAAGAGTGTGGGGATAGTGCAGGAGGAAACAATAAAGAAGTGCTGGCAGGCAGTGACTAATCGGCACTTTCAAACCCAATTAGAAGGGAAGAGAGAAACAGTCTTTAGATGAAAGACACAATCACTTCTATGAAACCTTGATAGCAGAAGGTGCTACTGGAAATAATATTCAGCAAAAACTAGTCTTTCCCACCCCCTTTGCCCTCCTATCCTTAGAGATAGCTCTAGTCTGTCCCACTTTCCCATGACTCTGATCCTACTGGAAGAATGTGATAGATCTGATCTTCGGAGACAGGCATATGGTCCATCTAAACTTAAAGGGATAGTTCCTTAGGCTGCATTAGGCAAACTACTTCTGAAATCTCACCAAGAAAACTGCAGGGATTTGTCCAGGCAGTTACCGGGAGTCAACATTGATTCAAAAGACTAAAAAAGAAAAACGAACCACAGCCAGTACAGAACCCAACATGTCTCTATTTTCTTACCTCTTCAATTATTATTATCTTTGAGCTAGTCTCCCTCTTGTAATTTTTGGATCTGATGTTAGAAGATCTTAGCTCTGTCTTTAGTGCAAGTAGGTGACACACATTTTGTGATTCTTTCAAATCCAATCAAATATTGGAAAGAAATTTTGCAAAAATGTTCACCATTTTCTTTGTTTATCTGCAGGATAACTGCATCTTGTACAGAATACAAGATTCATACTTAGTTTAAAAAGGGAACTGGCAAAAGAAAGCTGGTGTTAGAACTTGAGCCAAATTGGGCCAGGGATTGTAAAAAAAAAATCCCTGAAGAGGCAGCTCAGCAATGCCTCAACACCTATTCTTCCATTTGATGCCTCCTCCCTTCTCCTTCCTAATAATGTGAAGACAGAGTCAAGCATATAACTCCCAAAATGTATGATATGCACATATACGGAGTTGCAATGTATTTTGTTAAAAATAAAAATGTCTCTACTGGTTGAGAGATTTGAAAAGAACTCCAGAAGCCATCAGCTGTGTGCTTTTCCTAATATATGTATGTGTATATATTTTGAGATCTTTGGATGGGCAGCAACCTTTTTAGTAGGAGGGTCAGAGGTGGAAATCATAGTAGTTTACATTTGGTGAATCCTATCACTGTACCTGATGATATTTCTAACTCCCAATTCATGAGCAAGATTATGGTATTTTGCTCTGCTTAAAAGACCATGGAATCTAAATGAAACAGAGATGATGGTGCTCAGCAGCATTTGTGGTGAGTTTGGCCAGCAGTTAGTCTCTGGTGTGCAGTGATTCTTGTCATCTGCTGAAGCCTCCCAACCACTGATGCTGAGCTTGGCATCATACATTCTTTTATATAATGTCTGTAAACAGTACAGTAAATAAACTAATGGGTATCAGGCAGCTTTTTAATGCTACTCTAGATATTAAGAAAACAGCATGCTCACAGACACACACTAAATTAGCTCCTGCATCTAAACTCACAAGATTCTTGGGGAGTGGCAATGGAACTGAAAGCTTTGGGCACATACATACCATTTCCTATACTGTACATCTGGCTTCCAGTAGCTTCTCTGAAATTAGCTTTTCCTATATTGTTGCTATAAAGGACACACCCATTATTTTAAACTCAAGGTTTCGATAGCAAGCCTTAATTTGTGTTGTATTTTCTGTTATAAACCTGGGTGTCTTTTATCCATGTTTCTGATGTTCCATAAAACTAGAGCAAGGGATAGTACGTGATGGAAGAGAGTGGGTGACCCTTTTCAATTGCAGGAGCTGTTTGCTTTGTATTTGCATTTACTGGTTCTGATCACTAAGCCAACAAATGTTTTTTTTCACGTCAGACATCACCACCCCTTTTGTCAACAAAGGAAACTGGTCTTTACATGTCCCATGTTGCCAAAGCACTAATGTTGACCATCAAATAACATTTTAAGACTTATTTTTTCCCAGATAAACTATTTTGGATTTATAAGAAGTGCTCGGTATATTATTAGAATAGCTTGAAAACTGGATTTTTAAAATTATTTCTCCTTGAAGGCAAATTAAAACTCATGTTTGTACAAGCTTCAAGAGATTTCAGAGATCCTCGATAGGTTGCCACTATTCTCCCCACTATCTATTATCTGATAGTTGGGCTGCCTTCCTTTCCACACAATTGCCTATGCTTGCTTCATTTCAGCAATATACTTCAGAAAGGACCAAAATCACTTTATCACTGGTATTGTTAAAGAAATTCTTGCTCATCTCATGAAAGTAGGACTGACATTAAAAACACAAACCTAATCTACCTCTCTACAAGTTTCTGTTGCCATGTTACATTTAAAGTTTAAATATTAATCATTTCAGAAATTATCATTTTTTCTCATTAAGAAAGAGCATATCAAATAGAATAGATTACTGTAGTTTGAGTAAAGCATATATTTCAAGGGCAGAGAGCAAACCATGAAAGCAATGCGGTATTCTTTCTTCAGTAATCTTTATTTGAATTTTGTTTTGTTTTGCAAAGTGACTTTTTTTTTCAGAGGCATGAAATGATTTCAAAGAGAATGCCCTTCTCCAAGGACTTCAGACTCTCCGGCAACTGCTTCCCTCTGCCCCAAGGCACTCTTAGCAGAATGAACAAGGACGTTTTTGTCCGAAGTGCTTCGTTCTCCAGACTCTACCAGGAAAATTTAGCATCTGGAAATGGATGATGCGGGACCCCTTCGATGCTGTGGAACAGGATGGTCTAGTTCCTCTCACAGGAAAAGAGACTAAATAAAATAATTCGCACAAGAAAGGAGGGGTACAGTAATAACTTCACTAATTCTTGTTCAAATTAAAAATAAATGCATTAACACCAATTTCTCATGTTTAATAAAAGTGCCACACCCATGCTTTTTATTTCAAATTCCTGGCTTATATATCTGTGAATTATGAAAACTTACTAAGTTCTTTTGACCAAAAAGAAAAATAACCGTTCCTTTAGTAAAGCTCAGAGGAAACCTGATTAGCATTACATATTCATCCTGTGTCATTTTCAGAGTTAATAAATATAACTGAGTCAGAGCTCAATTGAACAAAAGCTTCAAGCGTGACATGCACAGAAGATCTAGCACAACGGAATAAGATTGGAATAAATATGTACAAGAAGAAATACCACTAAATAATAGCGAGTCAAAAAAAAAAGAAGAGAAAATAGATCCTGATGATGGACATGCATTGTATACTTTTCTTAGTAACAGGAACTGATTTGCCACTGCCTACATATATAATAAACAAGATCTAAACTTTATTTAAGAAACTTGGAATGCATGACATGGAAAGGTCTTTATAACACATACCAAATGTTTGTACTCTTCCTTTCTGGATTAACATTGTTATGTAAAACAAAAGAAAAGTTAGAAATAGAAATAAAAAATAGAGATAATAAAAATAAAATATCAAAGGAAACATAGCCAATTTTAATTTATTTTGATGCCATTCCTATTTATTTGCAAACTCTCCTTGCTTCTACTATTTCCATTCACTGCTTTATGTCCTATATTTTGCTCATTAAATTCACTTCTCTTTTAGGATCTCATTAGTCCACTCAACATGCCTTCCTTAGTCTTTCCCTGCTTCTCCAACCACTCTTTGTGTACAGGTTTTTGTGTACTTAACAGTTTGAAGTTACAGCAGCACTGAAAAAAGTGACTTATGACTATTTTTCACACTTATGGCTGTTGCAGCATTCCCATTGTCACATGATCAGAATTCAGATACTTGCCAACTGACTTACAGTTGCAGTGTCCCGGGGTCATGTGTTTATCTTTTGTGATCTGACAAGCAAGGTCAATGGAGAAGCCAGACTCACTTAACTTTGTTACTAACTTAACAAGTGCAGTGATTCTCTTAACAAGAATCTGGCAAGAAAGGTCATAAAATGGAGCAAAATTCACTTAGCAACTGTCTTGCTTAGCAAATTTGGGGTTCTATTGTGGTTGTAAATTGAGGACTACTTGTATATGTTTTATGATTTGACTGTCATTCATTCTCTCTGTACAAACCAGCTCAATATAAGTCTTTTGTATTCATCTTTTATAGTATTTAGTCCATATTCACACAGCAACCATTTTCATCTATATTTTATCACACCCTTAAGTTACCCATTGCATTTCAACTTACTTTTCAGCCTGATGTTTAGTGGGTTAAAACAAATTTACAGTATGTCTATTAAAACAAAATATTGTTTCAGGTGTATAGAGCAAAACATAACATCTTTTCAGTTAAACACAATTTAAACTATTGATTTGGTATAACACAGAGATGGAATCAGCTATTTTTTATTAGGGAGAAAATACTATGGGACAGGAGGTGGTTTTCTCTTTGGTGCCCACATACAATTCTACTGAGTGTTTTGGTAGACCAATAAATCCTTTGAGATAATATTAAAATACAGAAAAATTCATGCAGGGTTAAACCACCTGAATTAAAACTTTTAAGGCTTTAAAAAAACGACACCAGAACTTTGAACGAAAACCAGAAATGCTCTAGCAATTCATATAGCTAATAGAGGATGGGTATAATCATATCAAAACACAAACACATTCCATTTAGTAGCAGTAGAAGCTTCTATGTAATGTTTTAAGGTTCTACAAGCGCCCTAGGTGGATAGATCAAACTAAGGCTACCACAACCACATACAATACAGATAGTCCTCAAGTTACAAATGTAATGGAACCTGCCCATTCCATTCATAAGCTGAGGATTTGTGGGAGTGACTCTTGTACCTTGAACACGATCACTCCCTCCTTTCAAACACGCATTCGCAAACCAAATGCGTTGCTTGTTAAGTGCACATGTGGTATTTCAGGGAGGGGAAGGCCGAGGGGGGCCTACTGATGGAATAGACCACCTATTAGACCACCAAAGACCTCCCTGACCCACTGAAATACCTCATGCTCCCCACAATTGCTTCCCCTCCTCCTCACAGGTCACTTATTGTGTGAAGATCTAGCAAGCTGTCTCCTCTCCAGCCTATCAGCCACGTGCGCCCCTCCAAAGCTCCGTTTGATGTGCATAGGTCTTGTCCAGCATTTTTCAGCCCAAAATGGAGCTTTGGTGTCCCAAATTTCACGCTACTGATCTCACATGATCTTGCAATATTTTAGGCCTTCATTCTCTGCGTACTCGCCGAAGGCCTGAAGCACCAAACAGGCCAAAAAAGTGAAGTTCTTCACAAGTGAGTATCCACAGGTCTAGTGCCTATGAAGACCTGGTGCAGGAGCAGGGAGAATAGGCAGGGTAAATGTTGCAGAGCCTCTGCAGTCGTTCGTAAGGGTGAACAACTCCCATGGTGCTGCAACATTCATAGTTTCGGGGCTTGTTCATAAACGCTAGGGGGTGTTTATCGTGTAACTTCGAACTTTTGCTAAGGGAACACTCGTAATGCAGGGATTACCTGTACAATGAATGTGTTTGCACAAAATACAAAGCTAAAATATGATTTAATGGTGATAGTTCAATGTGTCGTATGAATACAGCCAGACCTTCAATTTTGCTGAGATTCTGTTAGTGAATGTATTTTTATGGAGATCAGCCTGAAATTTATAAATGCACAAAGTATTGTTTTGGGTATACTGGTCAACATATGTATTACACTCTGGCGTCTTCTGTTTCTCTAACTATGATAGGTCTCTCTTGATCTCCTCTTCCTATCTGTAGATTTTTCTCATTTTTTTTTTGTTCTCTTCACAAATTCTTCTCAGTCTCCCTCTGTTCTTGCCAAGAATCATAGAACCTTCACATTCTGCCTCATATGGATATCTGTACCTGATGTGAACACTGATATATTTTTATGAAGCATCATTTTTATTGTAAGTAGATGAATTGCTGAAGTGGTATCTCTAGTCACAGAGGTAAGTGTCTGAATTTATAGTAAGTAATGACAGAGTTTGCACTTGCAGTACATTCCTCTTTATCAGAGCTCCAAGAGCCACAAGTCAGAATCATCTGGGGCAAAATTGTGATGTAATTAAATGAGTCCAGAAATAAAAGGGCAGATGGATGATGAAATGATTTAGTGTATCCCATGAAAATGGTATAACATAACGTAATGCATTCCATTGCAAGATATTAGGCTATCTTGGAACACTAATTGTGCAGGACAAGTACAATTTTGTCAGTTAAATTATTTTAAATCAGAAACCATCAACTACTTGTTAGAAAAATCTAAACTATGTGTCTACCCCAGTTTAAAATGCTTATTTTGTCTACTGTTACTTGATATTTAGTAATAAATGTTCATTATAATAAATGAATGCTTAATAAAATAAAAGAGACAAATATAGTTTATCATCACAATATTTCAAGAAAACATTAAAACAATCACAAAGAACACTCTATGTTCTTTTGTCATTCGTAGACCAGAAATGAACAGTGTTTGCTCCTTGAATTCACTTTTTGTGGCCCTATAACCTCCAAAACTCATCCCAATTCCTCCAAAACACACCACCAAATATGTGATGCCATTCCATACACTTAGCTTCCCTCTGGCCTCAAATATGTGGCCCTGGTTTCTTGTTTTTTTTTAAAAAAAAATATTTTGTTTTATATCATACATTTCCTTTCTATGTTGAGCAGTGTGCTCTCTAGGTGTCCTCGGTGTTAACATACAAACATCATCATCATCATGATCATATATATATATAAACAAATATGTGGTAATATATAAACTAATATGCAATAACATATTATAACATATATTATCTTACATTATAGTATCGATATATAACCGTCAGAAATATTTACTCTATTTTTCTTTCTGCTATAAACCATATTTCACCTAATTCCACTCCTCTAACCTCAATATCTGTCATTTAACAATTTATAGAATAGTTCCCAATGTTATGAAATAGTCCGAATCTTCTTTTTCTTTTAGGGTTAGGTTGGATATCTCTGCACATTCCAGAATTTTTTAAATTATATTGTCTGCAGGGGTTTCTGGATTTTTCCAACATGGTGCGTATGCGATCCTAGCTGCTGTTAGGATGTGTAGAATCAAATATGTGTTACCCTTATTGTAATTTCCTCAAATCATACCCAACAAAAATGTCTCAGGTTTCAGAACTATTTGTTGTCGTATCATATTTTCCAGCCATGTGTGCATTTTCTTCCAGTATTTTTTGGCTTTGGGGCATGTCCACCACATATGGTTTGAACCTGGTGTCTGATTACATTTCCAACATTTAATTGATTTTTATACATATTCGCTAATCTTAGAGGTGATTAATACCATCTGTAAAACATTTTATAATGGTTTTCTTTGTATGCTGTTGACGTTTTAAGTTTATGATTTCTATTCCATAATTTCTCCCATCTATCCAGATCTATTGTATAGCCAAAATTCTTAGCCCAAATTATCATTGTTTCTTTTACTTGTTCTTCTTCCACTTTGTGAGTTAATAATTGTATATCCTCTTAATTAATTTTTGAACTGTTCCCATTAATATCTGGTCCAGCTCATTTGGTTCACTGTAAAATCCACATTCTTGCCTGTCTTTTTCGTACCTGGATTATACTTGCAACTGTGGCCACCATGGTCGGTCAATCCCTAATCCTTTTAATTCTTGTTTTGTTTTTAGTTCTCCTCTTTCGTTTAATAGGTTATAATATGATGGCACTGTTTTTTTCTTGCTGGGCCTCCAGCATAACCAGCCAGCAACAGAGCCTTCTTCTTAAGCCTCTCTCTCGGCCCTCTTAATACTTATTCGCTATCTCAGATCTTCTCTCTACTATCACATAAAAGAGGAGAGGGCATTGTATTAGCATCTTATCACTGTTTAGATACCTGTCCTATTAAGGCTTAGGAGATATTACAGATAGTCCTGACTGTTCATTTAGTAACTTTTTGAAGTTACAATGGCACTGAAAAAAGTGATTTATTATTGTTTTTCACACTTACAGCTGTTGTGGCATCCTCCTGGTCATGTGATCCAAGATTCAGCTGCTTGGCAACTAACTCTTATTTATGACAGTTACAGTCTCAGAGTCATGTGATCACCTTTTGCAACTTTCTGGTGAAACCAGATTCACTTAACTAACTTAACAACTGTGGCAAAAAGGGTAGTAAAATGGGGGCAGAACTCACTTAATTGTCTCTCTTAACAACAAAAAATGTGAGTTCAGTTGAGGTCATAAGTCAAGGACAACTTGTATTGATTTTTCACCAAATTTTCTGGGAATTGTCCCTCTGGATTCATGGACAAAATTCTCTCGCTAGACTTTCCTTGGCAGGTAACACTGACATCCTTTCCCAGGTTGGCCTTATTACATTTACCTGATAATATTCAGCATTTGAACAGCATCCCAATTCCACCTTCATTGGTAAATCAAAATCTGTGAATGTCTATGGCAGAACAATGGATTAGGCTTATTAGTGTTCTTGAATCCTAAATCAGTACATTCACCTGTAACTGATTTTTTTTTAGAAAACATCATTAAATCTGCTCCACGAGGGCAATATATATGCAGAGCCTTCACCTCCAAAACTACATATTAGAAAGTGTTAAGTCCCGGTGGTGGCAATTAGCAAAGTAATTGTATGTATCTGATAGGCTTACCTTTTAAAAAAGAATTAAAGTTTCTCTAACTACTTTTCTACTTTTGTTTGACATGATAGGCTAAAATGTGGTTAGCCAGTTTGCAATTCAATGTCTTCTGCAGTCCTTGTTAATTATTCTAAAGTCTTTTTTTTCACTTTTGAATTGATTTCACATATAGAAGACCTTTCTTGCAAGAGCCCAGTTTATTTTTGGACAATCCTAGGTGGAAGTTAGCCACTATCAGACAGCCACAAGAAGCTATCAAAAGTACAGAAATAGCTGAATAAGATATTTTGGCTGTAAGAAAAATGTAAAGCCCATTTTAGGAAAATATCTCAGGGCAACATCTCTGAGGGAGATGGGCAGTTAAGAAATAGGAAGTATAAATAAATAAAGCAGGATGAGACTAGCAATATTTTTTCTTCATTTCAGCTGCTCTAGGTTGAACCCAGAATGCAACTTCAAGCATCCTACTATCACCCTATCTGGGTGTCCAGTTCCCATCTCATTTCTCTGTTCCCAATAGATGGAAATTGTAACAACCGGTAGGTGGATTTCATATTTCCAGCAATATCTCACTTTTGGTTTCTTCCTCTGGGTCCTCCTATTCCAGGCTCTATAACACCGGGTCAAACTTATCTTTCTGAGGAATTTTAGAGGTATTGCTTAAAAATGAATTGACAGGGTTTAAAACAACAACAGGGGTATGAATGAAACAATGAAAAATACCAACTGCAAGCTACCTTTGCAATTTCAGGGCCTTATTTCAACAGAGGAAGTGCGAAGCTACTTTTGTTGAGAAACCTTCGAAGTCCCGTTTGCCAGAGGGGGATGTTGCATTAGACGGGACCTCGGCGACCTTACGCCTCTCGCCAGAAACAAGAGTTGTTTCCTTGGAACCCTGGTTAGAAACTGAGGGCACCACTCATAAAAAACAAGTCAACGAGAACTCTTCCGTGCGGGGCTGCGGAGAAAATGGGGCGAATGGTTCTCGGGAGCTGCCACAGTCCCGGCTCTAGAAGGTCTAAGCGTCGTCGCTCCCTCGGACTCCACGCTCACGTCGTTAAGGAAACCAGCCATTAAGCGTCTCTGCCACCAGTTGCTCCGGGTTGAGGTGGAGTCCAACCAGTCGCATTTTGGAGGTCGGAGAATAGCCCAGCCGCCCAGAGAGAAAGCGAGGGCGCAGAAGGAAGGAAAGGCCGGGCTGGGATTGGATCACATCCCAAGGGTAGCGAAACTAATCTCGCGTGTCCAGCCCCTCCTTCTGCAGGACAAATTCGCTATGGGAATTCGCGTCGACCCTCTTTAAAGATCTGGGTCTCCCCTTTCGCAAGCGCGGCGCCCCCCAGTGTTCGCGGAGCTGCAGTATTAAGTGAGTCTCTTCTGTTCCGACGGCGGGAGGGGTCTGTGTGTGACCATCACCCCCACTTACTCCCCCCTCTCGTGAATTTTCCTCAGAAAGAAGTGAGGGCGAGGAACAGATGGGGGGACGGGAAGTTGAGACTTTGCCGACGGCTCGCTCTCCCGGGCCAGGGAAAACGAGGGTGGGAGTCGCGCGGCGGGGAACTCTTGGAGCTGAGCAATAGCGCGCTTTGATCCGGATTGAACCCGCGCGATTCGACGCTACTTCTCTCCCCCCCGCTCCTATTAGCTATCTAGCTATCTAATTATCATCTCTGTGTGGAAGGGTCGGGAGTGCAGTTTCATGTAGCCGGGTTTGCTTAACCCAGGGAAGATTTGCAGCTGTGGTGCAGTTCACTAAGGATTGAGTACAATAGTTTTATGGCGCTGCCGGAGCGGAGAACCCCTGGGAAAGGCGCACTCCTAGGGCTCTCCAAGCCCCGTTTTTTGTTTTTTTTTCCTGTCTTGCTCCTCCGGCTCCCGCGGCCCCCTTCCGGTCCCTCTCGTTCCCCCAACCTCCTCCCAGGTGGCGAGTCATTTTCCTTTTTTTCTGCAGCGTTTGGAAGAATTTGGGCGCCTGGTAGCAAAGTTGGACCCACTTCCCATCCGGGGCATCTAAATTTCTTCTCCGGGAAAGGAGAGGCAGGAAAAATAGAACAGAATAGAACCCTTTATTGGCCAAGTGTGTTTGGACACACAAGGCGTCAGGGTGAAGCTGGGAAGTTATTTTCAAAAAAGGTGCGTAGAGGGGAGGTGCGTGGGAAGTTGAGGTAGCTAGAGCTGCACCTTCCTCTGGGTGTTACTTTGGAAGGGAAGGCAGACAAGTATTGAACAGGATGTATCCCCCACCAGCCTGCCCCGTTGGCATGAACTAAGGGTGGGTAGGAAATGTGCAGTTGGAGCAACATGGTTCATGTCCAACCCCCATTAATCTCCTGTGAAAGTGGCACTGGAATACATGGGGTTCTGTCCCTCCAAATGTGAAAGTAGAAAAATACTCTCTGGAAGTGCTTGTGTTAAGCAGGTATTAAAGGATAGGGTTTCTAAGATTATGTCTCATGAATCTGATAATCTGTTAGTTAAAGTAGGTGACACAGGTGTTTCAAGGACCCAATATCTGTTGAATTATGGGATAATCATTGCATTCTAACAGTAACACAGCAACTAAATAAGTCTGTCATCTTCCTCTTCTAACATGGACCTGCTAAATAAGGGCTCTTCTCTGCCATAGTTTTACACTGGCATTTTTCTTCTATGTCCTCAGCTCCTCCACTAACCACTATACTCTATGTCTGTGTCCTGTCGATCACTCCGATTGGCAGAAGGGAAAATGATAGGAAGTTTTCAAATGAACTGGAGTGCAAAAGAACTTCTACTCTCTAATGTTTTGTGGAAGCCGCTGTATTTAGGCAAAGAGAGAGGGCTTCAACCTTTTCCTTCTGAGAAAAGGCTACAATTCTTCAGGTTTGAAAAAAAGAAAAGAAGGTATTGATTGGGAATATGACTGAGACAAAATATATATATACACCAGAGAGAACTCTGATTTCTCCTGCTCCCTAAGATAATTTGCCTATTTCCATGTTTTCTTTCTAGCACCCAAGAGATGTCTGATTGGCCATTGTGAAAAGCAATATTCTAGATTGAGATGGGCTTTGTCTAATTTTTCCAGACTGTTCTTATGTACTTATGGCTTCATTTCGGGGGCAACTGGGTTAAGGGGCTTTGGGGTTTTCAACCCTCCCTTCCATTATTTGAGCACTGAAAGTTGAATGTCACCTGTCCAAAAAATCCACATTAATTTCCTTATCCTATTTTTTTTTCTCATAAGGAAACTGATAACGGTTGATGTTTCATCTGACATCTTCCTGGTGGTTGCTGGGTTATACATACTTTATGGTACACTCCTGCTTTATCATCACCTAGGTTTCCGGGGTTGGTAAGAGGAAGCTTCAAAGAGTATTATATCTAAGTGGAAGGTGCTTGTAGAACAGCATCGGACAGAGATTCCTGTGAAGAAAACAAACTCCTGAAGATCCACAAAGGTTTTCTAACTTGTCCTAGGACTTGGGATTGTGCTGCCTATTCACCCTCTGAAGATGCCTCTTCAAAACCTCACACAGCCCACCTATCACCAACCACCCAGTAACTTGCATGCTGATTTACAAGGCTTGTTCAAGATGGTGCACGGTTACTTGGGGATTGTACAACCCAACAGTTTCCCCAAAGGTAAGAATTATAATAATGCAGGAACCATTTCCATATCATCAATAACCAGTTTAGTACAGAATGCCATTGGGTTCTTCATAAAACTTGGTCAGCCGTTTCCTCCCCCCCCCCCTCACTGTGTAGACTCCTCAGATTAAATGTTGTGAAGGACACACATTTAATTTGAGAATTCTTAGGAAAGTCTTAACTATTTGAATACCAAGATTGACGCCAGCTAAGCAAATGCAGTGAGTTTGCTATGGCATTGTGGGAGGAAAACCAATTTAACTGTCTTAATGAAATGATCATTTTTGAAATGATCATAATGATCATTTTTCTGAATTTGGGGGTCAAATGTTTTTGATGCATGTTAAAGTGTTGAAACTGTAACATGACTCCACACCTAAATTTTGCTTTCCAATCCTTCTGAGAAATAGACTACTACATAGTAGACCTGTCTGTGACATTCTGTATACATGTCTTCCTCCCTGATCTGAACTCGGGATAACCTGTTTTTCCAGCTTACAGTAAAAATAGGCTATTTACAAATAGATTTTTCTTTATGTCAATTAGAAAATACTTTCTCTTTCTGGTCTAGCTCCAGTGTCAATCATCTCTTCTCAGATTTTTTTAAAGTGCAAAGAACCTTGTTTAAATAACAAAGAACAAGCATTTGATCTGACATGTCTGCGGTCACTTGAAAAAGAAAACAGAAGCAAAAGGTCCACTTGAATTCTGGGCAGATGCTAGACACTGAATTCATAGTCCGGAAGTGAAGGACGAAAGGTGTAGAGAGCTGGCTCACCATGGAGTAGAACGAAATGAAAAAAGAACCTACGAGGGTTTTTTTTTGTTTCCAATAACCGTTTTTTTACTCACGGGCAGTCCAGGAAGAACAACACAAAACCTTCCACTTGTTTTCATGCAATTTTGGTTATATGATTAATGCTGTTTTCTAATAAATTGTGTCAATGCTTTGAATAAAACTTCTGTGGAAGAGTTCAAAAGTGTTAAATGGTACAGTATAGTTACCCTGAAATTTACACAATTTGTAATTTAATTGCACAAAGTTTGTAATTTAAAATAAGTCCTGCCTTAGGCATGAAAGCTGGCTGGGTGAGTTTGGGCCAGTCTCTCTCTCTCTCTCCTCTCCCACCACCCTCTCTCTCCCCCTCCCCCCCCTCTCTCTCAGCTCAACTCACTTCATAGGATTGCTATTGTGTAGCAAATAGGAAGAGGAAGAAGTATTATAACATTTGCTGCCTTGAAGTATTTATAAAAATAATAAAGACAGGATTTAAAAAAAAATTAAAATCAGAAAATGCTCCTTTTCATCATAAATATGTGAACTATTTTAGAACGATCTTCTGAAAACTCCAATATTATGGCTGAATGTCAGTATAAGTGCAATGGCAAAGCTGTGGAGCTTTGGAGCTTTAATTCTGCCACTGCTGACAAGCAACAGGACTGTGTTTTAATAGGAAAAATGGGGTGAGGGTGAAGGAGCTATAGCCTCCACTGGGCTATTTATCAAGGTTGGTTTCCCAGCCTTTTTTCCTCCCTAGTGGTTTTGATTCCACAAGTGAAGAACATGAAATTTACCACTGTTGAATAAGCTGGAGGAAGTGGTGTGTTGTTTCTTTTCTTAAAAAATATTTCTGTGATACTTTTAACATTTTAATAGGATATTTTAACAGAAAACACAATGAAAAATACATTTTACTACAAATATTCCAGGGTTAAATGCCTGAGAGAAATAAAAGTCTATATCTGATACAGTGGAGAGAGAGTTCCTAGCAAGGCCCAAAGCAGAAAATACCTGTAGCCTATCCTCTACAGCCTTCTTTTTCAGATCAGATATTTCAAGCCCCTGAAAAGATTAACATAGGATAAGGTGTTTTTTTTTACATATAGTGTCTGCACAAGGTTTAAATACAAACACCACTCTTTGAACAGTGTTTCAAAATAGATTTAGAAACCTAGTATAAATCTCTTCAAACCTTAGAGAGATGGCTTTGCAGTATCTTCTTCCACTTACGAGTCCAAATCTGTGCTTTGAACTAGTTCAAGTTCTAAAGTAGCCAATATGCTGTTCATTCAAATGTTTAGCCTGAAATGCACTAGTAACTACAGTGTGCTTAATTATAGTTGTTTTCTATCCAGATTGAAGCTCAGTTGAAGCCCTGCAGTTTCTTTTTTAACACACATACATCCTCCATTGTATACAAAGGAAAGGACGGAAAAGGATTAAATAGTTTGCTAATAGCTGTATCAGTTTGACCCTAAGGAGGCTGCTTCATTCTTTAGAATAATGAGGCAGGCCCTGAGGCTATGATTTCTTATCTTGAATATAATGCTTCTTGTGATGCAACTCAGAATGTTAAGATCCTTTTGACAATAGTGTTGCATGTTGAATTGTATTCAGATTGTAGACAACTTGATAACCTAACCCTTGTGTCCTCCCTGAAAGTTATGGCTTCTTTCTCTTTTAAGGCTAGAGAAAATTCTTAAAGCTCATGTGTTTAGTCTCTTGCAGCTTAAAGGGGTTGAGAATAATAGCTAATGAAAGTTGAGAATCTTCTAATTATTGCTCTTCTAGACCTTCAATCATTGAGTATGAAACTACAAATTTGTTAGATACAAATAACTTTAAAGGCCCACTTGGTGCAATATTTTGCTTTGAAGAATAGCCACCTATTCCCCTCTTAGTTGGTAGTCTCTGTGTTTTATTACTTCTCTTTAACTATTAAATAGCAAGCAGCTATTTAAGAAGTATGTACTCTTAGTTTATCTTACCCTTTAAAAATGAATCTAAGGTCAGCAGGCGCATTGAGCAACAGTGTATTTGTTGTATTTAACACTTATCTTTCCATGAAGGCACCAGTTCTTTTATTTTTAAGAATGCTAGGTTTTCTTGGATATCGGGTGTCAAGTAAAATATTTCTATGGTGGCTTTTTCCTGCCAGGATGTTTCTGTTTTACAATTTTACATCCTTAGGCAGAGTTTGCCTATGAAGCACTGGACTTAGGCAGTAGGCCAGAGGTCTTCAAACTTGGCAACTTTAAGACTGGTGGATTTCAACTCCCAGAATTCCTCAGCCAGCTACAGTCTTAAAGTTGCCAAGTTTGGGCACCCCTGCAGTAGGCATTCTAATCAACAAGGCCACATAATGACCAGAATCCAGCTCTTTCATAGCTGTTTTACCATTCTGCTATTCTGTCAATCACAGACCTTTGTTATTGTGGCTATTTTATCTTTGTCTTTGCCTGACACCGGATCACAGTGTCTGGAGAAAGTGTCTGGACAAATAAACACACACACACAAATAAATGTAAAAATATTGCCCATCCTTGGAAAGGGTGGTAGTTTAATAGGCCATGGAGAGAGTGATATGAAGATTGTTTTGGAGTCCACTTTATACTGTTGGAATAATTATCCTTCTGAGTTCATTTCCAAGTGGGGAAAAAGACACTGGAAACATGGAGGCTATTTGGAAAGATGGTTTAATGGTGGACTGGACCCCATGGCTTGAAGCTCCAAAGAAGGATGATCACATGCTCCAAGGTGAAGGAAAAGAAAAAGAAGGGCCAGCCAAGATGCTGAGAGACCCTTATATACCCTCTGTTGGGCCCTACCTTAGTGTTTCCTGTTCCTGTGTAAGAAATGTACCCCATTGGCTGTCAGACTCCCAGGGGTCTTAGATAACTTTTTAGGCTTTCCTGAGTTCCAGGCTTGGTTGAGCCTTGCTGGATGACGATGCACTGAAAGGGCTCTTGGGCAATTGCTATACCTTTAGCTGGAGATCTTTGTTATGGCCTAGGCCTTAATGGTCCACCCATTAACAAAGGTGGGGATGAGCTTCTGCTTCTGAGGTGTTTCTGCTCTTTAGTTTCTACTCTTTTTAGGGGAAATATTCTGTCTTTTTAATATTTCCTAGGATATTTCAATTTTCTAGGAGAGATGTGGGTGCTAACTTCCTACAATACATTGGCAGCTGCTGTGTTTTCCATTAAAGGCTTTGAGTACCAACATTTTTATTTATTGTAAAGGAGCTGTTCCAGTTCAGTCAATCATTAATTTTTTGCTTAATCTCTAGGCAGTCTGTTTCTAAATGCAGAATAAAGAAATTAGTTAGAGTAGGTGGAGGAAAACTAGCATATTAAGATGGGAAAAGAGATACAAAAATGACATGGCAAAGTAAGGTCAGCACCTTTTCAGAGGACTCTTAACAGGGTCTCCAATTATCAACATTCTATGTTGTAAAACTTTCCCATTTGTTTTAGAATCATGTACCCTGACCTATCAATGCTCACTGTATGTTTGGATAATTTGTATACACACGGTACATGGCTTTTCATTATCTTTTAGATTGTGAGTTTTTCAAGCATTCAGTTGTTTTTCTAGTTGCCATTGTTTAGACCTATGAATTAAATAGAACCCAGTAATTTTTTCCCTACATCTCAAATTTAACTCTTTGGAGTATTTCTTTTTGTTTGAAAAATACAATACTATATATTTAGCCTTATGAAAAACAAGTCTATATTATAGCTCAATATTTTGATTTACTGTTTCCTCCTACAACTCCTTTTTTATAAGATCACTCAACTGACTCATATTTGGATCACATTCCAGTAAGACACAAGTTTGATAATACTGAAGTTTAACCAGTTTCTCTAGTTTGTACATTTGGATTTTTTGCTTTCTTTTCTCCCTCCATTAAAACATATCACATTTGTCATTGTTAAATATAATTCTAAAGATTATGGACTAATGTATCAGTGCATTTAGTTTTAAAACATGCTATTGTGTCATATCTGCTTAAGTTTGCTTAATTTATTCTAAATTTTCCACAGTTGGGATGGGGTTTAGAAAAAAAATTTCTTGAAGATTTGAAAGTTTAATGAAGGGCAGTTTAGAGATCTGTACTTTTTTTTTACTAAGATAAGTAACTCATCCTCTTTAGGAAATACTGATTTTTAATGGTAATTGCCGATAAAAAATTTCAAATTAACATTGCCATTATGAGAACTGATCAGCATGATAATAAAAAAAATATTTAAACCCTAGTTATATTGTGATACCCACATACACAAAATAGCTATAATGTCTTATGTAGTATCACATAGTATAATATTAGTTAATATATAAAAATGTCTATAAGTTGGTAATAATAGATGCCACAATTTTGTCCTATATTTAAAGTTTATGTTAAATATAAAAATAAAAAAGCTAAACAACTAGAGATGATAAATAATGATAGAAATGCATGGATATGACATTTATTTGATTGAATTAACAAAGAAATCAAAATTCATTTGCATTCTCAGATAAAAATGACATGAAATAGCAGCAGAACAACAACAATACCGGTTCTCTCTATTGTTGTTGTTCTACTCTGATGGTTAAGACCCGTAGTAGAAAACAGGAGACTGAGTTTAAGTCCCATCTTAGCCATGAAAGCCAGCTTGGGTGACTTTGGGTCAGTCATTCTCTGTCAGTCCAACCCCACCTCAGAATTGTTGTGGGGAAAATAGGAGGAGAAAGGTGTGTTGGATATGTTTGCTGACTTGAGTTATTTGTAAAAATAATAAAGGCAGCATACAAAATAAATAATAAATAAGGAATAGAAATAAATTATTACTGTGTCTGTAAAATTTGTCTATCCGCCTAATCTACAGCTTGACTAATTGCAAGTTTTGCATTGCAATAATGCAAATTTCACCACAAATATGTTATTTTAGAGTATTTAATCAGAGATATTAAACATAAAATGCATCCTGATAATCAAGTAATGCCTTAAATAATGATTCTATCTCTCAATCTCTACAATTTCTATAAAAGTTACAAAATAGCATGACATGGACCAATGAGAAAATTTCAACCGTTATATGAATTCATTTGCTCAAATATAAATGAAACATTGAAGACAGTTATCTTGAGTTAAGCCAAGATTAATTATCCTGCTAATTTATCCCTGATATCCTACTAAAATATCTCTGCTAAGTTATCCCTGCTATCTTACTAAGCCAGTTATGTTCCTCGGCCAAAAACAATATGAATAAGCATAAAGACAGTTTCTTGTCTGCATTCATTCCCTGAATGACCTATAAAATCATTTTAATTGATGAGAAGTTGAACCTCCAAATGTGGTTTGTTCATATTCTACTACCAGGAATGAGCATTCTTTGATTGGTTTCTACTTAATCATATTAAGTGAACCAAAGCCTACATCAGTTCAGTGTCCCTTGTATCAGAAATAGAAATTTTGTTAGCATAGGCCATAGGAGCTCTCCCAATGCAGACCACAGCAGGAAGAAGCTGCTTCAGCAGGACCTAGATTCTGAATGAAGTGAGGTAAGATTTCTTCCCTGCCTCTTTCTGGTTTTTATTGTCATGATCCATACATATTTCTTCATGAATAGGAGCCATATTCTTATCTAATCTGCGGTCACCTGGACATTATACCTTCCATCAGACTATGGTATTCTATTATTACCTTTGTTGCTAGAATTTAAGAGGGAAATTCTTTGGCATTTCCCATGCTGAGATCCAATGTTGAGTAGAATATCCCCTGAGTGATAGTCTGGTCAGAGCTATCAGCAGCATCCTATAGCTTTCTTTGATATTGTACATACATACTGTACTAGGACTAACAATAAAGCTTTCCCTCTTGATTGTTTTGATAAATTACTCAAAGCAAATCTTTGGAGATGTTCCTTCTTTCTTTGCCTCAAGGCCACCCTCTTTACTCGTAAAGTGGCTATATATCTCATTACAAAAATTGCAGAGTAACGTTTCATTTTGAGAGTGATCAGCTACCATTATTGAGACTTTTCACTTCCATAAGAAGTGAGTATAGCCACCAGAAATCTATTAAGCATAAGAAGATAGCATTAAGAATAAGATACCCTCCAATGGCAGGTATCTTAGATCAATGTGGATATGTAAGTTGACTTTGGCCACATATCAGTTTTTTTGAAGTTCCACAAGTTACTAAACTGAATCCGTCACTACTGGCTTCAAATGACCATCTTGAAATAATCTCAATTTTTCAAAGCCTGATTAGCTTTGCTCAAAAATATATTTAACCTTCTCCTACCTCATCTTAATACCAATCTACCAAGAGATCCAAACCCTGTTAAGCCTGGTCAGTGCTAGCATATAGGATGGCCAGAACACCTGTGATTTTTTTAACACATTAAAAATAGAGCTATTGCAGGTGAATGAAAACAAAAACAGGTTTCTACTAAAGTTCTGAGCCAGGATCTAATAGGCTGTAACAAATAAAGATCATTGTCTGTTTTGACAGCTTTTCTAGATTTATAGCTAACATCAACACCAATAATAATAATTATCATATACTTTCTCTTCATTGGTCCAGACACTTCTGAGGTTTTTTAACTATCCAAGACAATATCCTCAATATTCAGTCACTTGATGATCTTATTCAGAGTGTTTTCAGTATCTTCTGCTGAAATTTAAAAAAATGTCCATCAAAAAAGTAATAAATTTACCTGCAAATATTTAATCTCATTTAAATTTTTAAAGCTAAATCCAATATGGTGGGAATTGGTGTTAGCATCTCTTGAATTCCATATACTGTATGTATACCCAAGGAATGGCTTAATTCTATTACTCTCCCAATATAATGTTAATGATCATCCAGTCCTCTTTCAGTAATTAGTAAACTATATGCCAAGTTTTATGTCATAAATGTTCAGACTGTTAAGAATATTTTTGTACTTGAGCAAGTCAGTTTCAGATCTGGATTCTTTGCAACAAACCAGAATATAATTCTGTATCATTTAGCAGAAAAATAACAATAATCTCCCAAATGGAACCCTCTACATTGCCTTCATAGTTCTAAAGATGGCTTTTGATTTTATACCTTGAGAGAAATTATGGAAAAAATTAATAGTTTCAGAGATACCCTCTAGAGAAGAAACTACAAAGTTCCTAATGGCATTTTAATTTTTTCAAAAGTTATTGCAAAAGACTGGCGGAGCTATTCCTATAGAAATTATTATTTGTAAGAGCTAAAAATAGGCAAGCTCACAGCAGCCTTCTGTAAGAAATCAGGTTGGCTTCCTTCACATTGCCTTGATGTTCTTCCTAGGAGGCAAGGAGAGCTTTTTCCAATGCTCTGCTGGTGTGATGCCAGGATATGCTGCCTTTTAGTTATCTGGATTTAAGAGATGTTTGAAGAAAAGTTCCCTGAACAAAAAAAAACGTGTTTCCCTTTTCCTACTCTGTTCTGTTATGCTAAAGCAACAAGTAATTTGATGCTAGGTTCCAAAACCCAAGAAAGATATGCAGAGTTACTTTTATTATACTGTAAGCGGTTTCCTTTATTGTTCCTTACCTATAGATAGAAATCTTGCCAGACTAAAGCAACTACCTGGGTCATTAAAGACATACTCTGAGAACTTCTAGGGAGTAGCTCTCTTGATCCTCTTTCTCCCAACCAAACAATTTAAACTTCACAGTTTCACCGTCCTCTGAAATTCAGCTCCTCACTCCTGGGAATCCAGACTGCATCCATCATTTGATTTCCTCTGTGGGATATATCTTGCATTCAAACAGAGTTATCTTTTAAACATTATTTTACTGATTTACCTTAGATGCTTTGGACCCAATGCTCAAACTCTCTTGTGGAAAGAAGTCCACAAAAACTTCAATCCCAGCAAAAATGTTGTTTGCCGGATGCATAGTGTATTCCTGCAAATCAGAAGCCCGCTTTTCTTTTTATAAAAGAACTGCTACTCAGTCTTTGTAAAACACCTGATGTGCGTTCTTCAGTGCTTTCTTTACTTAATCACAAGAGATCTTAGTAAATTTAATTCATTTAAATTTATGTTGAATATAATCTAATTCAGTTAAATTTATTTAGAAAGTGCCTTTCATAGGAGATTAGTTCCCAGGGTAGCATTTAGAAAACCAAGATCATAAGGGGAAGGTGGGACAATGCATTAAAAGGAAACAAAACCAAAAAATGTTTGCTATGGGTAAACAAGGGAGATATTTATGCAAATAAAGTGAGTTTTACCGGAAGTGCAAACAGCTGAGAGGGCTGGAAAGCTGCAACAAGATTTTGATGCTCGGAGATTACATTTCAAGTTGAATGGTTTTTTGATGGAGTACAGCATAAATTCTCATGCAATATACAATTATGAAAATAAAATGTGCTGAGGCATCAATCTGACTGATAGGTATGCTTCCAAACCTGAAAATCATTTAATCCTACTGTTACACATTTTTTTCCTCTTTCTGACTCTAATCTCTTGCTTTGGCGTGGGTTCAAGGTCACTAATGGAGCTGAACATTTACTGGCTAGATCCCCTTCCTGATACCTTCCCAGAGTTCACAGCTGATTTTATCTCTTTGCACCCTGATAGAGAAATTTTGTCACTTTGTAGGATTGAACTCTCAACCTCCCATGTGGGAGATGAGCATTTTTACCTCTATGCCACTGAGCCACTCCCTATTGCTACATGGATTAAAAAAAAATCATATATTTTAACAAGCAAAAACCACACCTACACTAAGTATTTTTCTTTTAATGTAAAGGTGAATTGCATCTTGTCCTAAGGCCACTCAAATAATATCTGAAAATTAGTACATGCTGCCATTTCGGTCATGAAACATATGAAATCTATAGTGTAGGTCAGTGGTGGTATTCAAATATTGTTGCCACCGGTTTGGTAGGTGTGGCTTGTTGGGCGCGGTTTGCATGTGTGCACACACTTTGCGTGCATGTGCGTGCCAAACGCGCACTTTGCACAGGCGCAGAGGCATTCTAACTTGCCTCCTGCAAGCCTGCACAGTCCTGGTTGCTTCAGCAGCTGCCAAGTGGCGTTATTCTGTGCCGCGCAAAGCAGCTGCGCTTCAAATTCAGCGGATAAAGGTGAGTAGGGGAGCCCGGGCAGGTGGGTGGGCCCAACAGCAGAGCAGCAGAGAGAACTGGAGAGAATTGCTCCTACTGGCTCTCCAGAACCGGGCAGAACTGGTCAAATACCACCACTGGTGTAGGTCATAAAACTGTCTTATCAAAGCTTTTAAAAAAATAAAGGCCTCTTAAAAGAGCAGTCCATAAACTAAACATTTGAATACTGCTGATATACATTGTCAGCAGTCGAGGGATTCAAATTTTTTTACTACCGGTTCTGTGGGTGTGGCTTGGTGGGCGTGGCAGGGGATGGAGGATACTGTAAAATCTCCAGTCAGAGGTGGTATTTGCCGGTTCTCTGAATTACTCAAAATTTCCACTACCAGTTCTCCAGAACTGGTCAGAACCTGCTGAATATCACCTCTGATTGTTAGCATCTATTAATCTACTCCCAAATATTATATACAGTCCTTGGCCATCAAAAAGTTGTTCATCACTGTTCTAGTTTAAAAAGCTATAGCTGATATGTTGACCATTAGGAAAACCTATATGTAAATTCATAAAGGTGCCTTTATTGAAGTTGTCTATGGAGATTCTTGGTTATCCAAGTCAAGGTTGTCCCAAAGGTGCTTTTTCCTCTTGAAAAAGCACCTTTGGGACTTTATTGAAGTTGTACAAAATTGTTACAAGATAATTAATGTTAAAGAGTTATTTATCAATCATGAGTAGAAAAGAAAAAGGGAAAAAAGAATAATGTTTGGTCCTGGAGCCATGTTTTTAACAGCTTCTCATGATTAGATAGAATAATGGAGATTTTCAGATCTGCAGATTGGTTCTTCACTGGTGTAGAGTTGATTGCTGCATGGATTTGGATCCTCTAGTACAGTGGTAGTCAACCTGGTCCCTACCGCCCACTAGTGGGCATTCCAGCTTTCATGGTGGGCGGTAGGGGTTTTTCCCCCTACTTTATAAATCACCATTACTGTGGAACCAGTGGGCGGTTAGAGAAAATTTTACTACGAACAGAGATACAAAAGTGAGCGGTAGGTATAAAAAGATTGACTACCCCTGCTCTAGCATGACACAGATACATTATACTCTTATAATTTTCAGCTGACTTCCTTGTAGAAGTAGCCAATCCCCACGTGTTCTAAGACTGGTATCTTTCTAAGGTTTCCAGAAGCCCGTAGGCAAAAGGTTCATGAGATTCTTCCCAAATTCCATGCCATTGTAACCTTTTCTGGACATTTAAGTTTGTGATACACCAGACAAAAATATGTGGGGAAAGTCAAAATATTGAAATCCTTCTAGGCATTTTTTTCATTTAATTGTCTTGAATGAAAAATGTATTCACTCTTTTAAAAATGCTATATTTGCCATACATATATGCAATAGTAAAATAACTTCGGAGAAAGGGATCTAGAGAAATGGCATTTTCAGTCTGGCGACTGAGGATCCAGACAGGAATTTTTAAACAAATCTTGGTTATGGATTATCTTAAATGTTAATAAATAAACGATAGCATTGTCCATCAATCTCTCTGTGCTTCTTTCTAGATCTCCTGACATACGTGGTCAAGCATCAAGATTTTCAAAATCAGACAGTGTATAAAGAGGTGAATAGAGTGTAATCCTTGTGATTAATGAAAATGTAGAGATGTCTAACTAACACTTGATATGCTGAGGCCTCCTTGTCCTCTGGTTAATTGATTGAGACTTGAAAATAACACACTTGCTGCTTAGTGGGTTTTTCGAGGCAGTACAAGTAGTCAAACAAGATGGTATCTGAGGTAAATCCAATGGAATATGCCCACTCCTGGATGCAGTCATCTGTTTAGTCTTCTGACCTTCTTTCTGCATTATGAAGTGGAAAAGCATCTACAAATTGTTAAGTCTATTAACTTTCTCTTGCTTCCCTCCATCACTAGATGCTCAAGTATGAGGCAGGCTTCCTGGTTTGTACTGTCATTGGTCTTCTGTTCATTGTCCTTGTGCCACTAGTGGGCTTGTATTTCTGTTGCTGCCGCTATTGTGGACACTGTGGAGGTTTCATGTACCAGAAGCAGAAGAAACATACTGCCTGCAAGAGACGGACTTTTTTTTGCTTTCTGCTGGGTATCACTGCTGTTCTTCTGTAAGTTTCATTCTATGGAGAATAACAGAATGAGCATGTGGGAATGTGACTACTGTATGGCCTTTTGCTTATCTCAAAAGTCTCTGATTTAAAGTAGCTACTCCTGCACTACACTGCACTGCATTGGTTTACGTCAGGGGTGTCAAACTCGCATTGTCACAGCAGTGTCACATAATGTATCGGAACTTTTTCCCCCTTTGCAAAACTGGGCGGGGGAGGGGCCAGCATGTGACGCATCCAGCCCGCAGGCCGTGAGTTTGACACCCCTGGTTTACGTCGACAGAAAATTGTGTAGCACCTTAAAGTTTATCTTATGAAGTAGACGATCCATGAAAGATGAAGTTATTATAAATTGATTAATCTTTAAGATGCTTCTTGTTGATTTTGCCACTTGATCAAGCTTCTGGAAACACATTGAAATCAGATTCCTTGATTTGTATGGATAATACTAACACAGCAGATATTCCTAATATAATGTGAAGAGTGGCCGAAGAACAGAGTTAACCGAGATATGATCCAGATCTTCTGTCTCCTTGGCACAGGATTGTTTGTACTTGGGGAATGGTTTCCTGAAAGTTGGGCCTGGGGCGGGGTGGGTCAAGCAGGGAAAGCACTAAAGCAAATTACCATGGTGGAAGAGCAGATTCCACTGTGTGGGACTAAATAGTTGCAAAGTTGCTCTGTGGCCAAAGAATGCAACCATGTGATAACAGCCTGGAATATTCCTGGTAATGCTAGATTTTGCCAAAACTCCCCTCAGCACTTCTTTTAAGAAACAAGCACATTGTTAAAACATAAACCTGTCCTTGAGCATGTGTGGACTGCAAACACATCCTTATTGTTCCTTACAGAAATTCCCACCCACTGGAGAGAACCCTTAGTATATAATTTGTTTCCATAGTATTCTGAGAAGAACACAAAGATCAAAATTACCCATGATGTATTTTTGTTAATGCAGGCAGGATTACAAAGAGATTGTGCATGGCATTATTAACCACAAGTGAGTTGATGGGGTTAAAGAGAGAAGGTGCTACAGAATAAAAAAAAAATGCATTGACAAATCACATAACTAGGGAATTCCAAGCTGAAATCACATTATGATTCTGTAATGTTAGAACACAAGGCATTAAGTGCTGGCTCTGAACCATACATATTTTTCCTTATATTATGCTCACCTTTACACGTAATGCTAAGATAACACATTGTTGAATATAATAGTTGATAGGTGATGTTAAGGCAGAATTGGTGGCTTCATACATCATGCAAAGCCAGAAAAGAACTCAACTAATTTACATCTATTACAAAATTTGTATCCCCATAGTTTTTCAAATACTTAACACAAGATCAGTGTGTGTGTGTGTGTGTGTATACATACACAATTTATTGCATTTATATTTTGACCAACATATTGCTGTGTTGATAAGACCAACATATTGCTATGTTTGCAAGCTGGGCACGGTGGCATGAGCCTGTAATCCAGCTACTCCGGAGGCTGAGGCTGTCAGAGCACTTGAGCTCAGGAGTTCTGGGCTGCAGTAGGCTATGCCGATCAGGTGTCTGCACTAAGTTCGGCATCAATATGCTGATCCCCGGGGAGCCGAGGGCCACCAGGTTGCCTAAGGAGGGGTAAACCGGCCCAGGTCGGAGATGGAGCTATGTTTGCAGCCTGTTGAATGATGTTACTAGTTGTCCTTCAAAATTTTGTTCTTTTTACTTCTTCTGCTAAAGGGCTGGAGATATATGTGCGTATGTCAGCAACCAACGAATATCCCAGGGTCTAGGGAGAGGTTTTGTCATTTTCAACAATACAGTGAGCAACCTGAATGTTTATATGAATTCTATACCTCAGGTAAATGTGATTTATTTTATATTATATCTTTACCACTCTATTTTATCCCGTGTTTTTCATACTCTATACTGTATCAGTTCCAGTTGCCATCTTAGTTTTTAGTATCAAAAAAATGGTTGTCAAGCTTTATCTTCAACGAGACCATGCCAAAATTGGAGAGTTGTTAGTCAGATGGCCGTGCTTCAGGATAGGAGGGCATTTAGAGTAGGACTTCTAAAGATGACACAAGTGACAGTTAATGGAAAGGTACATCCTTTCAGAAGGTGTGGCCCCAAGTTGCGAAGGACTGCATTGGTTGGTATCAACTCTTTTTAGTTGAAATGAGCTAGTGCAGGAAACATGGCCATAATGTCTATTCCCATTATTCTGTATTTTGCACTAATGGATATTTTTAGACTACCTTCAAAATTAGCCCCATCTCTTTCCCTCTCCCTCCCTCCCTCATTTACCTCCAGAACCAAATATTGCATTTATTTTGTGTATCTTTTTTTTTTGTTGGTGACAAAAACCTCATAGGACAGTTCCTTAGAAGTAGTCTACTAAAATCTTCAACAAATATTATTTCAGGGCAATATAGGATCTATTTTCTATGTGTACTATATTTCAGTCTTTGATGCTTATATAATGACTCTTTCGTTCAACAATTCTGATGGTTACAGCGACTTTGCCATCTGAATCTATATACGAATAGTCAATATATGACTTTATATCTGGCAAACATATAGGAAGGCCTTTTGCTATAATAGACATATTTGAATAGTGTTGTGTTCAAATTGTATATGACATCCTATGTTTTTCCTCATAATCTCCATGAATCCATGAATCCCGAGTTCAGGATTTTAGTTTTGTGTGCTATCTTCTCTGCTACAATGGGATTTTATTTCATCTCTCCCACAGGAAATTAATGAAATTGTCAGCGCTAGTAAAGTACCATTGACGGAGGTCAATGATAGCTTGTTGAGTAAGTTTATGCCTTGGATACATTTTTTTATGGGATTCACAATGATATATTGAAAATGTTTCAACTTGTGAAATGTCATTATTGCACTGTATTCTATAGTTACAGATTAGGAAAATACCTTTGAATATTTCCATTCTAGCGAAATAGGAGGCAAGAGCATTATGTATGCTACCTTGTACAAAATAAAGGAGGGATACAAATTTGTATTGTTATTTTTGAGTGCATGAGTGGACAAGCTCTTTTAGGTCAACTGATGTGAATCGTATCATTTCTTGCGGAGCTTGTGTGTGTAAAGTGAAGGAAAAACGGGTATGGTCAAATCAGAAAGTATACGCAAAAAACATATTTCCATTTGCACATTTCTGTCCATCCATCCTAAAAATGTTAAATGGCCATGGGGTTTTACAGAGAAAGGGCAGTGGAAAAAGTATTTCTGTTAGTAACTTTGTGTTGATGCTTTCCCTTTTTGCAGATATTGGCAATACCTTGGGGAGCAAGATTAAGGATGAACTAGGTGGACGAGCAAATAAAGTATTAGACACAACTGAGCAGCTTCTTCAAGGTATTGCAAGACACCGGATTGGGAAATGATATTGGGATAGAATAGTAGAATGGAAGCACAAATACATTGATAATAGAGGGCAGCCCAGAAGTTGAAGGAACTTTTACAGAAAGTTCTCATGAAAAAAAAACCCTAGACTTTGTTATAGTTCCAGGGACAAGTGATTTGCCAACTTCATCATAAGAGATGCCACGACAAGGAAAAAAGTTCTTGGTTTTCCCTCCAGAGCCAAACCATGGGAACCAAAGACTGTGAAACTGCTGGAGACCTATTGATTGACTTCATTATGTTTTAAATGTTTGAGGAGTAATTACCTGTGGACAAAATCAGTGCTGGTCTTTTGAGGTAGACCAGTTCAAGAAACAGACAATGGAATTCTAGGAATGCCATTTATTGTTATAGGATATAATCACCGAATCTTGATAGCCTGTCCAAGTTTCTCTCTGTCCCATCTTATACCAAACAAAATCAAGGTGGCCTTATTTGAGCTCCTTTCTCATGCTTCCTTCTATTTCTGGACTATGCAATATCATGTCCAACTCCTTCCTTAATGGTTTCTTGCATCTTGCACAAAATCAGCTTTGAGTTCTTTTACAATCAAGAACTAAGTGGACACTTTAGGTTGGAGAATTGTTCCTCAGTCTTTACTCAGTCCTTCCTACTTTTTTTTTAAAAACAGACATTCAGCACATAGACCAGGAACTCCAGAAAGTCAACCAGACTGGTGGTCGCTTGCAGAAAATGCAACAGGAGCTGAATAAAAATCTGACTGACCTGAGAACGGAGATCAATGGCACTCTGAAAGAATGTGGCAGCCCATGTGGGGAAGTGTCCATAGAGAACCTGATACCTGAGGCCAATTTTGATACGGTAGAATGAAGCTTGGAGGAGAGAAAAATATTTGGATGGGCAGGGTGGATTATTTGACGGCACAGGAAAAGACCTGATTGGGTCAGAGTTATGATAAAGTGTTCAATGTGTTGGGGGGACATAGAAATACAATTCCTGATGCATCTTAAAAGTCAGGCTAGGGAAGCATAATGTAATTGGGATAAGACTGCTGAGATTATTGATCCATGTGAGGCTGAAATCAGAAGCCATAAAATCAAATGTGCCCCAATTGTAACACAATATAGAATAGGTTACAATGTAGGAATATGTTTTCAAGATGTCTAGATCTGTGTTCATTAACTCCTAGTCATCCATATGTGTACGTACATTTCTATATGGCAGCTGTTGCTTTATGTGTCTTCACTTCATCCTACTTGAATTCCCCATTGCTCAAATTGTGGTTGATCAAACAATAAAAACACATGTTTCTGCATTATTTCTTTCTGCAGATTCCTGATGTCAATGATCCACTTAAGTTGATATCTAATCTGACAAGTTTAAATCTCAACAGTACTCTAATAGAGGTAACACCCTCCTTTTCTTCTACAATTATTCTTTCAAGTATCTACTCCCAAGTGCCAGTGCAATAAGTTGGCTTGCCCAAAAGAGGTTGAGGAACAGGACAAAATGGTCACTTCAACAATCATTGGTCATTGTTTGGAGCCATTTTGTTCATGGACTGATGAAGCCTATTTATGAGACCTGTCCTATGTCCTCTAAAGGGATTAAATCTGTTAATTTGGAGAAATAGCAAATGTATCTTCTTGGGCCTTTGTCTTTTGTTCAGCAATTTGGGGTCATGTTTTACTTGACTTACATTCTGAGATCTGAGCTTTGTGTGTGTGTTCATCTTTGTCTGATTGTATCCCTTTTGCTTGTAGGCAAGAAATTTCATTAAAGAAATACCACAGAAAGTCTCTAATCAAACCAAAAAGGAGGTGTCTGGTAAGTAACCCAATCATAGAATCTCTTCTTCATTTCACACATTATTCTGTGGGTTTTTTTTTTTTTTACATTAATTGAGTCACTTCCTTAATGCAGAAGTTCAAAATAATGCTAGATTACATCTCCTGAATCAGTGGTTGCCAACCAGTGGACCACTGGTGGTCTGTGAGAAAATTTTGGTGGTCCGCAGAGAAATGTCACACTCAAAGTACCCCCCAAAGCAATTAATCCAGGCTGTGCGGGAATACAAGGCTTGTGTCACTTGCATTGTGAACAACATGAGGTAGTGAGGGGAGGAGGGAAATGGTGGAGGGGGGGAACTTGCCCCATTCACCCCATGTGCCTGGCCTGTCTACCAGGCTGCTTCTTTCCACTTCTTTTGCTTTTGGCTGCACATAAGGAAAGCAGTAAAAGTCTTTATTTCTCTTCCCCAAACTCTGCCGGAAATGAGTCTTTGGGACTCTGCAAGGCATCCTGCTCCAAGAGGCTGCGCCGGCAAAGACTCATTTCTGGTGGAGTTTGGTGGAGAGAAAGAAAGACTTCTGCTGCTTTCCTTGCATGAAGCCATTTAAAACAATTAATGACAATGTTGAAAGGTGCTACAAATAGTAACTAAATATATAGTTATTAATAACAATAATATATAGACTGAGAGTCTACTGATAATTAACACACAGTTAGAAATGTATGTATCTCTATCTCTCTGTATGTGCATCTCTGTAAGACAAAGGTCTCTGGTATAGCCCAAAGCTTCTCTGAATATATATATGGCACCTCTAGAAGAGGGCTCCAAAGCCCAGGAACAGCTACAGAAGATGTGTCCTCTTGGGTTTTCACCAAATATGCCTCAAAGGCAGTGGTGGTATTCTACCGGTTCGGTCTGGTTCTGGCGAGCCAGTAGCAGTGATGAGCAGCGGAGACTGAACCGGTTCTCTTCGCCACTCTGCTGTTGGGCCCACCTACCCACCGGGGCTCCCATACTCACTTTTATCTGCTGAATTTGAAGCGCTGCTGCTTTGCGCGGCACAGAAGAGTGCCGTGCAGCAGCAACTGAAGCGATCAAGATCGTGCAGGCTTGCAGGAGGCAAGTTAGAATGCCTCTGCGCCTGTGGAAAGTGCGCATTTTGCACAGGTGTGCACGCAAAGTATGTGCATGCGCGCAAAGCACACCCACCAAGCTACAACCACCAAACCGGTGGCAAAAATATTTGAATCGCACCACTGCTCAAAGGGTAGAATGTCTCCAAAGGATTTTGGCAAGCATTGATGGCATTTCAAAAGGCCTTGGCCCAAGCTGTGTACAGCTTTATAAATCATAAGCTGCACTTTGAACTGTATTCAGACATTTACGGTAAATGCTTTACTTTGCTAGGATGCCATTATTTCAGTTCCTTCCAAGCCACAGTCTTGGTGGCTTCTTTAATACACTAATGTCAGTGTCAGTATTTTTTGCCTAGTGATGTTTCCGCTCTTGGTGTGAATACAGTGGTCAGTATTGTGTAGATTTTAAGTAATTAGTACCCATATATACCAAACCTACTAGTAAGGCACACTTTTTGCTTGCAAAAAAGCCTAGGTCCAATCTCTGGCTTCTTCAGGTAGGACTCAAGAGATCCATAGCAGAAATTCTGAAGAACTGCTACCCTGCTTGCTTACTGTATTAACTTAGGGGGTGGTTTATTGTCTTATGTAATTATTTGCCACTCTAAAGACATTCACATTGTGGATGCAATATGTTCTCACTGAATCAAGAGTGCAACAAAATTACCCTCAACCAATGTCATCTCCAAGTTTCCTATTTCTAACATCTGTGCAAGTTAAGAAAGGCTTCAGTGAAGCACTATTCTTGTGTAGAAGCCTTTTCCAACTTTTAGAAGTTTCCAACGGTTAGAGATAGAGGAGAGTCCACCAATCACAAAGTAGAAGAAGGCTGCAAGGAAACTCTCAGGCACTGAGAAGGTGCAATAGACTTCTATGCAGGTACCCTTTTGATTTTTGTAAAAACTCTCAGGTGTTGAGAATTAGTTGAGAAGCACTGTCCCTCTGAGAATTTGCACAGTCTAATCAGTTTCCCTTTTTTTTTACACCTGTGTAAAGGCACGCATTTATCCTATCTATGTATGAATCAGACCACTATGGCTTGCTTAATTAACCATTAAGATGGTTAAACATCCTGGGGGTTTGTATGAACATTAGACAGTGTAGATCAGGGGTGTCAAACTCAAGGTCTGCAGGCTGGATCTGGCCTGTGGGATGCATAGATCTGACCCATGGGGCCATCCTGGAGGGACCAACTTGCAAAGGACCAACCTGCAGTGCTCTGCCAGTGAAAATGGAGCTTTGGGGGCCACACGGTATCAATGCCTCCTGCAGCCCTCTGCCAATGAAAATGCCACTAAGGCCCTCCCGAGCTCTGTTTTTGGCTGCCATCGCCTCCTGCAGTCCTACCAGCAAAAATGGAGCTAAGGGGAGTGCATGCGGTCCTCCCGAGCTCTGTTTTCAGCCATGATGGCTACCTGCAGCCGTTTGCCAGCAAAAACGGAGTTTGTGGGGGCCACGTACAGCCCTCCTGAGTTCTATTTTCAGTTGCGACAGCCTCCTGCAGCCATCTGCCAGTGAAAAAGGAGCTCCTGCGGTCTCTTTTCACTGGTAGAATGATGCAGGAGGTCATCACATCACGAGTGATGTTGAACTGGCCACACCCACCCTGGCCACGCTCCTACAACCCCCCCCCCCGAGATCAAACACAACCTTGATGTGGCCCTGAATGAAATCGAGTTTGACACCCCTGGTATAGCTAATATGCGTAAGATGAAGCTCTGATGCAGTATTAGACAAATATCCTATGTTTTGATATGATACATTGTTTTTCAATTTCTTTGCTGAAACATATTTAGTTTCCTGAATTATTCTACTTATTCTTCCCATGTGCAGCTATTTTTCTGCTCCTGCTTCACCCTGACTTTAGTTTATTTCATTTAATGGAAACTGATCCCTCCCCCCAAAATGTAATCTTCACTCCCAGAATTTACAGTCAGCTTTGTCTGTTGTTTATTGCTTTGTTAAAGATGCTTTAATAGAAGTATTTGATTTGCATCAATAAAAGGTTTTAATTGCATCATTTAGATTAAGATGCAATGTGAATTGTACCTGTACAGAGTATGAGTTGGAAAATTTAGCATATCCATTGCCCTTGGATTATTGTTATTGTTTAGATGGTCCATGATAGTACATATAGTATAATGAGTTTATCTGTATTGGCTCCTATTATTAAAGAGATACAAGATCTACTTTACGATATCAAGAATGAAATTAATGCAATCAGTGATAAGTTGCACAAGCAGATCTCACTGAAGGACATCTCTGCATTCATGGAAAATATTGTCAAGGAGGCAAATTACTACAAGCCACTTGTGGTCTCATATGATGGCTACAGGTAGGAATAAAACTTTTCTCAATTTTTCATATGCTGCAGAATTACTTGAATTCAGAGTTCAGATGGAATGATATCTACATTCCATTTTAGCAGGCAGAAGGTCAGTCATAGAAAAATATGGTGTAGCTCAGAAGAAAAATTAGGCCTCTAGAGTTCTCTGAGGTACTGTTTCAAACGATGTTGTTTGAATGACCAGCACCTCTAATCTGCAAAAACTTAATGCTCTATTTTATCATTAAATCAGCATTTAATACCAATTCTTGTGCTCTGGGTTTGAATTGGATCTTATTGTTTTCATTACTTCCTTTAATTTCTAGCGCCTGTGTTCATAATACATTGAGCTACAAATGATCCAAGCACATTTTAGCCTAGAATGCAAACCCATTTCATGCAGTTACTTTGTGATTTAATGTGTTATACACCTTAGAAAATTTGGTTAATTGAGAAAATTATAATCCTGGTTGGTAAACATCCGGTTTGAACAAAGCCAGTCTGCTAGTCTATGCACAGCATAGTCCTATCTTATTCTGATTTCAACTTAACGGTAATTGAACTGATTTGACCCCATTGAGCATGTTTTCACCCCTTTCTTCCTTCATTGTTGTTTAAAGTCTGAGTGTTAACTAGTTGATTTCTTTCACTGTAGGTGGGGTGTTGGCGTCTGCCTTTGCTGCCTGCTGCTTGTAATAATTGCATTCAATGTGTTGGGCCTTTTGCTTGGTGGTCTTGGGCTAGATCCAAATGGAATGCAATGGCCTACCAAACGGGGCTGCCTCTCCAACACTGGTGGAAACTTCTTTATGGCGTAAGAAGTGTTGTCTTCTCTCCCCGCCCAGTATAGGGAAATAACTGACAATAACCTCTTTGTATCCTTCCAGATCATAGCCACAAGCGCTGCTTGTATTTCTATGTAATGTTAGTTGGTTTGGAGAAATCACTTTATGGAAAGTTTTCTAATTTTACACTTGGCATAGATTCCTACCAGGAAAACAGAGTGGCACTGTACACAAGTGCCACTGTTGATGGCAAAGTACACTACTAAGTTGAGAATGTCCTCTACTTGCTTCAGCACATTGTTTGCCTGCCTTGCTCTAGGGATCTTCACAGAAGTGGCAACATGAGAATATAAGACCCAACTGTAGGAATTCATCTGTGGGGTGTTCACATCCAAATCAATAGTTGTATTGTAGACTTCTGATTGTTTCTCATCTTTCATGACAGGAGTGTTGGATTCAGCTTTATATTTTCATGGTTGCTGATGTTGCTGGTTCTAGTACTATTTTTAGTTGGGGGCAATTCATACACATTGCTGTGCCGGCCTTGGGCCAATGGAGTGATCCTTCAGGTAAGCCACCCAGGTTGCTATTGTGTTTATAACTGCTAAGAGTCCCCCTCATGATTAGGAATGAGGAGACAGGACTGCTCAGAGTTGGTTGATAATTGAAGTTGCACATAAGCCTAATAAAATAAATACATAAATATTGTGATACATGGAAGGATAGCTCATGGTTATAGAGTTAATAATGGTATACATTAATTTGCAATCTTTGTTTGCAGTTCCCTCTTTCAACTTTCATAAGTCATTTTTATTTTAGTTTCTGGCTGCAGCAGTTTCAGCTTCAGGAGGGGAGAAAATACAGCTGGGGGAATCAGTAAAGAGTTTAAGAAAATTTAGAAAGGTTTCATCAGCTGCTACTTATCTTTTTTTTTTGTAGTACCTGGACACACCTGGGTTGTTCCCTGAATTAAATGTGAAAAAGCTCATGAATTTGAACGGTTCTGATGTAAACCTGACCAGCATATACAAGTAAGTGCCAGGCTGCTTGGCTGAACTGCCATTGTGTTTCTCTTCCGTTTCCTTTCAGAGAAAGAGAATCTGGAGAGAACATAAATGTTGCAGGCCTAATGAAATAGGTTTTGGGGGTTGTACAGAACCTTGTACAGAAGAGGGACATAGCTGCTTATCAGCCAGTAATGAAATACATGGAAGTGCTACACTGATTAAAGTATTTATAAACCAGTAAAAGCTTGCTAGACTATCATATGAACCATATTCCCAGCCTGTGATCGCTACACAAATAATGTGCTTTAGGTCAGTGGCCCCCAACCTTTTGGGCACCAGGAATCCAAACCTTCCGGGGAGAAAGGTTTTTCCGTGGACCGGAAAGGGTATGGTTTTGCATGCTGCCTGCATCCCACGGATAGAGCTTTGCTTGTTTGTGTGGACTGGTTGCTGGCATGCCACAGACCGCTGCCAGTCCAAGGACATGGAGTTGGGGAGCACTGCTTTAGGTCCTACCTTGACAGAGTTCTCCTGAGCAAGCCCCTTCAGTTTCCCTCAGTGAATGAGTGCCTTTTACCTCCAGCCCATCCTTCCACTCCATTGGTCCCAGAGAGTCTGCAGATCACCTAAGTAACAGGACCAGGTTGCTGTAATTGCAGTGAAGCAGCTGAAAACAATGTACATATTTTTGCTATCAGTGGCAGCAAAAGCTGAAGTTTTCTCACCTGCTCCTTGCAAGGAAGACGGCTAGTTGTTTATGTGTGCAAGTGATAGGAATGAATGCAGGTAGTTCTCAACTTATGATCGCAATTGAGCCCAAAATTTCCGTTGCTAAATGAAATATTAAGTGTGTTTTGCTTTTGCCCCATTTTACAACTTTTCTTGTCACAGTTGTTAAGTGAATCACTGCAGTTAAGTTAGTAACACCGTTGTTAAGTGAATCCGGCTTCTACATTGCTTGTCAGTTTGCTTGTCAGAAGGTTTCAAAAGGACATCATGTGACCCTGGGACAGGGCAACCGTCATAATTATGAATCAGTTGCAAAGCATCTGAATTTTGATCACATGACCATGGGGATACTGCAGTGGTCATAAGTGTGTAAAAAACAGCCATAAGTCATTTTTTTCTGTACCATTATAACTTTGAATGGTCATTAAATTAACTATTGTAAGTCAAGGATTACCTGTAATGCACCTGCTTCTACAGTAAGGCCGTTCTGAAGATGTTTTTGGAGATTCTCAATCATCTAGGTCTGTGGTGGCGAACCTATGGCATGCGAGCCATTACTGTTGGCATGCAAACACTCGCCCAGAAAAGGTGTATTGTGCATGCGCCTGACAGCTAATTGTCGGGTACCTGGCATGCATGTCCAGGGGTGCAGCAGCACGTAGAAGACACTCATGCATGTCCAGAAGCATGCGGTGTGTGCAGGGGGTTGCACACACATGCGCAGAAGCACGCAGCGTGGGTTGCACGGGTCCTGCACGCATGTGCAGGAGGCATGAGGGGCCACACGCATTGCCTTCTGGGTGATGGCACGTGAGCAGAAGCAGGCAAGCATGCGTGCAATTATCAGCATGGGAGCCCCAAAAGGTTAGCTACCACTGATCTAGGTCATGGTTGTCCCAAATGTGTTTTTTTCCAAAAAGCAACTGAACTTTGTTAGTGTTTTCTTTGAAAATGATTCACTTCTCATTCAAGAAGCTTCTTCAGTTCAAATAAAATACCAAGAAAGCCCAGCTGTCTTTTGGAGAAAAAAACAACACACTTGAGCCATTCTGAAGAGCTTTCTAGCTATGGAGCAGGGGTGGTGTGGGGAGACCTAATGTGGAAAACTGGAGAGCTTGGTCTATGGGGTGATGCTTTTATCCAATTTATGCTTCACATAATATGCATCCTAGCCTCTCAACTCAAATTATTCCTCTTTTAAAGGAGTTGTGAAGAAAATGCACCCTTGTGGAGTACCTTTCACCTAGATGAGATTGTCTCTTTGAATGACACCTTCAACATCAGCAAGGTAATTGATGGCTGCCTCTATTGAATCAATCTGGTGCTAGAGAAATGCCATCATCGGTTAACATTTTGTTCCCAAACATCAGCTTAGGGTTGTCACCAGGAATAGTTTAAGCATTTAAGTATATGGTACAGCTACAGCCCCCTTGAACGAGTCTAGAGAATGTACTGCAGAACAAATGAAGTTGTGCTCTGCTTATACTCATCTGGCATTTCCGTTTTTCTAGTACACTCAAGACATTGATTCAACCTTGGATAAAATAAAAATCAATGTTGGAACTATTGAACTCCTGGAGGATGAGCAAAAACGCAGCTTGCTGAAACTGAGTGCAAAAGATGGGCCTCTGAATGTGGATTTTAACAGTACCCTTGAACAAGTAAGATGGAAAATAAAGAAAAGGCTTGTGAAAGAAAGGAAAACTGGTGTGATAATTTCCTTCCCAGAACAGGAGCTCTATAAGGACCAGACATTCTTCTGTATCTTCTCCAACTGCTCTGTTGGAGAATGGGCGATGTTCACATTTGCTGGGGAACACATTACTGTTTCCCTGCTACAGAAGTTAAGAGTCTACTACTAGAAGGATTCTGACTTGATGTTGTCAAAGTAGGTTATTGGCAACTGCTCCAGTTGTGATGTGTTTGGTGAAGCCGTGAAGTTACCATCTATAGCCAAACAGTTGACAGAGTATTTACAAAATGTACAATATGTATAGATTAACATTTCAATCTAATATAATGAAATAATAAAAATGCAATAAAAACATGTCATTCTTTATAAATAATAGCAATTACAATGAGTGATTAAGCAGTGATCAAATAGGCTAGCATGATTGATCAATTTGCCTGTTAATGCTGTTGTGAACAGGACACACTTTACCTAGTCCTTATAATCAGAAAACTTGTTGGATTGCTGTGCTGTCAGAAAACAGTCATAAAAATGCCTATGTATCCAAAAGCAAATAATCTAACAGCTGTTAGTGGATATTTGAAAAATCTCTGATGGTAGATCAGCAGAAAAGAGGGATGAGGTGAACTCATTCCTCCTAGTGATGAGACGAGGAAAAACAATAACATGTATTATATTAAAACATGACTATTGACTGGAAAATATGCAGAAATACTCAAAAGTAAATCTGCTTTCAATTCCATATTTAATTCATTCAAATGTATTTTGTTTGCTTGACTTCTGTGTTCTCTTTTTCTTCTTTTTCTGTAGCTTAACCAAAATCTGACCAAACAGGACCTGAATATCTTGGCTAATAAGTTGGAAGGAGTGGCAAACAGCGTGAGTAGTCCTTGAGAAAGGATACCCACACGATCCTATATAATGCTCTTCCTCAACTTCTAAGATACACAGCAGATGTTATGGGAAATCCTTTTGAGTAGACAGGGAATTTGGCAGATGCAGCTATTCTCCCAGCTGCCACTGGAAGATGTAAACTAATTCTCTTCTAAATAGTGTCTTGGAATGTGGCCTTCAAATAGCTTTGGCAATGAACTGCACAAAAATAACGAGATCTGAATATTAGTAATGATGATGATAATTATTGATGATGATAATTATTATTATTAGTGGGGGCAGAAAGTAGAAAAAAAATAAATAAGTGGAAAAGGTTGTCAAGAATGAGGTAGTGAAGATCTTGTGGGATTTATGAATACAGAGAGATCGCCATTTGGAACACAACGCGCCAGATATTACGGTTGTCGAGGGCTGAAGCGTGCAATTTGTTGATATTGCTGTACCAGGAGATGCCAGAGTCGAAGAAAAAGAACTGGAAAAAAACACGAAATATAGTGACCTGGCCATCGAAATTGCACATTTATGGATGAAACATGTAACAGTGATACCCATTGTCATTGGGGCACTTGGTACCATGTCCAAGAGTTTTGCAAAATACACCAAGAAGTTGCAGCTTCCTGCTGTAGTGCAAGCAGAGCTGCAAAATACTGCTCTACTTGGAACAATGTACATTTTAAAGATACTTGGTTGATACCTAGGATACTGGCAGCAACCTGTATCTATCATCAAAGCCAGTCAATGATATTTGTGATACATTTTTAAATGTTCAGCTGACTGAGTTTCATGTTTAATGAATAAAAGAGATGATAATAATAATAGCTGTATGCTACCTGATTCCCTACAACTGTGGATAGCTCACAATAATCAATCAAATACATTACAATAAAAATAAAATATGAAAGTTAAAGAAAAAAGATGGCAAGCACAATAGACCAGATGGAATGAAGTGAGAAGTCTCACTCACCCTCGCCAAAGGCATGGCTGGTAACCTTGAGTTGCACCATAAATCATATCCAGAAGCAAACTAGTAACCAGTGCGAAGCAGAGATGTTAAATGGATATACCAAGGCATGTGCATCACCACTCCTGCCATTGCATTCTGGATCAGTTGAAGCTTCTGGAAAGTCTTCAAGGGAAATCAGCATAGAGCACATTGCAGTAGACAAACCAGAAGGTGACTAGGCATGAGCACTATCTGAAGGGATTCCCAATCTAGGGAAGAGCAAAACCTGTACACCAGAAGTGTAAACACCCTTCTGGTCGCAGCAGGAGCTGCAAGTCCAGGAAGATTCCTAGATTGCACACCAAATATTGAGAGGCAGTATTACCTCTTCCATGCTCAAAAATGGAATAAGTCTGGGCTTAGAGAAAGGAAGATAACCCCTCTAAAATTGCTCCGCCAATCCCTAACCCATGAAGTTATCTCAGGATACTATGGTCAGTGATACTGAAAGCCGCTAAGAGATCAAGGAACACGTGATCGACATCTTGGCTCAACCATACGCGCAATCAATAAGCATGACCAAACTGTCTCAGTACTAAATCCTGGCCTCACTGAAATAGTTGGAGTAGGACCTGTTTTGAACTAGAAGGTAATGGTTGAGGGAGAGTGGAGTGAAATGGGGCATTGAAATTACAGAGCACAAATGGTAATTGGATATGAGTCAATGTCAAGTTCAATGAATACTGTGTGTATAAAAACAAATAATCATATATATGATTATATATGATATATATACTGTATAACTATATATAACTATGCACACACACACATTCATTCATTCATTTATTCTTTCTTTCTTTCATTTTCAGACAACCGATGATACAAAAAGAAATTTGAAACGTCAAGCTAATGAGCTGAAGGAGATCCAAAAGTGGATAAACCTCAAATTTCCTCCAGAAATTGTGGGTGTGGTTTCCCTTGTCTCTCTTTATTTTATTTGACCAAACCTGGTATCACTGAATGAAGAATTTATTTGTTTTCTCCCTCAGGATGCCTTGAAGAGAAGTGTCCAGAGCTTGCAGAAATCTACACCTCAAATTCCAGTAAGCAGGCTGGGTGGAAGTGAAAAACTGGGAAAGAGCCCTTTGATTCTAGGGTTCCTAAAGATTTCTGTATAGATAAAAGGAGCTATCTCTATTTCAGAAGTTCTGCTACAGGCCAATCTGTTTGGGCCTTGAGATAAGAGATAGAAAATAATGACTTCATATTACTAAGTGCAAGTTGGAGAGTTCAAAATTTTATCTTGGCATAAAAAGGATTTAAATTTATTAAATTTATGACAAGACTGAACACAGTTAAGTGATTGGTAGACATCACACAAAGGAGAGAATGAGTATGGAAGGTCCATCTATACCACCGGTGTCAAACTTGCCACGTCACGTGACATGTGACTTTTTCCCCTTCGCAGAACTGGGATGGGCGTGGCCTGTGTGTGACTTATCTGGCCCGCGTGCCATCAGTGCGCCACCTCTGACCTATAGCATAAGCGGAGCTATTTGTGTGATGTTGAATATAATTGATTTAAAATGCTTATTGACATCATTCCCTTCATGTTTAATTTAATAAAAATATATCAAAGGACATATCCCAGCTTTTAATATGCTGTGGGATTTGTGATGCTAGTGTGTAAGCTATTTTCCTTGAGCAAACAGCTCAGATATACTTGAACAGAAGCTTTTGAAAGAACCTAACACTGATATATCCCACCAGAATCTGATAAACCTCACACTGTCAGAAATAAATGAGACCAATTCATTTATAAAGGACCACACGGAGGAAGTTATAAAAAAGGTAAGTCTTCATCAGTATCTTAGTATGTTTGTTTGTTTATTTACAATGTGAATAAACTGCCAATCGGCCCCAGCATTTTGATCAGAACTGACACCAGCCATCTAAAGTGAGATGTGGGACACAAAAACAGAGAACGGGATGAGCAGAAGCTCCAGAATACAGCTTGTTACTTCCTAGGACTCTGCATGCTTAAAAAAGGGTTTAGAAAAAGTGTTTCAGACATTGTGGGAGTACTGTTGTTCATTAAGTGATCTGAGGGAAAATGCTGCTACTTTAAGGAATCCACTCATTAAGCCACTAGGTAGATACCTTAGGCTAATTCACACTCTGAACAACATTGTGCTACTTTCATGAATATCAGTAGTTTTTGACTTATGACACAGTTGGGGCCAGAATGTTGGTTGATAAACGATACTGTCATTAAGGAAGCCATCACGTGATTGGATCACAATTTTATGACCATGGTTACTGCAGTCATTAAGCAGTTCATATCATTAAGTAAATCACACAATCTTTAAGTGAATCTGGCTTCCCCAATTGACTTTGCTTATAGGAAGATGGCTGGGCAGTCTTAATCACATGACCACAAGTTACTGCAACCAGTTATAAATGGGAGCCACTTGCATTCCTGTGTCCATAGGAGTGGTATGGTGGTCTTAGCTTTGAAAACTGGTCACAAGGCACTTTTTCTACAATCATTAAACAAATAGTCATAAGTCCAGGACTACCTGTAGTAGTATGGTCATGCTTCTTATGCTTGTGGGAAATTTAAAGAAGTAATTTAAGCATCGAGAGCCTTATTATTGCTAGCAGATCTTGCATGAAAGAGCTCTGCTCGCTCTCTCCTTCTCTTCCCCCCACCACGTCTTTTAGAGCTTCATTTCCATTCATGAAGTGCAATGCAATTTATATAGGATAGAGCCATGGTGGTGCAGTGGTTAGAATGCAGTACTGCAGGCTAATTCACTGCTCATTGCAGGAGTTCGATTCTCACCAACTCAAGGTTGACTCCATCCTTCCAAGGTCAATAAAATGGGGACCCAGATTGTTGGGGGTCAATATGCCGACTCTGTAAATCTCTTAGAGAGGTCTGTAAAACACTATGGAGTGGTATATAAGTCTAAGTGCTATTGCTATATTTATGCTCCAAAACTCATGGATCTGCAGTGCAGTTTATATAGAATATTTACACCCAAAACCAAATCATTTCCTGGGTTTGAACCCATCCTTTTCTCTACTTCCATCTAGGAGACCAAGACTTTTATATTGAACACAGTGAATTATTTTTCCTCCTATGTGACATGGGTTAAGCATTTTGTAAGTATTATCAATCATTTCTAATGGAATAAGGATGGACTGGCTGGGTTACACTTTTATCTGTCCAACACAATGTAGTTATCTGTCCTTGGTCAAACCCTTACCGAATAACATGTAGACTCAAGAGGCATGACTATTTTTTAAGCCAAGAACCTTTCAATTCCCTTGGTATGTTGTATGAAGATCAGTAGAATTGTTTGGTGACCCAGACAAAACTTATCTTTTTGTTTCAATATAGTAATTATGCTTTCTTAATCTGGGTTTAAGCATAGTATATTGTATCAGGCAGCAATGAAAATGCAGAATATAATTATTGAGGGATTGAACTTTTCCTTCTGGGTTGGAAAATAAGTTATTGTAGATTTCAAAACATATGGTGGTCAAATAAAGAAAATTATTGTCTAGAAGACCAGAGCTTGGTTTTCTCTGATGAAACATCTAATGAAATGTTTTGTTTTGCTTTTAAATTTTGTTGGCAGATCATACGAGAATTTGGTCGCTGTGGTCCTGTAGCCTGGGCACTGGATAGCATGAATACCGTTGTCTGCAATTACCTTGTTGATTCTTTGGTGAGAAAATCAGTAGGACTAATCAGAACATTAATTGAGATGTAGGATTGCTAATCATATCAACATGGAATTAAGGCAAGAGATGGTAGTTACAACAGAATGTAACACTAAATTGTAAAAAGAGCATATCATTATAATTGTCTTGGGCATCAGTTTGCTGTAACAACCCATGTCTTAATTTTGAGAAAAACTGTAGGGAGAAATTGGAAGTGTACATGCTTCTGAACAGAAACGGGAGTGAGAGGGGAGGTCCATAAAGAAGGCTCTAATGCAGGGGTGGGCAAACTTTTTGGCTCGGGGGCCTCATTGACTTTTAAAATTTGACAGACGGGCCGCCACCTGGTGTCAAAATGCCTGTCATTACAAGTCAAAATCAAATGAATGCAATCATTCAATCATTCACATCAAACCATAATTCTGTACCAATCTTCGGCGGGCCGGATTAAAAAGACCAATGGGCCGGATGTGGCCCACGGGCCGTAGTTTGCCCACCCCTGCTCTAATGCATAGTAAGACCAGAAGATGCAAATACCTACTGTGTGAAGATATGTCCATCATTAGAGATATTTCTCTTGGCTGTCTCAACCAACTAAAGCTGTGCGGAAAGACGTAAAGCATTGCCTCCAACAATTTATCCCTTCTCTTTTCCCCTCCTAGAATGCCTTCTGGTTCTGTCTGGCCTGGTGCACAATCTTTCTGTTGCCAAGTATCATCTTGGCGGTGCGGCTTGCCAAGTTTTATCGTCGAATGAATGTCGATGACATCTATCAGTAAGGATGAATTATGTAGTAGGGCATGCTACTCCCTCCCCCTATATTGTCTATGAGCTAGTTTGAAAATTTCTTCAGAACCATCTGTGCAAGTACCTCCAATCTCCCGGGGCTACATTTCTTAGAACTGCTTCAGAAATGGGATCTTGCCATAGCGTAACTGGAAGATCTTCCTTTTCCCTGCTTCTCTCTGTGTGATGATGTCCAGTTCAATCACTAATTATTTTTGTGGTTTCCAGTCTAGTTTATGTAAGAACTCTTATATGGAAGTGGCAATATGCTCTCTGTCTCTCTCTCTCTCTCTGTGTCCATATATATACATGTCATTGACACTATTCCTCCCTTTCTTCTATTAGGGATGAGATTATGGAAAACTTTGAACTGTGAGTATTTTTCTCTATCTGTGAGCAATCTTTGCTAAGAAGAATTGAAGTTCAAGCAAATGTCAGTATTAGGCTAAAGAAGAGCTATTTAATTAGCCACTAAAGGAGTGTGAAAGCCATTTGGGGTGTAGAGAATACCAAATATAGAGTAGGCAGTTCCCTGTATAACAGGGAACAAGAAAATGAACGTAATGGTCTGCAGAGTGGGTAACAACCATCATTGCAAATACTGTAAGTTTTTGTCACATGCTGACCAACAAATAATGCTTACGATGATGCTAAAAAGTAGTGTGTGGTATTTTATCAGGGTGGAGAGCATTTTTAAAGCCCTATCTTATATCATGAGCCAACAGTGAGGGACTGAAAGCTGCCAAACAACAAAATCTCTTAAAGCTTCCTATTTCCAAATCATCCATACCCTTATTGTGGCTCAATCAAGGTTCAATTTTCTTAATTTCTTCTTTTCCCGTTACAGGTCAAGGCAAAGCATGTTCAAAATGCCCCGGGCTGAGCTGAAGAAATAACATTTCCTTTTTCAACATTCCATCTCTGAGCAGCTATGAACGCAACAAACAATGGTCAAGATAATTATTGGGTTTCTCTTGACATTGTGCAGTGTGTGGATCTTTGCCACATTTTTTTCCTGAACAAGTTTGTAAGATGGCAACCACTTTTCCTCTACAAGAGACTACTGTGCCACAAGCCCTGTGACAGAGAAGTATAGTTTGGCTGCGCTCAGTCTATGAAGAGGGTTACACTCTAGAGATTAAGCTTGCAGTCTTTATACTGTCCATTTTACAGGAAAAAGCCCTGATATTCAAAGGGTTATATAGTGATATCACTACATTCTACTGAATTACTATACAGACCCCAATATATAGCAGAACATTTTTACAGTAATTCTTTTGACCCTCAACAGATTTAGAAATCTTTGTTAAATTAAGCTGAATTGCAAATAGTGCCTTGCTGGATCAATACCTACTCTATACCTAAAGGTTGATACTCTGGAAGAGAAAGCAAATATGTGCCATAATGAAATATTACTGAGCAGTTCTGTATCAGGAAGAACGAATTGCCTTAAATTTTATCAAGAGCACTTTCTAGATTTTGTCTTGTGCTTCAGTATATCATTGCAATCTAGTCATGTATGTTGCTCTTTTTCCCCCTTCCACACATTACTTGATTTGCATATTTTGGGCATTTATCCTCTCCCCAATATTATACCCAATAATGTTGAACCATGAATTTATTTTGTCAAACACGTGATACTCAAGAGAATGGGGGAATTTTTCTTATGAGGTGAATAGACGTAGTAATATTTATTAAGACATTAGTAATAGAAATGAATTTATTTAGATAAATGCAAAATGAAGATGACTCCAATAATGAAAAGTTGATACAATAACCATTTGGAAGAGGAACATGAGGATTTCCTTTCAGATTAGTCTTGCCTGATCTGTGACACTCCGGATATGTGACATAATTCCTAGTCAGCATTGGAAATTTGAAGTTTAGGGAAGGACTGGACTAGTAGCAGGAAATACAGGTAGTCCTCAACTTACAACAATTCACTTAATGACCATTGAAAGTAACAAAGAAAAAGGCACTGAAAAAAGTGACATGACTATTTTTTCACACTTATGACCAATTCAGTATCTCCATGGTCACATGATCAAAATTCAGACACTTGGCAACTGATTCATATTTATGACAATTGCAGTATCATGGGGTCATGTGATTAGCTTTTGTGACCAGACAAGCAAAATGAATGGGGAAACCAGATTCATTTAACAATTGTGTTAGTACCTTAACAACTGCAGTGATTCACTTAACAAGAAAAGTCATAAAATGGGGCAAAATTCACTTAACACCTGTCTCACTTAGCAACAGAAAATTTGGACTCAATTGTGGCTGTTAAGGACTACCTGTAGTGTTTTTAATGAGTTATAGACCTAATTCAAAGTATAGCACATAAATTAATTGCTGGTCTGCACATAAATTAATTGCTGGTCTGAATGTAACAGTACAAATATTTTACTTCAAAGTATTAAATATTAGGATAGTAGGAATCATTTGTTACTTGACTTTCTATTGTTCAATTTGCATATAAAACTTTTAAAGAAACTCATTTGGATTTATAATAAATCAGATTCTCAGCTCAGTAGCAGAAACCTTTTTATGTGCTTTCCACCTTTTTGCGCTACATTTTTCTTGCTCCAGAAACAGCAATAGCAAAATTATTTTTCCGTCTTCTGGTTCTAAATTAGCTTTTAGAAGAATGCGTGAAGGGTGACTTAAGGCAACAGTAAGAAATGAAATCCTTATTAATCAAGAAAAAATGTAAATTTACATAAAATGTAACATTTTCTTAGGGGTCAGGGAGTGGCTCATATTTCCAAATTTTCACAGCAACAAACTTGCAATCATAGTAGGATGTATATATTCTCACTTTTATTCACTCACTGCTAGGATATCATTAAGTGACCTTCCCCTAGCAAATTATCCACAACTCCATTTTTCTTTCTAAGGGGTTTATGAAAACCTACAATATATGGGAAGCAATTCAAGATGATTATTATGCTATCACTTAGCCTAAGTCAGGAATTGTTCCTAGCAATTGTTCTGTCTTATTTAAGTCTTATTTCCACAAAGTTTGATAAAGATTCAGTTGCCTGGATTACATGATTTCTATTATACATGTTATTTGATTCTATGAAGGAGCAGGACTGAAAAAGACTAGAGTGAAAATAATGACACCACTCCCCCTCACTTCCCTAATTGCTTTACCAAGAAAGATACTTGAATCTGTATACGTGCTTTTTGCTTCTCATTTGAATGAATATAATTATTTTTACTGGTAATATTGTTTGTCTTTCATTTGTAAATTCAAGGAAATTATATTTTTCATGATTTTTGTAAGATTTTGATGTAGGCCTTGGATACTTAGCTTTTATAAATTGTTGTTCCCCAAGTATGAGGCCCGCAAAACATGCCACCTTGCTGCTACTGGAATTGCAACGTTAAATATTAATATAAATCAAGAACAAATCATCATGAAACCAGTTTTGGACCTTGCTTGAAAACTAGCTGGTTGCCCCTGTCTTGCTACAGTATAAGAAAGAAATCCAAGATGGTCAGGAAGCTATGTTTCGTTGAACTCAAAATATTTTTAATTAATAAAAGAAACTATAATTTCAAATTGTATTGAATATAATTTTGGTGTATTTTTGCAATGGTGTGACAAATACTTATTCAACAGGAATACCTGCCTCAAAATTCAATGGCTGATCAGGCCAGAACATTCACCATAATAGCTGCTCCATCAGATTAATAACTGTAGGCGTACACATCAATTACCTGTCCTCTTGATGTTTTGCACTTCTTTCCAACTCCCCTCCCATATTATGAAAGCTAATTTCAAATCGATTATCTCTTAATATTTGAATGAACCCTTAATCTACTCTTCCCTGAACATTCCAGTTAGATAATCTAAAGGCAGAGATATTCCCAGTTTTATAGAACCTGGGAAGTTAAGGCCACAACTCTTATGCTATGGCTCAATAGACAAAGAAACACTGCTGGCAGTTTGCTTGCTTTAATTTTTCTTCCCAAACATGATTTGTTTTCTTAGCTGACATTCTTCCAGGTCAGACTAAATTATCTACTAGTATTCATCCCCATTAACAAAAGACTCACGATTGAATTAACAAAAATACTATAGAAGATACAGATGGGAGTATATAATGCTTATTCTTACTCGTTAAAAGTTATTCATTTAAAAATAGCCTTAAAAGTCTGCTGTTTATCTTCCAAGGCACTCATGGCACAAAGCATCCAGGCAAATCTTAAGGTTGCCTACCCTTTCACCCCTACTTCATGAGAACAAACACCCAACCTCTGAAGACCAGCACTAACAACGAATCAGTTTGTAGAAAGAACCTTGCCTCTTTATAATCAAGAGGGGCATTTACAGTAATTTTCAACTCTTAAAATAATTTTAAAATGACTCTGGAATGAGGAAGCTTGAGTTTTTTGAAGAATGTCAACCTATAGAAAGTAACAAGATATTGTGCATTTGGGATGGCCAGTTTGATATGAGCCAAATGTTTTGTGTTATTTCATCCCCTGTACCTCCCTTCTTTGCTTCTGACAGACGAAAGGGAGACTTAAGAGTAGCTCTTGAGTTCTCCTACAGGTCTACCTTCTACTCCAGAAAGGGGAAGAAGCTCACAGCAGGAAAGAAAAATATTTGCTTTACACTCAGATCGCCAAGGCAGTGAAGGCCACTCAAGCCTAGTCAATGGATACATTCGCTTTCATTCATGTTTCTCAGATATCCGGGCAGGGTCCTATGTAACCATAGAGCCTTTTCCTACTAAACACTCAAAACGCTTTCCAGGCTGTAGGACAGGGCAACAGAATTACAACATAACAAACAGTAGACCAATTTCCCGTTCACAGGCCTCTTTCCAAAATAGGTGGGGAACCTGTGACCATCCTTAATTTCTAGCATTTCTGAGCCTTAATCAAACTACTTGGGATTCCAAAAATTTCAGAAATTTTGTGAGGGCTTCAGATTATCTCTTAACAGTTTTCACATGTATCCCATTGCCTTTTAAATCAAAAGTTGGCAGCAAAGCAGCTGTTAAACTCACTCTAAAACAGAACTGAAGTTGCATAGCCCTTCCTTTTATTCAACAGCCTCTTTTTTGGATCATATCAGGGGGAAAATGGATTTTAAAAAATGATCCTATCAGTTTCATAAGAATTAAAACAATGCTGTATCATCAACTACCTACACATAGTAAAAACGTATTCATGATTAGACCATTTAAAGATTCCTCTATTTCTGTTAAATCTATGTAGAAAAAGACCCTATCATTATACATGTAGGACATGAGGATGCCAGAAATTGTAGCACTGCAATGTTTGGAAGGCTAAAGTTCTCCATCTGGATGAAGAGGGCTATTTTTACCTAAATGGAAAGCAGCATTAGGAGAATTATACTTTCGTACAAAGAAATATGGCACAAATTATTACAGTGAAACTTTTCCACTTCTCTAAAAAGCAAAAAATAAAGGCTGTACAGGGGACAAAGGTGTGCATAGATAAAGGCAGTCAAAACAAAACTGCTTAAGATAAATATTGCTTAAATCTGTGATACACCTGAGTGATTTTCAGAGCAGTAGCTGATTTAGGGAGTTTCAAAAACATTAGGATGACGTAAGGCTGATAAATGAAACCTTTAGACTTATCAAGAACCTTTTCTCTTCTCATGAAATAAGAGTTTAGAGAAATCTCCAATCTGATCTCTTCAGATGCCTTAGACCAGGTTGTCAAACTCACAGCCCCCGGCCCAGATACGTCACGTGTTAGCCCCACCCCCACCCAGTTTAGCACAGGGGAAAAAAGTCCCAATATGTCACGTGACACCATAAGGAAGCGAGTTTGACACCCCTGCCTTAGACTGTATCAACCCCTAGTTCACATAACAGCCTTGGAGGAAGACTACTTCTGAGCACAAAAGAACACCGCTACTCCTCAGTGAAACTCGTATACAAATATAGTTGATGAATGCAGACTGGCATGTTATCTGAATATCAATCCCATAATATTCATGAAGGGACAGAAGTACATCAGTAGTAACATTTCAAATTTTACTGAAACAATTGTGTCATTTTGATATGCAGCTGTCCCCAATGGATGCCCTCCAGATGTGCTAGAAATACTGTACAATTCAGAGTTCTCATTTTGAGAATTACGATCCCAACATATCTGAAAGGTTAGGGAAGAGATGCCTTTATTTACCCTAGTTTAAAGATATAAAATGTTTCCAATCCTTCCTAGAAGCTCTACACTCTTCCAAACAAAGTCACCGACAGTACATGATTCTGCGATTTTGCTTCCCACTTTAGTTGGATGAACTTGGAATATAAAGACTGCAACTCGTGATTTTGCACAGTCATTTTTAAATACCATGTTGCCTGAGACAATAAAAACTACGTTTGGTTTTGAAAGAAGGTTAGAACTTCCTGGGAATCTGCTTTCGGAAGAGACTGATGGTTCCTGGGTGGTGTTGGTGGGGGAAAGGATGGGACCTGTAAGACATTACCAAAAATTTCATTCTGGGATGTTTCACTTTGTGCCAGTCTGTACAACAGTGGTTTCAGCAGCGCAATGGTAGGTTGGGATGACCCATCTTGTGCAGAAGGAAATGGTTTGAGCTCTACTGATGCTAGGTGTTGCTGAATAATGCTCAGGACATCAGCGGCATTCATATCTGCCGGGCAGAGATCCCACAACTTGTCCAAATAGGGGTCCAGGGCCCGGTGCCGGGAAAATTCCCCCAGGAGATTAATAAAAATCTCTTTGTTCAACAAAGGGCTCAACAAGGAGAATTTCTCCGCTGTCTCCATCACATGCTGCCATCTCCCATATTGGATAAGGAGGTCCATGGCTTGGAGGATTGCTTTGGGCCTCTGGCTACAGAGCAAGAGCTCAATTTCCATTTCTCCATCTGCTACTGGACATCTAGCACACCTTGACAGTACAGCCAGGGCTCTCTTATACAGAGGCACACCGCCCTCAGGCCCTTCTTTGCTTTTATAAGTCCAAGACGCACCCAAATATTGTTGGGAGAGCTCCACAAAGTGAGGCAACCATTTAGGCTTGAACTCGAGAAGAGAAAGACAGACAAGTTCAAAGAAGGGGAATACTCCATTTGGACAGCTTTCTTCTTGCTTAGTCGGGCTGGGAGCAGCTCCCCCCAGAACTTTTTTCCATATATCTGGTGTGGCTCTAGCTACCAAAACGCCATCCCCATTCTCTTGTAGCTGGAGGTGGTTCTGGACAGCTTTCCAGAAAGCTCCAGGGAAGGCAGTGAATATGACATTCAGGTATGCCAAGTTCTCTCTGTTCAAGTCCAAGTGCAGAAGGCGGCTAAGTTCTTGCTCCACCAGTGCTTCACCATAGCTCTTTACCTCACTTTCTGAAGCTTGAACCACGTGCAACTTGAGGAACTCCAGATCTTGATAGTTCTGCAGTTCTAACTGCATTGTTCCCAGGAGCTTGGTGTAAGATTCTGGGAGGGCTCTGAGCTTTTTTCCTCTGGGATCAAGACTGTGGCTCAGGATGGAAGACAGCGCGACAGGAGCCTGAAACATGCCCCCCTTCTTCAGTTTCTCCACAGTGAGTTGGGAACTACTGAGACTCCGTCTTTGATAGTATTTGCAGGCTTCTTCAAACACCACCTGCACCAGGTGGGGTTCAGACTGGCAGCCTTGACCAGAGTTTGAAAAGTCAAGAGTATAAATGCCATCCTGAGCAAGGAGCTGGATTTCTTCTTCTATGGTAGGAGAGTCCAAAAAGCGTACTCTTTCAGTGCTCAGGACTTTATTTTCTATCAGCTCTCTACTGTTCAAATCCACAAGATAGAGAGTCTCCTTCAGTAAGCAAGCCAGGATGTCCCCAAATACCTTTAGTTGGACCTGCTCTCCTGAAGACAAAATGCTTCCTGCAAAGTCAAAGACAGGTCGCCAAACGCCATTAGGTTGGACTCCCTGGATCGTGCCTGTTTGCATGAACAAGAGCAGCTCTCCACAACTGGATAGAGCACAGCTGTGAACAGCCAAATTTGTCATGGATTCCAAGAATCCCACATAACTCAGCACTAGCTTTTTGAAGTCTACATCGCTGCCTGCATGCGAGGCTTTTGTGGAAACACACGGGCCGTGCGGCGCAGCAATAACAATATCAGCCATTTCAGGTCGCCAGATGAGGACAAACTTGGCTATTCTTGGGAAGGTGGCTGGGGTGGGGACAAGGAAGACTCCCGAGGGCTTGGCCAAGACTTGGTAAACAGGGCTATTGTGCAAGATAACCCTGAGAGGGCTCAGCTGGACTCCCTGTTCTCCAACCTGAAGGCCTCGAACGCAAATACAATACTGGAAGGCTCTTCTCTCAGGAGTCGGTTGAGCATCAAAAGAAGGCCTCTCTTCACACCACACAAGCTGGTCCCCCAAGCTGCAAATGGAGACAATCCGAGCACGGGCTCCGTGGCACAGTTCCAGGCTCTGCAGCAAGTGCCATCCAGCTGTGGGTACAAAGCGCCAGACTTCAGTCCTGCCTTGCTCCCAAATGATAGCCAACACCCAAGAGACAGTTGCAGCAGCGCCAGGGCTTTCCAGGAAAAGCAGCTCCACCACAGGGGGCTGAAGCGGCTTCCAGGTCTTCTCCAGGTCCCCTCCATCGAGCCCCAGGCGCTGAAAAGCCACCAGTCGAGGCAGGGAGGCCGGCGGGTTCCACAGGAGCAGCAGATGATGCTTGTCGGGGCTGGTTAGGACGCGGCTGGGAGGCTCCCCGGAAGGACGCTGATCCATCAACTCCCGCAGCCAGCGGCCTCGAACATAGTCACTCCAGTCCGAGACCTGCCGAAGCTCCACCGCTCCCTTCATTTCGGGACGTCCCGGGCGGTTACGCACCACATAGGGCCGGCCGGGGAAAAAGCCGACGAGCTGAACTAGGCCAAATTTCCCCGACCCACGGAGGCAAACGCGGGGTTATTTTACTTCGGCTTCTTCCAGCGGAGCGAGAAATTCGGCCCTTGCAAGTCTTCCCACCGCTTCTAGCGCTCCTGGGATCTGCCTTATTACGCGCTTTTCCCCCCCACAAAGGGCGTATAAGCAATTTCACGCCTTTCCCTCCAGCCGTTCATAACCATTCGCTTTACCATTCGCCTTAGCCGAAGCTTTCAAACCCCGCTCTTCCCATTGCCTCTCACGATTTTCGGGCTCCAATACGCCGAGAGTCTGCGTTGCCCTCTTTCTCTCGTTTTTCACGCCAGCGCGGAATTCCGCTTGAGCTGCTCGCACTCAGACGGTGCGTAGCTGTTTCTCGGCGCCTCGGCTCTCCCGGAACAGGCCAAACGCGCGGCTCTCGCTCGCTCCAGCCGCTTCTTCTGCAAAGCAGCGCTCCAGGAAATCCACCAGCAATTCAGAAGTAAAGCAGCGCCGAAGTCCTTATTGCAATCACGAGGTCTTTGGTTTCCGGACGGAGGCACTCCCCTCCGGTACTTCGGCACCAATTCCGAACTCCCTGCGATTCTTCGACTTCCGTCCCTGCCCGATGAGGTTAAAACCTGGCCGCTCCAATTAAGCTGCCTTTTCGTAGCTGGAGGAAACTCTTGTGAGTTAAAGGGACGAGGCGTCGGTGGGCGGAGAAACCCCGATTGTCTATACACACACACATACACACAGACATATATACGGGCAAAGAGTTCAGCCCAGGAGAGGGTATATTTCGCTGTCAGTGCTAAGATTGAATGGCGCTTGATTGTTAAATCGAGAAAAATATTTAGACCAAAAGGGGAAGAAAAGAAAAACCTTCCCTTTAACTAAATCTCCCGGATTAATTAAATCTAGACCGGGACGGATTCCAAATCAGTCAGAAAATTACGTAGCAATACCATCCCTGATGCAGAAACAAATTACCAGAAGAAGGAAGATTTGGATTATGTGCAAGTTTTGGAATCTCTTGAAAAAAATTGTATTTTCTACCTGCATCTTAAAATTTTGGTTAATGACACCCCAAAAAAAAGTAAGCAAAGCACTGCTGCTTTAATTGCATTCAAGATTAACCATTTTTCCTCCTTATAACAATTGCAGTATATGTGTTTCAATTGTGGCCTCTTTTCAAGACAATTGGATTAACAGGAGACCTACTTTAGCATACAGGTGGTGCTCAACTTACAACAGTTTGTTTAGTGACTGTTTGAAGGCACTGAAAAAAGTGACTTCTGACTTTTTTATGACCATTGCAAATTCTGGGTTCAATTGTCATAAATTGAGGACTACTTATACAGGTCTATTCAAAGTTGTTGTCAAATCCCTTCTGGCACTGGTACCGCCCTTTTCCTGTCAAATAACAGATTGACAGAGTTAGACGGGACCTTAGGCCATCTAGTCCAACCCCCGCCCACCCAAGCAGGAGACCCTACACCATTTCTGAGAGATGGCAGTCCAGTCTCTTCTTGAAAGCCTCCAAAGATGAAGCTCCAGGCAAGCTGATCCATTGGTTGATTACTCCCTGCTTCCTCACTTTTAAAAAAATTAGGTTCAGCAGAATTGGGTATATCTGTTTTATAATCTTTATATGATACGTTTTAACCATATGTTGCAAATCAGAATATTTAGATGCAAATAAAAATCCATTAAAACTAAAATTTCAATCCCTGCAGTAAGTTTTAGGTTGACAATGTTTTCTGGTAGCCCAATGAGTTGTGGGTGGCATTATAAGCCAGAAGTATTGAAGTCGCCTTAAAATTGGCTTTCAGAGTTTGTAGCAGTAACATAATAGTCTCATATTTTGAAGTGTATATGGCAGAGGTCTCATTCTCGCGGCCCACGGGTCAATTGCAGCCCACAGGACGATATCCTGTGCCCCCCTGTGATATGAAAGTATAATATTAGTGTATAATATAAATATAAAGTATAATGTAAAGTATATTATGCGGCCCAGCCTCACCCAGACTCTGCCTCCAGCGGCCCCCAGGTAAATTGTGTTTAAGACCCCTGGTATATGGAATTGCAAATAAAATGCATAAACACTTTGATCCATGGATCAATAGTGGGCTTACAGCAAAAATTGCTTCTGATACCGTACATACTTAAAAATACATCTTCATGAAACAGATACAAGTAGTCCTCATGACCACAGTTGAACCCAAAATTTCTGTTAAGTGAGACATTTGTTAGTTTTGTCCCATTTTATGACCATTCTTGCCAGTTGTTAAATGAATCTGGTTGTTAAGTGAATCAGTCATGCCCCTGTCGGAATCTGATTCCAAGGGGGAGGCCAAGCAGCTGACAGGGAGTGGGAGTGGGGCTCCATTGGCTGTGGAAGAAACTGGGGAAGGGCACAGTCTGGCTGGGCAGAGCAAGGGAGAAGTAGAGCAAGGAAGAGGGAATTCGGAGGAAGACCCAGGCTTCATCCTAGAGCATTAAGGAAGGAACGGAGAAGAGAGCAACGTGAGTTGTGTGGCTTACGGGGGACGAAAGGGCCCTGATTCCCTTCATTAGCTGCAGCTGGGAACAGTGTTTAAAAAGGAAGGTTGCACACAGTCAACTGTTGAGAGCAAATCGTGAATTATCTGATATTGTCAAGGCTTATCTGGGGTCCTGGCGTCTTCCCAACTGTGTGTTTTGTTGGGCTTTCAAGTCTGCAATTCCTTCTCCTGCCCTGTCAAGTTAATTGCTGCAACATGATTTGTGTGGATTTTTATTTACGGTTTGTATGTACTTTGTTTTCGGACTGAATTTCCTCCACTTAAAGACTGTTCCTAGGAGAGTTTTTCTCTAGCCGAAGGTAACCTGGACATTGGGGGCAAAGTTGGAGGTATTAAAGGGACTCTTCTTGCTTAGGTGACTGTGTTGCCTTTGTGCCACACCCTGGGTCATCACAGAATCTGACTTCCCCATTGACCTTGCTGGTCAGAAAGTCGCAAAAGATGATCACATGACCCTGGGACACAGAAAGTCATAAATATGAACCAGTTGCCAAGCATCTGAGTTTTGATCACCTGATCATGGGGATGCTGCAAAGGTCGTAACTGTGAAAAATGGCCATAAGTCACATTTTCCAGTGTTGTTATAACTATGAACAGTCAATAAATGAACTGTTGTAAGTTGAGGACTACCTGTACTACTTTTGAAAATGCACATGCAGGTAGTCCTCAACTTACAACCACAATTGAGCCCAAAATTTGTGTTGCTTAGTGAGAAATTTGTTAAGTGAATTTTGCTCCATTTCACGACTTGTTCTTGCCACATGTGTTAAATGAATCACTACAGTTGTTAAATTAGTAACACGGTTGTTAAATGAATCTGGCTTCCCTATTGACTTGGTTTGTCAGAAGGTTGCAAAAGGTGTTCACATGACACCAGGACACTGCAACTGTCATAAATGGGAGTCAGTTGCCAAGCATCCAAATATAAATCACATGACCATAGGGATGCTAAAACAGTCATGTTGTAATGACGAGCCAGTCAAGTTGTTTGATCATGAACAACTGAACCATGATGAACTTTATTGGAGTATAGTCTTGCATTTATATACATTTTTAGTTATCCTTCATCACTGGTTAACTTTGGTTACCGCTTAACTTTCGTTACTGTTTAGTACAGTAATCCATACAATTAATTATCTCTAGTTAAAGTCTAACATATGTTTACTTCCCCTCTCTAATCCTCCTTTATGCATAGATTAGTGACTTCATTTGCCTGAGTTGTATTTGCTTGGAAACATTCTTTATCTGAGGTTTGCCATCCGAGATTGGAACATTCCTGCAATTACAACTCTACACAGCCATAAGTCACTTTTCAGTGTCATTGTAACTTTGAATTATTACTAAGTGAACTGTTGTAGTTGAGAACTATCTGCATAGGATTCATCTGCATTCTTCAACTCGCTTATTAAGAGTGCTTTGCTGAAATTACCATGTTTTGGGAAAGACTATTAACGAATGTGCAGACAATTGATTTGCCATTGTGTGCTGGCTTTATGGCATGATTTGTCCTCTTTCTCTCCAGTGAAGGATGAGAAATGGGAGGACAAAGGCAATGGAAGGTCAGACAAAGCACCTGGGTTTACTGACTTCTTCTTTTGCCAAGAATGGTTTGAAACCAGCACAGAAAGGTTGAGGCGTCTGCAAGCAACGAAGTGGGACAAAGATGGCTGGGTATAAAATATCCACACCCAGCAATGGAGAATGCATTCAGGCCACAATCTATTTTGGGGTGACTGACCATTCTGGCTAAAGCATGTGGCTCTACTTTGGGATTCTCCAGTTTCTCTCCACTTGATGCATTTGTAATCACTGGCCTGAAGAAGAGTTCTGAGGAAAATGAAAACTTCACTCTCCGGTAATATTTCGATTTATCATAATGAAGTCCTTGTCTTACTTGGACTTTCCCCCACCTCCAGTTTTACTAATAACTCTGGGGAATTCAGAGCACAGCCTTGAGAAATGAATTGGGCCACTCCTTTAAATCAGTTTACAACAAGCAGAAAACCCCATGCTATCAATTCACCACTCCAAAAATGCATGTTGTGTACACCACTAATTGACTACATACTGCTTGGCAGCTCCTAATGAATTTGACCATGTTAAGAATTATGTATTTTTTAAACCTACCACTGAAAACCAAGACAAATTCCTTGTGTGTCCAGTCACACTTGGCCAATAAAGAATTCTATTCTAAAAAAACCAGCTCTTTACCATGACTGTACAGTAGTGAGATCCGTGAAATAAGGTCCATTCGTTTCTTACAGGATAAACGATCAGCTAATTAAAACCCAGGTGGCTTAAAATTCCTATAATAAAGTCCTGCTGAATCGATCTTTTTTTTTTTTTTTTGCTTTCTCTGGAAGAAATCCCATTGCATTGAGACTACTTCAAATGCCAAGGAAAAAGTGTGGCAATGGTTACTCAGCATTTCCATCTACGCAATCCAAAAGATTAAAGATACTACCGACTAATTGCTCTTTTTCATTTAGAATCCCGTAACGTATCTCCCAAAAGTTAGCCTCTGCTCCGCAGCCCGCTCCCATTAGAAATTCGCAGGAAAGGGAACTCGCGAGGCGCCCATAGGCTGAACCGCGCCGACCAAGAATTATGCGCCTGCGTGATCTGAAGAAGGTGGAGCCAAGGAACCTCTCGTCGACGCATGCGCTTTGGCAGGCATCGCCCCACGCAGGTAACAGATATCCTTTCCCCCACCCTCAAAATCCGGCCTTCCTTGTGCCCCGGTCGGTGTTCCAGCCACCCTTGCTGAGAAGAGCCAGGGGGGAGGGAAAATCCGGGGGTAGCTTAGAGGAGGCGATGGGATTGAGAAGGATCAGGGCGCAAAGTGTAATGAGGGTGGAGGAAGGGGGGGGGAGCGTTGGGGTGCACCTCGGCATTATTTCAGCAAAATGTGGGTGCTTGTGCCGTGTTCGCGAGGAAGGCAGTCTGTTTTTCTTTCTCAATTTCTGTATACTTAATTGTTAAGAAACTTTCCTGGGACGGAAACAGGAAAACCTGATTGTCTTATACGTGGAATGTTTGGTGCCATCGATGACACCAGCTTCAATCTGTGCTCCAAACACTGTCAGCTGTCTTGATCCCATAAGCTCTAGCCAGGTTGACCACTGATCAGAAATTATGGGAGTTGAAGTCCAAGCATGTGCATGGATGTCGGGATACTTAATAAACCTTAATATACTCTTTGGGGGCTTTCAGTTTTCTGCCCCTTTTGCTCTATAGGTAAGGATGTATTTATTGTAGGACCCCTGGGTAAGGGGCAGTCAGTTAATCATATTCCTAATTATTTCAGAGTAACCGCAGCAAAATTATTCTTTCGCCTCTGAATTTTTCTTGAAATGAAAGTTTACTGGATATAACTGAGAATCTAAAATGACTCTGCTAAGTTCTGATACGGTAATAAAATAAATGCTTGGACCTGAAATCTCCTCATTCTAAGCCCATGTCTTTCTTACAGTGCTACAATTGATAGAGTGCAAGATTCTCGTCAAAATAAACTATACATAAGTATAAAAACTGCCCATCTTGTTATAAAAGATGAAATATGTTCTGGAGGAATGTCCAAATACTTTAATACTTGCATGGTCCTTCTATATGTAGAACTCTGAATAATTTTCCTTCTTTCTCCTTTTTTCTATTCCTACATCTTTAAACATAATGCAGAATTTTTGTCTCCTAATATAATTTGGAATGGAGTGTATATACCATACAAGTCACTTAATGAAGAATCAAAGGCTTTTTACTTGTTCTTCAATGACAAGGAAAAAGTGTGCGCCACAAGAAGAAACCAGATATTCTTATCAAAATATAGAATTTACTGTTTGTGATTCCTATCACCCATTCCCCCATTATTTATTTTTTAAGAGGGTGTGGACTAGGCCATATTTCAGCCTAGCAAATCCAGACCAATTGGCTGATTTATGGGGTTCATACAAATCCATGAAATATGGTTGACTAAAACAAGGTTCAACTAAGGAGAAGTATGTTACATAAACATAATCATTAATATCCCCTTTTGAAAGTTGCAAATATGAGGATAAGATCAGCCAGTGTTCATAATAAATAGAGATTTAAATGCAGTTATATTGTATTTGAAAAATAACGTTACTGAATCTCCTTACATTTATTGCAAACTTGCCTGAAATTTGGTTTTCTATTTTGATGGGGGTCTTGTTCATATACCATGTTTTAAAATATGGCTTTAATTTAGTATGTTTCATGAAACAAGCCACATGGCTTATAAACAGTGCCTGTATTTTTAGCTTATTATTATTATTATTTTTAAATGTGGCTAAGCAAACCAGGACTTAGTGTGACATAAAGTCCTACATTTTAATATAATGGAAATTGGTCAATAGAATATTCTAAAGACGCAAAGCAATTTTACTGCAGGATTGGTAATGTAAAATGCGAAAATTTTCTATAAGCCATTCTGAAGAATTGAGAACTATTTCTTAATACTTGTAAGTATTAAGCAGCAACCATTTCTTAATACTTGTAAGTATCATAAATAAGATTTGTTTGCATGTATGTGACTGGTATGCTGGATGTGAGTCACTGTTGGCTTGTTATCAATGTCTACCATTCTTCAAACATAGTTTTGCTTAATCATGCTAGCTTTTTCCATTAACTCTTCACTAATGTTCTATATACACATACACATATACTCACACACTTCTGTTTTTCTATTTTGAAGAAGTAATAAGGACAGTCTGTTGGAATTCCAGATGGAAAAATCTGAGAATTTGAGCTACTGAAGCTTTAGAATGGCGGATGGTTAAGTTTTAAATATTGATAATTTAAGAGTTGAGTTTTTCAAATCAAACCTTAAGGCAAATTGAATTGCAAGAAAACAACAGCTTTATATGTGGGTGTTCCTTTGTATTTCCTGTTTATGTAACAGAAGCTTCATAGAGAGTCATGGTATCATAAACTTTTATCGTAACCTAAGATAATCAAAGAATCAAATACTTATTTTACTGAAGATAGCTGGTTACAGTTGGAACTTATATTGTTGAAAAGTACACCAGACAGGATTTTTTTAGAGCGGGGTGGTAGAGAGGTTTTTTTTAATTTAATACAGTAATAACTTGCCACAGAAGAAAATAATTGGTACTCTTATTTCTGTAGATAGACTCATTGTTGTAGATTTTGCTCTTTCTCCTTTTTATTACTGGGGAGTGGCTTTATGATTTATTTTGAGATACTTATTTTTAGATACTTTTTTGAGATATTGTTCATATTAATTATTTTTTAGTTTCTTCCAGTTAATTATAAAGGTAGTCCTCGAGTCCTTGACTTAATGACCAGTTGCTTAGTGACTGTTTAAAGTTATCACAGACCCTCTCCCCCCACAAACCCGCTAGTTATGGCCACGTTTTGACATTATAGCTGCTGCAGTGTCCGTACGATTGCATGAACAAAATTCAAATGCTTACAACCAACTGAAGATATGCTGCAGCACATTCCCTGACTATCTCCCCCTCCCCCTGCTGCTCTGCTTGGTCTCTGGAGATTGTACTGAGAAAGATATCCCTTCACCTCCCTGGAGGCCATATAACTCCATCTGGGAAGTGGCCATTTTGGAGCAGCTGCAATTTATTTCGGTTCTTTGCAACTTGGTGCCTCCTTCTGGGGCAGAATCGTTGGGCCTCCACAGCGTAGGAAGGCTGCACCGGGCAGCAGGCGCTTCTTGAAGGAGATCTAGAATAAAAGGCCACTGACCAATCAAGAATGGGTGCATGTGAGGAGGAAGGTGTGGGACCCAGTGGGATGGGAAAGCAGACCCAAGGCCTGTAGAGGCCTTGAGGGACAGGGAGTGGAGTATGGAGAGGGATGGAGAGAGGGAGACCTTGGGAGATCTGGCATAGGCTATGTGTGAGCCAGTCAATGCTGCAGTGTGGGGCTGGGCGCACATTAAGACTCCCAGTGCTTAAGCGCAGTAGTAGGGGAAGGGACAGGAAAGATAGGAATAAGATTGCTAGTCCAGTTGTGCCAACCTAATTCTAACAAAAATCCAGTATCTAGCACAGCCTTCCTTTTCACTCAATATGGCAGCATTGGCATTTCCATTAATACCTGATGGAATTATGTTGCTTTTGCTTCGGTAGTTTTAATGGGGAAAAAAACTGTGACTTTTAAAATAGTTAGGTTGTAGCTTAAAGTCAGATCTGAAAATTTTCTTTCATTAACCCTAACAAAAGCAGTTTTCTCATTCTGGTGTCCACGATCCCAAACCAGGGCAAGTCTTGCTATTTCTTGTGGGTATTTCAGTCCCAAAACATTTGGAATGCGTCGGTTTTGGGAAACTGAATGGAGGAAAACTTGGGAAGGTTCACAAGGGGGCATGACAACCAGAGGTGGTGTTCAGCAGGTTCTGACCAGTTCTGGAGAACTGGTAGCGGAAATTTTGAGTAGTTCCGAGAACTGGCAAATACCACCTCTGACTGGAGATTTTACAGTATCCTTCCCCTGCCAAGCCCACCAAGCCACGTCCACAGAACCAGTAGCAAAAAAAATTGAACCCCACCTCTGATGACAACACTCACTCAAAGAAGATGGCAGCACCACACCAGAAGCATATTACTGTATTTTATTATCGATGATATAAATAATCCAGTCAGGCGTGGGTATATCCTATTTTGTGCTACTGCTGCTATTCAAAAGACTTGATTCTGATAGTGAAGGGAGAACAGAGCCTGTCTAGATTTCACCTTATGCCCAATTTCAAGATCTTTGAAGAGCTGTGGTGGCGCAGGGTTTAGAATGCAGTATTGCAGGCTAATTCTGCTGACTGCCAACTGCCAGCAGTTTGGCAGTTCGATTCTCACCAGCTCATGGTTGACTTAGCTTTCCATCCTTCCAAGGTCAGTAAAATATTGCCCTCACATTGTTGGGGGCAATATACTGATTCTGTAAACCACTTAGAAAAGCACTGTGAAGCACTATGTAAGTCTAAGTGCTATTGCTATTTTACCCCACTAAAACCTTTTTCTTTTTTACTTTTCTGATTTAAGATACTGTATTTCTCATAAAACAGTGGAATGGCTTAATAACTTTTGGCGATACAGATTTAAATGATTTTGCATTTACCAGAAGCCATAACTAGAAAGTAATGACAGTATATGAACTGACGGACCTGCCTGAAGTCATCCAATATATATCACAACAATATGCTCTTTTATTGCATCTCCTGTTTCTGAGTTTTGCAGAAAATAAATCGCTGGGCGATGGTCTGAAATGGATGTTAGCTACTGAGAATTCTACCAGATAGGATTATTGTGCCATTTATTCTTTTTTAAAAGTAACTGTTGCATCTTTAATTGCAGAATTAATTGTTAAAGTTTATAGGCACTGTAATATACTTTGCAATTAGGCTGTTCAATATATACTGTATCCGGAGATAACTGCTTGCCCTTCTGTTTTACTACTACATTAACACAGGTGATTGAATGGGAGGTATGATAGAAGATCCAGGGAAGCAGGATCACTTTTAGCATTGGGTGAATTGGAGCATGCTGAGCCACTTGCTTTAATATTTTCTATGCAGTAAAGTACATTTCATCTTTTCACTGGAAACACTGAGTAGTTCCCAAATAAGCTTTACATGTTAACTATAGTATATTACAATATGCATACCTGGACAGAATTGGCTTTGTGCATGTGTAGAATCTTTACATTGTCCAAGATACACCTACAGGTGAAACTCGAAAAATTAGAATATTGTGCAAAAGTTTATTTATTTCAGTAATGCAACTTAAAAGGTGAACTTAATATATGAGATAGACTCATTACATGCAAAGCAAGAGAGTTCAAGCCGTGATGTGTCATAATTGTGATGATTATGGCTTACAGCTCATGAAAACCCCAAATCCACAATCTCAGAAAATTAGAATATTGTGAAAAGGTTCAATATTCTAGGCTCAAAGTGTCCCACTCTAATCAGCTAATTAACCCATAACACCTGCAAAGGGTTCCTGAGCCTTTAAATGGTCTCTCAGTCTGGTTCAGTAGGAATCACAATCAAGGTCTGCTGACCTGACAGTTGTGCAGAAAATCATCATTGACACCCTCCATAAGGAGGGAAAGCCTCAAAAGGTAGTTGCAAAAGAAGTTGGATGTTCCCAAAGTGCTGTATCAAAGCACATTAATAGGAAGTTATGTGGAAGGGAAACGTGTGGAAGGAAAAGGTGCACAAGCAGCAGGGATGACCGCAGCCTGGAGAGGATTGTCAGGAAATGCCATTCAAAAATGTTGGGGACTTTCACAAGAAGTGGATTGAGGCTGGAGCCAGTGCATCAAGAGCCACCACACACAGATGGATCCTGGACATGGGCTTCAAATGTCGTATTCCTCTTGTCAAGCCGCTCCTGAACAACAAACATCAGAAGCGTTTTACCTGGGCTAAAGAAAAACAGAACTGGTCTTTTGCTCAGTGGTCCGAAGTCCTCTTTTCTGATGAGAGCAACTTTTGCATCTCATTTGGAAACCAAGGACCCAGAGTCTAGAAGAAGAATGAAGAGGCACACACTGCAAGATGCTCCAGTGTGAAGTTTCCACAGTCTGTGTTGATTTGGGGAGCCATGTCATCTGCTGGTGTTGGTCCACTGTACTTCATTAAGTCCAGGGTCAACGCAGCCGTCTGCCAGGAGATTTTGGAGCACTTCATCCTTCCTTCTGCAGATGAGCTTTATGGGGATGCTGACTTCATTTTCCAGCAGGACTTGGCACCTGCCCACACTGCCAAAAGCACCAAAGCCTGGTTCAATGACCGTGGGATTACTGTGCTTGATTGGCCAGCAAACTCGCCTGACCTGAACCCCATAGAGAATCTATGGGGCATTGCCAAGAGAAAGATGAGAGACATGAGACCAGACAATGCAGAAAAGCTGAAGGCTGCTATTGAAGCATCCTGGTCTTTCATAACACCTCAGCAGTGCCACAGGCTGATAGCTTCCATGCCACGCCGCATTGAGGCCGTAATTGCTGTAAAAGGGGCCCAAACCAAGTACTGAGTACATATGCATGCTTATACTTTTCAGAGGTCCAATATTATTCTACGTACAATCCTTGTTTTATTGACTGCATGTAATATTCTAATTTTCTGAGATTGTGGATTTGGGGTTTTCATGAGCTGTAAGCCATCATCATCACAATTGTGACAAATCATGGCTTGAACTATCTTGCTTTGAATGTAATGAGTCTATCTCATATATTAGGTTCACCTTTTAAGTTGCATTACTGAAATAAATGAACTTTTGCACAATATTCTAATTTTTTGAGTTTCACCTGTATGTGCTGGCTTAAGTGCAATAATTTACATGTGCTAGAGTTGAAATGAAGATACAATACAAAGTTTTATTTATAGAGAACAGCTTTTCAAATGCATGTGCATTACTAAGAACTCTATAGAATATTTACAACCATAAAATAATGCTAAAACAATATATGAAATATTTTTATGGTAAAAAACATTTATTAGGTAAATAAAATGTTTAAAAATTATTCATTGATTAGTACAAGATTGCAAAAGAAGGACTATCCGAATTTCATTGGAAGGACAATTCTACAGTTTGGTTATGACCAGTTAGAATAGACTTTCTACTTATTCTACCTTATTAGGTCACTGCCACAGAAAAATAAAAGAAAAAACCTACTAAATCTTAGAAATTGGAGAGCTGATATGGAAAAAAGAGTACTATGATCTACCCAAATGTGGATTAAATTAATTTTCCTTGTAGGTTGGACATATATCTACCCTGGAATGTAACAGTTTGAATAGTTATGGATTTGTTTCAGTTTATCCATAGAACCATTTTCAGGAGCTGCATGGGTTACTAGCTAGCTTCTGTGGAATTAAATATGTTTTAGGTCACCTTTGAAGTCCTACAGGACTTGGTACCTTTGGGGCTGCCATCTTCTAGTTATATATGCCCATCTACATAAGCTTAGGAAAGGTGGGCTCCCTAAGGCCCCCTTTTCAAAGAATGTTATCACCAGAAACCCAGGTGGCAGACCTTCGATCACTCTCTGTTTTTTTGAAACAGCAGGTCCCCTGCCATCCAAATGACCTCTATCTGCTGTGATTTGGGAAAGGCATTAAGCTTGGCTTTTTCTTAAGGACAGATGTGGCTGCTCTGAGGCTCTTCCCTTTTCCAATGAGGTGTCTATTTAATAGCATTTTATTGCTCCTTGGTGTGTCACACAGTTATAATTGCAATTGTTACTCTGTAGTTCTAACCTTCTTTAAGCATGGTGGCTCCTTACCGGTGTTATTGATTTGAGCAGCATATAAACCCAGTTAAATAAAGCAAGATAAAATAGCTGTTTTTTTACTTAGCACGATGAGTAATTAACTCACTAGGACTTAGCCTTATTTACAGACTACTATAATGTACATTTCACAATTTCATTTGTGAAATATAAAATAAAATGTATACTTAAATGAGCTATAGTTGTTCTCTAACCTATATGGGTGAGTAGTTGAGCCTTCATTCAATTTTCTTTTAAGTCATCCACATGCTTCACACAAACTTGTTTGCTGGAGGAAAAGATGTACACACTTCCTCGTGATTCTTTATTACAAGCGAAATAACTCCTACGCTGTATAACAAGTGTCAACATTAAGTATTCTATGTCTACCTTTTTGAGTTTGTAAAACATAATGTATTTTAGTAAGCTTTTGTGCACCTTGCACTCCAGGTAGGAAACCTACATCTGAAGTAGGCTAAGAATAAGATCTATCATACTTCCTTTTTTCCTCCTGTTTAATATTGTCCAGTTCTTGGAGATTGCCTGGCCGAGTCTCTGCCAGTTTCTTGGAAAGGTTTTTCAGAAATGCTTTGTGGTTTCCCTCCTTCCTCAGAAAAAGTGACTAGCTCAAGGCCATCCAGCTGGCTTTGCGTTTAAGGTGAAAGTAGAACTCATGACTTCCCAGTTTCTAGCCTGATGCATTAACCACTGCACCAAACTGATTGTTATGATAGTTGTTGTTACTCTATTATATAGTAACTATAGTATGGAAGGAGAATATTTGTAACTCAGGGTTGAAATGAGGGACCTTGGAGCTTTTTGAGTTTGGTTGTTTTCTGGCAGACTTTCATTACCCAAACTAACATCATTCATCCTAGTGATACTAGCTAGCTTCAGTAACTATCATTAGCTAACGCTAGCACTACCACTGCTGATCTTACTTCGTTTGGGTAATGAAACATCTGCAAGAAAACAACAAAGCTCAGAAAGTACCAAAGACCCCTCACAGTATGGGTTGCTTCTGAGAAATTGAGAGAGAGAGAAAAAGGAGAAATTAGAAAGATGTAAATGTTGTGGAAATTTTCCTAGGATCGATTTGTCTGATGTCTACCATTTCTTTCAATCCACAGGTTGTAAGCCATGGCACAATCTGAGAAAAAAGGTGGATTACTTAGAAAATCTTCATCTAGTAAGAAACCCCTGAAAGAGAAGGTTGTGTTAATGTATGATGAGATCTTCACAGTAAGCATTGGATTTATTTTTCTTTCATCATAACAGAGTTTGATATTATAGTATTATAACATCTTGTAGTATGAATGATAAGGAAGACTAATGTTCCTTAATTAAACGTCTTGGCATGCTTTTACTTTCATGGGCAGACCGTTAACAATATAATGTAAAACTAAGCTTGCTATCTTCAGGTTATAGCTGTCACTATAATAGTGATCTCATTTCCTTTCAGACAGAAGATCCCAGTAAATACAACCCTCGGTTCTGGGAGGAGCTCTTCCTCATGAAGGTAATATAGTAAAGGTTGAAATGGTTTATTTATTCTTACAAATATCAATTTCTACTTTTTCTTGCCTTCAGTAATTCCACCATCAACTTAAACTCTACCTCTTGCCTGTCAGGTGAATTTGGAATACCTGGAAGGAAAGCTGGAATCTCTGGATGGTGAAGAGCTAGTGAAGATAAAAGATAACATTAATTGCTTGTTCCAGCGTTGCATCTGGGCGTTAGGAGAAGAGCATCCAATCAGAGTGGTCAACGCATTGCAGGTGCTATGAATTTTCCTTGGCTTTCATTAAGTCAAATTTATGAACTGACAACAATCATTTATGTTAGTGCTAATGAAGGAATTAGTCTGCATTATTGAGATCACTACAATATCAGTTGGTTCAGTATGCAGAATCCCTGTTTAATTACTTATCTTAGGCAATGATAACATCTTTTCCTTTTTTATTGTTAGATGATTCAGGAGACCTTGACACATTATAAACTTTGATAGAATATCAGAAAGAAACTATAGGTGAAGCCAGTGAAATTCTGCTGATGTCAGTTTCCCTTCGTGAGATATTTCCTGTCTGCTTTTGAAAGTCTGTTTTTTTTTATTTGCTTGTTGGTGGAAAAGAGAAAGTACAAATGAATGTTTCTGATTGAATTTATGGCATTGAAATTCACTCTGAGCTATCTAGGGTATCATATTTTTAAAAACCCAAATAGAATAAATTTAAATTTCTGCATTGATGATGGCAGTTTTCACTGCCCAGAAGATTTGTCTCACAATTCCTGCATGCAGGAGTTTGTGTTTTCTGCTGCAGACACTCTGTGCACTGATCCGCGGGGTTCATCAGAAGAATAAATCCACATCTGGCTTTGACATCATCAATATGCTAATGGGCTTTGACAAAGCTGAATTGTGCATGAAGGTGAGAGCTTGCTATATTGAAATAACATATTTTCTTTTCATTCTGATAACACGTATGTTACACTGACTTGTGAATTAGGAAGGCATGGATTTTGGGGAGGGAGAACCCCATTCATCTTGAAAAGCCCATTGTGGCCTGAGGCTGTTCTTTCTCCACTGTTCAGTGCTACATTTCTCCCACTGCAGAAGCAGGAGTGGGATGGAAGGAAGCATTGTTTCTGGTATGCTCCTGCACAGAAAGAAAAGAGTCCTTTTTCCTATCACCCAGAGCTCAGAAGGTTTTTTTCTATCTCCCAGTCCTCAGAGACTAAAGTTTATCAGCCCCAAGGGAGAGAAAAACAGTCCCACTTGGAGGAGAAATTTGGCTTTATTTGATTTGCAGGCTAGATTTTCCTCATCCTTAATTTAAATTGTGGTGTGCGGTACTCAAAAATAGACATGTAGCTTGTGCATAGAATAACATATGTCTTTCTTTTCCTAACTTCCTGATAGCTCCTAGTCTAGATCCTGACAAAATGTATTCGGACTGTTTGTCAAGAAAATAACAGAAAATTACACCGTGATAATAAGTAGCTTCTTTAATGTTATATTAGGACCACAGAATAGCGTATAGTTAGGTTCTTTAAACACTAAAGAATGAAAGAAGTAGTACATTAGTTAATCAGCTTGACTTAGAAATTTACCATCTCTTGCATAAAATACTGTACATGAAATCCCACAAAAAGGGATTCAGTACATCATAGAAGCACAGCAGTAATGGAGGTTAAAAAAACCCTTGAGCTTGCAACAAATTATAATAACTATTTTATTTTCTAGAATCTGATGGAGAGTTTGGATGCATTACTTTGTGCAGAAGGCTCTGAAAGTCTCAAAAGTTTGTGCCTGAAACTTTTGCTTTGTTTGGTAACTGTAAGTAATATAGAATGATTGGTTAACTATACAAAAGTATTTATTATGAAAATATGGAAAATGTATCTTTAAATTATTTTAAGCCATTGAGATACTGTGGTAATCAGTATAAATGTTTTACCAATAAATAAAATAATACATTTAACTTGCATCTGTCCCATTTTTAGTGACTTGGGGCACATATATTACAGCCTTCTAAATTAAGATTTTTTTGATCAAATTATGGAATTAGATATATTCACGAGAAAGTCCCTTTTTTGCTTTAATTATGAATGTGCTTCCATATATTGACCCTGCTTTAATGTATTTATGCATACAATATGAACTGAACACCCGATTTTGGTCATCCAAACCAAACAGAAAAAAAGGAAATGAAAATTATGAATTTTGAAGAAAAAGAAGTGGGTGGTAACTAAAGTGAACTAAAACTGATGGAATATAGGAAGTTCAACTTCATTGGTATTAGACAGCATCAGTGTGGTTGCAGCTCAATTTAATAACCTTTAGCATTTCCTTTATTCATTGTTCAATAGTATACAGCGGGATCCCCAAACTTGGCAACTTTAAGACTTGTGGACTTCAAGTCCCAGAATTCTGGGAGGGTCAACTCCCAGCATAGCTGGCTGGAGAATTCTGGGAGCTGAAGTCCACAAGTCTTAAAGTTGCCAAGTTTGGAGACCTCTGTATACAGGAACTCTGCTGGCTTTATTTCCAATATTAAGTATTGATCTTACCAAAGAAATGTTTCAGAGTTTGCTATTTAGAAAACATTCATAAGACTAAAGCCTGAAACAAATCATTAAGGTAAATTGTACCATGAAGGCAAAGTAAGCCTTCTATTATACGACATGTTTATCTGTATGGTGTATAATGTACCTAAAATCCATAATTTTGGGATAACAATATCTATGTATGAAATACAATTTAAATCTCTTTGTAGGAGAGTTTAATAAAAGATACAGTTAAGAGACCTTTTTTTTCAAACTGTTGGATCTTAACATGCACAGATTTATTGCTATCAAGTGATAAGAGTGTGTTTGAATTATTTTGGAACTGGAAAACTCTAAAAATCCCCATTTCTTTGATTCTACTCAGGTGACAGATAATATCAGTCAGAACACAATTCTGGAGTATGTGATGATTAATAGTATTTTTGAAGCGATCTTACAGGTAAATCTCCTTATTCTGTCTTATCTCTGGGCTGCTAATCTGTGATAAAGCATTCCCATACATTGTGAGTAACCGATACACTACATGTGTTTTTGGCTGCTTTGTTCTGCTTTTATCTGGGGAGGCATAGTAGGAAATAGGATTCTTAGGAGTGAGAAGGACAAGGCTTTTCTTCTTCTTTAATTTTTATGACTATGTGGCTATGTTTCCATTGACCCTGACCTTGTAGAATATGAAGACCTGGTTGCCAGCACACTTGTTGCTGTGTGCTGGCAACTGCACACTTGTTACCTTCATGTTGCTTAAATGCAAATGTGGGATAAATGAAAGCAATGCAGTAAAAGCAATTTTCATCTTGGTAGGTTTTCTTCATCTAGGTAATTTAGTAGTTTTGTGCAAGAGGAATGACACAGGATATTGAATCTAATTTCCAAGAATTAGATGGGACATCTAGGCCTATGCCCTTTGTTTATTTCCTTTAAAAATGCTCATTATTTCTCAGGCAAGAATTTCATTTCAGTTTGCAATTTCTACATGAAAGAAGATAATTTAGTCCTACTCTAAGCTTACAAAATTCATTTTGGATATAGGAAATTTTCAGCTCATCACGCTACATGTTTTTGTAATCTCCCATCCGTGACTCCTTGAAATACATGGTTTTGATTAATCAAAGCTTTGCTTGTCTTATTTTTAGATCCTTTCCAATCCTCCCAGTCGCAGGGAACATGGTTATGAGGCTGTGGTGCTGCTTGCATTATTAGTGAACTACAGAAAGTATGAGGTGAGTGCTTGACACAGGATTAATCTGGTACACCTATAAAAACCCCCAAAATGTGGACAAATATTCTGTCTTTCCCTCAATGGAAAGGACTCTTGTCCTTGGTATCACATTGTTCCTTGGCGGTAAATGTTCACATGAGGATTGTTTCCAGCAATAGTTTTGTCTAATAGAGGCATTCTAAATTTCTTTGAAGCTCAGTGTGAAAAATAGCCCAAGCTCTTTTTTCCAGATTGGAGTTGTCACTGGATTGGAGGTCATTAAATTTCCTTATTTCTTAAAAATATGTTGTTACTGCAGACTTGTCTCTTTACTTGTTGGGATTCCTTTTTGCTTGCTTTGGGTGTGTTTCAGAACTACAGTAACAACATTGTATAGCAAAACATAACTGGAGGGAAGGATCATTCCAGTTATTGTGTTAAGTTTCATAAGTATGAACAATCATAAAAGTTACAGTGTAGATTGCTTCATTCAGTTGATGGTGATAAAATATAGTCCCAAAGAGAACTGAGGATCTATATCCTGGTGTTTAATAACAAAGGACTGTGCTATCATGTTAAAAATACGAGATATGCTTCTACTATATTTTCTATACATTTCAAAAATATTTTATGCTGATGCAGCATACGTTGTATAGGACAACCTTTGAAAATAGCGTTCAAACTGTAGTTGGTTAAAATGAAATACTCGTGCCAATGAAACAAACAGGTGTAGCAGTATAACTCTAGTGCGTTGGTTACCATATTTGTTTCCAACACAAAGTGATGGTTTTAATCTAGAAAGTTCTACATGACTTAATCTCTGTGGATTTATAAAGTAATCTTTCAGTGAAATAGATAGGGTTTTCTCTGTATTTTGACAGAGAGTAGATGGAGAAATTAAAAAGATAGGGTCCTGAGGGGAGCCCCACCACTATGTGGAACAACATACTGCAACAACAACAACAAGCTTAAAGCCCCCAACCTATTAGCAGCAAATACTTCTTTTTCAGCTTGCATTTGATAGATGACTGGGGATACTAAGCTGACTTTCATTTATTTTGATTTATGTGACTTGGTTTGGTTTGGCTGTTATGTTTGTTCATATGAGGTTATCGTACTACATGCATTTTTATAAAACCATTTTGAATGTTGAACGTGAGCAACATAGGATTAAATAAAACATATGAAGCTGTTTTATGAAATAAGTATTTTATTAAGTAGATATAAATTTCCTTTCTCATTCTGTTATTCTTAAACTATTCTCTCCCCCTTCTCTCTAGTTTGCAAGTGGCACATAATATTTTGAAAATATTCAGCTTTTGAAGAATTTCTAGAATATGAATTTCATTGTTTTTAAAAGTTGCTGAAATCTACATTTTTCCCCCTGGAGAAGCAAAGTCTATCAAACATCTTTAATTTCTGTGGTTCCTTTGGGATAGTAATGCTATCTCTAGTCAGCACAAAATGCATAAAAGGGAAATAAGCATAAAAATATTATTGTACTTTTAGAAAATTTGGCATCTTTAATAACTCTTATTTGATAGAAAAAAATCTTTTGAAATCCGTTGTATAAGGTTTACCTTTTTCTAAGTATTTATTTTTGCTTTGCATTGAAGTTGGAATAATTTTCAGATACTATATATAATGCTATTTTTCTAAAAAAATAGATGTTTCTTTCTTCTGATCAGGCATGGGAAACATTCTTATAAGATCTAGAATTTTGTTATTGTTATATGCATCCTATTTGCAACAATGAAAAACTTTCCTTTTTGCTCATATTTGTAACTATGTGTGTATGCATTTTTATTTGCTTTCTTGGATCCTCTTAATTTGGTTGCTACTTTTACTAATCATATTGTTTTCTCCAGAATCTTGAAGGTGGTTAAGTTGTTCTATTAGGTTAAAAAAAGTAATTTCATTGAATATGATTTATTTTTATGACGTTAGTGATTTATTTTCTATGAAGTTTTAAACATGTTCTATATTTAATGAAACAATTGTTCTAGTGTTTATTATTGATTTATAGAAATTGCCCAAACTAGTACAGAATTTCAGTTTATTATCAGACTGAGATCTTTGCTGCTACCACCAAGGGCCGTCTTTGTAACTATTGGACTTTATTGACCTAAAGTGACAACTTCATAGGTGATGGGCATTCCTTGTTATTATTGATTTCACATTTTTTGGCTCAGAAGTCTTTGATATTCAGTTGTGAACATCAGGCTTCTGAAATACTAATTCAGTGCAATAATTAGTCATAAACTAAGAAATGGCTGTTATTACGTTAAACTACTAATGTACTGGAAAGTTTACATGAACCAGTTTGTTTTTTAAAGACCCACAGCATTAATGATCTTAAATGGTAAGACTAAAAATCAAGCTAAGGAATATGAACTTATGCTTTCAGACATTACTAGCCCATGCTTTGGTGCATCATTTAGCTTTAAGAAAATTGTATAGGAAAATTTATTTAGAACAGCTTCCCTACAATAACCAAAGGAAGGAGGCTGCTATCAAGTTTAAATTAGTGTAGTTTTAGATATATGTACTCAGAAATCAGCCCTACAGAGTTCAGTTTAAGTTACATCTAAGACAAATAGATATAATAGATTAATATATTTGTGACGTTAAAGAGATCTCTCACAGTTCCACCCGTTTATCTTATCCACAATAGTTTTTTCTTCTTCATCATGCAAGTATAAAATATTAACTCAATGCGAAAACTATTTAATTTCAGTACTTGAATGCAGAATTTCATATGTATGTTAATTCCTTACCTAGTTTTCAGGTGTCATCCTGCAATCTAGGTTTTCTTGCTAGGCTTTATGTTGTTCTATCCAGCTCCTTCCATAGTTCAGTGTAGTTTTGAATATAAGGCGTAAGACTATATTAAAAAATTAACAGTTAATTTACTGTGCTGCTTTTTAGGAGAATTCGGGCAGGGACCAAGATTGAGATATTTTGCATGCCAGGCATCTTTTCTTTCTTGAAACTCTGCCTGTGGTCTTAACATCCAGTGACTACAAAACATACATGTGATAGAAATGTTGCAATAATTTTTCTTTCAAACAATTTTACCAAGGGTGAAATCTTGAGTTACATGCAGAAAACTAGAAAACTACCATTTTAATAGAAATTGTATGAATTTACTGCGATGAAAAAATGAGCAAGGTTTGAATGAAATTATGTTACCTTTGCTGATAATTAAATTAGCCTATGACTTTCTTTTCCCTCTTATAGTCTGTGAATCCTTATATAGTAAAACTGTCTATTATAGATGATGAAGCTACACTCAATGTGAGTATGATGTTATAAATTTTGTGTGATAGAAAGTTAGTGATAAAGTGAGAAATGAAAAGTGAATTAAAAAGGATGCTCAAAGGTGCTTTACCTTCTTCTGAATAATATTACAGTAAATATGCATGCTACATATTACATTTTTTTAAATAAAAAATTCAATACTTACATACATGGTGTGTTGTGAGTTAATTTTGTGAATTTGCTTGCTAGCAAATTTTATGAGTTTGCTTGCAAGCAAGTTTTATGTGACAGACTGAGCTAGCCAATGGCAGATAGATAGATTTCTGAATGAATCTGTGATTCTGTGAGCAACTCAATCTGCCTGCCTGCTTTGCCTGCTTTTGGGTAAAAGTTGCTCTTTTTTATAAAAAATTCAATATTTATATAAATATTTATAATATTTACATACAAGCCATGCCCAGCCAGTCACATGACCACCAAGCCACACCCACAAATTAGGCCACACCCACAGAACCAGTTAGTGGTCCCTGGGATCTAAAATTATGAGGTTGGTGGACCCTGAGGTCCAAAAGCTTGGCGACCCCTGACTTAGGGAACTTAATAAAAATTGTTGACTTAGTGATTATTTTCATAGATGTACTCTTATAATCTAGTCAATAAACCAGACCGAGTCCAGTTGGAAGGAGGCTTCTTGGAGAGCATAATTGTATACAACTTACTTGGAGAATAGTCAGAATCTTGCATAAAATGAGGCCTTTAGTTAACTAACAAGTGTTTAAAGTGATACTGTGAATGATCTAAAAAATTCTGGGAACAGAAAGTCGCACTTTTGCCCTAATTTATATGGACATTTCTCTTTTCTCTTCTTGCAGGGAATGGGTCTTGTAGTTGCCCAGGCATTATCAGAATACAACCGGTAAGTAACATTAAATAATGTTTGTGGATTAAATGAATATTTTCCTGAGAAAATGTATTCATATTCCTACTGGCAATTTGTATGAGCAAAGTTGTGAAATAAATGGATTTTTGAAATGCTTATTTATGGCATTTCTTTTTTACACACAGGCTAGGCTTCACAGAACAGGTTTATTTGCAGTTTTTGATCCCCAGTATATCATTTAGTTCTTACTTTTTTGAAGGTTACAGGACTTTCTTTAGGCTGATATACAATGACATCCTGTGCCTTTTTATCACGATGCTAGCAATAATTCACTATTGTAAGAGAACTGCCCAAAAATTTAAATGCAGTTTTTGCAAATTGCAACTCCATTTGGCTTGGGGTCTCAGTAGTGAGAAAAAAAGAGCGCACAAGAAAGAAAAGAAAGCAAGCTTAGATTTTTTAAAAAATACCTGAGAGGGGGCTATAAGGCCGCTAGTTTACATGGAAAATTTCCAATTGTATCCTTGAAATTTGTTGCTTGTGGACCAGTCCTGCTGAGAAATAGAAAAAGGTTATGAGAAAAAGAAGACAAATCAATATAAACAAAGAACTCGAAGCATATTTGTATAATAGGCAGCATTGGGATAGATGGAACATTTAATTCAGAAAGCTTTTATAAACCATGTTCTTAGATATCTTTCATTATCAAGTTTGTTAGGAAGGTAAATTTTGTATTTATCATTGGTATCTAATGCTATTTCTTTCCTTTAAAATAAATCCAGACAATATTTAGAGGACCTGTATTTTTTAAAAAAATGTTTATGTCATAATTAAAAGTAAAGATTTTTCTTATTCTGTAATGATGCTGATGGCAACTTCTATTGTTTTATTCCCCACTGCTATTCTTGTTCAGACAGTTCAGAGACAAAGAAGAAGAACATCAGAGTGGTTTTTTCTCAGCCTTGACTAACATGGTAAGAAATCAGTGACTCTGTGTTGTCCCGGTCAATGCTTGTCACGCAAGGAGCCCGGTCCAAGAGATTTGCAGGAGGAGATGTAAAATATTTCTGTAGATGTTATAATGAGCTTAAATTCTGACTATATAAAATACAAGGCTTCTCTTATCAGTTTTAGCCCTGGACCAGATAGATTAGTGGAAGACTTTGATATATCCTAAAGCTGTGCAATACTGCTTTTTTTCCATAGGTGGGCAGTATGTTCATTGCTGATGCTGATGAAAAAATCTCCGTCCAGTAAGTACATCCATCAGATGACAATTTTAATTCTTCGGTTTAGAAGTCTAAAATACAATTTATTGTTTAGTAGAACTGGCACCTAATCATCTAGCTCAGCAATCAGTACTGAAGATAATAGCATAAATGCTATCTAGAATATGGGAAAACTAGCAGATGCTGCATTTGCATTTTGAATTTGTTTAAGCCGAGTTTTTCTGCTCTTATTCATAGGAAATACATCATTCAGCCCATAATATTCCATATCTAAAAACACACAGAAGCCAAGTCTAGGACACTGCAGATAGTCTTCGACTTACAACAGTTCGCTTAGTGACTGTTTTAAGTTATAGTGGCAACTGAAAAAAGTAACTTTTGACCATTTTTCACACTTGTGATCGTTCCCCATGGTCATGTGATGTACATTTGAATGTTTGACAATTGATCCACATTTCTGACAGTTGCAGTGTCTTGGGGTCATGTGATCTCCTTTTGAGATCTCCTTTTGAGATCTTCTGACTAGCACTGGGGAAGCCAGATTCACTTAACAACCGTGTCACTAACTTAACAACTGCAGTGATTCACTTAACAAATGTGGCAAGAAGTGTCATAAAATGGGGAAAAGTCACCTAACAAATTTCTCACTTAACTATATAAATTTTGGGCTCAGTTGTGGTTGTAAGTTGAAGACTACTGTGCGGAAATAAGTAATTTTCATGATATTTTGAGCTGAAGACCAGGAAAAATGAGGATTAATGGCTAAATACAATTAATGAAAGCTCACAGTGGGGATGATAAAACTCAGATAAGCCCTGATTTACTGCCATATTCTGTGACAATGGCAAAGAAGGCATGCTTGGCTACCCCTTGCTACCTCTGCATCTACTCAATATTAAATGTTAAATGTTAAAGGCCTAGAACATCTTGTGTGGCAGTCTTAAATTTTGTAGATTAAAAACCAATGAATTTGAAATGCCAGACCTTATGATTTAGAAAAGTCAGTGAGAGTACCATCCTTTGCTTTTATAGATATACTTACTAGCTTATGCAGTCGGAGTATATATAAAAAGTTTGGATGATGCAGACTTACCACTCCCCAGCTTACCCTTACCCCCAAGGATATGAGGAGTGAGTCAATTCTTGAAACAGAGCTATTCCTCATTCTGTTTTAGTCACACATAAACATCAGAGCAGTGATCTTTTGAGTACAGTATGTTAAAATCGCATGTCTTTTCCATTCCTGTTATGAAGAAATGTATGAATTTTGGTAAGTCAAAAGAAATGGAACAGAATCCTTTTCTTTTTCAGCTAGCTAAATTCATTGCATGCACTTATTTCTAGCTTATTCACAAAGCTGCATCTCACCTGTTTTGCCCATGTCATGTAGTGGGGGAATTCACTGGAGAAAGCAATTGTGTTTGGAAGTGTTAGTGGTAAAAGGAAACCAGGTCACCCAAGGTGGTTGGACACCGTCAAAGCTGACACCAGCCAGAGCATAGAACACCTCAGAGAAATAGTGCAGGACAGGAAGATCGGTTTGATCGCTGCCCCTGAAGGTTTTCCAGTAATTTGATATATAGATAGTCTTCATCATACAGTCATACTGCCTTAATTAGCAGTGGAAATGTTGGGCCTAATTGTGATCATAAATTGAGGACTACCTGTATAGTATGCTGAGATGACAGTGGGAACAGGGTGAATGGAATGTATCTCACTAATTCTGTATATATGCACTAGTTGTCAGAGTGTTTCTGATTTCAATTCAAAGTGTTGATTGGTTTATAAAACCAAAAAGGTTCAAACTGTTGGTAAGCATGAAAGACAGAACTTTCACAGTGATTTCCTTCATATTGTTAGTTTTCTACAGTCATTTCCAGTGACAGTTCTGCCCATTGTATATAAAATACATTATTTGCTTCTTTCTTATCACAAATTAACATACTTCATAAAATATTCCTATTTAAGTACAGGGTTATTTTAATTGATCTAGGTAGATACATAATGCTATCTAGTTTTATTTTATTGTACCTGTTAAATGTTTTGATTCACCACCATGTAAAGCCTATTTTTACACAATACAGTTTATTATGTTGTATGACAAAATTAATATTATTAAAATTGTATTATTAATTATTTATTATTAATAAAATATGAGAAAACATTCTGAAATGATTCATGTTTCTGATTTGTGGGTTCTTTTGTTTTGTCAGTTACCTATTCCCCTTACTATAACTTGGCAAAGTGTTCCAAGAAATTTCATTACTGCAATAAATGTGTTTCTCTTTTGCTCTTTTTGTAGAACTAATGAAGCTATCCTTTTGGCTCTTTATGAAGCTGTTCACTTGAATCGAAACTTTATCACTGTATTGGCACAGGTGTAGTACTATTCACTTTTGTACATCTGAGGTATCTGTAGAATCCAAATTGAAAAATAGCTTAGACCTTTGAAAGTAGCTACTCTAAAGAGATTAAAACTCATCCTGTTTGTGTATTTGATAAGTGCTCTGTTTGATCTCAGTAACTTGCTAATGCTTCGATTTGGAAGTTGGAAAATATGTTCCTTTAATTCAAATGTTTAAAGCATTCCTGTTTGCTCTCCCCTCCCTACCACAAGACAGGAAGGATCAAGGCTGATCAAATACCTATACAGCTCTCAGCCCAAAATGGGGTGGGTCAACCAGCATAGTCTAGAGCAGCGGTCACCAACCGGTGGGCCGTGAGAAAATTTTGGTGGGCCCCAGAGCAATTAATCCAGGCTGCGCAGAAAAACAAGGCTGCACCACCAAAATGACCCGGGGATCCCTCCCCGCCCACTCACTCCTTACCTGGCAAACTTGCCTGCGAAATTACTATTTTTCCTTTTTTAGACCATCATCTGTTCTGCTGTGCCAGGAGATTTAGATTAGCTAGGAAGCAAGAAATGGTTGTATTTCTTGCTTTCTAGCTAGCCTTTAGATCTGCTTTTAAGCACAGCCGAACCTCCCTTAGGACTGAAGGTTCTATTATTCAGTGCAGACTCATGGCAAGCAAATTTGAGAGACTGAGAGACCGATGGCAGATAGATAGATCACTGATAGATTCTGTGAGCAACTCAATCTGCCTGCCTGCCTGCTTTGCCGGATTTTGGATAAAAGTTGCTCTTTTTTTAAATAAAAAATTCAATATTTACATACATGGTGTGTTGTGAGTTAATTTTGTGAGTTTGCTTGCAAGCAAATTTTATGTGACAGACTGAGCTAGCCAGTGGCAGATAGATAGATTTCTGAATGAATCTGTGATTCTGTGAGCAACTCAATCTGCCTGCCTGCTTTGCCTGATTTGGGGTAAAAGTTACTTTTTTATATATACAAAAATTCAATATTCACATAAATATTTACATACAAGCCATGCCCAGCCAGTCACATGACCACCAAGCCATACCCACAAATTAGGCCATGCCCACAGAACCGGTTAGTGGTCCCTGGGATTTAAAATTATGAGTTTGGTGGTCCCTGAGGTCCAAAAGGTTGGCAACCCCTGGTCTAGAGATTGTAGTTTTGGAATGGCTCCATGAGACTTAGATTCTAGTCCCACTTCAGATATGGAAAGTCAGGGAGTGATTTTGGCCAGTCACTTTGTCTCTGCTCAGACTGGTGTCATGGGGTTCTGTTGTGGGAATAAATAGGAAAAAGGTGCATTCAGTATACGGTATTGTTTTGAATTCCTGTACAAAAGATGAGTTTTAAATCAAACAAAGAAACATCATGATCAATTACTGAATCAAGAAAGAAGTTTGTTTTGAATTTATTTACTCATTTGGCCAGCATATACAGTAGGCTGCTATATGCAATACAACAAGCCAATGTTATTCAGAATTGTACTTCATTCCCTTTTGAATTCTTCAGGTCAGATTGTTTATGAAGGCAAGGGAAAATAAGTAGACCTGGAACATATAAAATTGTCCCTAAGTTGGGTCAAGAATATCATACATAGTTGTGAACATTTTGATTAGAGCTATCTGTCAGCTAATTGAATCCAAAACTATACAATATCTTTCCCTTCACTTAAAGTGCTTTGAAAATTCTTGTAGGGATCAACCTCCACTATTTTTCTTTTATTTATGCAGAGTTTGTAGAAGCTTGCAAAAATAGGTTTTTAAAAAAAGTTCTATCTCTGCCATTCTGAGTTTTGTTCTTGGGTGCTTTTAAATGATGTTTAGATGTGGCGAATACTGATTGAAATCCGCTTTAAATAAGTCTGAATAAAATCAAAATTTAATCATGCTGCTAGTGAACTTACGTTGCTCCAAATAAATATTTCAAGGTGTACTCTGTATCATAAATAATAAATCTAGCATAAAGATGTGAGTAGTTTACATACATGTTTTGTTTGATGTTGGGATCATAGCTATCATGAAGATAATAATTTATGTATGAGAGTTGCTTTGTTCAGTGTATTCACTTTTGTATGACTTGGATGTTTTAGAGCAATGCTGAGCAGGATACATGTGGGTTAAAGCTTTTTCAGTTGAGCAATATAGGAATTACTGCAGTTAGTGGAAGCTTACATTTCATAATTGCCACACCAGCATCTTGCTGCTAGGCGGTGCTGTTACACTTAGCTGGAAGAAGAGTTATAAAACCTGATTATAAGAGAACCCAAATCATTAAACTATGGAAATGGAGTCATTCATGTGCATTATTTTCAATGGAGACTTTATTTCAAAGTTGGCCTCAGAGGTTAATTTCAAAAATTGAAAAAATGTTAGTTAATCCTTATAAGTGAAGAATCCATTAAAAAACCCAGCTTTCAAAATTTCTGCCATAGCAGGCCCCTGTGTAAACTTACATGAAATATTGTACAATTAAAAGCAGATTGGTAATTCCAAAATGCATTTCAAATCTGCTTGCTGCTGAGAGAACATTTGGAAATATGTTGATATGAAAGGTACTATGTAAAACAGACTTCATTATTTCACAGTTGAGCATCAAATAGAATAGCATGCTGATGTAAAGTCTTGCCTGTTTTTATGGACGACAGTATTACAAATGGAACCCTATAGTTAAATCAGCAATTAAATGGGGAGCTTCTGCCTGAGTTGAAATGTAGAAAGAACTAGTAGAAGCAGGCAGGCAGAACAGGTAACAATAACAATATTTGTATAGCCTTGTGTTCTCCCGAAACACCTGGGTTAAGCAGCAGGGTAGCAACATGATGCATTGACTTGCAGTATAATCAGGAATATATTAAGAGAGGGAATGGAAGAAGAGGGAAGCAGTTATTGCTTTCATAGCAACTTTTGTAAGATGATTAATTTTAAGAGATGTTTAACTTTTAAAAAGCTTTTCAGTGATTTCTAATATGCATGAAAATAATGACAGATTCTAGCAAGGATTGTAGGTATGATAAGATAGTAGAAGAAAAATAGCTGCAATATCAGGACTGGGGTGCACTAAACGATACTTAAGGTAATACAGGTGTCATTGAATGTAAATTTATTTGGATATATGTTTACTTCCTAGAGTCATCCAGAAATTGGTTTAGTGACAATGCCAGAAAGCCCAGTTCCAACTACACCCGTTACTCCACTTGGAACCACACCGCCTTCTTCTGATGGTGAGCCGTTTGATTTTCTATGCAAGCTTGTTGCATTTCTGTACTCTAGGCAAGAAAACAAGTGGCCCTTTTATGCAGAAAAGCATAAGGGCTTATAGATCCTGGAATCCTAGCAGAAACCCTTGTCAGGAATAGATTATAGAACCATTATATTACCTGGCTTAATCATGAATTGTTCCCAAATGAGAATCTGTTTATGAATGTTATTTTTATGTGATAACACATTACCCTTTGGCTGGTGGCACATACACGGTTGTGCACATGAAGATGTGTAAGACCGTCCTAGATAATAGGATCAGTTGTCTATATCCAATTGCGTAGTTGCCCTGTGCATGTTGACTGCTTTATGTGTTACAGATATCTTAATGGAAAAATAAGATATATTTCATAAAACGTTGTAAGCCTTTGAGTGAGAACGGAATCTTATCCTGTAATAGCTGCTATTAAGGTCACTCTGGCATCCTGGTAAAGAGTATTCTTCTCTGAGAAGATAAATTCTTTGTTGCCATGGATATCAAAAGCCTTAGGGTTTTTTTTCGTAAAGAATTCTGTCTTCTACCTCTCTGTGTAGGTATTCTATATGATGCTAAGGGTTTAGAGCTGCTTAAGCTTCTTTCATATTATTCATTGCAAATATATCTGCCCACACACTTTTTTTTTAATGCAGCAGGCAAAATTTGTGTGCTTACCTTCAACTCTCTTTTTCCTCTCATTTTCTAATTTACATAGACAAATCTAAATTGTTGTAAATATGCACAGAGAATTCTACTTTCCTATTTCCTGGAGATGAATTAATGTTATAAAAGGAATTCTTATGTGGTCTGCTTCAGTCAGACCTTATCGGAGTTTATTTGTGGTTTTCGTCGTTTTTCTGTACTTTCAAGGATCCTATGAACGTGTACATATTTTCTTACTTCCCTTGAAAAAAAAAGCATGCCAGGATGATTCCCATTCATAGTGTGCCATAAAAAATCCAGAGGAATAAAGCAATATTTTGTTTTACAGTTTATGTTAAATATGGCTGTTTTACAGTCAAAGGGCCAGCAAATATGAGCCAGCAGTGTGCAGCAGCCGCCAAAAAAGCTAATGCAATCCTAAGTTGCATTAACAGAGGGATACAGTCAAGATCAAGGGAAGTACTAATACCACTCTATGAGGCCTTAGTAAGACCACACCTAGAGTATTGCATCCAGTTTTGTTCACCACATTATAAAAAAAGATGTTGAGACTCTAGAAAAAGTACAGAGAAGAGCAACCAGGATGATTAGGGGACTGGAGGCTAAAACATGCAATGAACGGTTGCAGGAACTGGGCTTGGCTAGTCTAGTAAAGAGAAGGACCAGGGGAGACATGATAGCAGTCTTCCAATATTTGAGGGGCTGCTACAGGGAGGAAGGGGTCAAGCTATTTTCTAAAGCTCCTGTAGGCCAGACAAGGAATAATGGATGGAAACTGAACAAGGAGAGATTTAACCTGGAAACAAGGAGAAACTTTGTGACAGTAAGAACAATCAACCAAAGGAACAGCTTGCCCTCGGAAGTTGTGGGAGCGCCATCACTTGAGACTTTCAAGAAGAGATTGAACTGCCATTTGTCAGAAATGGTGTAGGGTCTCCCGCTTGGGCAGGGGGATTGGACTAGATGACCTACAAGGTCCCTTCCAACTCTGATTATCTGTATTATCTGTATTAGGGCAGTTTATATTTTGAAGAATTTAGTCCAGAGTATTTAAGATCCTGAGTACCACTGCTGGATTGTGCAAAATAAGTCTTGAGTCTTGGATTAGTTACTGTACGTTGCTTTTGACTTGTACCACATATTAAAACCGTTCTAATGTTTCACATTAATATTTATTTAGAAGATTTATTATGCTTTCTAAATCTGTGTAATTATAATTTCAAGTGGCACACATCAAGTAAAAAAAAGCAAAAAAATAATAATCAGAATTTAAAAACATATAAAAAAAGAAACAAAAGCCATAACCAATATACACGCAGCCTCGATTATCTAACATACATACCATCTCCCAGAAGATGGGTTCATACGTAATCCTATCCCATTGCCTGTGGGAGAAATCAGCTTTTTAAGACTTTCTGGAAGACTAACAAAATTGGATTCCTCCTAATTGGGGGGTGGGGGTGGGGGGAACAGAATTATTCAAAGGGCAGATGCTGTCACAGGAAAACCATACCTCTTAGGTCCCATCAGATGACTTTGCCTCAGAGACAGTCAATCCCACAAATAGCATCTATTTGTGTCACGTTTGTGCAGGGCTTATGATGCTCTAATCATATCTGATTTTTGAGCAGCCTCCAGAGCAGTAACTGTAAAATTAAATAAAACAATATAAGCGGTACAAAATAATAAACAACTTCACAAATGACAAAGGAAAAACCATAACAAAATTCCTGCTCAAGAGAAACACGATGTGCTTTATTTGGGAGTGACTCCACTTCATTGTTTGTGGGTTTCAGTGGCAAGGTTGCTTGATTTTTCTTATCTCTGAATTGATAATCTACAATGATTCTGCTTGATGTCATAAACAATTGTTAAAGCAAAGACTAAGATTTGTAATATTTAATAATAGAAACATGTTGCTTTACCTCCACTTGGAGGGGTTTCAGGATGGTTCAGTTTTACTGATGAGCACACCTTCTCTGATTTTTCCCAGTCATAAGCACTGTAGAACTGCCCTTGGATGCTGACGTGCAGACAAGCAACCTGCTGATAACCTTCTTAAAGTACAGTTCTATTGTCATGCAGGATACCAAAGGTAGGCATTTCTGAAATCAATTTGCAGGTGGGGGGAGCTTGTTACTAATTTGACTGCATAAAACAATCTAGCTTATTCATCATGGATAATAAATTTCTTCAGACTGACAGTATGAATTGATTTCTTATTACCAGATGACAGTTATAAGAGTTCAAGGAGCTTTGATGCTGAAGGAGAGAAACCCCAAATATAGAACAAAATATGTAAAAGAGATTTGTCATGTTCTTCCAAGGAAATAAAACTGTTGACAATTATATCTTAAGAAAGCAAAGGATAGAGAGGTATATATCCGCATTTCTGAGAATATCCCAAAGGGAATACTGCATAAGACAGAAGTCTGAGTTGAGAATAAACATTATGCACTCTTCAAAACACATGTGATGCTTCATAACAGTGGTGGCATTCAATTTTTTTTACTACTGGTTCTGTGGGCATGGCTTGGTGGGTGTGGTGTGGCTTGGGCATGGCAGGGGAAGGATACTGCAAAATCCCCATTTCCACCCCACTCCAGGGGAAGGTTATTGCAAAATCCCATTCTCTCCCCACCCCACTAACTGCTTTCCAGCTCCGTTCTCCTGTGCAGGGCAACAAAAGGAGACCCAGCCTATCAGCTGGGACTCGGGAGGCAGAGAATAGATGGGGGCAGGGCCAGTCAGAGGTGGTATTTGCCGGTTCTCCGAACTACTCAAAATTTCCTGCTACCAGTTCTCCAGAACCTGTCAGAACCGGCTGAATGCCACCTCTGCTTCATAGCTAGGAAAGCGGCTTGTTGTGAGTTGGTACAAGAAAGCTGTATCAAGGTGATAAGGTTTGGCTTGAATTTAAAATTTTTGGCTAACCCATAATGGCCTGTGCACAAACATGCCAAGGCAAACTTGCAGTTTTATGTTATGTTGGCTGTATTCATACATTATTTTGATTGTTGAATAAGGCAGATAGAACATCAGATAAGTAAAGTGCTCAATTCTTGGGTTTTTACTTCACCTCTTCAACCCAATACTGCAATATCTATGCGTCTGCATGTGTATTATACACACACACTGTGTGTGTATACACTGTGCAGTAATATAGGTGTTTGTCTATGCCTGTACATGCATAGAATAATGAAATTTCTTTTGCCGTTTATGTCTTCAGGGGATATCTGTTCAAGTGCCCCGTCTCCCGTCCCCCACCCCCAGACATTTTCTGTGGATTTTGTGTCAGCATTTTTAGTGGGATTCGTGTCTGTTTCCTTATTGAATCTACATTTTCATAGAAAGATAAATGGTGAATTTTTATGTAGAATTCAGTCATTCCTCGTTTAGTGACTACAATCTTCGCCAGCAACTTTGTTGTTAAGCAAAATGGTCACTAAATAAACCACGTGACCGAGGGAGAGAGACTTCTGGTTGCTACTATCTCAATTAGACAAAGTTCTCTCATGCAGCAATAGTGGCATTGCTCAGATGCAAAAATTTGGTTGTTAAGTATGCACATTGGTCAACAATAATTTTTACTACTGTTCAGTTATGTTGGATTTGTGAACAATCACAGTGATAGTTGCTAAACAAGTAATATATGTTCTTCTTGAGGATTTTCTTTAAGAGAATCACATTTGCTTTTCTATGAAATTGCTATCAAACTATTATGCTTACTTTTTTGCATATGAGGTCAGATCCTCCCCTCTGCCTTGCACTTTGAGTTGAAATAGACATTAGTGTTCATGGAAAAATATTGTCAAGAGGATGAGATGGAAAGAGAAAGCAAATGTGGATAAGCTTGAAGTATGTTTCTTTAATTAAGGGGTCAAATTCACGGCATCACAGCATCGTCACATGACGTTTCGGGACTCCCTCCCCTTTGTTAAACTGGGTGTGGTCAGTGAGGGACACATCCGGCCTATGGGCCGGGAGTTTGACGGTCATGCTTTATAATTGTTTTTATTTTGGTTGTTTTTGCTTTACAGCATCATGCATTGGTGATTTAATTATAAAACCACAGCAGGATTTTGGGATATATGTTACTGTATCCTTAAAATGGGAATTATAAACCATCTGAAATCATAGATTCAAACTGGTTTATTTCTAGAAAGTTAACTATGAATTACTATTTGTAGTGTTTTTGGACATTCTGATTTACCCCACTTTGGTTAAACCAATCTTGATTTGTAAGGTCCAGGCTATGCCATTGAATTAAATGATAGAAGTAGATGTGATGAGCCCCCATACTTACTAAGGTAGCATTATGCAGTTCCTTTTACATTTGCATTGCAGATTGAATAACTATGTATGTAGACATTAAACATTTTTCTCTATATTGATGTGTTATAACAGTAATTTCTGTAAGTCATGGGTTGATTTAAATTTCGTTTTTAATAGGAAAGTTTTCATTTGCTCCCTTTTTAAATACAGAATAGTTATAAATTCTGTTTGTGCTTTTTTCTATTAATTAGGAGTATGATAATAGTTCAGTATTGGATGCTGTTTGCTACAGTGGGAGTGACTGATTATTTGCCACAATGGTTGACGTTTTCAATATTGATGCTTAGTTCAATTCTTGAAATATTTAGTATGGCAGTACTTTATAATGAATCCCCTAATTATTATTATCATGTTGATGTTTTTTATTTGTTAATCGTCTCAACTTTGTTTGACAATGAGAAAAAGGAAGTTCTAGTCAAATATATAACAACAAAGAATAGTCTTCTCTGTGTGTTTTTTTCTCATCCATAACAAAAGTCAAAATCGGCATAGTTCTTAGGGGACTTGTGCTAAGGGTGCTATTGTATAATGCATTTAAGACTTGGAAAGTTGTTTCAGTGCTAAACCACAGAGCATTGCACTGCTTAAAGCAGTTATATAGCTAAGAAAATGCTGGTAAATAAACATATCTAGTATATAACCGCAGGAATCTAAAGTTAATGCTTGGCATGAAGGAATAATACATGCAGTGTAATGCCCGAGGATGAGACTTAACTGTGACATCTGAGCAGTAAATCTCTGGATTTTGCAGTGAAAAGATAACAAGACTCTAAAGTATTATGGGTCTCTAGAGCTGCTGTTCCTGGAAAAAGAGCATTTTAGCTTGTTTTTCAATTGTCATAAGTGGAGGTCAGGTGTGTTACTGATATTTAAAGGTATCTCTATACAGTTTTACAGTCACATGTACTGGTAGAAAATGATCCAGATGTTGCAACAAATTAATATTGTCTAAGGAAATTATGATTAATGTTTCAGCTGGAAGACTAGAGCAAAAGAGTAGTGTGAAAGTGTATGAAAGTCATGCAATTCCCGGTTTATTAAATCAGGATTCATTTTTCTGGGTCACATAGAACCTGCTACTAGTATGGGGCCAACAGCAATGCTGTTTGATAGTCAAGAGAATCATCACTTTTTTAACAATATAAAATACTAGTGCCGAAGACGATAGTGCCAGGGTTAAAAACAAAAATAACAAAATTCTTGTTATTATTGTGGGATCCTAGGTAATAGCTTTGAAGTACTATGTTGTAACATCTTTTGCTCTATTGTACTTATGGATTTCTGTGATTTATGATTCACATATTGACCTTTTCATATATTAAGGAATGATGGCTTATATGTGTCGTCATATTCATTTGCAGATGAACACCGACTCCATAGTGGAAAGCTCTGTCTGATTATCTTAACCTGCATAGCAGAGGTAAGTTTTTCCTGTCCATATCCTCCATCTTAGTAGCACATGTAAAAACCAATCCCTTAGGATCTATGCATTCCTTTACCTTCCTCCATCTCTGAATAATCACTGCAGTTTTGAGAAGTAATCACTTGGTGAGATTTGGCTAACCAAAAACATCTTTCCAATCTAGCTACAACTATTATTAGGAGTAAAAAAATCAAGACTGTAATATTGGATACCATTGTTTATTTTTCACATATAAAAAGAGGTCCTCTTTTTCACCTTATAGGTCAAGGAGGCTTGGGAAAGGAAACTTTTGAAGTGTAACATTGCTTTCCTTTTCCCATTTTTATGAGAGAAAGAGAATTTTGTTCATATCCAAATACTCTTTCTCTCATAAAATACTGGAAGAAGGTTGCGGTTTTAAAATTGGAGAAAGAAATCCTGATAACCTGCATTATTCTGATGACATGAATGTAGTAGCACAAGATGCAAATAATTTGGAAATAGTAGTAATAAAAGGCAAGTACAGTAAAAATGTGATGAAGATATATATTAAAGAAGACCAAGTTAATGACAAGTACTGCAACCTGCCTTAGAACTGACAATGAAGATACACTGAAATACTGGATGTGGACATGTCTATTCTTACAAATATCAAAATTATGAAGGCAATAGTTTCCCCCATTTATGAAAGCAAAATTTGTAATTTGAAAAAGTAGAATAAAATATTGACATTTTTGAACTTTGGTATTGAAGAGGACTCCTGGGAATTCCACAGATTATTAAGAAAACAAACTTAATTCAGAGAAAAATCAATTCAGAGTTTCACTTCAGCTACAGATGACCAGGCTCAATTTATACTTTAACATATTATGCAAACACCTAGCTCTCTTGAGAAGTCTATAATACTGGGAAAGATGGAAGGAAAGAGAAGATGAGGATAACCAGCAGCAAGGTGGGCACATCCAGTTGCAGTGGAGAGGATGTATTGCAGGAAAGCCTGAAGGATCAGGTTGGGAAAGCCCTTCTGAAGGAGATCTGTGTGGTCATCAACCAACCGGAATAATCAAAATTACAGTAGTCAACATAGATAAGAAATACATTTGAATCATCTGCCAGGAGTAAGAGTTCTTATTGTTTCATTCATAAATGTTGTCTTTCAATACTACCTTGATGTTTAAATGTGTGATCTTTCTTATTTTGGTTGTTTTTCTTTTTCCATAGGACCAGTACGCTAATGCTTTTCTGCATGATGACAATATGAATTTTCGTGTAAACCTCCACAGAATGGTAAGCTGTCTTGATCAGGAACTCTGTTAGGTCAAAGTCATCCTTGGATTTTTTTTTCTCTTTCAATTCTTGGTTGTATTACTGATTTGGATTTGATTTTTTCAGCTGCTTTGTATTTTAACCTTTGTTAGTTTTTTTAAAAAAATAATTCTGTTTGCCACACAGAGTCACTTGTTGATGTTTAGCCACATAAATTGGATAAATAAAACAGATGCTTCGGTATTAAGCATTTGCTTGGTGTTGCTGGTAAATATCTGAAAGTTTCTGGTGAGTGTTAGGTATACTAGGTGTGTTCTGGCCTTATCTTCTCACCTGTATTTATTGCAGAATGCAAGGCTGGCTCATAGTCATGGTCAAGCAACCTCATCAAGATTTCTAGATTGGGTGAGCTTGTAGAGAGTGGAGAGCAATTTGCATTGATGCAGCGAGAGACAACTAGATCTAGGGAGATATTAAGGATACACACACACATACACATAACCCCATTAATTTCTTTCCCTGTTTCATCTTATACTATGTGACTGCAGGAGGAAAAAATTAAAAATAGAAGGGACAAAGAGTGGAAATTCCTAAAGCACTCATTTTTAGAGCAATTGTAGGATTTAATTTTGTTTCAGCAGTAGACAAAGAAAGTGAGTTTAACCACAAATAACCCTGTACTTAGTTTTGAACTAAATCTAATGTATTCTAACTCAAGCAGTGACTGGGTTACATTAAAGTCTCCCTGAGTCAAGTAATCAAAGTGTATTGGGCAAAGGCAGCCTGTGTATATCTTGTGTGAATAGTTGCTTCTTCTATTTTTCCTGCTGATAGATAAAGATATAATGATTACATGAAAATCTGTCCAACCATCTCAGTATTTTCTCTCTACTCTGGTTGGAGTTGCAGTTGCCTAAGCTGTCCTTTTGCTTTAAAGCTTAATGAACAAAATAACTGCTGTGGAATTGAAAAGAATATCAGTATCTGCAGGGAGAGAGAAAGTGAAGTAATATGCAGCATGATATCATCACAGAAATTCCCAAAATTACATACTTGCATCTGACATCAGGACGCTAGAAGATAGACTGGATTTGCATGATGTTGTCATCATGTGAACATCATGATTTTTCCCCTGTTGTGACCAGTTATGGATACCTATACGAGAGGATGAAACCGTCCTTTTCTGAGCAGTTTGGTTTATATGGAAAATAATAGTTTTGGTAATCACTGCTTAATACCTTCTGACTAATTTATCTTCATGTGTTTGAAGCCTATGAGACACAGGAAGAAAGCCGCTGATAAGAATCTTCCCTGTCGACCTCTAGTTTGTGCAGTGCTGGGTAAGTCTAACTGCCAGATTTTGTCAACAGCTTCTTCAACAGATGGGGGGAATAAAGGGTTGGTGCAGGAGGGAAAATATTTATAAGCCAATTCTGAAATGTGTTTCATTTACCAATATAATGCAGTTCTGGGTTTCCCACCTATTACTTCCTTCTTTTGACAGGAAGTAAAAGCTTTTCTAGACAAATCCATTTCAAACTAATTGAAAGGTGAGGAAATATATTTATTTTAAAAGACTTCTAGATCCTAATGGAATAACTGGTTAAATTCTTTTATATGGGGCTAGTCAGTGATGGGATTCAAATTTTTTTACTACCAGTTCTGGGTGGACTTGGTGGGCGTGGCAAGGGAAGGATAGTGTAAAATCTGCAGTTAGAGATGGTATTTGCTGGTTCTCTGAACTACTCAAATGTCCACTACCGGTTCTCCAGAACTGGTCAGAACCTGCTGAATTCCACCTCTGGGGCTAGTGCTGTATATAAATGCAATATAGCATAGAAGCTTTTATGGAGAACTGAATGCAAGGATTGTTTAGGACCTCCTCTATTTTGCATTTTTAAAAAATACTGATAGAGGAAAGCTGCCAAAGCTGTTTGGGTTATTTTGTCAACTTTGAATAAATATATTGTGTTTGTATATTGGAGTAAAATGTTTCTGAGTATAGGTGATGTTGTGGAAGATTTCCTCTCTCCAAATTACATTTCCTGTCCCTTAGTTCCTTACTGCAAAAGCTGTAAGATTTCTCCTTTCCCAACAATATACACTGCTCAAAAAAATAAAGGGAACACAAAAATAAGACATCCTAGATCTGAATGAATGAAATATTCTTAATAAATACTTTGTTCATTACATAGTTGAATGTGCTGACAACAAATCACACAAAAGTTATCAAGGGAAATCAAATTTAGCAACCCATGGAGGTCTGGATTTGGAGTTACACTCAAAATTAAAGTGGAAAAAAACACTACAGGCTGATCCAACTTTGATGTAATGTCCTTAAAACAAATCAAAATGAGGCTCAGTAGTGTGTGTGGCCTCCACGTGCCTGTATGACCTCCCTACAACGCCTGGGCATGCTCCTGATGAGGTGGCGGATGGTCTCCTGAGGGATCTCCTCCCACACCTGGACTAAAGCATCCCCCAACTCCTGGACAGTCTGTGGTGCAATGGTGGCATTGGTGGATGGAGCGAGACATGATGTCCCAGATGTGCTCAATTGGATTCAGGTTTGGGAAATGGGCGGGCCAGTCCATAGCATCAATGTCTTCATCTTGCAGGAACTGCTGACACACTCCAGCCACATGAAGTCTAGCATTGTCGTGCATTAGGAGGAACCCAGGGCCAACCACACCAGCATATGGTCTCACAAGGGGTCTGAGGATCTCATCTCGGTACCTAATGGCAGTCAGGCTACCTCTGGCGAGCACGTGGAGGGCTGTGCGGCCCTCTAAAGAAATGCCACCCCACACCATTACTGACCCACTGCCAAACTGGTCATGCTGGAGGATGTTGCAGGCAGCAGAACGTTCTCCACGGCGTCTCCAGACCCTGTCATGTCTGTCACATGTGCTCAATATGAACCTGCTTTCATCTGTGAAGAGCACAGTGGCGAATTTGCCAATCTTGGTGTTCTCTGGCAAATGCCAAACGTCCTGCATGGTGTTGGGCTGTCAGGACAACCCCCACCTGTGGACATCGGGCCCTCATACCACCCTCATGGAGTCTGTTTCTGACCATTTGAGCAGCCATGCACATTTGTGGCCCCCTGGAGGTCATTTTGCAGGGCTCTGGCAGGGCTCCTCCTGTCCCTCCTTGCACAAAGGCGGAGGTAGCGGTCCTGATGCCTCCTCCATGTCTCCTGATATACTGGCCTGTCTCCTGGTAGCGCCTCCATGCTCTGGATACTACACTGACAGACATAGCAAACCTTCTTGCCACAGCTCGCATTGATGTACCATCCTGGATGAGCTGTACTACCTGAGCCACTTGTGTGGGTTGTAGACTCATGCTACCAGTAGAGTGAAAGCACCACCAGCATTCAAAAGTGACCAAACCATCACCCAGAAAGCATAGGAACTGAAAAGTGGTATGTGGTCACCACCTGCAGAACCACTCCTTTATTGGGGATGTCTTGCTAACTGCGTATGCTTTCCACCTGTTATCTATTCCATTTGCACAACAGCATGTGAAATTGATTGTCAATCAGTGCTGCTACCTAAGTGGACAGTTTGATTTCACAGAAGTGTGGTTGACTTGGAGTTGCATTGTGTTGTTTAAGTGTTCCCTTTATTTTTTTGAGCAGTGTAGCTTGGAATCATTGTACATAATAATGTTATGTCTAGGCCTTTGTTAAAAGTGGATAACACTAACCAAGAATGATATAACTTAGAATTTTCAGTTAGATTGGCAACTAATTATAAATATCGCTAAATGTTTGTATCATTTTTTTTGCAGATCTGATGGTGGAATTCATAATAACACACATGATGAAAGAATTTCCCATGGATCTCTATATGTAAGTAACAACTACATGAAATTCTAGCTAATTTTAGGATGATGTTTCTGGTCAATCCATCAAAAAATTAAGAAAAATGATTTGAATCTCTATTTTTATTCCCTAAATTATTTAACATAATATGGTAGTTATCTCCAAAGGAAACATCATAGTGGATTACATACACTTGCAACTAAAAAGTTAGGCCCCTGTGGTCAAATTTTATGTTTCAGTGCATCCTTAAGTGAACAGAAGCTGATATATCCTCTCCTTGGTACAAAATTAAACATGACACCTTTCTGAAAATGGAATGCATACTTACTATTTATGTGTAGATTATTCAAAATAAGGAAAAGTGGATTTGGCAGGTGCAGAAGTTATGACAGCCTTTCATTCAGTATTTTTTAATATCACCCTTGGCAGAAATAATAGCTTCCAAACATTTCCTGTGCTGCAGCTAGTTAAAACTCTTCTTATTTTTGCTTTTGGAACTTTTTTCCATTCTATCCTTCAAAATCCTCTGGTTCAAAAATATTCTTAGAATCTTTGCATATGTTGCATCTTGGAGATTCCCTACAGATATTCAATAATTTTCATGTAACGTAATTTTAAGCCATAATGAGTGAAACTTATATCACACTAAGCCTAAATAAACAAGCCATGCTACAGTTTATCATTATGTGTGAACCAAGGTGAGCTTCTCCTAATTCTGAGTATATGATATTGTGATGTGTTAAGAGTTTGTAGCTTTTAAATTTCTATAAATGGGCATTTTATTAATCTAAATGATCTGGTTAGTATAATGTGCTAAGCCGCAGTTTGTTAATTATGATCTATTGAACAAGCATTTTTTGATTAAGTTCAGGGAACATATTAAGCCATAAATCATGATTTGCAAATATTAATGGTTGGGTTCATGCAATACATGCAGCCAAAATAATAAAAATCATATTTTGCATTTAGTATGACCTCAATATTATATCCAGGCTAGTTGGAAACACTGTTCTTGGTTTGATTGATTTGATTTCCAATTTTTTAAAAAAAGCTTTTGTTAAACATGTTTCATTTTCCTTTTTCTTGGAACCTAAATTATTTGTGTGTAATAGTAGCCAAGTACACATTTCAACCACTTTCAGATTTCCAACTAAATACCAACTAAATTTAATAACTCCACATGTATCAGTGGTATATTGGTATCCTGAATGTTCCATACTGATAGTTTGAGGTACTATTTTACAAGTAGTTCAGATATTAATGTGTTTCAACATTTTCAGCCTTGATTTCATTAGCTACAGTTCTATATGATACATTGTTTATAGAGCTACTTATTGAAAGTATACATTACTTCCAATTCTTCACTGCTAATTACGTTGGGGGTTCCTTTCTTTTTGCCCCAGATGCTGTATTCAAATAGTACATAAACTGCTTTGCTACCAGAAGAAGTGCAGAGTGAGACTTCATTACACTTGGAGGGAACTCTGGTCAGGTACGTTTTTAGTTTTATCCTCATAAGGCCTGACGTCTTCCTTCATAGGGTCAGTGCTCATAACTCTTTAAAATAAGCATTAAATAACTTAATTGCAATGCTAATGTATACTACATTCCAGTACTTGACTGTAGGTGATTTCACCTGAAAATGCAATTTGGAGAATCAAGGAAAATAAATTAATATTTTTAAATTCTAGCTTTGTTTTTTGTTGGTGCTGAGACTGTTTTCCTTGTAGAGAAACCTTTTTATGGGATCCACTGTGATAAGTTTCATATTTTAGAATCAAGATGCTGCAGTTGTTCACCTCACCACAGAGCTGCCATTTTGCTGGTAGTTCTATTAGGTTCTTTTTCTGTGTGTGTGTTTTCAGCATACTAAATCTGTGTTTTGACATGATAGGTAGAGAGCCGTGTTAACCTATGGTGGCAAAAAATCAGAAGGAGCTTGGTAGCACATTTTCTAACCCATCAATTTTATGAAAACGCATAAGATTTTATGAATTGCAGGTATTGGATAAAGTAATTTGTAGTTCATGAAAGTTTATGCTGTTTCTTAAAGTTGATTAGTTGGAAAAGGTGCAATCAGCCTTTTTCTGATTTTGTATTCTGACATTTTAATATGACATATTTCCTGTTTTCTTATTGTTGGCAGCATATTCAGATATGGAAAACTACAAAGGGATGCAAGAAGGCTTTTGCGTAGCAATTCTGTCAAACACTATATGCTCCGAATTGATGTTTTGCCAGTAAGACAGGGGATATTAAAACTTAATTCTCAGAGATTAGCATGTATTTTGGAAATGAATTAGATTGCACCAGTATATTTATCTAGTCCCTTATTTTGTGTCATTGTTCCTTGCTATGGTATAAATTTTTGAGTACAACTAACTGTTCTGTCTTTACAAAAGTCTTCCAGGACTTAAGATTTTTTTTAAAGCCTAAACATTCTGCCTATGTTTAAGGAACTGTATGTTATACTTGTAATTTAAGTTTTCAGTGAATTTCTTCCTGGTAGTGCTGTTGGAAAGCGTTGTTCTTAAAAATACTGTGGATAATGGCTATCAGTCTCCCTTATGGGACCTCTGTACAAATAAATGAAACTGCTGCTATTTTCTGATTCTACATAAGTTAATATTTTCTTTTGTGAATATTTCCTTTAGCAGGTTTCTAAATGTATTCTGTGCGTATTATTGGCAAGCTAGTTGATAGAACTGATGTTTGAACTGAATTTTCTGGGAACTCTATAATAGTTGCCTCCTAATCCCTCCTGCCCTCTGTTAGTTGTCTTAGGATAATGATATAACTGATAAGATAATGTTGCATCACTTAGTTCACATTTCTAAATATTAAAAATAAAAAGTATATGATGTGTAAGATATAAGGTAAATATAAAATGTGGAGGTTTTATATTTAATGCTACCTAAAGTAGTTTTTGCAGAATCTAATTCTAAGTTAAAGGTAAGGGAATGTTTACACAACATTTACGCAACTTTATTTTACACAACTAATGTGTAGGGCATATAGAATAATGAAATAATAGGATTTAGTAGTCATAGGACAAAAATTATATCTAGAGAACTGGATGTGGATTTTCCTTTTGTTTCTCATTGTTGAAATTCATAGTAGTTTTCTGTAGAATACTGGATTTAAGTACTGATTATTCCATTTCTCTCTAAAATGCTGATAGCATGTCATATCATTGATCAGAAAGTATGGATTGTGCTGGCTTTCTTCATAATTACTTAATTTCCAAGGTTCAAAACACTTCATAGCATTTGTGTTGGAGTGATGACTCAATAAAATTCTGGCATCTTAGTTACGCTCATTGAACAGTGACCTAACACTGAGTCATTGAGAACCTAGATTAGAGATGAATGAATTTTGTTGTTTGGATGGTTGCATTAAGCTTTGCATACAGATAGTATTGTACTATCTGGATCCTAAAAACATCTAATGAGACCCTCTATCAAGTTCCCTCATCAAGTGAGTTGAGGTGAATCTCTACAAGTGGGTGGGGGCAGAGCTCTTTCTGCTGTATATGCCATTTATGGAATTCCCTCCTAGAGAGGCTTGACTGGCATCCATCCTAGCATCATTTTAATTACAGGTGGAAAACAATTTTATTTTTCCAGACTTTTAGCTGGCTTTTAATTGTGTTTTAATTGCATTTAAAGGTTTATGTACTGTTTTTTTATTTTGCATTTTATTGTATATGCTATTATTCAAATTGTGTGTGTGTGTATGGCATTCAGCTTTGTTCAGGTATTTTCCCACGTCATTATAGTTGTGCTTTTAAAGTTGTAGCAATGTTTCGGCAGAATCTCATCTGCCATCATCAGGCTTCTGTATTGCATCATCAGGCTTCTGTATGATATATATATATATATATATATATATATAATAGTTAACATTGAAAACGGTTTAACCTGCATAATTTCTCAGATCTGCTTCAAAGTTTTTATTAATCTTACTTGTGCTGATACATAAGTAAGATAGTTATTGAGAAGAGGGTCTTTTTGGTAGAATCTCATATGTCCTCCGATTATTAAGGCATGCTTGTTAACGTATGTAGATTTTTTCTATTTATTCAGGTTTTTAAAAAATGTATTTCTGCTGATATACCAGATTTATTTCTATTTAAAGTATGTAAATATCAATTATTTTAACTTTAATGTTATACGTTTTAATGGATCATGTTGAATAACTGCTGGTAATTCATCCATCATACTTTGCCAAGATAGCCATAACTTTTTAGATTAATATATAAATAATAATAAATGCACATTTATCAAGATATTGAACAAAACAAAAATACAATAATTACAAATCAATGCAATACAATGAAATTAGCTCAGACTCCTTTTAATAAGAGTAAAACAACTAACAAACAATATATTTAAAATAATACCCCAGAACAGGACTGAGCACATATTCATCCATAATAATTTAAAGCTAATCTTAACCTGCAACCCACAGCAAACAGAATTCATCCCAAACCACTAATCTAATAAAGAAAGATGTTTAAATCCCTCTTACAGGTTTGTTCAGGAACTATAGGGTATATCCATGAAGGACTGGAACCTGGAGACCATCACCCTAGAGCAGCGGTCACCAACTGGTGGTCCGTGGACCACTGGTGGTCCAGGAGAAAAATTATTTGCATTTTTTATATTGCACTAAATCAGGGGTCTTCAAACTACGGGCCCTGGGCCATGCAGTGAACATTTGTGTTGCTGCAGAGAGTCTCCCCCTTCGGGGTCTTTTTGTGCGTGTCAGAGGGAGGCAGAAATTCCGACTTGGGGCCTACTTCAGGCTCCTGGTCCGGGGCTTTGGGCGAAGGCTGGAGGGAAGTGCCGCTGGTGGCAAAGAGCTTGAGGGCCTTGTTCCAGTGGGACTGCATCATGGCCTGAAACTGTCTGACCATCTCAGCCCTCTGAGCCTCCAGGCCTTGCACTCTCACAGGTCTTCCTTCTGCTTGGAAAGACTATGCTCGTAGTCCTCAGTGAGGTGTCTTCTGCTGAGCCCCCTTCTTGGTCAGATACAATTTGAATTGAGCCAGCTGCTTTGCAACTCTTTCTCGTGGTGGCTGCTTAGCTCCAACAACGGCTTCCTATTGGGGCCCTAAGGAGACCAGGCAGGAATGTGAGGAGTGGCTGGGAGGTGAGGGGTGTGTAGAGGCCAGAGTGCTGCCCCTTGTCATGAGTGACATTGAGTTGGCCACACCCACCCAGTGACATGATCACTTAGCCATACCCACCCAGCTAGTCATTAGGCAGACCATATTAGTGGTCTGCGGGATTTAAAATTATGAATTTAGTGATCCCTGAGGTCCAAAAAGTTGGTGACCCCTGCCCTAGAGGGAAGAACAGGAAGAAGGCCATGTTTAGACCAACTTAAAGAGAAGATTGTAGGGAGAAATAAAGGTAGACAGATATTTGTAGGAGATTGTGACTGGCTGAGGCCTTGAAACACAAGGCCCAGTAATTTGGAATGGCTCAAATCAGGCTCTATACAGGCCTTGCTTTGTACCAAGATATGAGAATAGAAAATAGGGCTAAGATCAGGAGACAAGAGGAATCAGGAATATCTGCCAGAGCTGACACTTAGTTAGATATAAAACAATTGAAGTGCTTTACAATCTCCTCCATTAGAAAAACCCCAGATCCTTGAAATGTTTATCAGGTAGAAGTTTATTCACATAATTGTGGGACTGGTCCATTGTTTTGTTAATTACTTTAGATATTTTATTTTAATAGGGAAGCAACATATAACAAATTGGAATAAATAAGCAATGTGTCATCACTGAAACTGTTTTGGCTAGCCTGAGTATTGACTCTGATATTTTGTGCTGGCTTCTGTATCTGCAGAATTTCCAATCTGTTCTAATATTTCTCTGTCAGGAACACATACTTCTATGATTTCATGATGGGTGCTTGGCGAGACTGAGATTGATAGAAACAAGAAAAAGCAAAAAGGGGTATAGACAGCATACAGCTACTGTGGTTCTCAGGTTATGACCAGGAGTTCTGAATTCTGGTTGTAAGTTGTTGCCTTTGTAAATCAAGGCACAACGTGACTGGACTCGATTATATGACCATTTTCATGACAGTCATAAAGTGAGTCACTGCGGTCATTAAGCAAATCCAGTATATCAACAGCTAGTTTTTGGCATTTTTTTTAATCAAAACAACTTTAAAAATATTGTCATCGCAGTTCCATGACTGCAGCATTACTGCAGCTGGTCTTGCGAGCCATTTGCCAATCACCCAAATGTGATCACATGACCATGTAATTTTGTAATAATTTCAAGGACAGGTTGTAAGTTATTGTTGAAGTCCATCATAATTGTGCGTAGTTATGCAACTAGGTCAGAGGTGATATTCAGCAGGTTCTGACCAGTTCTGGAGAACCGGTAGCAGAAATTTTGAGGAGTTCGGAGAACTGGCAAATACCACCTCTGACTGGAGATTTTACAGTCTCCTTCCCCTGCCACTCCCACCAAGCCATGCCCACAGAACCAGTAGTAAAAAAATTTGAATCCCACCAATGAACCAGTTATAGGTTGAAGACTATCTGTAATTTGAAGCATTCTAGAACATGATATCTAGCACGTTTCATGTAATAAAAGCTACAATTAAGTTTGGGCTTCAGTTATTTTTATTGCCTTCATGGAAGCCCCCAGTGTACCAGATTATCAGTGGAGTTACTGGCTCAGTTGCATTTTACATGCAGCAGTGAAGTTTCACATTTATGCACATCTTTTTCTTACACTTATCTGGCAATCCATAACAAAGGTACCTTTTTCCTGCCTCCAAAGCTATATAGCCAAGTGTGTCTCAGCTTTAGTTTATAAGATACGTTTGGATGTGTTGTTTAAAAACAGTTCTCAACTCACCTTTGGCAAAATGTCTTTGCTTTCTTGATCAATTGACAATCAGCCTGCCAGTATAAACTGCATCCTGTCCTAATTTCCTGCCATCTCTCTGGATCTGTGGTAAATTATTCCTTGAGAAGATTTGATGCTCTTAATGATAAGAAAGAAGCTGATAGACTGATTTTCTCCCTCCAGGATGTGGCTGATGCTTGGCCCAATTGTAAATAATCCCCTCTCAGCCAGTGTTTTTGAACACTTACTTACGTAGCAATTGGGGGTTCAGTGTAGCTAGTTCTCATATCCTGGTTAACCAACAACTCCCTATTGTTCCCTTAGGATTAATCTTAGTGACACATTTCAGGTCTAACCTTTCTTCCATTATATTTTATGGGCCTTTCACTGACTTCTATTTTTTCATAGAATCATAGGATTACAGACAGCCATTTAGATCTTCAAATTCTTGTATTCAGTGCAGGAATCTTCCCTTGGGGATTTGTGATCTGCTCTTGCTGTTTTTCTTAATATTCAGCCAGAACCTGTCTTTTTATAACTTCTTTATTAGTCAGTGTTTTGTGCCTTTTTGAATAAGATGGCGAATAGCCTTATGCTTGGGTATTTTTTCTGAATTTTTTTTTAAACTGCAGAATCAATTACTGTGGTGTTCTTTCCCTAAGCCTCTTCTCAGCTGAAGTGTTCATTAATAAATCATGGGCAGAATACATTTAGGAAGATTTCATTTTTTTTCTAATAGGTGAGTGTGGCCTAAGGCAACAGCTGACATGATATAAGTTTTGAGGCATAGATTAGGTAAAAACTTTCCAGAGCCTAGCTTCCTGCTTTTGCCACCTTGTATTTTCATACTTCAAGATGTAGGGCATCTATATGAGTAAGAACTCTGGAGTGTGACTTTCAAGAAGCAAGCAGAAAATCTTTCCTCAGGATTTTATGAGGAAGTTGCATTAAGAGACACAGCATCCAATACCCTAATATCCTAATGTTGGCTTGCATAATTCCCAGGGTTCACTGCAGTTAAATTTTTAGCATATTTCTACACATGACAACTTTCAGCAGAGCTTTCTATCTTATCTGCATTTGACTATACCAAAATTTTAATCTGATGGTTAGAAGAAAGAAGTGGGAAATATCCTCTTCATTCTGCTGTATATAACCTGTCTTGAATACAGAAGATGTATAATATTTATGTTTTCTTTTGTGTTGGATATTTATCTGTGTAATGTAACAAAATAGTAACTTAATTCCACAAAGAAGTGTGATGTTGATTTATTTCAGTTTAGGATAGTGTTGCAAAATTAGAAACAATAGCAATTGACAAAAATATGTTTTCCTAGGTCATTTTATTGAAAGAGACAAGATTTCAGTGTTGCTTTCCTTAATGGTTGTGCTGAGAGATAGTACATATTTGTAAATGAAAAAGTTCCTTTGTGCTAAACAGGGGAAGTGTCCATCTATAAATTAGTCCAAGGTTTGCAGCAATCTCAATTTTTTTAAAAATAAAAATCTATAGATAATAACTGAAAAACTAGCTGTTTTATATTTTATCCTCTGGAGTTATCACAGCAAAAGGAAATTGGGTAAGAGATGTAATAGACTCAATTAAACTAAATGCCACTGCTTCCTGTATGGGCCCATTACCATTTCTAAATTTGTTTTGCTTTACCATGAGATGTGGTACTGGCTTCTTGCTTAGCTGGCTTCAAAAAAGGTTAGGTGAATTCATGGAAGTCATGAGAATCAATGGTTTTTTAGCCTTGTTTGCAGTATGGTTACCTGTGAAGGCCATTGCTGGGAGATTAGGAGGAAAAGTACTAGAACAATTTACCTTTCACATCGAGTCCCCTGAGCCGTCCCCAAAAGATGATATAATTTATGGTAAATCTTCTGAGAGATTAAGGAGGCCCAGTATGGATGTACAGCCTCATCTCAGAAGTTATTGTCAAGGTCCACCAGTGCCATCTCAGTATTATAAGCAAGTCTGAATCCTGACAGAAAGGAGTCCATATAATTTATTTCTTCTGGGACTTTCTAAAATTGTGGACCAGCCAGCTTTTCAACAACTTTTCCCATAACTGTAAGATTGGAAGCTAGATGAAAAGTGTCCAGTTCCATTGGGTAAGCAATGGCCTCAAAAGAGTGGATGATTGCTTCCTGTAGACATCACACCTCCCACAAGGAGGGATTAAATATTTCATGGCTCCAATTACATGTCACTCCTGGGAAGCCTTAACCATCCCAAAGAGACATGTATCTGTTCCAAAGGTAGATGAACTCACAGCATGAAGGACTCAGTCCATTTCATCATGACTAATAGAGTCACAGATATCTGTGAAAACTGCACCACAGGTGCCTCCATATGACGTGAACAGTTGGGCTACCACTCAAAATGAATCTGAGTCACTTTATATTTTCGTATTTAGTATTTATTTGATTTGTCAATTGCTTACAAGATACAGGTATAAGAAATGACAGATGCCAGAATAGTCCACACAGCAGCCCTGTAAATCTTCCCCTGAGCCCTATCTACCTAGAGCGACCAGATCACCTTAAACAACTTTAAACATATTTTTGACAGAAAAGTATTTTTGTTGCCCTTATTGTATAATCCTTATTATGAAAGAATGTTGCATCAAAGGGATCCAAGGTCCTTGCTTTCTTCTGCAACAAAAATTGCTGCTTCCTTTTGCAATTATACCTTTCAAAGGAGGGAGGGTACAAAGAATAGTTTTCTCATGCTCAAAGTCTCTTCCATGAATCCAGCCTTGAAGCGAATAGGAGATAGAGACACTGGGAACAAATAGAAATGTATTTCCAAAGCCATTGGGACAATTGGTCCAGTTTACATTAAACTGTATCTGAAAGCTATTCCTAATTTCTAATGTCATCACATTTTCTCTCTCTTCTTCACTAAATCCGCAAGAATGGTGTCTTCAGATCTTAACTATATTGGGATTATTTTTTAATGAAAATTTGAAGGTATATCCTTTTCCTTTGTGTTCTCTGAACAGATCAGTTTAGCCCAGGTCCCTGATGGACCAAGTAGGATTTCAGGGAGAGCTTGGGATTTTCCCTGAAGCTCTATTTCATAGCTCAACTAAGGCCATAATCACCACTTGGAATGAATGCCAACAGTGGCTTTGGATTGGATCATGCATGGATCCTCAGAGGGGGTCAGTTGTTTATCAGATTTGCTTCAGGAGATGAAATGCCTAAACTGTTGCTGGAGGAAAATGAATGAGTGAACCAAACTGAGCACAAATAAGAATGTTCCTTAGACATTACTTTGTGATCCAGAAGTTTCATGTGAAGGCATTTCTCCAATACTGGATTAGAACAAATTGTTAACAGCCTGTGATTTATATCTATTGGATAATTGCTGAAGGCAAATTGTTAAAAATATGAACGGAAGGGAGAAAAGTTTCTGTTGACTGTAGAATATGAAGCATTCCAACTCTTTGGCTGAATGATTTGACAATGTTTTTTTTTTTTTTTAAGTTGAACTATTGAATAAAACATACTTAATGCCTACTACTGGGAGAAGTTCCCAATAAACTGCTCACAGAGACTCAGGGCAGCTGTCTTAGTCCCAAGTAGTGATTGCCTTGGATGGCAACGTTTGCCATGGAAGCTTAGTTACCTTGGAAACGTGTTTTAACTGCATCTTTGCTATATGGAGGGCCTATTTGGAATTTCTGTTTTGCTTTGAAATCTGATGTGTTTAAGCACAATATGACCAAATATCTATTTTGACCTGAATCAGTATGGTATTAAGGTCTTATTCACAATCCTAAGCATTTAAATTGAACTGGATATATTGATGAGAAAAGCATAGTGGCTCTACGTGGCACAGTATTATCCTGTATCCATTTGTGCAGATTAATGTTTCTATGAACACACTATGCTCAGAGAGTGATACTCTGTTCTGTACATGTGAGGATGAAATGTGGTATTTGTTTGCTTGTGATTTTCTAATCACAATCTTGCCTGTTATTACATTTGTACCTCTCTCCTTGGTTATGTTTACTCAAATGATGTTTGGAATTACTGTTATTCAACTGTTTTGTTTGTTGCTTATATGATTATTTAATTTATTGCAACATCTACATCTAGAACACGGGATCCTTCTTATCCTCCCACTGACTTTTCAGATTACTTAAGATTCCTCGTAGTATGTTAGATATTTTTAAAAGTTCAGAGAATACCAACAACTGTCACTAACTGTGATTCTGATTAACAACAGAAAATAGGTCACAGCATATTCCAAATCTTCCAGAGAGAAAGCATTTATTCTTTAAACAAACAACAAACAACAATAAAAACAAGCTAAAGAACCCCAGAACAAACAAAAACAGTGAGCCACAAATGAACTCCTTAACGGGTCAAAAGTTAATTTATAGTCTCGTGTTTGCTAAATCAAGATTATTTTAAATTCTTTCAAGAAACATTATATGGCAGCCATGCTGTTAAAGTAACCAATCTTTTGCCCTTGGTCAAAATAATTAATAATGTAATTATATGAGTTGAGCTGACTAACTTTAGGACAGTTTTGGCTTTCTGCTCCGCATGGGCACACTAACCACAAAAGGGAATAGAATATATTTTAAAGCCAGTTGCACAAGTTTATTGATTCAAATTTCTCCTACAATTTTCCCTTTAATGTGCCTCTCAAGCCTGATACAAACTGTCCAAAGATCATTATAGCTGATACATAACTTTCTTAGAGAAGCAGATGGGAAGGCAACCATATCCTGATTGACTGAACTGGTAAAAATGTGCTGTGTTGTGTTTCGGTTATGTGAAGAGGTCATGCTTAGGTTAGTGTAAATTAATACAAGAAAGGATAAAAGTCAACTCAGAAAGACAAATGGAATATTATCTTATTACTCTTATCACTTATCACTCTTTATCCATTCAGTCCTACCATCTACAAAGTATTTCTCCTCCCATAGTGCTTGGGCAAATATCTTTTGCCATTGGAGGAATGAGCCACAAGAGCACAAGTTTGGGTGCAAGTTTAAGAAGGATTGATGGACAGTCAAACTCCCTCCCATTGGAAGAACATTGATGGAAGGCTGTTAGTAGCTAAAGAGAAAATTGTTGGAGAGAAAGTCAAGTAAGGAGATGAATTAATGAGACCTTATTCCTCCTTTCTTCTTAGCAGAATAGCAAGTTGGACTCTGATTGGCAATTTCCAATTTAGCCAAATCCAATCATTATTACAATTTTAAATTGTAAAAACAAGTTCCAACTTGGTTTTTTCCCCCCAATCTCCAAAAAGTTATGTCTGAAATACTTTTTGGTTAGGTCCCATTAGTGGGGGTTTTGATCCTCTCTCAGATTTGTTTTTTTCCTGCAGATGTTTCACTAACAAATTAGGTAATATCAGTGCTAGTAAGAAGTGGGGTTTGCTCTCTTTTTATTTATTGGTGGCTTGCCCTATTGTGTTGGTGGGATTGGACTTGGTGATTCCCTGATTGGACTGTTGTTTACTGTTAGTTTGTTTTGCAGTTCCTTGGTCTCATTTTTCATGTCCTCCTAGCCAGCATGTGCCCATCTTAGATACAGAAGTGCTGATCTGAAATAGGATTCTTCCTGGTCAGTCTGGCATGACTCCTTTCATTAGCCATATCTTCATATAAGCTGATCATTCTAGCATGACTTTTTAATCAAGGTGATCAGTAGGTAGTCGACAATCATTGTGTTCCTCCTATAGTTTATGATAATCTCATGTACCCATCAGTGAATCTCGTGTGTTAATATTGTTCCATAACAAGGGTGAACTCTGTCCTCAAGTTTCTAAATGGACTTAAACTGGACAGTTTTAACTTCGTAGCTGTAAAATGTGTGCTTTGGACCCCAATTTCCTTATTAAGAACTGAAAATGTTCAGTCTAAAGTTCACATATTCAGAAACTTCAAGTAAAATATAAATGCCTTTGTTTGGAAATTATTTTTGACTGTTATTTTTTGATTGTAATAGTGCTGTCAGATATACATTTTTGCCTCAAACTATTTGTGTTCCCAGCTTTTGCTACCTTGGTTGCTCTGTCTTACTGAAAAGAGATTTAAAAGAATGTACATAACCAAGGGCGTTAAAATACTTTGGTCTGCAGACAGTGCTTCTGAGCTCCTGAATCCAAAGTGATCTGTCCTGTCCTAAGTAACTCGACATAACATGTATTGTATCCAAATAAGTATAATACACTAAGTGAACCTAGCTGTTGCAGACCATACATGGTTCTGACTTGTGTACCATTAGCAAAAGTGGCCTCTAATATTGATTAGTTGGTTTTTGTGCTGAAAACAATTCATTTTCCTACTCTTGTTCCTACTTAAAGTGATCTCTGACAAGTTAATTTAACATAAAAAGTACAAGTAAGCTAAATCTAGAACTAAAACAGAAGTTTTCTTACCTGTGAAGTATACATTTTAATTAAAGAAGTTCAGTTTCTTATTTACATTGGTTATAAGTATTGGTTTATGTGAATAAAACTTTATTTAATTTTTTAAATTCTTCCTTTAGCTCTGATTAATCTGTTGAAGTTCCTCATGTCTAATGAAACAGTTTTGCTGGCAAAACATAACATCTTTACCTTGGCTCTGATGGTGAGTATCTTTGGAAAGAAATGGGCCTTAGCAAGGATAAAAACTCTTGATTTTTATTTTATTTTTAAGGGAACCTTTTAACATGTACATGAAGCTGCTGGCACAGAGTGAATCATTATCAGTATGTTGACGATACCCTACTATGCTGCCAGAGGCTACATGGAAAATGGGGGGAAAGTATGGATGCTTCCATGGCCTAGATGGGGAGAAATGGGTTCAGTCTCAAACCAGTGAAGTTAGAATGGCTATTGGTTCAGTAGCCAGTTGATTATGGAGTGATATCAACCTTGGTACTTGATGGGTTTCTGCTTCACCCTGAAAGACCAGACTCACAATCTGGGGATCCTCCTACATATATGGCTTCTGCTAGCCTTTGTCCAGTGCAGCTGCTGTAATGTCTCAGACAGAACAAGACAAGATTATGTTACACTCTTATCTCCTTTTACCTAAATTGTTGCAGCTCATTTTAATGGAGCTGTCCTTCATAAACTAATAAAAATATATACTGTATGAAAACTCCTCGAACACTATCTTAAAATTTCAAATGATGCAAAATGCAATGGCCGTGTGCTTATTGGGCAATCCCAATATGCTTTCATGTTATTCTACTGCTGATGGAGCTGCATTGGTTATTGATATGTTTCCAAGTTTCTCAAGGAGCTTTTGGGATCTGAGTATCCCAAAAAATTATTTATCCCAAGTAAATTGTCCCTGCATGAATAGAGAGGTTCTGCTAAAGGTCCCTCCTATTAGGAGGTTTTACAGGATGGGGCACAGAAGTGGGTATTTTTGGTGGCTAACCCTAACCCTTTAGAACAGTTTACCCCCAGTGCAAAGAATGGCTTATCTCAAATTAGATAAAACCTGGATTTCTGGAAGGCTTTAGTTCAGGGGTATCAAACTCATGTCGTCACAGCGGTGTTGTTGAGGTATTCCCCATTAGGAGAATGAGTGCACTTAGGGAAACGTAGTGAGAATGATGTTGAATAACACATGACCAGCATACAGATATACTGAATAGTAAAATGTAGGTTTTACCTCCAGTAAACGGGTTAACAAAGTCCACCAAACAGTCCAAATCATACACGGTTAAAGCAATTAGTATCAGTCCAGGGATAATCCAAAAACGAAGTCCAGTATCATAAACAGAGTTCAGTAAATGGAGTTTGCTAACAGTTGCAAGACTCACAGCAATCTGAGCAGAACCACGATCAGGCAATACTGCAATACAGGAAATGCAAGAAGAGAACAAACCAGATTTCTGGCTCCATCTTATGGCCGGAGGAGGTTAATAAATCACATACATAGATATATACAAATCCTGGGCAAAACCAGGTTAAGAATATTACTTTACATTTTATAGTTCAGTTTAGGAACTTTTATTCTCTATTATAATACTTACATGAGTCCCATGTATAATGTTTAAAGACAGTGATTAATAATTTATTAAATTTATATGCCCCTGACTCCCAGCAAGTCTGGGCAGTTTACAATTGTTAAAACATTTAAAAACAAAGAACAATAGAAGTGCAACCAAAGGGGAACAGAAAGGAAGAAAAAGACATTAGTCATGGCTGCCAAAGGCCTGGAGACAGAATTGGATCCAAGATAAGAATACTCCCTCCAAATGCTTTTTGGAATGTATATAGAAAAAGAAATGTTTTAATATGTACTGAATTGAGTGCTATATTAGGGAGAGCTGTGTTTTTTATCTGTCACCATTGGAACCCACAAAAAAAAAAAAAACTTCCAGTGCTTCTTCATGTTCTAATAGGAATGATCTTCATGGCTCTAGGCAGGCTGGAAATTAAACTGTGGAATTCTAGGCAGGCTGGAAATTAAACTGTGGAATTCTGTTTGGGACATTTAAATGAGGAAAGAGCTTATTGCAGTAATTAGTCTGAAAATCCAAATGTTTCATAGCTGGACAGCCAAGGAGGTACATTTTGAATAGTAGTCAATTGGAGAATGCCATTTATTTTTTTCCCCTTGAAGTATTTCTATTTATTGCTGACAGTAGAGGTATCTTTTTATTTTTTTAATTTCACAGAGATGCTTAAGCTCCAAACTTTCCTCTTCTAAAGTGCTTACTAGGATTAAAATGGTGGAAAATAGTCATTCATGTACAGCAATTCTGCAGTGTGGAAATTTCAGAAGCTTAGAAGCCACATGTAGTCTGGGAGATCCAGAGAAAATTAGAGAGTTGAATAAACTGATTTTATTTCTTTTTGTATGTGTCAATTGCTTCCCACACAACTGACAATACGGTACAACTGTTCTTAGATAATTTTTTTTGATATTTTGAAATTTCTTTAATTTTGGCTTTTGATTTATGCTTTTATATAATTGTATGTTCCTTAAGAAACTCTTGATTATATAGAAACAGCTTGCCTGTTTTTTTTATGACTTCATTTTACTTTTAAGCTATACATTCAACCATGCAAATTTGCCTTTTTGGTGAATGATATGTTGTTGTCATGGGTGACTGTAGTTTTCCCTTGCTTAATAAGAGTCAGGCCTGATGAATTTGTCAGGAAAAGAAAGTACATGTTTTAGATATGAAAGCTAAGTGATCGCTTCGATACTTTTAATGTTAGGATATGTGGTTTACATGCGTTAGTATTTTTATTTATTTAATAACCTTTTAATTTGCCCAGAAAATTCCTATTTCTATTTGATTAAATAATAAAATGAATATACTTTTATTCAGTAATACCCATAATCTTTTTTTAAGGTGATAAACCTGTTTAATATGTTCATCACTTATGGAGATACCTTTCTTCCAACTCCTAGCAGTTACGATGAGCTATATTATGAAATAATCAGAATGCACCAGAGTTTTGATAACCTATATTCCATGGGTAAGTAGTGTTAGATGACTTGACTTTATGTTAATGTAACATTTGTATAAATGTGGCTAAGGGCAAATAATAATGTATGATTGCTCTTTAATACACGTTTGTCATATAATTTTAATTAACCTTTAATACATGACTGTGAAATAACCATTTAAAAGATATTCCAGGCTAAAGAGATATTTAAACTTATACTTTCTTAAGCTTATATAAATCATAAATAATACAGTAATATATAAATAATATAGTCAAGGGATCAGAGGATTACCTGAAGCACTGATATGGCTGCTGCATGTGAAAGTATACTTGCTGCTGTTTCTTGGCATATAATACTTAAATAGTAGCAAGAACGCACCAAGTTCACTTAGGATGATCCCATTTGACATGTGTAGAATGCTCCCAATTGGGAAACTACGCCTTAATCTCAGATCAGAGAGTAAGCCAAGCTCCCAGAACCATTTAGCTGCAGGGAAGCCTTATTGTAAACATGACATGAAAACAGGAAGTTGTGCTTTCATCTTATTTTGATGAAAGCACAGTAAGAAATTGTCTCCAAAGAACATAGAGCGAGTCATGGAACCAGGTCAGTGCTTCAAAGAAATGCAGTCGGGAAACAGCTTGTGTAAATAGGAAGGGAAGAAAAATAATGCTGTCTGGAAATATTTTTGGATAAGGAAGTGGAGATGGTAGAGCAGTGCATTTGCTACTGCTATGGGAGGAGGGTGGGGCAGTTTTTCTGTAATTGGAGAACTGGATTCCTTCATGGAGGGCCAAAGCTATAAATGTGTGATAAATCCTTTTCTCTTTCTCCTCTTTTTGACCTGTAATTCTCTGATGTACAACCTTATCTCGCATTTGCACTCATGCATATAAAAATCATCACCACATCCGCTCATCCTTCATTTACACTGCTCAAAAAAATAAAGGGAACACTTAAACAACACAATGTAACTCCAAGTCAATCACACTTCTGTGAAATCAAACTGTCCACTTAGGTAGCAACACTGTTTGACAATCAATTTCACATGCTGTTATGCAAATGAAATAGACAACAGGTGGAAAGCATAGGCAGTTAGCAAGACATCCCCAATAAAGGAGTGGTTCTGCAGGTGGTGACCACAGACGACTTCTTAGTTCCAATGCTTTCTGACTGATGGTTTGGTCACTTTTGAATGCTGGCGGTGCTTTCACTCTACTGGTAGCATGAGACGGAGTCTACAACCCACACAAATGGCTCAGGTAGTACAGCTTATCCAGGATGGCACATCAATGCGAGCTGTGGCAAAAAGGTTTGCTGTGTCTGTCAGCGTAGTGTCCAGAGCATGGAGGTGCTACCAGGAGACAGGCCAGTATATCAGGAGATGTGGAGGAGGCTGTAGGAGGGCAACAACCCAGCATCAGGACCGCTACCTCCGCCTTTGTGCAAGGAAGGACAGGAGGAGCCCTGCCAGAGCCCTGCAAAATGACCTCCAGGGGGCCACAAATGTGCATGTGGCTGCTCAAACGGTCAGAAACAGACTCCATGAGGGTGGTATGAGGGCCCGACGTCCACAGGTGGGGGTTGTGCTTACAGCCCAACACCCTGCAGGACGTTTGGCATTTACCAGAGAACACCAGGATTGGCAAATTTGCCACTGGCACCCTGTGCTCTTCACATATGAAAGCAGGTTCACACTGAGCACATGTGACAGAGGTGACAGGGTCTGGAGACGCCGTGAAGAACGTTCTGCTGCCTGCAACATCTTCCAGCGTGACCGGTGCGGTTGGCCCTGGGTTCCTCCTAATGCAAGACAATGCTAGACTGTCCAGGAGTTGGGGGATGTTTTAGTCCAGGTGTGAATGGAGATCCCTCAGGAGACCATCCGCCACCTCATCAGGAGCATGCCCAGGCATTGTAGGGAGGTCATACAGGCACGTGGAGGTCACACACACTAAGCCTCATTTTGATTTGTTTTAAGGACATTACATCAAAGTTGGATGCGCATGTAGTGTTTTTTTCCACTTTAATTTTGAGTGTAACTCCAAATCCAGACCTCCATGGGTTGCTAAATTTGATTTCAATTGATAATTTTTGTGTGATTTTGTAATCAGCACATTCAGCTATGTAATGAACAAAGTATTCAGTAAGAATAATTCATTCAGTTCTAGGATGTCTTATTTTTGTGTTCCCTTTATTTTTTTGAGCAGTGTATATAGTAAATATGAAGATCACCAGAAGTGATAATACTGCTAGTGAGGTCACACTTGGAATACTGTGTCCCATTTTCTCCTCATGATACAAAAAGGATGCTGAGGCCCTAGAAAGGCTAAATCATGTGATGAACAGTTGAAAGAGATAGATATGTCTAGCCTATCAAAGGGAAATATTAGGAGGGATATGGTAACTGTACCTGAAGGACTGTCATAAAGAAGGGATTGACATATTCTCCATAGCACCAGAATGCAGAACAAGAAGCAATGGATGGAAACCTGTTAAAGAGAAATCCAACCTAGAAGTAAGGAAAAAAATTCTGTTTAATTAATTAATGGAATAGTTTACCTCCCAGAGTTGTGAAAGTTTTTTAAAAATAGTCTGGACAACCATTTGACTGAGATGGTATAAGATCTCCTGCCTTGAGGAGGAGGTTAGAGTAGAAGGTCCAAGATCCTTTCCAGCCCTATGATTCAGTGTTTCATGCACATTACTATCTCTGTACTTCTATTGCACCTCCTTCAATTCACTGAGAATTCTAAGTCAGCTTAGAAGTATTTGTATTTGGATGTTAATGCTGCATGGTAGGGCACCGTGGAAGTTAAGGATTCTGTAGACAGCTTCCCGTTTCCAGGCTGCCAAGGAAGCTGCATGCCAGTTCAGAGAAGAAATATGGTTCCTCTAAGTCTGATTATTAAGGAGATAGTAGCTTAATAATGAATTTAATAATTTATATTTTCAGCAAACTTCTACATATAGCATAGAAAGCATGCATTGTGTTTTATGGAGCTAAACACACAGTATTTGGAAAGAGATGAGATCTATATATTAAGTGTTTTTCTATGAATGTCTGTATTCATATTGGGGATGGACAATACACAAAATACACATGTACCTGAACATCACATTTTTCTTACTGTTCCTAAAGTTTCCCAGGAGTGTGTTTCTGAAATTTGCCAGCAAAGCTATCAAACAGAACATCACAATTTTCTGCTGTCTAACAAGAACCGAAGAAAATAGTATATTAAGATTTCAGTAGCCTTAGGACACCTTTTGTATTCCATTAAAACTCTCATCATAACCTTTAACTGGGCAAAACGGTGCATCGTAGGGCAACATCATAGGGCAAGGTACCTCAGATAGACTAACTTACATGAGTCCTAAAGGAATGACATATGGAAAGCGGCGACTGCTTTAGTATTACTGGCAGCTGAGAGATGATCATTTTCAACATTCTGTGACAGTTTCTAAGCCAGTCTCTCTGCCATCCAGCATCAGTCACTTACCTCCCTGCAAGAGAAGGAGGTGGGAGGGAGGGAGGGAGGGAAGGAAGGAAGGAAGGAAGGAAGGAAGGAAGGAAGGAAGGAAGGAAGGAAGGAAGGAAGGAAGGTAGGTTGGTTGGTTGGTTGCTTTATGATTCTGCTTGCCAGATTCCCACAAGGAAAACAGGGTAGCGGGCAGGAAATTGAAACTCATTCCTACCCCCAATGACCTATCCTGGTGATTCTATTTCTCTGTTTAAGTAAAGAAATATCTCTGAAATGATGACCCAACATTAGTTACTTTTAAATACCAGGTATCTCCCCATCCAATTGCCCAGAAAGTATAAAAGATTTATCCCCATCTTCTCCAATAACAATATGCATACTGCCCCATCTCTGTGAATGCTGAGACAGTTAAAAAAAAATGGGATGGGAGGAAATGCAGTCCAAAGCCACAAAAAATTGGAAACTCTTGAGCTGCAGTCAAATAAGTGTCATAGAATCTTTCTTTCTTTTTTTTCAGTTCTGAGACTTTCTACTAATGCTGGTCAGTGGAAAGAGCCAGCCAGTAAGGTGACTCATGCATTGGTCAACATACGGTAAGAAAGAAAAAAAAACATTGCAGATTTTTTCTTTAACTCTTTCATTTTTACATTTTTTTTAAACAAAAAGACAAATTTTAGATTTCTCAGCTCAGGTTGAGATAAGTGAAAGATAACTTTGTATGCATTTAACATGTTATTTTCTGTAATTTTAAATGTGAATGTGAATGCTACATTCTTTTCCTTATTAGCAAGTATCTTGGCTAGTAGTTGAGAGTTGATTAAAAAAACTAGTAACCAATATTGCCAATTTGTTTGGAGCAAATTGGAACATAATAATCCATGTAACTCTTTCATAATGGTCATATGTTGCTGTAAAGATATCCTAAAATCAAACTCATTCCTGAAGAATACATGAAACTTTTCAGATGGTGATGCTTAGCAAATTATTTGTAGGTGGCCCCTGAGTAATCTACCTGCTTTTTAAGGAGATGTTGAGCCATATATTTAGGTATCCAAGAAGGAAGGATACCTCAGAGCGATATCTTTGTTGCTATAGTAACCCACAAGACAATTGGCTAGAACTTTTTCCTGTGACAGCATTTGCTTATGAATGAAATCAGTGTCATTTTTAAGGCCAACAATGGCTAATAGTGTCACTCTGTCACTCTCAATCCTTTCATTTTGGAGAGATAATCAAATCAAATCATCATTTTTTATGGTCTTAAACATTGAAAAGATAAAATTATGCTCAACACATCATTAAAGAGCAGATAGATCTAGCAAATCTACCTGAAAGTACTCTGCCAACCATCACTATTGTAAAGCTCCCCCTTTCCCCAGGGGATCACATGTGGCTTTCATCTGTTTACACTATCGTTTTTATATTTATTTTGTGTGTTTATACACCATGAGTTCTCAGTCAAGCTAGATGCCAAGTGTATTGGATTCCCCACGGTAACACTAGCAGCATTTGATTGCAGCTTTTGATTATACTGTTTCATTCCCCTTAACACATCTTATCTCTGTCACCATTTCTCATCCTGAGACATGGCAAGGAACAACTTGAGATAAAATACGTTTTGGATTTAGCATAGGATGACTAGATTTAAAAAGCTTTATTGTAATGGACTGTCTGGATACTACCATAAATGTTTCTGGGAGGCAGTGAATAATATGCATATAAGCTTTCCATCTTCACCATTCCCAGTTACGCCTTTGCAATCCAAAGCCATCTGGTCACACAACAATATTTTTACAATTGCCAGTGATTCTGACCCTAGGAAGATTAGGGATTTATTGAGGTGGAGTGGGTAAGACAGGTAGAATTTGTCAATAAGAGAGATAGATTGAAAGAAACCGCATCATCAGGCATTTATCTGAAGGGGAGGGGAAGTTGCCAACAATTGTTACTTTAACTTTGGAAGAAGAGCCAGTCTCCACAAAGATGAAGGGGAGAAGAATTTCTCCCTTACCTGCCTCTTTGAGGCCAGAGAAAGAGGAGGTGGATCTTTCTTCCTTCCAGGCATATAAAGGGGAAGTAGGTGGAAAATTAAGAGGAGGAGAATGTAGAACTAGAATTTCTTAGGGCAGAAATACTGATTATGTCAACAACTACTAATTGCTTAGCTTAACTTAGCTCCAAAATTTAAAAATAGAAGGCTAAGAATCACAGTCAGAGTCAATTTGGTGTAATTATTAAGGTATCAGGCTAGAAATCCGGAGACCATGAGTTTTTAATCTTGCCTTGGGCACAAAGCCAGCTGGGTGATCTTGGGCCAATCAGTTTCTCTCAGCGCTAGGAAGAAGGCAATGGCAAACCATTTCTGAGGAAACCATGCCAAGAAAACTGCAGGGAGTTGTCTGGACAATTTTTGAGGATTGGACATGATGGAATGTAAGAAAAAAATGTACTACAGTAGTCAAGCTATATAAAAGGCATAAAAAAAGAAGCACAATAATTAACTGTTGTGGGTGTAAGAACAGTGTTCATGTTGCCAGAGGGCAATCAACTGTTTAAAGTGGATGTGTCCTTGTATACAATGAAAGGTGTTGAGTGACTGTAAAGCGTTTGTTAGTGCATGCCAAGATCAAGCCAGGGGAACAGAACCTTTCCATGGAAATGTTCCTAGAATAGGGAGGGAGTCAAAGCAAAGTGAAGGAAGTTTGCCAGAGGAATGTTCAAAAAACAGTCTAGCTGCTATTTCCTCTCTACAGTAGTTTCACTGACATTTATTTACAATAATTGATTTTCTCTGTGGCAATGGGAAAGTAGACATTAAAGATATACGGCAACTTTCCCCGCCCTACAATTCAATAGTAAAGGATAGATCTCTTAATAGTATAAAATGCTAATTTGAGAGCATTTTATGCCCAATTCTTTTCATTCTACATCAGGAATTTAATTGCTATCACCACTACAGTAACAATGTGACTTGAATGAGAACTTGATTTTCATCTATGATTTTTGTGAATTAATAGATTCTGATTATGTGTTTTCCATGTTGCAAGATAGAATAAGTAGACACCATTTGTGCATTTTAGATTTGATTCTCAGTTCTTTTAAATAAGGCAGTTGCTGATGCATTTAAATTTTGCAGTTACTTTAGTTTCTAACATTTAATGCCTGGCAAAAAAACCATCACAATTGTATTCTCATTGAGCGAATATGAAATTATTTACTCCATTTACAAATTCAAAGGTAGACTATTTATATAGTTGATAGATGATAGAGTTGCATACAGAAAGTCTCTGGGGTTTCCCTGATATGTGCTTAGAGGGCATTGTTCCACAATATATTTTACTATTTGCTTTGGAGCACAACAGCTACATTCTGAAAAGGAGAGCTTTCCCCATTTATGGGGAGAATAGAGCACTTGCCATGCTTATAGCAGTGGTTCTCAATCTTTTCTTCACCACAGACCCCCCTCCTTTTAAGTACCTTTTGTGGCCATCGACCATGGCCACGAAACCCTAAGACTCAACATTTAAATCATAACATTTCTTCAGTGAGTTGTCCTGTGCCGAATCACCTGGGGTGAGCTGGTGGTGGTGCATGAGCAGCAGTAAATTGTCCTAGACCCTGGATACCATATCTCCTGACTTAAAACCGAAGATCTCAGGAAAACAGTCCGTCCTAGGACTTAGCATATAGAACTCTCAGACCAACCATTCCAAATAAGGCAAATCAACACAGAAAAAATAAGCAGAGCTAAGGCCCAACACCTGTCGAGGAAAATGATATTGACTTAATTGTTTCTAATATTAAAATGGATATAGAAATTGCAATTTGGTGATAAGGTCTGCCTTAAAAACATTGTGAGCTATGAGGTTGTATTCATTCATTACTCTGAATTTAATTTAAAGCAGCAAAATAATATAATATCACCTGCATAGCAAAGCATTGATTATTTTCAACTGGCTAAGTATTTTTTATCTATATCTTCTCCTTTTCCCAAAACAATTATGACTGTTTTGGAGATACTGTGGACTCTCACAGGAGTCTGTGATATAAAGGATTTGAGATATGTGCTCTTTTCCCCAGATAAGATGAACAGAAATAACATTTTACTTTAACGCAACTGAGATGTCATACACCTGGCTTCTGCCATTAGGGCAGAATTTATTGTGACCTACTTTATCTTTCCTGGCCTACTAACAATGGGATCAAATTTTCTATTTCAGTTTAAATGTCATTGGCCATTTGGTATTATTTCATGTTTAATAATCTGTTGAGTTCTTCTTTTAAAAGAACACTAATTATTTCTAATATTTTTCTATTAATATAGAAAGTAATTTTATCCTGTTTCTGTTAGATATGAGAAAATACTCACATATCTAATACTCACATTTTAAAAATAATGGTAAAATTAACTAAAAATCGGTTCTTGTTGCTTCTTGCTTCACAATTATCTTATTCTCATTTTTTCTCATTGACATTCTGTGTCAATGCTAATTTTCTTACATTTTTTAATTTTGTTAATACTAAAAACCAAAGTGTAAAAGTTTGCCATTAAGATATAGTTTTATTTTTTATTATTAAATTAAAAATCTAAATATATATTTTATATCCATTTAGTTTCCTCAATATATGCCATTCTTAAAAAGAGAAAACAAAACCCTTTAATGTGTAGTCTTTACTGCATACAGTAATTTCATCTAACCAGAAATCATGTATTAAATATGATGGTTCAACAAACAATATGATGAAGAGCAATGAAGTTATATTGCATTTACAGTGAATTCCCAATTTAAATAATCAGTTGTATTGTTTCTGCCTATTAGTGAGTACTATAATGGACATAGTATCCAATAGGTGACACTACTGGTTCTCCTGTGCTTAATGACAAAACTGAATACTGAACTAAATGAATATTTTAAGACATTAATGAAGCAATGCAAGCATATTCATCCTCTCCTGTTTTTGAGCTACTTTGAATTGTTTTTTCTCATTCGCTAAAAATAGAGGGCACACTTTTCAAGAGGTATTGCATATAATCCCAAACCAGGAATTTTTAAATTAGTCTTTGTTGAATAAGCTATACCAATCTGCTGTGCCATAAATGCAAAATTAATGCAACACACTAACAAAATAACTTTTTTTCTGGCACTGGGAATGAACCAGAACATTGATAAATAGATATTTTCACAAGTTTTCTAGCTTGCAGACATGAGATTTAATATAGTTTGTCAGAAAAAAATCAAAATCTTCCCTCCCCCCACTCCCATATTTCATTTTCTTGTCTAAAGGATTAGAGGTTTCTATAATTCAGTTCCTAAGAAGTTGAAATAGAAATGTATTCTTTCTGTGCTTTGATTAGAGAAAGAAGGAACAGTTAATCTCACTACCTTATTTAGCCACACAAGTTACATGTACTTATTTCTTTTAGTCAAATCCAGAATGTTAATTTGAGAGAAATAGAATAGGACTTAAGTGCTGGTTCCTGAACAAGTTTTTTCCACTTACGGAAACTATGGGAAGAAAGTGAATAACAGATATAGTTAAAAGTCCAGTCATGACAATATACTAAAATCATGTCTCTCTTGGATCAAATTCAACTCCTGGTAACTTAATAGACAAAATCAACAACAAATGCTCTGTCTTACACTTTGTTCTGATTTAAAAATCAGAACACTAAATACAAACTGGGCAGATACAACCTCCTAGATGACCCTCACTCTGTCAAGGACCTAGGAGTACTCATTTCAAAAGATCTAAGCCCCAGAGCCCACTGTAACAGCATTGCCAAAAAGGCATTAAGAGTTGTTAACCTAATTTTGAGAAGCTTCTTCTGCGGTTACACTACTGCAAACCAGGACATACAAAACCTTCACCAGACCAATTCTCAGACAGATCATCTGCCTAGAATCCACACTGTATAATGGATATTAATACAATTGAGTGAGTCCAGAGGTATTTCACAAGAAGAGTACTCCACTCCTCTGCTCGCAAAGAATACCTTATGCTACCAGGCTTGAAAATTTGGACCTGGACAACCTAGAACTACACCGCCTACAGTCTGATCTAAGCTTAGTACACAAAATTGTCTGCTACAGCGTCCTACCTGTCAGTGGCTACTTTAGCTTCAACTGCAATAATACACAGGCAAACAACAGATACAAACTCAAGGTAAAGTGCTCCAAACTCGATTGCAGAAAATACGACTTCAGCAACAGAGTGATCAATGCCTGGAACCCACTACCTGACTCTTGTTACATCTCAAACCCCAAAAACTTTAACCTTAAACTGTCTACCGTGGACCTCGCTCCATTCCTAAGAGGTCTGTAAGGGGGCATGCATAAGCACATCAGCGTGTCTTCTGTCCCTGTTCTACTGTTCCCATTTATCCATTTATCCATACTTATTTATTATGTATATACTTATACCTGTTTATACTTATATCTTTATATGTTATGTTCATACTTCTACTTGTTTTCTCATGCTTGACAAACTAACAAAATAAATAAATAAATATATGTGTTGATAATATTGGCTTGCTACTATCCACTTCAGGGATTTTTTTCCCCTACTATCCAATCTAGCCAACACTTTTGGGATTAGCTGGTTGTTTCCTCTCCAAATGTGTATTTGATACATTATTTTAAAAGTTCTCAACTTTTCCTCTGGAGATATTATAGACTATCATGGCATACCCAAGAGTAATATTGCACAAATTAGTTGGTTGAAACACCAGCTTGTGTGTGTGTCCCTGTGAGAGCATAGCATTGAAGTCAGGACTGAAATTATTACTCAAACACCTGGTAATTTAATTTCATAACAACTTATTAATTAATAGTTGGCCATTGAAACAAATGTCTTTCTTTGCGGTTGAAGCTTCCATTTAGGTTAAGCTGTACTATACTTGCAGTGAGCTTTCTCAAATCATCTATGTTAATCAAGTAATGATTTGCCAGGTAAATATCTGCTCAATCAGTAACTGGACAATTGACCTTCACTTCTGTAAAGAAATGAGCAACTTTCAAGCAAGCATTTTTTATAGGTTAATAAGATATTTACGTTAATTCTTGCAGGTTTGCATTTAATGAGATCTTTATTCATGCAAAATTTGAAGAGGCATTCTCTGATTACTTGCTAAATGAAGAAGGTGGCATGTAAAGCATTTAATTCTTTTAATGGACTTTCTTCTAATTGGTAATTTTTTTGAAGGAGATTAACTTAACCCTATGATTAATAGATGCAATTGCTACATTATTACTATAGGGCAGGCTCATCATTTTTATTTTTGTTATAGAACATAAAATGCCATTTTATTTTATTTTTGTTATAGAACATAAAATTGGCTAATAAAGTCTTTATCATTCAACCTGGGATAATATATTACTTCAGAAATTGTATTCCTCTTTGCATAGCCAGTTCTATTTGATTTTTCATCTCAAACATGGATTCATTCTGCTCTGGTTGCCCCTTTATACAGAAGGGACTGCTGTTGTAAAAGAGATAAGATAGAGGTGCACTTCTGCATGTATATAATAGATCTTCACTTGTCAAGTTATGTTGACAATAGGGTTATGATTCTTTTGACATTTAAGTTAATTTTCAAGTAATTTATCCTGAAGAACTTGTGAGTTCACCAAATTAGAGTGGGCAAAAAAAGATCATTTATTAAGACACAGATATTTCAAAAGCTGTACATATTAGACATGTTTAAAAAAATTGTCAGATGTCTGAATTTGTTTCTGTTGGGGAAATTATTTCTGTATGTACAGTTGTTAGTGATGTTCTGAAAAAATTAAGGATATACAGTAGACTTTTCTGTTTCATAGCTAATATAGTAGCAACTATAGGCTCTAAAGCAGTGGTTGCCAACCAGTGGGCCAGGGACCACTGGTGGTCCGCGAGAAAATTTTGATGGTCCGCAGAGAAATATCACCCCCAAAGAAATTTATCCAGGCTGCACGGAAACACAAGACTGAGCCGCCCACATGGCCCACGGGAACACAAGGCTTGCTTCACTTGCATTGCGAACAACACGAGGTAGTGAGGGGAGGGAGGAAAGGATCTCTGCTGCTTCTGCTTTTGATGCAGAGACCCTGGGAAAATCCCCAAAAAAGTCTGCAGGAAAATCCCCCACCCTGTTTTCCTATTGATCGGTCATTTATTTGGGATCACAGGATACCCCCCTCTCTCTCCCCTGAGAACGGAGCTGAAAAGCAGGTTAGGAATGTGGCTGCCTTAGAGGGTGCGTGTGTGAGGGACCTCTGCGTGTGTGTGTGTGTGTGTGTGTGTGTGTGTGATAGAGAGAGAGAATATCACTGCCAGCCCTCCAAGGTTAGATCAGATCTCTCTCTCTCTCTCTCTCTCTTCCACCAACGTCAGGAAGCCACCGTCACTAAAAATTCATATTAGTGGTCCACAGGATTTAAAATTATGAGTTTGGTGGTCTCTGAGGTCCAAAAGGTTGGCGACACCTGCTCTATAGGGTCCTATAGAGTCACTTTAGAAATGAGCACAAGTCCATCATCAGTATAAGTATGAATAGCCATTTTCTGAGGCCTTGTTTTATGTTTGCTTTTCAGTTTGATCAATGCTGATAATTATATCCCTTTAATCAACTTCACTTAGCAGCAATGTAATAACTCATCTTAAATTGTTCACTGAGGTATACTTTAACAGTAATGACCTCTGGCGTACTGTCACTGCTAATCAACTTGGGCTGAACTCAAATTGTAGAGTAACAAAGAACAACCAAAAAGCTAAAGTGCTGTTCTGGTTAGTTTTGCTTTTAACCTTCTCAAAATTATGGTGAGATTGTGTCCAGAACAGGTTCTTAAATGCTATTAAATATATAAATATATATACAGGACATTTTTTTTCTGAAACTGAAGAAGTTTTCTGTTAGAAAAGTTACAGATATAATTTTCTTGTTTTGGCTGTTTACAAAGCAAACCTATAGGGATACCAATATCCCCGAGTATGTGTTATTTTTCAGGAAATCCCTTCTTGAAGGGAGAGAGGGTAGCAGATAGTTTGCATATTAACGATCACTTAGGCGTAACGAATCTGAAAAAATATTTTTGTTCAGCCATTTTCCTCTACATTCCTTCAGTATGAAACATAATATTTACATACTGATAATCTTTGACTTACAACAGTTCATTTAATGACTGTTCAAAGTTACAACAGCACTGAAAAAAGGTGACTTATGGCCATTTTTCAGTTACAACCTGTAGCATCCCCATGATCATGTGATCATAGTTCAGATACTCGGCAACTGGTTCATGTTTATGAGTGTTGCAGTGTCCCACAATCATGTGATCACCTTGTGAGACTTTATGCCAAGCAAAGTCAATGGGGAAGCCAGATTCACTTAAGAACCAGGTTACTCACTTATCAGCTGCAGCGATTCACTTAACAACTGAGGCAAGAAAGGTCATAAAATGGGGCAAAATTAACTTAACAAATGTCTCACTTAGCAACTAAAATTTTGGGCTCAATTGTGGTTGTGAATTGAGGACTACCTGTACTGCCTTTGCTGAATTGCAGGCCCTTGGCATCTTCCCAACATACACTCCAAAGGAATAGCAATTTTGCTTTTAATCCAATCAGCATAACAAATTAGAAAGAAGTTGATGAAATGTAGGAGCAGCCAGTAATCTTTCAAAGAAATATTCTTGCTCATCAAGATAGTATATGCTAGGATCCAAGGAATGTGCCATTTCTCCATTTGTCTAATGCCACATATGAAGAACAGCCTTTCTGATAAACTATTTAAATAAACTTTTATTATATGGGGGTATAGGACTCTGCTGGTCAGTAGGAGCAAGAAAATATGTAGGATGCTTTTTTTATCTAAAGTAGCTCTTTAAATTGCACTGGTGGTACTTTGGTTATATTTATATGTTTGTGGTGGTGCAGTGGTTAAGTTGCTGGGCTTGTCGGCTGGAAAGCTGGCAGCCCAAGTTCGAGACCTGAGCACCACGTGGCAGAGTGAGCTCTTGACGTCGTCCCAGCTCCTGCTAACCTAGCAACTGGGAAGCATGTAAATGCAAGTAGATGAATAGGTATCACTTTGATGGGAAGGTAACAACTCTCTGTGATGTCATGCTGGCCACATGGCCACAGAAATGGGTTCAGACAGTGCTGGCTCAATGGCCTTGAAACAGAGATGAGCACCACCCCCTCTAGCCAGCAATAACTAGTGGAGTAAAATCTTCAGGGGACTCCTTTATCTTTGCCAATACAAACTTAAACTTAAAAATTCATATCTTGCCTTGAGGGTCTTCCTGTTACAATGTTTGCTAGACAATCAGCCTGTTTTTCCTGCTGAAGCAGTGTGATATTCTCCCAGGTGTATAAAGTAGATTAAATCTATTCTCATAGAGCATATGTGACATCTCTCTCCTCTCACTCTGTTCAGTGATATCACATTGGTTTCACTGGATTCTGTAAACAGCTAGACTATGGTTCTGACAAATGTTTATACATTAAAAGGAATACTATGAAGTATAAGCTTTAAAGGAAGTGATACTGATCTAAATATATTGAGAAAGATTCTCAGAAACAAGATTATAATTAAAGCTACATGGAAATGCTGCATTTCCCCCCCAATAGTAAGAGCTCGGGTAGTGCCAGTCATTTACCAAGATATGCTGATCAGACAGAATAATGTGAAGGGTTCAACCAAACTCACAGCCATAATGTAACCTGTATGGATACAAAATTCACAAGAACCTCATTTCTTAACTATTTTTGGATGTAATTAATTTATAGTAAGGTTTGAATAAAATTCCGCTTGGTGAGTTATTATTTTTCATGGATTACAAAGGAATTTTAAAAAGTTTATGAACTTTTGCCAAAAAGCTGAAGAAGTTGAATAAGAAAGTTTAAAACAGATAAAGGGAACAGTTATTTTGAAAGATTATTATTATTTATTTATTGATGAAAGAGCTTTTGAACAAATTGAAATTAAATTAAACAAATGAATTGGACTTTCGTGGAATACTTTTTATTATTAAAGAGTGTAAAAAATTAATGGATTTTACAAACCAAAAGATTAGGGTAATATGAGCCAGACTGTGATGCTGGCTATAACTGGAAATATGGACTGTGATCCTGACTGTGCCATTAGATATGAAAGTATTGAAACAGATGAAAGCAGAGGAAAATAAAAGAGAAAAATTGGAGGTGGGAAAGTTGCTTTTGCTTTTCCCTTATTTGAAACTTCCATTTTTGCCTTTATCTGTGTGTCTGTCTCTCTGTCTCTCTACCTTTATTTATTTATCTACCTCATTTATTTATTTCACTTATAATATAATGGCAACCAACAGAAAAGGGGCAAAATGGAGGGGTGGAGAGGATTGCTTGGGCAATTGGCAGAGATTGGCTTCAACCTCTGCCAAAATTTTCACTTTATCAATTTGTTTTATATCTCCAGATACTTGTTTTTCATGGCAAGATTCAATAACAAAACTGCTCCTTTTTAGTGGGGAAACATGGTGAGTTGTAGCTCCCCAAAGGTATTGAACATTAATATAAGGCTTAGTTTAACCATTTTACAACTTAATCCCTGCCACTAAATCCCAAAAGTAATAACCAAAAAGCGCAATCATTTTCAGTTCTGTTCCACCACTTTACCATGTCACTAGTTGCATTCCTAAGGGTCCTCAGCAGCCGAATAAAGTATTAAATGTGAGACCTCTAGCTGCACAAAGTTTATTCATCCCTGGTCTGGAGTATGTAAAGCAAAGTTGAACCATTCAAAATCAGAGTCCAGAAAGACAGTGACAAGAAAATGAGACTAATATTGCAAAGTTTACAATCAAAGGGCAGAGCAACAGTTCTGGGGACAGAAGGAAAATAAGTTGGTCGGTCCTAAGGAAACTGTTCGAGCTAAAAGAATTAATCAGTATACTAACAAATAATTTCAAAATTGGAAGTGATCGAGTGAACAGATGCTTTTCTTCCTGACTCCAGCCAAGAGAAGGTATCTTCACTCTCAGGAACAAGATTTTGCTACTCAAAGTGCTCCTGCGGTCTTTTGCTTCACAGGTGCTAACTGTTTGTTAGTATCTTCCTCAGAGTCTAAAGAAAAAACGTTATTTTCTGTTTCATAGTGTTGAGTAAGGATCCCTGTGAGAGTTCCTAATCCTCAGGCTGAACATTTGAATGGTTTCTTGCAACTTATTTTTCTCAGTCTGCAAGGTCTTGCCTTGAGTGGTGGGAACTCCAGCCATGATAGTAAACAGTATATCTATTCCTTAATGGAGCTGCTGACAAATTAGGTATTTAATGGAAGCTTCCCAGAGCTACACTAAATGCTGGCCAATTTTGCTTGTCTCTGCTGTGGTGTAGCCAAAATTATAGCTCATCCTGGCATACCCTTTTCCATGGGGATAAATCGCTGATGAACATGATGTGGAAAAGTCTCAGCAGCTACAGCAGAATGGCTCAGCTGAAGTTATTGCAATCCATCAGATTCACTAATCATTCAGAAGTATACTTTCCTTTCTTCAGATATCTATGAAGAAGAACAAGCCTTGAATTTTGTGCTTGCCATTTGCTTTAGCTGAGTTTTTTTAGGGAGCTACCTAAAGCATCCTACCTGGATGCAATAATTCTATTACCGTTTCTCTTGTCAAATCTCATAGACTGTCTTGATAGACAAGTTATTAATGAAGGTGAACTATGATTCTGGAGGATTAGAATAATGAGGCAATGGTTTCCTCTTTTTCTAAACTTGCAGAGGTGTCAAACTGGCGGCCCGCGGGCCAGATGTGTCATGCACAGGCCATGCCCATCTCAGCTCAGCTTGTTGTGGTTAGTCAGCAGCAGGTGTGGATGGCTGAGGAGAGCAAGGACTCAGATGAGGGGCCAGGACCAATAGGGAGTGGACTGCTTCCTTCAGAGATTGTGGGGGCTGGCATCAGTGATGAGGAGGTTCCCGAGGAGTCTGTGCCAAATGTGTGTGCGTGCAGGATTGCTCGTAAGAAAGAGCAGCTACAACAGCACGGGCAACTCAGGAGTAAGACTGCAAGGTAATGGCCCCTCCTTCAAGAAGATAAAAGCCAGCTGTAAAAGGAACGTACTTTGCAGAAGGCAAAGATGTTTTGAAACTCCAGCCTCTTGGACATTCCAGTATCCTGAGTTTGTATTTTAAGATTCTTGTATTGCAAATTATTTCTTGTCTGTTATCTTTTGGCAAGTCTTGCACAGTTTGGTAAGGCTTGTGTTTATCACAGCTAATTATTTTGCAAAAGCATTATAAGGTTTCTGTTCCTTTTGGATTGTGTTTGATTTGTTGGAAAAGGGCTTGGGTCAGAACAGTTCTAAAGGAAGGCGTTATTCAAGCCCATATTATGAGAACACCTTTGCTTTCTTTGAAGACAAAGACACACTTGATTCCCGCTGACTATATATGAATATAGCCATGTAGCCATCAAGGCAACAGTACAGAATGGTTTATCATTGCCATCTTTCAGGATATTTCTCGGTATCCCGGCTACCTTATATCTTAGGAGAACTGGGGTAGGGTGGGAGGCTGGAGAAGAAGGATCAGACGGTGATGGCAGATGACAGTGATCAGTAGGAAAAAACTAAAATCAAAAAAACTTTGTTGGATTACCCTTTTCAGATTTGTACAAACAATTTCCCCCATATTTCTATGCTAAATGGCCTTGAAACAACCTACCGATTAGCCTGAGAATAGAACTCTTTCCTCAAGCTGTAATGTCAGGAGGAAGAAAAATAAAACAGAGAGCATGCAAGCAGAGCACTGCCTACACATGTACAGCTGAAGCTGGAGGGCCTATTGAGACAGGTGGGGAGAGAGCAGAAGAAAAGCCTCAAACTGCTGTTGCCAGAATCGCTTTTTATTTTGATCACTACTTTCAGATCTGGACATCTGAGGCTCCAGAGAGTCTATTTCCGTTTCCAAACTGTATCCCCAGTGATCAAGAATTGTATCCTTAGTGCTACTGAGGAGAATAAATTTTATCAAGTTCTTTACTTTGGAGACTGCAGCATTTCTTTTCCATTATTTCGGATCAGCTTCCGACCTCACTCTGTACAAGGATCTCTGCCATAAGGTGAAATCACATAGAATTCACAGTTTGCATAAAATTATGAATAGAAGACTTGATTTAATATCATATACAGGATCAAATGTTAAACCTAACACAATATTCCAGGCTGGATAGCCTACCTATTTCAACAGAAGCAGAATATTTTCCTGAAACAAAATCATACTTTGCTACAAAGTTTTCTGGATTACTCCAGCTTCTTGGTTCTATCTTATCCTTGGCTGTTGGGAAATGGAAGCTTCTATTCTTCATCCAGCTTCTTTCTCTAAGTTCTCTCTAATTCGGCCCTAATTTGAAAATAACCAAAATCTGGTTTTGTCTTTCATCAAGAGAGGCAAGGAGGTATCTCACGTTCTTTGTTGGTTTATTCAAAACATATGCTATATAAATATAGCTACAAATATTGTCTTCTATTGATTAAACCATTACACAGCTGCCTAGCTTATTGAGTGGCTCCCAATCAACAGTAAAGACAATGTCAGTCCAAAAGAGAATGATACATATACATATTAAAACCATAAACATTAAAAGCCAAGTACCAAAGTTAAGCTTCCAACTTCCTTGTTAAATCCTCTCATTTGCCTCACCCTGATCTGCCACTTGGCAAAAAAGCCAAATGTTAAGTCCTTTTTGGGAAGGCTAGGAGGGTAGAGGAAAAAGCAAGGGTGTTCCATAGAGCAGGGGCTGCTTTTGAAAAAGCACACTTCCTAGATCCCATAATATGTCAATGTTTAAGGGAAGGAACTAGAACTGTATGTGACAAAGAGGATCTCTCCCTCTGGGGAATATACACTGCTCAAAAAAATAAAGGGAACACTTAAACAACACAATGTAACTCCAAGTCAATCACACTTCTGTGAAATCAAACTGTCGACTTAGGTAGCAACACTGATTGACAATCAATTTCACATGCTCTTGGGCAAATGGAATAGACAACAGGTAGAAAGCATAGGCAGTTAACAAGGCATCCCCGATAAAGGAGTGATTCTGCAGGTGGTGACTACAGACCACTTCTTAATTCCAATGCTTTCTGACTGATGGTTTGGTCACTTTTGAATGCTGGTGGTGCTTTCACTCTACTGGTAGCATGAGACGGAGTCTACAACCCACACAAGTGACTCAGGTAGTGCAGCTCATCCAGGATGGCACATCAATGTGAGCTGTGGCAAGAAGGCTTGCTGTGTCTGTCAGCGTAGTGTCCAGAGCATGGAGGTGCTACTAGGAGACAGGCCAATACATCAGGAGACATGGAGGAAGCCGTAGGAGGGCAACAACCCAGCATCAGGATGGCTACCTCCGCCTTTGTGCAAGGAGGGACAGGAGGAGCCCTGCCAGAGCCCTGCAAAATGACCTCCAGGGGGCCACAAATGTGCATGTGGCTGCTCAAACAGTCAGAAACAGACTCCATAAGGGTGGTATGAGGGCCCGACATCCACAGGTGGGGGTTGGGCTTACAGCCCAAGACTGGGCAGAGAACACCAAGATTGGCACATTCACCACTGGTGCCCTGTGCTCTTCACAGATGAAAGCAGGTTCACATTGAGCACATGTGACAGACGTGACAGGGTCTGGAGACGCTGTGGAGAACGTTCTGCTGCCTACAACATCCTCCAGCATGACCGGTTTGGCAGTGGGTCAGTAATGTTGTGGGGTGGCATTTCCATGTGCTCGCCAGAGGTAGCCTGACTTCCATTAGGTACCGAGATGAGATCCTCAGACTCCCTGTGAGACCATATGCTGGTGCGGTTGGCCCTGGGTTCCTCCTAATGCATGACAATGCTAGACCTCATGTGGCTGGAGTATGTCAGCAGTTCCTGCAAGATGAAGGCATTGATGCTATGGACTGCCCCGCCCGTTCCCCAGACCTGAATCCAAATGAGCACATCTGGGACATCATGTCTCGCTCCATCCACCAATACCACGTTGCACCACAGACTGTCCTGGAGTTGGGGGATGCTTTAGTCCAGGTGTGGGAGGAGATCCCCCAGGAGACCATCCGCCACCTCATCAGGAGCATGCCCAGGCATTGTAGGGAGGTCATACAGGCACGTGGAGGCCACACACACTACTGAGCCTCATTTTGACTTGTTTTAAGGACATTACATCAAAGTTGGATCAGCCTGTAGTGTTTTTTTTCCACTTTAATTTTGAGTGTAACTCCAAATCCAGACCTCCATGGGTTGCTAAATTTGATTTCCATTGATAATTTTTGTGTGATTTTGTTGTCAGCACATTCAACTATGTATGAACGAAGTATTTAAGAAGAATATTTCATTCATTCAGATCTAGGATGTCTTATTTTTGTGTTCCCTTTATTTTTTTGAGCAGTGTATTAAATGTATTGTGAATGCCCACCAGGTAGGCATATTCATAATGGGTATCTAAGATAAATGAAGGGAGGTCTGTGTTTAAATGCTTTACATGTAAGCTTAAAATTTTGATTGTATCCCTTCCGTCAGTAGGACAACGAAGTGATTTATTCCTGATGTGGGAAATATAATTATTTAATTCTTGGTACTTTAAGACTTGAATTTACTGAATAAGAGATACTCCAAAATCCATTAATGTTTTAATTAATAGGTAATAAAATTGAGGTGAGAGTTGTTTTACTGAGGAAACAAATTCTCATTTTTGAATTTTTTTTCCTTTAGGACTGAATTAATAAAGCATCAGCTCATTAAGTACATCTTCTCATTAAGGTAACAAAGTGCCTACCTTCATTGCCAGCTAAAACAGTGATTATAGAGACTGGCAGAGCTCCAATTCCTCAGAGGTTAAGAATATAACAAGAAAAGAATCCTGAGCTAAAAGTAAAGATTACCATTCATATACTCAGGGACACTGCACAGTGCAAAGATATAGCTTATTGGTTAGAACTGGATAGTAAATGCAATGTCATTAAGAAAATGATATAACAGGGAATATATTGTCACCAAAATGACCACTGATGGACAGAGATTGCAATGCAAATTAAATAAGTCAATGTTTTCTTTTCCATCGCAGAAAATACCAGTGAAGTCATGTTCCCATCTGTCTGTCTACAAATACTGTTGTATGAAGGAAAGATTCAGTCAGAGCCTGATCTAGGTCAATTGGAGTCAGTGACCCATTTCCAAGATTTCCATTTAGTGTTTTGTAATAGGAGCATGTATATTGTTGCAAAAATACACAAGGTACAATAGTCTGGTCCTCTAGTTATGGTAGATATGCTTCCCTCCCTTAACATTATTTTGACACTTTGCCTCAGAAATCCATTATTTTCGAGGGGAAACAGCAAAATGTGAATGTCTATAGAGATTCTTAGTCATCCAGATCATGGTTGTCCCAAAGTTTTTTTCAAAAGGCAACTGACTTTTGTTTTTCCAAACAAAGTCCAGTTGCCTTTTGAAAAAGCACCTTTGGACAACAGAATGAAAGTTTGCTTATAAATGGCTGTAAAGGTCTCACAATATACACTGCTCAAAAAAATAAAGGGAACACAAAAATAAGACATCCTAGATCTGAATGAATGAAATATTCTTATTGAATACTTAGTTCATTACCTAGCTGAAAGTGCTGACTATCACACAAAAACTGTCAATGGAAATCAAATTTAACAACCCGTGGAGGTCTGGATTTGGAGCTACACTCAAAATTAAAATGGAAAAAAACACTACAGGCTGATCCAACTTGTAATGTCCTTAAAGCAAGTCAAAATGAGGCTCAGTAGTGTGTGTGGCCTCCACGTGCCTGTATGACCTCCCTACAACGCCTGGGCATGCTCCTGATGAGGTGGCGGATGGTCTCCTGAGGGATCTCCTCCCACACCGGGACTAAAGCATCCGCCAACTCCTGGACAGTTTGTGGTGCAACATGGCGGTGGATGGACATTCTCCACGGCGTCTTCAGACCCTGTCACGTCTGTCACATGTGCTCAGTGTGAACCTGCTTTCATCTGTGAAGAGCACAGGGCGCCAATGGTGAATGTGCCAATCTTGGTGTTCTCTGGCAAATGCCAAAAGTCCTGCCCAGTGTTGGGCTGTAAGCCCAACCCCCACCTGTGGACATCGGGCCCTCATACCACCCTCATGGAGTTTGTTTCTGACTGAGCAGCCACATGCACATTTGTGGCCCCCTGGAGGTCATTTTGCAGGGCTCTGGCAGTGCTCCTCCTGTCCCTCCTTGCACAAAGGCGGAGGTAGCAGTCTTGATGCTGGGTTGTTGCCCTCCTACGGCCTCCTCCACGTCTCCTGATGTATTGGCCTGTCTCCTGGTAGTGCCTCCATGCTCTTGACGCTACGCTGACAGACAAAGCAAACCTTCTTGCCACAGCTCGCATTGATGTGCCATCCTGGATGATGTGCCATCCTGCACTACCTGAGCCACTTGTGTGGGTTGTAGACTCTGTCTCATGCTACCACTAGAATGAAAGCACCACCAGCATTCAAAAGCGACCGAACCATCAGCCAGAAAGCATAGGAACTGAGAAGTGGTCTGTGGTCACTACCTGCAGAACCATTCCTTTATTGGGGATGTCTTGCTAACTGCCTCTGCTTTCCACCTGTTGTCTATTCCATTTGCACAACAGCATGTGAAATTGATTGTCAATCAGTGTTGCTACCTAAGTGGACAATTTGATTTCACAGAAGTGTGATTGACTTGGAGTTAAATTGTGTTGTTTAAAAGTGTTCCCTTTATTTTTTTTGAGCAGTGTATTTCTCTTTACTTTTTTTTTCTTGATTAAACTGCAGCAAAGATATGTGTACAGTAAATGCTATTAATTCAAGTGCTGCCCAACTGGCATAATAGCAAAATGAACAAAATAAGCTGAAGCTCTAGCAGGAAGAATGGCTCAGTCCTAAAACATTCTTATTGCCATAAGTTACCACTAGTCAGAATACCCATAAATTTTATTGTTCTTACTAGTGGCAATGTAGCTTTTGTAGTATTGATTATATTGTGCAGTCAATTAATTTGAATTCAATCAAGTAATCTGCAAACTTCCTCTATTCCCAGGACCATATTTGGGGGGAGTTTATAACTTGCCTTTGAGTTTGATCGTTATTCTTTTGTTTTGTTTGGATACGTAACAAGTTACGTTATGAGCTCAGCGGCATCTATTCGATGTCTGCCCCACGTTTCTAAAGCAGAGGACTCTCCCTTTTTTTTTCTTTAACTGTTGACTTTGTCTGGAGACATGTTTGTCTCGTGCATACAGTCTATATTCTGCCTCCAAATATGATGTAGCTAAACATTTGAGCTCCCTGCTTTTATTTATTGATGCTTTATGGGGATAGGTTTCCTGATTTAAGGCAAATGGTGGTTGGTGATCTAGCAAGAAATTTAGAGCATTGTGAGGGGCCTACAGCTAAAGCTTAATTCATATATCCCTGTTTAATCGGTTTTTTAAAAAACTTTTTGGGATAACTGTTTAGCAAGTTCTCTTTTTCCCCTTGCATCTAGTTTACTTTGTTTCTTGCCATGTTTTTGAAAAATGTCTGCAATGTAATTTGTTTCTATGGAGAAACCCAGCTCCCTAGTTTAAGTTCTACTTCGTCCTGTGTTGCATATTAGAAGTATCTATAATATAAGTGATACCCTTTATGCTTTTGTTATTTTTCAGTAAGATAATTATATTTACATACAATCTGGTTCTTTTGTTCTTAAATCTCTCTTTTTGTTCCTTATATACTCTTTAACGTTTTGATTCTCATTTGACTTTTCTTAATGTATAGCAATTGCTGCCTCGCTATTTCCATCCTTTCTTGCCTTTTTTGCCAATGCTGAATTTCAAAGGGTTGCTAAGGACATCCAGGAGTAGAGGCGGGGGTTTGTTTAAAAAAAAAAAAATTGCAACCATGTGATCAATCATCTTCTATCAATAAACAAATTGTAAAGACTCATTATTTAATTGTAATCAGCAAAAGAGCAACCAAAAATATGAACTATATATTTTAACATTTATCAAATAAATCCATTTTTTGTTCCATGTTATCATTTACTCTGCAATATAAAGCCATGAAATCTTTCCCCATTCATACATAGATCCTTAAAGCATCACCAGTTCTGGTAAAAAAAAAAATCCACTAAGGCTTCCCAGTAACTGCATCGTATATATTTTAATTGTGGTTGAATAAATCCACTTTATATTCCTTCCATTTACTTTTAAAAGTTTGATCCTTTATCCCTTCAAATAATGTCCCCCAAGTTTCTAATTATTTTCCCTTTGTCCCTCTCATGAACAATTTCAATAGTTTAACACGTCTCTTTTGTAAATCTCAAGTAAGAAGGCTTTCCAAGTCACTCTTCTGATATATTATTTGTAATTTCTTTTAATCATTAAGACATCAGCCAGTTTGACTTGTAAATCTATAAAGGCATATGTTTCACCCATAAGTTTGCCCCATTACTTACAAAATCATTTGATACTATGAAAATGGAATTAACGGGATATAGAAGAATAACAGATTTTACTAGATAAAAGAAGGACTGAGGCTGATTTGAATGTGGATTTGAAAATGGATTGGGAAAAAAATGCTAGACTGCAGAATGATGTGAAAAAAGATACTGTCCATTTGAAAAGGATTTAGAAATGCCAATCTGCAGAATGATATGAGAAAGAATGCCACGGTGGATTTACATTTGAAACTGGCTGAATCTTAACACCTAAAGAAGACATACAAATAATAAATCAGAAGAATGATGTGGAAACCCTTCTTATCTTGGATTTATAAAGGGGACATGTTATACTTCTTAAAGTGTGTCTGAAAGGAGACAAAGAGAAAACGACAAGGAATCGACTTGTGGGATACTATTTGACGAGATTAAAGATCAAGTTTTTTAAAAAATAAACAGAAGTATAAAGTGAACTTATTTTACCAGGGTTAAAATACATGTGTTGTGGTTTCTGGTAGTATTAATGGATTTTTTGTTTTTGTGTGTGAGCAGAACTAGATGATGAGGCTTTAAAGAACTACTTATAAATGAGGAGAGGTTTTGTTTTTTGCTTTGTTTCTTAGAGAAAATGATAAATTGGAATACAATATGGATTTATTTCATTAAGCTTAAAATATATGTGTTACTGTTTCTGGGAGATTTTAATAGACTTTTAGTATTAGGATTGAATGTTGAGCTTTTATAATTTGATTATTGATAAGGAATGAGGTATGAGAAAAAGCTTTTATAATTTGATTATTGATAAGGAAAGAGGTATGAGAAAAAGATATTTTCAATTGAAATATTAGAGAAGGTGTGAAATTGTTTATATTTGGAGGGGGGAGTCATCTTTTATACATATTTTATTTCTTCTCTTTTTTCTATCTTCTTACACTTCATTTTTCTTTACTTTTTATATTTTACTTAGTTTGGATTAGTGTTCTATCTTTAATAAAGGGTAAACATTATTTAATATTTCTTTTATTTGAATAGATTTGAACTTTTTTCACACTTTTAAAGAAACTATTCTCTGCTTTATTGGTATATATTGCATCAATAATATACATACCTTTAAAATAAAATACATATGGTAAATATTCTTACAATATGTACTTATGGAAGATATACTCTATTCAAAGAATTCACACAAAAGCTGCTTATGTATAATGTACATTGATGAAGTTGATACGTGCACATTTCTTATATAATAATCAGAAAAAGGGTCATTTCTGAATCATACACAGCAGAAAATATATATTGTGAAGCAGCCTCTAGTTCTGGAAAGAGGCTTTGTGTAAGTCCTAAATATTGGAATATATGTTGTTTTCCTTAACATATTTGGAATACTCTAAGTAGCCTACGATTAGGGACTGTTAAGATTGAAGCTTTGCGTGAAAATTACATTTTTATATGATTTTATACTTGGTTGTTTATCAGAAGAGTCTGGTTATTTATTTTCATGAGACCTTGTCAAAGAAATATAGTTTTCTCGCTGTTGATTAATGATTAATTAGTCAACAGCCATCATTTCATGCATTAATTACTGTAATTCTTTTCCCCCTTCAGTTGAATTATGAAGCTTCTAATATTTTTAGAACCTGCCATGTTTGTCAGAAGAGAATATAATCTAGCTCTTGAACTTGGAGAGTAATAATTGCCTGGGTTAAGTCTGAAATCCTGTTATTATTTATAGGAAATGGAGTAGGTGGTACAGACTGTTAGGAACAATAATTTTGACATACAAATACTAGAAAAAAAACCACAGGTCTGTGATTTGGAATAAAGGGGAAATGCTACTAACTTGTACCTTAGAGTTTTTTGTTTTTCAAATCAGTGTAATTTTACTTGTGTTAAAACAGGCTAGTGTCATAATTCTCATGATTTATCTCTATGTTACCTGTTTTGCTGCGTTTCTCTAGGGCCACAAATAGTGGATCAGCAAAGCAGAGGTATTTTCATTATATATACTTTCTTCCTCTGATTAATTATTTAAGACCTTGCTTTTTCGCTTAGTGCCTTCTTCAGATTCTTATTTTTTTGCATTAACTTTTCATCATTGTTTGAGGCAAGCTGGTGTGATGCAGATGTGTTCCATGTTTTTCAGGACATGTCAGTCATATGCTAATTGTTATTGTCGTGATTGTTTAGTGTTGAATGTCTTGATGCTTTTGAGAACACATCACGATAATTGCAAATACAAAAGTCTTGTTTTCATGGCACATTGGTTTCAATTGAAGGCATACAGGAAGTGGATGAGCCAGGAGGTCAAAATGTTTATGTTTATTTTAATTCTTCTGATAAAAATACTTTTTTTTACATATGAGAATAGCCTGAAACATTACGCATACATATTGCACAGCATAGGATACCTTGCCACAATGTTCTCTGATACACTGCTGCAATTCTTATAGATTGAGCATTATTTCATGCCACTATGAAGAGATGTAAGGTTGTTACTTCTGATTTGTGGGATTTTTATTTAAATTCGTGTACACTCTGTTCCTTTGAAAAACAAAGCCATTTGTGGATTTGGGATGCTATTGCACCATTTCAAGTTGATTGCTTATTTATAAAATTGTTAACAACCTAAAGGATGAACTGTATTGTTTTTGAGAGAGGTGATAAGGGTTAACAATGAACTGGGATATTTCAGAACTGTAATTTAGTCTTACTTATGTCTGGTCTTTGAGAAATAGTATTATTGTGAAAAATCAGAAGTGAGGCAGGCGGGGGACAGATTTAATAGTATTAGTTTGAAATTCTGCTAGTCTGTCACAAGTCCAGACCTAGTAAACTGAATTTAAATTGGCTAATATAGCATTTTTCAAGTAATTTCTGGTTAATAATAATAGGAAAAAATACCTAGGAGCCTAAGCCCAGAAGCAGCTGCCCTAGTTCTACTTGTTATCAATGAAGTCAGTGCACTGTCTCTTGCGAATGAGATCCATTTTTGAAAGTAGTCACTTTGTGTGAGAAAATGAGCTTGAGTATGATTAATGCTCTGCCTGACAACCTGGACAGTTGACTTCCAAACAGAATTATTGCATTTCCACTGTTTATCTAACTGGGAAAGACTCATTGCTTTCTATCTGAAACTGAATGTGTTAACATTTTCAGTTAATGTTCCATAAAAATGCACTGTGGCCAAATAAGTTAACCTCTTCTAGTCGGGCAAGGTAAATTCTCCATTAGAAACAGCAATTTGCATTAGCAATTACAGAGCAGGAAGAAAAGGAGTATTACAAGATTTGGGGCTTATTTTATGGATGATTAGAAAGAAGAGTAAGAAATTAAAGGATATTGTAATAATGATATAGTATAACTAATTATTTTTGAATATGTTATAACATAGATATAATTTAGTAAGAGTTAGAATTTGCCTTTAAGGATAACTTGAAATTGAAATAAAAATCTAATGATAGTATAATAGTGATATAATATGATATATAACATTGATTAGAATATAATATGAATGTAAACTTAAGAAGAAATGTATATAAATATTGTGCACATGATGTATGTACCCAGACAACACACTGTATAACTGAAAGGTTTTATTTATTGTTTTTTGTTATAAAAAATAAAAAAAAATTAAAAAAAGAAATCGCAATTTGAAAATAACTATGGACTTGCATTTTATTTGTCCAAGGGGAACTAGCACTGTGGCAATTGGGTTTAAAAACAAGCCATCGGAGAAGAAGTTGAAACAGCTGGATATGTTTAACCTAAATTTGAGGAGTTTAAGCAGAGTTGAATCATAGCCTTGAAATATTGATAATACTGTAATGAATAACAAGGAGCAGAATTGTTCTCCATTACACTAGAGAGTCAGTATAGAATCAATGGGTAGCAATTGTAGGAAAACAAGAGTTTTGGGCAACTGTTAGTAGAAATGTCTTAATTGTAAGAGCTGTTCAGTCTGCCATAGAATAGGCAGGCCTGTGAGTACTGGGCAGTTATCTATTGGGGATAATATAACAGAATCCCCTGTTGCTGTTCTTGAATTGAACAGGGAAATGAACTAAATGATTTTCAGATTTCCTCTCTCCCTCTCTATTATGTTGAATTTTTCCTGCATCCCCTTTGAGCTGAGTACCCCACAAATAATTTATTTCTGTTTATTATCATTTTTCTTTGGCCAGTGGCCTAATTTGAGATTCCAAGAATTTATCTTTTGAAACAATTTAGAGTAATTATGGGCCACAGAGGAAGAGATAGAAGTTGTATAATGTTTTTGCAGTTTTCTTCATATTTGGTGTCTCTCAATTGAATTCATTGAAACTTGTTCAGGTTAATTCATTATAGCAAGATGTATTGCAATGTTGTAATATGGATGGCAACAGAGGATTAGGTTTGTGGTGTAGATGAATAATTGTCCTATCAGTGTGAGATCACATATAAGTTGATTTAACTCTAAAACAAAGTAGAGATCAGAGACATAATGCAGCATGATGACAATAACAGAAATAGTACTGTCATAGCAGAATAGATTATTTTAATGGAAGCACAGTTGGTTTCGTCAACAAGAACACCAAGAAATGGAAAATTACAGTTTCTTACTAGAGTTCAGTAAGGGTTCACTAACAAAGGTACCGTAGTCCACCACTTGTGAACACAATTGGAACAGAAACACAGTCTTTGAGTAAAACTGGTGTTAAGCTGATCCCCATAGATTGTTTTGGGCAACGATTACAATCCTGCCATTCTGGTTGCAGTTGTTAAGCAATCTCCTAGGTCATTAAAAGCAATAGCAATAGCACTTAGACAATATACCACTTCATAGTGCTTTGCAGCCTTCTCTAAGCCAAGTCAGCGCACTGTCCCCAACAATCTGGGTCCTCATTTTACCGACCTTGGAAGGATGGGAAACTGAGTTCAACCTTGAACCGTGAGGATCAAACTCCTGGCAGTGAACTGAATTAGCCTGCCATACTGCATTCTATCCAGTGCGCTACCATGGCTCCTAGGATGGAGTAAACAAGTTGCCTGTTGAGTTTGGCTCCCTTCTTTGCATCAAAGGGAACTCTTCCAAAGGGTTGCAGGAACAGAGCTCAAATCTTCAGGATCTGACCTCAGCCACGGGAAGTTGAGATTCCTTCCTGGCTGCCTCCTTCTTGAAAAAGCTCCTGCTGGGAAGGAATCTCAGCTCTGCAACAGGTGGCAGCAGCTTGCAGCCTTCCCTGCCAGCTTCCCCACTGACTTTCCGAGAAAGCTGGCAGAGAAGATTGCAAATGGAAATACATAATTGCGGGGTGCTTGGCAACAGCCGTAAATGCAAACAGGTTGCTAAGCACCCAGATAATGATCATGTGACCATGGAGGGATGTGGTAAAAAGTTTTGTAATGGATGAAAGAGTTTTACAGGTGGCAAAGCACCTATTCTATGGCTGTTGTAATTCTGGTCCGTTAAACGAATAGTTGTAAGTTGAGGACTACCTGTACTATTACCCAGTTTTTATGTAAGAGTAGTTTTATGCTATTAAAATGATTTTTTTACATCCCAAAACATTCAACAGTCATTCTGTTTAAAATGGACTGGTAATGAGGCATATTTTGACCGATGGATAGACCAATAGATATAGCTATCCGTTAAACTTTGTTCTGGTTTTGCACAAATGATTTTCATTACAGTATTCCATTAGCTGTTTTTGGACATGGGTTTACTGCTATTCCAAAAATAGCACCATTCCATTAAAAAATTATGACCCAAAGTAGCCCAGCTATTCCTTGATCTACTCCACCACTCTCCTTCCAGGTCCAGATTCTCCTGTTAGGATTGGGAGTGAAATTAGCACAAGGAAAGACCAAATAGATGAGGAAAAACAAAATTCTCTTGCCCACCAGCCTAAGCATAGCAGTTCTTCAGTTTCTCTTTTCCAATTCTAGATTTGCTACCATCTACATTCATAGATACACATTCTTTTTTTAAAAGAAAGATCTACTTTTGCTTGCCCAGTAGAGCTCAACCCACCAAAAACATAACTGTAAGACAGACCAGAAATAAAACTTAAAATAAGCAAAAAAAATAGTAAGAGAACATTTGTCTGATCTTGATGAAAACAAATCACCGGGGCCTGATGGATTACATCCCAGGGTTTTAAAGGAGCTGGCAGAGGTCATCTCAGAACCACTGCACCATATCTTTCAAAAATCCTGGAGCACCGGGGAACTACCAGAGGACTGGAAAAGAGCTGATCTGGTTCCCATCTTCAAAAAAGGGAAAAAAAAACAGACCCAAGAAACTATAGACCAATCAGCCTAACATCAATACCCAGGAAGATACTGGAAAAGATATTAAAAAATCAGATCTGCCAACATCTAGAAACAAGTAATGTAATAACTAGCAGTCAGCACAGGTTTGTTAAAAACAGATCATGCCAAACCAATCTTATTTCATTCTTCAGCACAATGACTAAATTAGTAGACCAGAAAAATACGGTGGACATAATATATTTATATTTCAGCAAGGCATTCTACAAAGTAGACCACAACCTACTTCTTAGTAAGCTAGAAAAAAGTGGAATAGATAGCACTACCACTAGATGGACTCGCAACTGGCTGGCAAACCATACTTAACGAGTAGTCCTTAATGGGTCAAAGTCTACATGGAGGGAAGTATGCAGTGGGGTGCCACAAGGTTCCATCTTTGGCCCAGTACTCTTCAATATCTTCATTAACGACTTAGATGAGGGAATAGAAGGGGAACTTACCAAATTTGCAGATGATACTAAGCTGGCAGGAATAGCTAACACCCAAGAAGATAGGCTCCAGTTCCAGATGGATCTTGACAGACTAGAACACTGGAATGAAAAAAATGAAATTCAATGTAGAGAAAAGTAAACGGTTACAGGAACTGGGCTTGGCTAGTCTAGTAAAGAGAAGGTCCAGGAGAGACACGATAGTGGTCTTCCAATATTTGAGGGGTTTCTACAGGGAGGAAGGGGTCAAGCTATTTTCTAAAGCTCCTGTCGGCCAGGCAAGGAATAATGGATGGAAACTGAATAAGGAGAGATTTAACCTGGAAACAAGGATAAACTTTCTGACAGTGAGAACAATCAACCAATGGAACAGCTTGCCCTTGAAAGTTGTGGGAGCGCCATTGCTTGAGACTTTCAAGAAGAGATTGAACTGCCATTTGTCAGAAATGGTGTAGGGCGGGAGGCTGGACTAGATGATCTACAAGGTTCCTTCCAATTCTGATTATCTGTTAATCTGTTAATCCTGAGTTTTTTTATGTGCCCAGATAAATGCGCCCATTAAGCACTTAGGCTGATCTTATAGCAAAGTTTGCATCAGAAGAAGCTGCAAAACATTACATTTTATACCAAAATAGCAGAGATAAATGTGAATCAGTTGAAAGTCAGGTTGAAATTAGGTCTTTTTAAGAACATCAGAGCATCTGCTAGATAGCAAGAGGTGAGAATGACCCTAAGGGGGAGAAAAGATTTCTGTAGCTGTTCTGGCAAAATGTATTACAGTGCAGAGATAACTTTGGTAAAAATATGCAGGAGCCATTAAAAAGGAGAAAAAAAAATAGACAATTGTCCTGGGAAGAAAAGGGAAGGTGAGAGAAAGAAACTCAAAATAGACTCTGTTTGGTATAAGAGGTGGCAGAGGGAAACATCAGGCTTTCCAAATTTTGCTAGTATATTTTACTATGTATAAATTAACCATAAAATTTCCTACTAGAATAAAGTACCATTCTTATGGTCCTTGCAATCTGTTCCATCATATGCTTCTCTAGTAGTGATTAGTGGTTAATTCTAGGAGGGTGGTATGCGCTCAAAAGGAATAGTATGCCTGCATCTTAGAACAATCTGTGATCCATTGCTACTATAGAGAAGTCAGTACAGGTAATCCTTGGCTTAACAACCATTCGTTGAATAACCATTCAAAGTTACAACAGCTCTCAAAAAAATTACTTGGGACTGTTTTTCATACTTACTTCATACCGGTTCATATTTAGAATAGTTGCAATGTCCTGGGGTCATCTGATCATTGTTTGAGACTTTCTGATAAGCAAAGTCAATGGGGAAGCCAGATTCACTTAATGACCGCATTACTAGCATTAGCACTTAGACTTATATACCACTTCACAGTGCTTTATAGCCCTCTCTAAGCAGTTTACAGAGTCAGCATATTGCCCCCATCAATCTGGTTCTCATTTTATAGACCTTGGAAGCATCGATGGCTGAGTTAATCTTGAGCTGGTCAGGATCGAACTCCTGGAATGAACAGTGACTTAGCCTCTAATACTTTATTCTAACCTCTGTGCCACCTTACAAATTTAACAACTGCAGTGATTCACTTAATAACTGTGACAAGAAAGGTCATAAATGGGCAGAACCCACTTAACAACCCCCTTTGCAACAGAAATTTTGGGGTCAATTTTGGTCATAAGTCGAAGACTACCTGTATCTCATTTCAAGAGTCTATATGCACTGTAGGTAAATTGCTATACTCCCTTTATACTCCCCGTATTCCCTAAATTTGGGGTGTAGGTAAATAATTGGTGTGGCAAATACCAGAGATGATAAAATCAAGCCCAAATGACAGAGCTCAGGCTGCTGTTTAGTTGGGGGTTTTTTGTTTCATCGTCAACATCTAGGCAGGATGTGGTCAGTTTTCCAGTAATTCCAGTAATTCTAGCTTCCTGGCTTCTGAGGTGCATGCCTTAATTTGCAATTGTCTTTTCTTCCCTGCATATATACATAGGTAAAGTACAATAGTTCAACTGTTAAAACTCTAGGCGCATGGAAAGGGAGAGAATGTGTGTGTTGTGGACAAAATTCTTGCCGGAATAACTGATCTCCTATATACCACCCTGGAATAGTGTGGATGAAGAGTGAAATAGAAACACTTTAAATAAATATTGATATTTCTTGGAATTTATGGGAAAAACTGACAGTTGTTAAAGTGAGCTACATTTTTGAGAAAATGAATGTCTGTCCATTCCTAAATTGGTTAGTTGTCAACTGATGCTAAAACTCTGATTATCATCAGTAGGAAAATGTTTGTAGTTAATATCTTTTTCAATCAACAGCTGATTTGCAAATTTGTTGTTATTCTATTTCTCTTCTTCTCTGTTTAAAAAACTGTGTGAGAGTGATCTGTACCATAATTAAATGTGGGAATATTTATTTTATTTTTTATTTTATTTGTTTGTCAAACATGTACAAGATAACATGTATAGGTATGAACATAAACATGAACAAAGGAAGTAAATACAGATAAATGGGTATAAATATTTGCAGTGTATAATTTAAGAAGTCAAAATGGCAGCCATGATGGTTCAATCAAAGTGTTATCTGTTTTTTTTATCGATGTTGCACATAAACATTTATTGTTGTCAGGCAGAGCTTTAATCACTCTATCAAGATTATTACCTTGACTTTTTGACTATACCTTGTGGACAACTCTGACTGTTACTTTTGTTGTTGGTGGACAAAAAATTATGTTTTGAGAAGAAGGTTCCTCTTTTAAAATTCTATTGTCATGTGATAAATCGCTTAGAATACATTAGTGATGATAAATGTGATCTTCTTAAAGGGAAATCTTTTCATTTGATTTAGTACTTTGAGGATTAATTGCTTTCCCCACTAAATCGCTTCATAAAACTGCATACTTTTTTAAAAATTCAATTTTGTCATGGCATGATTAGTTAGACCAGTCCACAGTTTTGTATGTTAATTACACTAGTTTATTCTGTACTTTTAATGATTATTAATACTTGCACAGCATGTTTTGGTTTTATATTTGTTGGCTGCTCCTTTAAAATCTCTGGTTCCTTTCTTTTCGTTTTAAACTTAATGATATGCTTACCAAAGAGGAGAAATTATTCTACAGAGTGCAGCAAGAATACAACCAATAATTCCTTGTAACTTTACCATCAATAATATTTCTATTATAAGTTCCTGGCTGGTAAATAAATGTTTAAAAATACCGATTAGCTTTTGCTCCTCAAAGCAGTTAATGAATAAGTATAATACTACTAAAAACACACAGTAGAAAGATAGGAGAAAATCAACAATACAATCAGCGGTTTCTATAGAGCTAGTAGATGGTAAATCGGGATCTAATTAATGCTGACCTTTGTTGTAATAACATCCCAACTAAATGTTCAAATCAGGAAGGATCAAGTCAATCTATGAAGGAAGAAGTTTTATAAATTAAGTATTTTACAATGGGAGGACATTTTCCCATTGTTCAGAAGTACAGAATATATGTCTAGTTGATTTTAGTAACACATTACAACAATCAGTCTTCTAAATCAGGGGTTGCTAACCTTTTGGACATCAGGGACCACCAAACTCATTATTTTAAATCCCAGGGGACCACTAATGTGAATTTTGACTGACGTGGCTTGCTGACATTGGTGGGAGGGAGAGGGAGAGAGAGAGACCTGATCTAACCTTGGAGGGCTGGTGATGTTCTCTCTCTCTCTCTCTCTCTCTCTCTCTCTCCACACACACACACACACACACACAGATCCCTCACCACCCACCACTCCCACCAAGGCAGCCACATTCCTAGCCTGCTTTTGAGCTCCGTTCTCAGAGGGAGGGGGAGGAAGAAAGATCCGATCTAACTTCAAGGGCTGGTGATTTTCTTTCTCTTTCTCTCTCTTTCCCTCACCCACCCCTCCCAAGGCAGCCACATTCCTATTGCCCCACTGGTTGGCAACTACTGTTCTAAATAAACATCGTGACAGTTGCTGAGGACCATGTATCTTTCTTACCAGTCATAAACACCCAAAAGACATTTTACAACCATAATTATTACCATGGTGGAATTGAAGCCTTATAAGGATGCGGAACCTGGAGGATCAGGTTACTTAAGTATTTCTGTAATTTACGACCTGATTTTTATCCTAAAATGTATACTAAAATATAATTGTACTTTTGTAGAAGGTATAGACAGATATAACAGATAATCAGAATTGGAAGGGACCTTGTAGGTCATCTAGTCCAACCCCCCGCCCAAGCGGGAGACCCTACACCATTTCTGACAAATGGCAGTCCAACCTCTTCTTGAAAGTCTCAAGTTGTGGTGCTCCCACAACTTCCGAGGGCAAGCTGTTCCATTGGTTGATTGTTCTCACTGTCAGAAAGTTTCTCCTTATTTCCAGGTTAAATCTCTCCTTGCTCAGTTTCCATCCATTATTCCTTGTCTGGCCGACAGGCGCATTAGAAAATAGCTTGACCTCTTCCTCCCTGTGGCAGTCCCTCAAATATTGGAAGACCACTATCATGTCTCCCCTGGTCCTTCTCTTTACTAGACTAGCCAAGCCCAGTTCCTGCAATCGTTCATTGCATGTTTTAGCCTCCAGTCCCCTAATCATCCTGGTTGCCCTTCTCTGTACTTTTTCTAGAGTCTCAACATCTTTTTTATAATGTGGTGAACAAAACTGGATGCAGTACTCTAAGTGTGGTCTTACTAAGGCTTTATAGAGTGGTATTAGTACTTCCTTTGATCTTGCTTGTATCCCTCTGTTAATACAATTTAGGATTGTATTATTTTTGTTAGGATATGGGCAGAGTAACCCTTGTATAAAAAGGATATGCACACAGAAAATTGTTTATGAGAATAGTTATAAAGAAATATACAGCCACACAGAGTTGAACAAATTGTATTAATGTTTACTTGAAGAAATAGCACAGTCCAATAAACAGTCCATGTCATACATGTTTTTAACAGTCCAGAAATATCCAGCTATAAAGTCGTCTTACATCTAGTTATAAAGTCTTCTTACTGGTTCCATGTATTTTACAGCAGACAAATATCAAATCATAATACAACAAATAAACTTCGATAGCAACAGAATATCAAAATAAACAGGGTTAGTCAGTATCGGTCCGTAGTCAGTCAGTATCAGTATCTAGAGAGATCATCAGTGAAAAAGAGAAAGAGAATTAAACCATTATCTATAGCTCCCTCTTATGGCAACTTGTAGCATAATTAACCAACCAGAACACAGCATAATACAATACAGTATTTTTCCTTAAAGCTACAAACAATTTGTAGTTTATATATTGTCAACCCAACTACATTATTTACATATACATAACAGCTTTTTTGGCTGCTGCTGCACACTGCTGGTTCATATTTAGCTGGTTGTCCACTAAGACTCCAAGATCCCTCTCACAGTTACTGCTATTGAGCCTGGTTTCACCCAGTCCATATGTGTACTTTTGGTTTTTCTTGCCTAAGTGTAGGACTTTACTTTTCTCTACATTGAATTTCATTTTGTTAGATATGGCCCAGTGTTCTAGTGTGTCAAGATCCATCTGGATCTTGAGACTTGTGGCCTGTTCAATTTGTTATATTAGAAATATTTATAGATTATATTCTAATCATCAGGTATAACTGATAAGCAAATGTAATTTATGAATACATGCTATAAACATGTAATAGCTTTTAAGTTACCAGAAAACTTGTTACCACTTTTTTCTATGATTGATTCAGCATGGCAACTTAACATGTTTATGAAATAGTATTTAAGTTCTAGCTCAGTGGTTAGAACCTTTTTGGCCTCCTGTGCCAAAAATTGTGCATGCACTTGCATGCTCACACTCACCTGCCAGCACCCAGAAGGCAGTGCCCCCCATGCCCTTTATGCATGGGTGCATAATCCCCACCCACTCATCCCCACCCACCGCCCCTTACCTGCACTGTGCCTTACAGCTGATTTTCAGCCTGTTTGAGGCCTTTTTCGGCCTCCCAAAGACTTGAGGAAGACATCTGCAGGCTTTGCAGGCTGAAAACTAGTCCTGTTTCGTCACTTCTGGTATTTTTGGAAAAACAGGAAGTGACAAAACGGGGCTAGTTTTCAGCCTGCAAAGCCTGCAGAAGCCTTCCTCAAGCCTTTGGGAGGCCGAAAAAGGCCTCAAACTGGCTGAAAATCAGCTGTGAAGTGCATGCATGCCCAGTGAGGTAAGTTTGCCTGCAGCTCGTGTACCAGCACAAATGGCTCTGCATGCCACCTATGGCATGCGTGCCATAGGTTTGCCATTATGGAAAGTATCAAAATGTATCTACAAACTTACATAACTTGTGATAATTATTTTCAAAGCGTCTTACTGAAAAATATGGCACTTTGTACATGCAATTACTAAGTACGTGTCTCAGCTTTTTCCAATTTGAATAGTAGATGTATATGGAATTTGAGGAATCAGACCCTGTGCTTTCCATGCTTATGTACTGTATATTTTAGCATATTCTTCATATTATGCCATAGGTGGTTTGGTTTGACTTTGTGAGAAGTGTGAATCTAACTATTATTGTTTATAAACTGTGGCATACAATTTAGTGTTACATCTGAATTGTGCTTGTTCAAAATGCCATAAATAAACAAACAGTGGCTTAGTTCAGAATATAAATTGAGTGTATATGTTAAAATTATGGATATAATAACATCAGAAGAGTCCTCTGCTTGTTTAGTGACTTTGTGGTTTGACTCTATATTCACTATCTTTCAAAGTTTAAAAAATACAAGCTTGCTATGATTAAATCTCTGTCCTAGATTTTATGCAAAAATCACTGTTTCTTATGATTATTTTAGGAACTGGAAGTATAATTGAAACTGATTTATAGTCACAAAGTAGAATCTATTTGCAAATAAGCATTGTTAGTTTGATAGCAAGTTTATTGTTTAGAAGAAACATGATAGTGACTTTCCATACACTAAATGGCAGATTATATATGTTTGTATATGGAGCTGGAAAAGAATTCTGGAGTCTAATAGGATAGCAAATGATGGGAAGGTATAATGTATCTGCCTTCTTTGCTCACGTAACAGTTCTTGCATATTTTTATCAAAGATATCTCTTCCTTCTCGAAAGTGATCAGCTTCAAAATACCTTTTTCTGTTAAGACTTTTTCTTTTGAGTAAGACGTAGCTTTCACAGCTATGTGCCAATCATTTGGTCATCCCATCAAATTTCACTGATCCTGATGACATCCTATTCATCCTCCTGCATTAGGATTTCAAGTTATCCATATTTGTTGGTTCGTATACTCTCTGCTCCAATGGAAATATTTTTGAAGCTGTAAATGGCACCCTTACTGATTTCCTTTTCCTTACTAAGTCCTTCCTTTGTTCTTCTGCTTTTCCTTTGTCTTTGATGTTGTTGGTTCAAGTCCTTGACAGAATAGTCAGTTCTGAGTTTTTCTCATTGTTTTCCTTTTTTTCTTAATTTAGCACCTTTCTGATGAAATTGGCAAGGTACCCACCAAATGTAACGAAGCCACCAAACATAGCACTAAAATTTTTGGAAAGGTGTATTTGGTGGCCTCTCTTATCAAAGTCTTCATTTCGGTTGCATAGTCTATAGTCAAGGAAACCAGTCACTTGGTAGCACCATCTATGTTCACTTCCAGGATCATGTTCTCTCTTCTTATGCTATGAACCTTTGCTGGAAGGACTACTTTCCCTTCCAGTTTGTTTTCCTGTTGAGGGCCTTATTTTCTCTGAAGATTTTTCATGGTCTATTCTGGTGATGTTCATCTCTGCATGAATTATTAAGGTACAAGGTAAAGGTTTCCTAGTTATGTCCCACTATAAGGCAGGGTGCTCATCTCCATTACTTGGCCTATGGAGCTAGCATTGTCTGAAGACATTTTCTGTAGTCATGTGGCCAGCATGGCTATATGCCAAAGGCACGTGGAACACTGTCATCTTCCACCAAAGTTATACTATTAATCTATTCGCATTTGCATGCTTTCAAACTGCTAGGTGGGCAGTACCTGGGGCAGGAATGGGAGGTCACCCCATTGTGCAGTACTCAGTCTCAAACCTGGGCTGTCAGTTTTCCTGCTGACAAGCTCAGCATCTTTAAACCGCTAAGCCATCGTGTCCCATGAATTATTAGGAAGGGTTAATTATTGGTGGGACGGAGGGTTAAAGTGCCTCAGCAACCTGTCTATAACAATTTGGATTCATGTAACTGGAAGATATTCTCCCATCATAAATGAGTCTATACATTGTTTTTTTCTTTATTTTGTTATTATGTGACAGTAAACAAATCTGTAAATTATAGTAGAGAATTCTCATCAACATGATGTGATTTGAAAGTTTCATTTAAAAGGAGAAATAAACCAGAGGTATGAAACAAATTTAAAACCTGTATAAAAGATTGATAATTTTATTCCCAACAATAATACACCCATTTTTTATTCTGAAGAATTGAAAAGATTCCATATGATTTTATTCATATGAGTAATAAACTGCTGTTCTTTGAGGAAAATCAGGATGGCATTAATTTAGTTATCCCTTCCATGGTATTGCAGGGGTAGCTTAATCACTAAAACAAGCTTCTTATTCAAAAAATACGTTGTTCTTCCAAATCTGCCTATCCTGATTTCTAATAAAAGTAAAGTATTTCCATTTTTAGCCAGCTAAGCCATTATTTACTTTCTGGATCCTTTTATTTTCCTCTGTTTACTAAGCACAAGGAATAATGATAAAAGGGCTTTTCAAAGGTCCATCTCTTCACCAATTTTGGGTACTTCAATAAGCAGTACAATAATGATATACTTCATGACTATAGAGCTAAGATTGAAAAAATAATAATTAAAAACAATTGGCCAGTATGGTTAATTATACAATACATCTAGTTTAGTTCTTGATAATAGTACATTAAACAGAAAAATAAAGTTTAAGAATCTAGAAGTTTAATTCTATACTAGGTAACAGAGCAAAATTTTCAGTGTGAGTTTAATTGTCCTTTACAACTAATTGCCTAAGCTTTTGCCAGTAATCATTACTGGACTGTATGTAGTAGACATAGAAACCAAGCATGATATCTAGAGGAAAACATCTCTGATTCACATAATTCTATCTTTCATTTTTTTTATTTATTTGAAGATACAATCCTTTAAATTGATTTAGCAAATGTTCTTTTTCATTAAAAAGGGCATCTCTAATATAAAGAATAAACACATATTTTTTATACTTTTAGAAACTAGGTATGATTCACAAAATATGTCTCTAATTTAGGAACCACAGCTGCATCTTGCTTTTTAAATGAAAAAGCATGTAATGAAATGGCTAATTAGATTACTAAGTATGATTAAAATATTTTTACTTTTTGCCATTGCCAGGCCCTGAAACATTTTTAAATGTTAGAGGACCAGAATAAAAATCTATTGTCCGCTATTTTGAAGCATTGAGAAGAATTTTAAGCCCATATAAAATCTCAGTTATAGAAATTAAATCGGTACTTGCTAAAAAAACACGATAGGAAACTATAATATAGTATCCGATTTTATAATAACTTCTTTAAAAAAAAAAAACTTGTTCCAATTTTGTAACTCTTGATTAGTGATCCAATACTATTTAAAAGTTGAACTAAACTAAATTAAAGATATATCTACACATTAATGTAGATTTACCTTCACTTACTTATTTCCCTCTTTGAAGTAGATGGATGGTTCAAAATGAGAACATATTTTTTATTTTAACGAGCTAAATAAAATCTGAAGAAGGCAGACAAATTCAGCACCATCATAGAGGGCTAAAACAGATACTAAAAATCTAATCTAACCTTTGAGAATTGTATTTATATACATATTTTTTATTACCCATGATGCACAATAATCAATGATCATATAACTCATGAACACTTCATTATAGGAGAGATACACATTATTCACAATTTTGAGAATTTTGAATATTTGATTATCAAATTTTAGAAACAGCCTTTAAAAGAAGTTTAAAATCCAGTGCTGTACTCTAGATAAGGACCACAGAAAATTTGATTCAAAAAAAGATGAGAGGGGTTATTTAAGATTCATTCCTTAAACAGCAATTATAGTTCAGAGTGAACAGAGCATATTTGTCCAATATAAAGGCAACTCCATTTATTCCCTTAAAATGCTATTTTGAATTTTATATTTCAGAGAACAATGAATCTGGGAATAGTTGATTGAAAGAAACTGCTATAGTGTTTATTAGATTAATTCCCTATTATTAACAGCAACAACAATAATTAACAATTGCATTGTAAAAGCCTCTAATTACAGTCATTATGTTTCTGCCTAGCTAAGTAATCAGTACTATAACCCATAGATATTTGTCCATCTTTTCGTCTTCTTAAGAAAGCTCTTGCTGCTATATGGCAGATGCGCACTGTAAAATGTTTCTAGAGCCACTGATTGTATGGAGTGTTAGTGATAAATGAAAAATGGTCATACTGAGACATTAAATCTCTGCTCCTCTGCTTTTTGCCATAGCCAAGGAGTCAAACAGCAGTGATTTAGCAGAGTTGGAGTAAGAGTACTCTGACTCCTTACTCATCTTAAATCTACAGCTTCGGGATGTGGCAGAAAATTAGCTCATTCTTCAAAGCCAGGAGATAGGCCCTGGATTTGCTTGGTATCTAGAATGTGATGAGATATAGAAAATTATGTGCCAGGGAAGAAATCAAAAGCATTCAGTGCCTTCCCTCTTGCAAGCGGGCCAGGGCCAGATAAAAGGGAAAAAGCTTGAAAAGCTTTTGAAGTCTCAGCCTGCCCAAGCAGACTGACATTTCCTCCTCCTCCATCTTCCCACAACAGCCACACAAAGGATACATCCATATTTGATGAAAATGAACAGGTATGAAAGACGTTTTCTGTTATCACCTCACAATGCTTTTGACTCCTATCTCTTCCTGCAGGCTGAAAAATGAATGCACTTTTGCTCTCAGATTAAACTATCCCTTTGTTTATCTTTGCCAATTCAGTTTATTTGTGTGTCTACTAGAGTTCTCTTTTAACCTGTGATCCAACCACTGTATATTTATTACTGAGAGAGGGAAAAAAAAACTTGTTAAAAGGAAGAGGTTACATGATTAAAGCCTGGCTAGAAGGAAAACCCTGCCTGCCTCTTTTTTAGTAGTTTGCTTGAGGCAAATACATGATTGCTCGTACAATAGCAGAAACACATGGAGGAGGGGAATAGGTAGAATTGTAAAATTACAGAGTAAGGAAAAGGCCATTTAGGTTGCTTAGTCCAATCTTATGCAGGAGCACCCAGATAGGTGGTTGCTTAGCCATTACTTAATGCTTCCAGTGAAGCGGATCTACTATCACTTTAACTAGTCACTGTAGAGTTCTTCTTATTGCTGGAAAGTTACCCTCCCCCCAAACTCAACCAGGTTATCTTACCTTAAATCCATTATACCTTGTTTTGTATTCTGGAATGAGAAATATCAGGTCTACATGGGGCTGCCTTAGAAGGCTACTCAGAAGCTGCATTTAATGCAAAATGTGGTGGCTGACATGCTTATTATTGAGAACAGGTGCAGGGGTCCCCAACCCCCAGGCCACAGATCAGGACTAATCTGTGGCCTGTTAGGAGCTGGGCTGCGCAGTTGGAGGTGAGTGGCAGGCAAGTGAGCGAAACCAAAACCATCTCCCCACCTCACCCCCGTCTTCTTAATGAATATGAAATCTTGAGGACATATTGTGCAGTTCTAAAGTAACTGATCATGAAGGGGAGGCAGGAAGATTGATTAGGTAGTCGTCTAGTACAAATTATCTTTCTAAAGCTAACATCATCGCAATGCTAACATCATAGCAATTTTCTCCCATGTTCAACAGTTAAAAGAAAATACCAATTAGGAATCAAACTGGTACTGTAGTTTGCTGAGGCTGAAATTAAGAGCAAATGAAAAACAAATAGCCTTTTATTTTTTTCTCAACATTTTATTGAATTATAAAATAAAATGCAAAAATACAAAAGCAATTAGGAGGATGCTGTGGGGAGGTCAAGGGGAAAGAAAAGTGAGGAGGAGTGGGAGAAAAGGAAAAAACTGTTGGCTTCCGACTCCGTCCGCTGCAGTAATCTAATCAGTAAAACCCAATATCAAAGTTTCATTTTTTTCCACCTCAAGCACAAAGTCCAGAAGTGGTCTCCATGTAGCAACAAAAGTACTTATATTCTTTTCTTTCATCAAAACGGTCAATTTAGCCATCTCTGCCAACTCCATGAGCTTCTATAGTCATTTGTCCATGGTGGGAATCTAAATATCCTTCCATTTTTGTGAAAAATTATCTTCTTTAAAAAAAAAAACTAGAGAGAATACAATGTGGTTACAATCTATCCTGTGTTGGGACCCTCTTGGAAGTTAAGAGCAATGGGAGCTTGTAGAGCTACAGATTGTGCACTTGTAGATTACATAGAATTTGTATGAGTATGATCAATAAATGATTTATTACATCTGCTCAGAGGCAAATTATGTTTCAAAAATTACATGTTAGGTCTCTAATTCTGGACAAGGTCGTACATTTAAAATAGCATAACGGCATGATTGAGGGACTCCCAGTCTCAATATGTTTCTTCCCATCTGATGAAATTAGCTACATTGGGCATGTTTGGGTCCAGATTATCTGAGGATTGAACAAAGAACCCTATTCTCCCTGTTTTCCCAGAAGATCCCAGTAAAAAAAAAAAAACGTATTACAGTATTCCCTGGCTTGTCATTTCTGGTAGCTTCTGTTTCCCTGTCTTGTTTTCTGATCTAGTGATACTGAATGTTTTTTGTTGGTAATACTTAGATTGTTGTACACCATCCAGAGACATTCTCTATAAGATGGGCAGCATATAAATTTGATTGATTGATTGATACATTTTCTGCGTGGTTATTTGCCTTTTTTTGGTCTCTAATATTTCCAATATATATGGGATTATGATGTTTTAGTGTGAGATAGATAGGCTGATAATGAGATAATGAACAAAATGTTACACTGTTGCCTTCCTTTCTTGAATGCTTGATAACCCTTTCCAACTATTCAGACATTGATAGTGTTGTTGTTACTGAAGACTGAAGTCACCAAATCTTCCTGCCGAACTCTCATATTTAAAAAATAACATTTTGCAAACTCTTGAATAAATAGGGTTATGGAGTAAATAGAGTATAGGGCACAGCAAATGCTCAGTTTGCCAGCAAATAGCTTAGGTGAAATAAGAACGTGTGGCAAGGATGTATTGAAATATTCTCTCAATCCCGTTACTGTTAATGAAGGAGTTCCTTACTAGCAGTTTACGAATAACAAGTATTCCTTCTCCAAATGCTAGCACAGTAGGAATAAAGATCATGCTTGATGTAGCTTATAACAAGTTGGTAACTTTTATAAGTACCAAGCCTCAGAAAAGTTAAGTATTTTACTGCTCCTACACTTCATGACCACCACATTATGATGCTGGGTTAGGCTAAGTGAAATCTTACATTCTCAGTAGGTAGAGGAAAGCAGTATATTTTGGGATTCAGTTGTTCTTCCTGCTGTTTCAGATGGAGAGTAGTTTTAATATATTTTTTAAAAAAACTAAGAGAAAACTTTCTTTCTTCCTCTCTCCCTCCCTTCCCTCCCATTCTTCTATTTTTTCCTTCCTTCCTTCCTTCCTTCCTTCCTTCCTTCCTTCCTTCCTTCCTTCCTTCCTTCCTTCCTTCCTTCCTTCCTTCCTTCCCCAGAATTCTGAAATGTTAACAAAATATTAAACACTTTCTATTTCAAGTAAAATAAAACAAAAACATAACATTGTAATTAAATAATTGAAGCAATCAAGATGTGTCAAGTTTTACAAACAATATAACAAAATTTTGCCACATCAAAGCAAAGAGAATCATACTAGTCTGACAGAAGTAGCTTTATATAAAATGAATCAGGATAGTTGGAGAAATATGGAAGAGGTCCTTGCCTCCTTATAGAAGTTGCACTATGGCACCAAATGGCCAATGAATTCAATGGATCCTTCTTTACAATGACACATAAGGAAACAAGAAATTTGTTTTTTCACCCTTTCTATAGAATTAAGTGGAGTTTTAATCCAAAGTTTATTATCACAAATAAGACTTTATAGTGAGACATTTTTCTTGATCGTTTTCTTGATAAAGAATAATTGAGAGTTACTTTTTACAGATAAGCAGAATTGTCTGTTGAAATTGGTTTTTCTTGTCCTTTTTTCTCATTATGGAATATTGAATTGTACTGTGCAACTGTTTGATAAAATGAAATCCTTAAAATTAAAAGTAAATAACTTCTGCAAATGTTCTGTAGAAGCTAAAGAATATAATTAATTTTAAAGGTTCAATTTGGAGGAAGCTTACAGAAAAAGTAATTTGAAGCAATAGAAAATTGCAATACATTCTAGTGAAATGTTTTGTCAAGTGACATGACCACTAATTGAGTGTGAATATGTGTGTGTGCGTGTGTGTGTATGAGAGGGAGGGAGGGGAGAGAGAGAGAGAGAGAGAAACGGGAGAGAGAGAAACAGGAGAGAGAGAAACGGGAGAGAGCTACAAAGATCACTGGTTTCTGCCGACTCATTTAGATAAAATTCTCTTGTGCAGCAATCCCATTTACTCACATTCAGGTGTGCTTTGTTGTTGAGTGCAAGAATATGGATGTAAGTGTGCGCAGTAGTTGTAAACTGATGATATAAAGAAGACTGTGGATAATTTTTTTAGTCTTGCAAGTGTCTATTAATATAGCTTTACAATAAAATAGAATTAGCTCATCTGGTTGTGTTTCTTATGTGGTTTGCCTAGTAAACATCAACTGCAAGTCTAAAAATGCAATTCTTCCCACCAGCATCCAAACCAGTTTCTTTTACAGTCCGAAAAAATTAGAGAGGGTCTATTCTGATCCTGTTGCCCCACTCACTATCCAGTTGTGCACTGTGCTGTCTCTTCTTTGACTGCTCCCTTGCCAGTGTCTCTTTGCCCACTTTCCCAAAGTCTTTCCCACAGTCCAGGGGGCCACAAATGTGCATGTGGCTGCTCAAACGGTCAGAAACAGACTCCATGAGGGTGATATGAGGGCCCGACGTCTACAGGTGGGGTTGTGCTTACAGCCCAACACCGTACAGGACGTTTGGCATTTGCCAGAGAATACCAAGATTGGCAAATTCGCCACTGGTGCCCTATGCTCTTCACAGATTAAAGCAGGTTCACATTGAGCACGTGACAGATGTGACAAGGTCTGGAGATGCCGTGAAGAACGTTCTGCTACCTGCAACATCCTCCAGCATGACCGTTTTGGCAGTGGGTCAGTAATGGTGTGGGGTGGCATTTCCATGTGCTCGCCAGAGGTAGCCTGACTGCCATTAGGTACTGAGATGAGATCCTTAGACCCCTTGTGAGACCATATGCTGGTGCGGTTGGCCCTGGGTTCCTCCTAATGCACGACAATGCCAGACCTCATGTGGCTGGAGTATGTCAGCAGTTCCTGCAAGACGAAGGCATTGATGCTATGGACTGCCCCGCCCGTTCCCCAGACCTGAATCCAAATGAGCACATCTGGGACATCATGTCTCGCTCCATCCACCAATACCACATTGCACCACAGACTGTCCAGGAGTTGGGGGATGCTTTAGTCCAGGTGTGGGAGGAGATCCCTCAGGAGACCATCCGCCACCTCATCAGGAGCATGCCCGGGCATTGTAGGGAGGTCATACAGGCACGTGGAGGCCACACACACTACTGAGCTTCATTTTGACTTGTTTTAAGGACATTACACCAAAGTTGGATCAGCCTATAGTGTTTTTTTCCACTTTAATTTTGAGTGTAACTCCAAATCCAGACCTCCATGTGTTGCTAAATTTGATTTCCATTGATAATTTTTGTGTGATTTTGTTGTCAGTACATTCAACTATGTAATGAACAAAGTATTTAATAAGAATGTTTCATTCATTCAGATCTAGGATGTCTTATTTTTGTGTTCCCTTTATTTTTTTGAGCAGTGTATAAAATAAAAAGAAAGCTTGTTGATGAATGATTCAATTTTGTTCCCATTTTTCTATTTAGAGCCATATATTCGTACAACTGTTCACTTTAAGTTTTCTCTGCTAATATGCTGCAGTGGATTCAAATATTTCTATTGGTCCTTTATGACTTTCATGTATAGCATAACATTCTTCTCCCTTTCAGGGCTATCATCAACCACTTCAATCCAAAGATAGAGTCCTATGCTGCTGTTAATCACATCTCACAACTCTCTGAAGAACAGGTGGGTTGCATACTTCTTTTCTAGTGACACCTAGGTCATTCTTGATTATACACTGTAGTCTGGAAAGGACTATTCCCCCATCTAGCTAAGAGAAAAGAAGTTTGGTAGCAAAGCAAACACTTATCAAACTGTCACCATAGCAGTTTATGAGCAGGAAATGGAATATCAGATGCTAGACAATTATAATGCTGGAAAGCAGCATGACAAATATGATAGACTTCCTCAAGAATGATTTAGAATTGCATAAGGGTGGCAATGGAATCAAAATGTTCTCCTTTGTAAATGTGTGTCCCTCATAACTAATGGATCTGAAAATATGTAACAAGTTATTGGTAGATACTATTGGAGCAATAGAATCGGGTGGAGTTCAAATTTTTTAACAACCGCTTCTGTGGGCATGGCTTAGTTGGTGGGCATGGCTTGCTGGTCATGTTATTGGCTGGGCGTGGCCAACTCAACATCACTCTCATCGAGGCATGCATCTCCTCACCTGGCCTCTCATGACTGTGGGGATGCTGCAACAGTCGTAAGTGTGAAAAATGGTCATAGGTCACTTTTTTCAGTGCCACTGTAACTTTGAATGGTCACTCTACAGAAGCAAAGTACCAGCAAAGAAGGGGGAAAAAGCTCCAGAGACGTTCCCGAGACAGGAAGTCTAGTCCTGCCAAGAATGTAATAAGGGTTAACGGAGAGGCAGTTTCTGTAAGCAACACCAGAATGTTTCCTTCCTACCTTCCTTACAGGATTAGGTCAGTAATTTCTTCTAACAACTGGTTTTCTGAACTGCTTAGAATGTTAACAACCGGTTCTAGTGAATAGGTGCGAATGGTAGAATCCCACCCCTGAATAGAAGGGATGCTGCTTTATTCTGGTAGACAAAAGTAAGCCATATTAGTAAATGTAGTGTTTTTGTGATTAATGAATTCACTAAACCTTAAATAGCTATTTTAAGTACATCTCTGGATGAAAATATTTTTCATAAGAGTAATTGGGATTACTATTTGGCTTTTTTTCATAATTTGGCCTGGTTTCTTTTCTCCCTGCCCAATGGAAGAAAGTAAAAGGAGTTGAGAGAAGAAAAAAATGGGAACTGTGTTGAAATACCATCTGTAGAAAAGAAATGTTTTTTTTTGTGAATTTCAGACTAAGGCAGCTACTTGTCATAGTCCAGACCCACTTTTCTCTACTGTAAATTAATGATTGAGATGTCCTACAAGAAGTGAGTAAAGTAGAAGGCAGCTGATGGCAGGTCCTCATTCCTGATGGGTTCAGTTCATGGAGCTGCCGTTCAGAAAGAATAAAAATGGAAGGCCTTTTCTTAAGCAAACTTTACTATTGGTGGCTTTGTGGAAAAGTACACATAGAGGTTTTTCGTAGTAATATGAAGATGGTTTCTCATTGTCACCTTCTGGATCCCCCCCACAACTTTACAGGTTTCATGCTTTTTCATAAAAAGGTAAGATATTTAACTCACCAACTCAATTTTTCTGGCAAAATTTGCTGGTCCTACTACTGCTTTCAGTGATGCTGTGTTTTATAGAACCTCATGCACTGTATCTGTTAACTCATGGTTAGAGAAGCCTTTAAAAGATCCTTTAATTATTTACAATATTTAAAAATGGTTGGGAGGAAGGGTGGCAAGGACTGAACGTGGGAGGTTTCCTTACCATTATTTGGTTTAGACACCTAGCTGTAAGAAAGAGCAGCAGCAGCAGCTTCTCTCTGTCACTACAGTACAGCATTCATCTGCAGTAGTTCAGGGAGGTCAGGCTGAATTCTTTCTTCGCCATATGCCTGTGCTTTAAATAAAACCATCAGCAGTAGCAGCAGCAGCAGGTGGCAGGTAATGAAATCAGCTTTGATACATAGAACTGTTTGAGGAGAGATTATTAGGAAGCAGAGAAACAGTTTGGCTTCCTATTTCAAAGAAAAGTATTATACTAAATTGGTAGAAATGCCTAAAGAAGTTTTTTTTTTAAAAATCCATAAAACAATAACCAAGGAAGAGAGGAATTAAGCTAGAGCAATGTTAAGTGATAGCCAGCTTTGGTTTTGCAAATCAAAGCTTTGCCTTAGGTGCCAGATTTTAACCAAATGTAGAAATGTCTACTTTTCTTAAGTTATCTTCCATTTCATGGACTGTATAATTTGATTCTTAATTTGGAGCATATTTGTTTTAAATTACCTTTCTAAAAACTAGCAAGCAGACAGTTATAGAATAAATTAGACAATCTGCAACCCAATGTCCATCTTTTCAGAAACTTTTACTTAAACAGAGAAATCGAATGATCACAGACAAGCAAAAAAATAGTGGGAGTGGGAGTTCCATTTTCCTGCCAGCTTTCCTATTGATGTTATCTGAGGGAAGGTGACAGGGAGTATGAAAATCACTCATCTGCCTCCACTTTGGAACTGCCTGCCACTTTGCTGGATGGAAAAGAACAAAGGGAACTGTGTACTGTGAAGAAAACTGAATCCGCTGTCCCCATTCTGGTGTGTCCCAAGGACCCCTCTGTCCAAGGAGGAAGAGGATTCGCTCATTGAACACCAGACCCACCTTGCTAGCAGACATCCAAATCATTGTCTCACCCTTCCCTTACCGCCCACCAGTGTTCAGAAGTTTCAGATTTCGGCCACCATTCCAAAGAGCCAAGTGCTCACCCATCAGGCCTCACCACCAGACAATGGGGTGTAGGGGCTAAGGGCAGGGATACACCAGTCCCATGTATTGTTGCATCGTGCAACCTACAGGTTTATAAGAAGTGTAGCTGGAAGGCACAGTGGTACTGAAACTATTGCAACTTTGCCAAATTTCAATCCTATATGAGTGATAGATCTCTGATTTTGGACACATTCTGTAAATTAAGCCATTTGAGATACGTTAATTCAATAACTGATTTCCTGTGATGAGCACTATTTTGCCCAAATGAAGATTACAGACACAAGAATTTTTGTTGTATATAAATGACAAGAGGGTTAGGATAGATTTAATCAACTGGGTTCCTCGCTCAGCAAACTAGGGTGAAGAAAGAAGGAATTTAACCCTGGTTGCTGAGTTACCAAACTACCTGGAATATTCATTGGAAGATACCACATACTCAGATTTTGAAGTTCCTTTCCAACCTCATCACAAAAATCACTGAAAGAGGAATGGCTATATTTTGCAGTTGTAGCATAGTTTTGAGAGCCTGACCAACCCACCCTCTTCTCTCCCCCCTCCCCTGAACATAGATAATCATCTTACAAGAGCCTTAGATCTGGATCTGGCACTATAATGTTGGATGTAGGACCAAGCTGTATTTTGAGTAATGACTGAATTTTAACCAAGCCACTTGATTTAAATTGCATTAAAATATATACCATGGTCTTTTGTGCTATAGGTTGACTAAGTGAATAGTTTTGTCATTTATGTTACTGCATCAATTCTAACAAAAATGTGATGAAGTCAAGCACCACTTAACTTATGAGGTATGAATCCTCTTGAACCTGATTCATACAAGTTTTAGCATACCTGGTTGGGCAGTTTGGAAACAAATTGATAATAATATTGTAAACCAGGGGTCTTCAAACTTGACAGCTTTAAGACTTGTGGACTTCAACTCCCAGAATTCCTCCTCCAGTCATGTTAGCTCATGAATTCTGGGGGTTGAAGTCCACAAGTCTTAAACTTGCCAAGTTTGAAGACCCTTGTTGTAAACCATCAAAGAGAAAGTGTGACTTGGTGCTTGATAGAGCATCTAATCAAAAAGGAAGGGCAGGCATTGAGAAATCAGATTTTACAGAAAGAATTTGACATTGCCATGCAGTAGTTGAAAAATCCTGCTCCTGTATTCAGTGTAGAAAAAAAATAGGAATTCTAATCTGCCTTTGATTTGACTCCTCCAGGATTTTCCTATTTTGTGTTATAAAATCTATCAAACACTGACCTTCAACTGGACATTGAAACCTCTTAGTTGGAGTCAGTGTATCAAGTTTATCAGTTAGAAGACAACCTGTAGAATTTTGTTATAAAAAGATTCTGAAGCCTTGTACCTGACTTATTCTTTGTTTTATACTTCCTATTCACCTTTGGCATTCTGTTTGTTAGTTATTTTACAAGGAACTAGCTTGTTTTTAGATGAACTTTGACCTTGAGGTTTAAAGAGAAAGAATCAGATAAAAGGTCAACTTCATCACTTCCTCCATGCTGCAAGAACCCTTGTATTTACACACTGATCTGTCTACTTCTTGCAAGTGAAATCTACATAGATATTTATTTGTTTACAGTTATTTGCATTTTGTCTATTCAGCTGGGCCTAGGTAATTATAATTGCAGTTCTATTTGATTTTCCACAGATGTGCCATTGTGGGAACAGTTAATAAGAAAAATTATGTAAATAATTGAATTATTAAGCATCGAGCCTTTAAGTGATTCCTTCATATTCCACTGCAATAGTCTAATTTTTCTGGCTAGGGAACTTGTCCTAAATTATATTCATGTTTCTGAATTTCATATGAAGAATTGCTTCCAATCATCTCTACTATGTCCACAGTGCAGACTTTTTCAGTTACATAATAAATGGGTCATTGTGTATCTTTGGTTGCCTCTTCCCACCTTCTGCATTCTTACCTCTTGTAAGGTTTAAGCAGAAATCAGCATGGCTATATAAACCATTATTAGAAGCTCTTACTTTAGTTCTCAGAAGCATTGGTTATGTGCCCAATAATAGTTAAAAGCCCCAGTCTTGAATCTTGTAATACAGTGCTGCTCTCTAACTGAGATAGCTGGGAATTAAACAGTTAATGGTAAAGAGTTATATTGTTAAAAAGTCGCTTGGTGATTATTTTTATCCAAAGGCTAATAACATTGAAGTTCAGAATCCTTTCTTATTTGTGAACATTAATCATAATCTGTTTTATGTGAATGCTAAATAAATGAATAAATAAATATTGTGCTTTGAAGCATCTATTTTTTTTTAAAGGTGGCAGTTGTTTTCTTCTTTTTAACTACATAAGATACTTTAAGAACTATATTCTTGAAAACAGTCTAAAATATATTTAAATATACTTGGATTTGCAAAGTATGATTTTTCAAAGAAAAATGAAGGATGAAGGATTACTAGATCTAATTATGTATGTGTTATTTGTTTTTATTTGTTTTGAGTATGTAAATTAGGATGGGCTATGGTAATACATTGAAATGAGCAAAAAGTTTTTCTTTTTCCATCACTAATTCCTTAGGTCAGCCAATCAGTCAGTTGTTATGGTCAATCGCAAAATTAAAACTTGCAAAGTAAAAAGTAACATAACAATAATTAGGTATAGTTAATTTGACAGACAATAAAACAAAATGTGGCCACCTTCAAAGAAACTCAGAATACATGGCCATATACCATGTAAGTCAAATGGCTGCCAGTCTCTTCTTTAAACCTCCAAAAATGGAGCACCCACAACTTCTGAAGGCAAGCCATTCCACTGGTTAATTGTTCTAACAAAGTTGGATCTCTCTTTGATAAATTTCCATTCATTGTTTCTTGTCCTGCCTTCAGGTGCTTTGGATAATAGGTTGATCCCATTCTTCTTTATGGTAGCCTCTTATATATTGGAAGATTGCTATCATATCACTCCTAATTCTTCTCTTCATTAGACTAGACATACCCAGTTTCTACAGCCGTTTTCCATGGTTTAGCCTCCATTCCCCTGATCATCTTATTGCTCTTCTTCACTCTTTCTAGAGTCTTAGTATTTCAACAACTCAGTCATACTGATCGTTATAACTGTACATAAAATAAATCTGAATGACTTGAATGACTTAATAAGAATATTTGTTATAAAATAATTAATGCAACTGTACATGAATTGTATTTTCAACAGTTTTATTGCTAGAAGGAGAGATTCTCAAAGAATGAAGGGTTTTCTTGAATTTTCCTCCAAGAATGGCTCTTTGATTTTTTTTAAAGAAGCATTATAGCTAGAGCCCTTTTAAATTTAGGAATGGATATTTAGGTTAAATGTCCTGCTGATCTAAACAAAGAATCTGGGCTACTTTTTAAAAAATCTCAAGGGAAATCCAACAAATGTAATTGTTTTTCTATATCCATAGCACTTTTGTTTAACACTCTATATTGCCTGTGCAAAAGCTTTTTGCCTCCACTCCTCTGTAAGTGTTTAATGAACAAAAGTAAACAGTTTTGTTTATTTATATAAAGTTACAAATAGTAGGGCCTGTTAGGAATGTAAGTCACCTAACAGCTATTTGGGTTGGAAATATATAAACCAGAATAGACATTTTAATACTGTATCTTTAAGAGAATCCTAAAATTGTAACTGGGTGTGGTTTCTCAAACGGTCATAAGATGGAGCCAGAAACCTGGGTTGTTTAGTCTTAGTCTCAGAAGAGAGTGTATCTCAGTGAGTCTCTGTTTTCCTTCTGTTGGAGAATATTGCCATTCCTCCTAATGACTGTTATTCGTGGATTTGATGTAAGTCTGTTACTGAACTGTTTTTTTGACACTGGACTTTGTTATTGGATTATCCCTGGACTGAAAATTGACTGCCTTACCTGTGAATGACTTTGGACTGTGTTTGAACTTTGCTTAACGTTTCTGAAAGTAAAAACCTACATTTACTGTACAGTGTATCTGTGTGCTGTGTGTGTATTATTCAAATACTTACTACTCTCAAATATGTCTCCCTGTATGCGCTCATTCCCCTAACGGGGAATTACCTCAACAGGGCCTTCAGATTCAATTTTAGAAATGTTCCTTTAAGCACACAGGAGCACCCCTAATGCACCTGAATAATGGATATAGCATCTGGGACTCACTTCTTCCCTTCTAGAGTTGTAGTTCCAGCCATGTTGTAGTCCCCAGAAAGTTTACTACACGTTTGCACCAATCAATATCATTTTTATCACTCTTTCAGTTACTGCAATTTTTAGGCTTAGAATCATTCTGTCCCTCGGCTAGAAGGCAGAATAAAGATTCATTGATTTCTCTAAAAAGAACCTCCATTATCAATTTTCTGTATTTCTCAGGTCTGTACTTATAGGGCTTAATGGAACAAAATTTACTAAATCTAAATTGATGATGTTCAGAAACTGATGTCACTATAGGGCCATAGCAGTTGGAATAAAAAAACAAGAACCATATGAACCTGTGTGCCAAAACAAGCTTATTAAAAACATTCCTGTGTGAGAACTTCCCAATAACTTGCTTTTAATATAGTTTAGTGGCGGGCAACATAACACTGCTGGATGCATATATTTTCAGCATCTGTAATTCAACATACATTTAATGGTGTTATCATAAACAGCTGTAATTTCATGCAGAGCACTTCCATGTTGGATCTTATTAACTGGTTCATTTAATTTCTGAACTACAAATCTTTTGACCGCCTTGAACTATCCATTGCGTACTATGAGTGACAGTTGATTATGTTGCTAGTCAGATAGTTTTTCCAAAAAGCAAGATTGGGGAGCTTATGTTGCTAAACTATACTCGCCAGTTATCCTTACTAGTATAGTTAATGGAAAGGAACCAGTATTAGGAGATGTAATTGAACAAGATCTAGAAATCCCACTTCCATATCTGCCTTTGTCTTCACTTTTTCAATCCATACATATTAATGTAAAGTGGTATAAAGGAGACAGCCTGATATTTCTTTCCTGAAAATGAAAAAAATAATACCACTATGGTCTGTCACAATTGCTTTACTTATATGTATCTTGAGCAAAATCATTCATGAAAATAATAGATGTAGGAATAATAATTTTATTTGCTGTGTCCTTATAACTAAAGACAACCACAGGTAAATCAAACATTATATACAATATAAAACAATATCTGCAATAAAACCAAGAAATAATGCATGATTTAAAAATTGTATAGATCATTCTGTCTTTTTTTTTTTTTGATCCACAAATACCAGATATGGAAATATCCTTTCTGAAGGTGGGACCTTCTGTGAAGTTGATTTCTGTCCCTTTCCCCTCTATCCGTATGCTATACCATTTGCTATGTAAGAGGTGAAATTAGCTTGTTGCCTCCTTATTTACGATCGTATATATAAATGAACTCTTCCACAACAGAGTATCTTTAATTGTTAGTTCTGCAAAAAATTTTCCCTGTGATATTTTTTCTCCCCTACCCAACCACCATTGCAACAAATTTGAAGAAGGATGTTAGGACAGCTCAAAAAACTTTCTGCTCTGTCTTTCATGTAGTTCTCTCATCAGCACTGTCTTTATAAGAAGCTCTTCCTTTGGCCTGTTAGAGGCTTTCAGCTGCCATATGCTACTGCTGCATGCCAGTAAAATAAAACAATAAGGACATCCTCAAGTTTGACTTTTGATGATTGGCAGCATCCACGCTGTTTTCTTGGCAGCATTAGGGAAATGATTCATCACTGCCATCTTTCAGGATTTTTAAAAAACATCATAGCATAGCTAACGAATGTGGAATTCCCAGCTGGCCCTGTATCCAAGTACCAACTACAGTCAATTCTGCTTAGTTTCCAAGATCAGCCAAGGTTGGCTAACTTACTGCTTGAGGCTATGCCCTATTTCTTTATTTGACAATCAATTACTAAAGCACAACCATTTGACCAACTCTTGGTCATATACCTGACAAACCAACTACAGAATACCTAGATAATTTAAATCAAAATTGTGTTCAGTATAACAGAAGAAAATAATAATAATAAACATGTGTAGGACAAGACAGAAAGCCCAAAGCTCACTGAGCTAAAATGATCAGAATGCAAGAAAGGTAGAGACCATTTGCACCCTTTAGAAGAAGCAAGTTGCATAATGTGGGGTCCACTACTGAGAAACCCTCATTGGTATATGTTACTTCCTTGGCCTCCTGCAGAGGAATCTGGAGCTATTCTTTCTCAAGAAACTAGACAGCAGCTTCACTATATGCTGATTTGATTCAGTGTACATTGTTCTGTAATCAGTAGAAATTAATCAGACAAGAGAACTGTACATGACTGATAAAACTGAGCATGCTATACAGTATATCTGATTGTATTTGTCTGACTTCTGTTTGAGGAATGGGAGCTAAATGCATACATTGAAATATTATACTGTATGCTAGCCCTATGCATACATCACTGTACATATATATCATCTTTCATTGCTCCAGATACATTTTAACAGAACTTTTTGCTTCTGAGTTGAGTTTATGTAGAGGAAATTCATAATGGAAATTGAACAAATGTCACTGTCACATAATGGATCGTATCTAATTTCTCAGTGTGTGAAAAGTAGGCTTTTCTCATTGCCTTTCCATTAACTCTGTTTTTACACACTGCCAGGTCAGATCCACCTTTCCATTTATTAATCTGTTTTGAATCCTTGGCCATCTCTCTAAGATTTTTTTTTTTAAATGAATGGCTTCTTATATAAATGCTGAAATTCTATACAGTCATACCTCGGAGATATTGAAGGCTTGATTCCAGACCATTGCAATAAAGCAAATATCACAATAACTAGAGACGTTTAAATTTTTGGGTTTCCCAGTGTATGTAAAAGTCACATTTACACTATCCTATAGCTTAGTAAGTGTGCAATAGCATGATCCCTTTAAAAATGTATGTATCTTTATTAAAATACTTTATTGCTAAAATTACTAATCATCATTTTAATAATAATGAAATAAGTTTGATATATTGTAAAAGTTACCAAAAACGTGATCCAGAGATCCAAAGTGAGCAAATTTGGCTGGAAAAATCATTATCTATGCAATAGGAGGCGGTTTTTAATCTTGAGGCTCTCTGCAAATCTATTGGTGAAGTGGAAATGATAGCAATATCATCTGCATACACGAAACATTGAATAAGTCAGTCAGCCAGGTTTGGGGGATGAGATTCTAATTTTGTGAGTCATACCACCATGTCATTGATATAGAAATTAAATAAGGGGGAAAGATTGCAACCTTTTTATACTCTTAATTAGGTACCAGGTTAAAAAGATGTCCTTGGTTGTTGTCAAGTCTTATTTGTATATAAGTATAGTTAAGTAGCATTTTAATGAATACTAGCCAGAATCTATCAATCGAACATCTCTCCAGTTTTTGACTACAGACATTCTCTAGAGACTGATTGAAAGCTATTTTGAAATCAATAAAATTCACATACAAAATTTCCCTGCAAGCACTGTTCCATGATTGATTTCCGTATTCTGAATCCAGTGTGCTCTTCCATAAGAATAGTTTCTTCCAACCAGTTCATTTATTTCAATAAAGATATCTAGTGCAGTTTTCTGATAATGCTTAGTAGGCTAACTGAATGATAATTGGATGGACCCTATGTCTTTGACTTTTAAATATAGGGACAATAATAGAGGTATTCCATTCAGGAGCATTTTTAATGTAGAAGTTACAGCTTTAATTGAATTCTTAGATTCATGCCTATCAGTCAATGCTTAGCTTAGTCAGGTCTGCAGGGATGATGTCCCTCCCAGGGAGTTTGCCATTTTTTGGTTGTGTGACTAGTTTAGAGATTTTAGTTCGAGTGAAAGGAGGCTAATATTTTAGGGTGATTATAGGGTTACAACTTTAAGAAGCATAAAATGATCAGTATTAAACTTTCCATGTGGAAACTATAGTTGGACCCTCTAATTTAGGACTAGGTTCACTCACATGGTCAGAGATGATATACCAAAATGTGTTGTTATTCTTGATACTGGTGACCTGAATCAATTTTTCTCAGAAAGCATCTCTTTTTTTTCCATATAGTTTTATATCCCCCCCCTTTTTTTTCCTATTGAAGAGATTTCAGGAATTGCAAAAAGCTTTTACTCTTATATAATTTAAAACATTCAGCTAGGAGGCTCTTAGCTTTTATATATTCTTTATCAGACTGGGGCTGGGATTTTCTTTTACTTATTCCTTGTTTGGTTTTGTTGACTAGTAGATAACAGAATAACAGAGTTGAAAGGGACCTTGAAGGTCTTCTAGTCCAACCTCCCTGCTCAATCAGGAAACCCTATACCATTTCTGACAACTAAATCTCGTCTTAAAATCCTCCAGTGATGGAGCAGTCATAACTTCTGAAGGCAAGCTATTTCACTGATTAATTGTTCTGTCAGGAAATTTCTCTTTATTTCTAGAATGGTTCTCTCCTTCAGTAGTGTCCATCCATTGCTTCCTTCTTGTCCCTTCAGATGTTTCAGATAATCGAGGGTGTTGACTGCCTCTTCTTTCTAGCATCCCCTTAGATATTGGAACACAGCTATCATATCACCCCCATATCACCTCATTAAACTACACATACCCAATTCCTGTAACCATTCTTATGTTTTCACTTCCAAGCCTCTTCTTCATTTTTGTTGCTCTTCTCTGCACTCTTTCTAGAATCTCAAAATCTCCTTTATATCATGGCACCCAAAACTGGATGCAATATTCAAAGTGTGTAATTACCAAGGCATTAAAGAATTATACTAACATTTCATGTGAACTTGTTTCTGTCCTTCTATTATTGCATCCTAGGACTATCTTTTTTGGCTACTGCCATACACTCCTGGTTCATATTTAAGTGACAGATCTCGGAATCCAGTAGGATTCCGAGATCTGTCTCACAGTTACTACTGTTGAGCCAGATATCACTTATTCTCTACATGTGCATTTCGTTTTTCTTGCCTAAATATAGAAACCTTATGTTTTTCACCGTTGAACTTAATTTTGTTAGATATGGCCCTTGTGAAACAGGCCCAATTTTTTAAAAATTACTAAATCTATTTTCAAATTATTAACCTGTTATCTATATGTATATTAGTTACAATATTTTGTAACAATTACTGGTAGTTACAAAAATACTTAACAGGAAGAACAATATTAATAAGAAAGGCAAGGTTAAAATTTCAGAACTCAAAACAAACTGCTGAGAGGAAGATGGAGGACCACTCCACAGGAGTGGAATCTTCAAGACTCCGCAGTTGGTTCCATGGCCGTCTGAAAGTCATCTTGGGTCATTTCTAAGTGTTACCATTTAAATCCAAGGAGCAGCACTGTCAGAGAGGTAACTTTTGCAGCAAAAACAGCAGAACATCGCAAGAGAGAAAAAAACCCCAGCAACCATGTTTTAGGGAGAGTCCTCAGCCGTGTTAGGGAGAATCCTCAGCAGCCATGTTGGGGAGGAGTCCCTTTTCAATGTATTCTATTAAGGATAACATATAATTGTAGCATAAGTTTTATTCCACTTGTTTTTTTAATATGGGGGGGGGAGGAACATAGGTGTTTATAACAGGGTGGAGGTAGCCAACCCAAAGTCATAGGTTGGGCACAAATGGATGAATCTTTTTTGCTACCCCAATGCATAGACCACCACTTGGCCTCCCTGTTTTCCTTAATTAAACGGACTTGAGAGAATGCACTACAAAGTTATCAAGCTCAGTATCTTTTGTGGACCATGTCTTCTCTAACAAAAGAATGATCCATCCCTGCACTCACAATGCCAACCTGCAATAGGGGGAAGTGTGTGTTGGTGTATGTCTGTATGTGTGTGTATGTACGTGCATTATTGTGTAAGTTTCCCCTCTCCACAAAAGCACTTTTATAAAGGCAAGCATGTGTAAGGATGCACATACACACAAACTTGTAGGAAGAAAAGGTTTGCTATTGGCTGCATACCTTCCCTCCCCCACTATTAATTCTGCTAGTATAAGCTTAGCAGAACTAGTGGGGGGAGGGAAATCTAGCATCTAATGACGACAAAAGGAAAATAGTTTCACCAATGTTTGAAGGAAAAAAACAGCCACTTTTCTGTCTTGTGGCCCAACCTATTCTCCTTTCTTATCTCAAAATCTTGAGCTTTAGAGAGCTTCGAAAAGATAAAAAATAACACCGGTTGGAAGTGAATCAGCAGCTACTGGATCTGTAACAGCCAAATACTTGCTTTTTATTGTACTATTTAGAATTAAGGTTTATATTTATTTATTTTTTAAAATAAAGATAATTTTTTTCCATAAAATTTATTGGTGAATATCATCTGCATGTATGGCTTTCAGCAGCCTCTTGGGTGGAGTATTGCGGATGTTCTATATTGGTATGGCAGTGATATTAAAACAGAAATAGTAATGAATTGCACCGCTGATTGAATCTGCAGGGAACGCTTTAGGAACTTGGCATAAATTATTGTGATGGAAACTGACCAAAATTGGCTTGAAGAGTAGCCATGGATTTGATTAACAACAACAACAACAACAAAACCAATTTTTGTAATTCAGATATTAACTTTCTGAGTAGGGTCTGCACCTCTAGTTTTTAGAGTAATAGTATATCACACACAAAAAGAAAAAATGATATTTTTTTTAGATTTTATATTCAGAATTAGCTTATTAGAATTAGCTTATTTCTTCTTAAATTAACATTAGTAGAAGTGTTTAGCTAAGTACATTTGGAAAGCTGGTGTCCTGGCTAGTGACCAGAAATCCTGCTCTTCTTGAACTACTAAAGTTCCACTTATTTAATCATGAGTTCATGCTACTGTTTTGTTGAACAATTCAGTAATGTCTGATTGACTGTATTTCAGTTCTTCTGTGAAAGCTGTAGGTGACGTATATGGAAGTTTCCCTAAACTTATCTCTACAACATTTGTATGAAGTAGTGCCTGCTGATAGAAGGTAACTGCCCAAGTCATTTAGACAACTAATGTGCCTGCAGGGGATCTGGACTGGCTGTTCATCCACCATTTCAGCACTACTCTATTTGCCATCTTCCCAAGGGAAAGCTCCTGGTAAATTCCTATTAATACTTGTCTGTGCTCCACTTGCAGCTCCCTTTTATTCCTTCAGCATTCAGTGGGTTCTGACAATCACCTTAGATCAGGGGTGTCAAACTCTATTTCATTGAGGGCCGCATCAAGTTTGTATTTGACCTCAGGGGGTCGGGGTGTGTGTGGCCGGGAGGGCATGGCCAGCTCAGTGTCACTCATTTCAGAGCACCTGTGGAGGGCGGAGTTGAGGGATCCTCCTGCAGCAAAAATGGAGCTCAAAAGGGCCACGTGAGACCCTCCCAAATTCCATTTTCACTGGCAGAAGCACTGCAGGCCAGTCCTTTGCTGTTTCCAGTGTGGCCTCATGGGCCAGATCTAAGCACCCCATGGGCCGGAATTGCCCTGCAGGCCTTGAGTTTGACACCCCTGCCTTAGATCTTTCCATTCATTTACTACAAAATCAGTGTCCCAGAACATTCCCCAGGCCATGCTCCTCACTTATTTAATTTCTATTATTTTTTTAAATTTTCATTTTAATACAGAAAATTAAAATACAAATTCAAAGGGTGAGGGGATGGAAATTTTACAAGAACAAAATAAGCTAAATGAAGACATTAAAAATGTGGATTAAAAAGACAAAAAACAGAAACACATATTATGCCCCCATAGTTGAACACTGACAAATATATTGCAACAATAATATCTTACAACGCTTGCTGCCAATTTTCTTATGGAAAGTGAAAATGTTCTATAATTAAATGGTAAATAATGAGGAAACAAAGAAAAAAGTTATAATTTGCAGTAAACTAGTTTATTAAAACATTGCTCAGTTCAATTCTAGAGAGCAAAGCTGCCAAATAGCCAGCTTTTGCAGCAAAATCAGCTGTTCATCGGAGGAAGAGGGAAAAATTATCTGCCATTCACCACACCTTCTTTAATTTGTAGATCACTGAAGAAGGATTGCAGGAATAAAGAAATAAGCAAAATATGTTACAATTGTTATTCTTTGCATTGCTTATTTAGATATATAACTCTTTGTCAGTTTGTACTCTACTCTGGAATTCATTGCGTATCTAGGGAAATCTTCCATGTATCTATTATTTTTTGATTTCTACTTTTCTTCTGCTATTTTTAATATATTAGCAGACAGCCATCCCATTTTTTGTTTTGCTTTTTTCATTTTGACATATTTTTGTTTGCTTCAGCTTTAACAATATATGATGAAGTTTCATCCAGAGTTCTTCAGATACCCTATTTATCAAATCTATTTTATTAGAACTATTTTTACCCTTACTGCATACTCATATGAAATATTGCTGAGGTCATATCTTATCGGCCTGTTTATTGTATTAATTTTCTTTAGTCGTAATTTTGCAAGGAGGAATTTGACCTGAGGTACAATTAGCACGAAGGCTGGTTTTTTGCTGACTAAGAGTGTTGGCTTACAGAGTATATAGCCAAATTGATTTTAGCATTTTCCATATGTAGAATTGTCCTTTAAGTTGTCGGAAGGACATATTTCTTATAAACGTTGATATTTTTGGTGGAACTGTTCCATCTGTGTACTGTTTCATTTTATATACTGAGGCCAAATATTCTGATTAATCCAGATATATATTATTTCCAACTTTAGCATTCACTTTAAATGTCCTGTAATTACTATAACATGGGGGGTTGTGTGTTGATAAGATACTTCGGGTTGCCATAGAAATGTTTAACTTCTGCTGTATCTCCTGTCGTTAGAGAGCTGTAATTTTATGCTTGCCTTGGACTCAAATTGAGACCATTCTGTTGTTGTCTGAGTTGTCTCTAAGGAGTGACTTTGACAGCATTCTGTTCATGATAGTTATGTGTCTGTGCTAGAGGATCTGATGGTCTTCTAATGTGAAGAGACTCATCACAAGCCATTTGAGCCTACTGATTTGTAGAATATTAATGTTCGATCTTGATATTTCTGCTCTGATATCATCAATTTTGTCTTGATTCATGATTTTGACGTCCATATTCCAATCTTTGCATTATCAAACCTTCCTTTTGCTATTCACTGTTGTCTAGTTCCAATATCTTTCAACTTAGAGGATTCTATTTCAGTATTGTATAATGTTTTCATTATCCTATTATTAATTTCTGTTCGGTTTTTAGCAGAATACTAGAGTGGGATGCCATTTCTTTATGAGTAGGTTTAATTTTTATGTCCCCCTAATCTGTAATCTGCCCTCATGGGTGATCTTTTTAGAATGTGTACTCTCTTATAGCACACATTATAGGATGTGTAAGCCGTTTATCATTACAATTAATGCTCTATGAAGCGGAATTGGGAATAGTCAATTGGAAAAAAATTAATTGCAATCAACAATTTGTATTTGACAAGCATTCTATCTATCCCACTTGCCTAGCTTTATTTAAATTTTATGCATTGAGATATAACAAATTGCATGTAGCAATATATTTCTAAAAGTAGATGTAGACTGCAAAAATGTACAAATTAAAAAGAAAAAACATTTCCACTTCACATCATTAATTTTTTTAGGTCAATGAATTTATTTCCATGGATAGAATAGAAGCCAAATTACATGTTTTGATCACTGCAGATTGCATGCCAGGCTGCAAGCAAATTCATATTATTTATTTGTTTGTTTGTATTCCACTCCCACCTTTATTATTTTTGCAAATAATTTAAATAATTGGCGGGGAGGAGCCTTTTTAATTGTCCTTCTCCCAATCAAGCTATCTAAGCTTTGCTGCCTCTTTGCCCTTTGCAATGTAGCCCCTCTTTCTTGAGAATCAGACAACATTCAGTCACAGCATCACACCTTTCATGCATTCTTTGTGCACCTTCCCTACCTCTCACTGTACCTCTCATGCACAGTCCCCAGACATTTGCTATGCCTGTTTTGCACTCTCAAATACCCCATCCTCCCTCCCCCATCTGACAGAAGCCGCTTAACTTCTGCTGGCTTCCCTAATGACTTCAGCTGTAAGAAGTCAGCAAGAAGCTGCCTCGCCTGAGGACTGTGGGATCTAAAGAGCGGGATTTGGTTAACAATGGCAAGCAGGACTACAGAGATTGCCATTGTTAAACAGTGGGGTCACACTTTAGAACTGTATTGCTTAGTGTTGGAAATTCTGATTCCAGTTGCTATCATAAGTTGACAACTACCTGTATATGACACTTAACACTTAACACACAACCTGGATTCAGATCTAGTATGTTCTTCCTCTTAATTTCATAGAAACAGAACATACCCATTTTCTTTCATTAATTCTCTTTGTTAATTTATAGTTTTTTAAAAAATTACTTCTTTATTTATGCAATTATCCATGTGCCATGGTCATCATGAAAATTTGATATAGGTACTGCCCTCATTCCTGCTACAGGGAGCTATGTGTAATGAATTTACGTGTACTCAGGTTATGTCATTCTGTTATTACTGTTGTTGTTTCGCTCTTCTTATATTCATGGCTGTTTTCTCCTGCTTTTGGGGTGGGGGGCATTAACAGGGCCTAGTTTCAGTTCTGCATGTGAATCTATATTTGAAGAGCTTTGAACGTGATGACTCTCCCAAATGATAGCACCATCTGTTTCAGTGAACCTGTCTAGTTTGATTTTGAGGTTTATCCTGAAATAACAACTGATGTTCAGAAGTGACATTGCTGTACAAATAAAAGGAGGCATATTAATGAACCACAGCACATTTAATGATGTCGCATATATTTCTTTGTTGGGTTTCTCTGGGTATGGAGAAGGGATCTCCCAGTTCAAGTCCTGGTCTTAAATATGTTCTATGCTGGAAACTGCAGCTAAGAGTCTCTCTACAGTACACCATGTCTGCATGATCAGGTTTTAACCAAGCAACTACTGGGCATATTGAGTTTGGTCCAATTGGGATCACTATGGCACTTTGCTTTTTTAAATGTATATCCTCTCTTTCCATACAATATAAAGCTAAACAATGTATTTCAATCATGCAATAGAACATAGTAAAAATTGAGAATAAAGTAGTAATTAAAAAAGAGATCAATTTGCAGCTACTTATTTCAAAGGTAATGAACAGTAATTGGCCTGTACCATTACTACCTCCATAAGGAAAGAAGTATAGTACCTTTTTCAAGCCAAAGACTGCACTTGGTCTTTGAATAGTATGTTTGGTGGCTGTACAGTGTCAAATTTTTAAGAAAAGACTGGACAGCCACCTGTTTGAAATGGTATAGGATCTGCTGCTAGAGCAGGGGGTTAGACTAGAAGACCCCTAAGGTCCCTTCCAGCTCCATTCTGACTTTAAATGACATGTGTTATAGTATTTAATGTCCAGGTCTGAACCTAAAGGAATGGTGCAACGTTCAAGCATGCAAAGCTATTCTTGAAATTTTATTCTGTAATGAATAGTGCATGACAGAAGATTGGATTGATGACTTTTGATAGATTTTACCTTGGATAATTAGATTATAGGGGTTTACTAGACAACTAGTGAGCTTCTAGGTCATTTTTTCAGAGATATTTCCTCACCCAATTCCTCAAGGCTGATAAAAAGGCAGAACTTTAGATATGCTTCAAAAATTCTTAAAAATATCATGCTCATGTTGAACTGTATAGCATAGTCTAACATCAGCAAAAGAAATGTTTTCTAACACTTTATTATATCATAAAATGTTTTATGATAATTCTTACAGCATAAAATGTTTAATAAAGTTTGCCAAAATTTTGCCAAAATTTTATAACTTCATGGGAAACTTGGGTTCAGGATTTTGGGTGCATTTTGTAAGTTAGCCCACTTGAGATACCTTGGTTCAAATATCGTTTGATGCACTATTTCACCCAGTTAAAGGTTATAGGAATGATTATTTTTATAGTATATGTGCATTTATCATCAGATCCTGCTGGCCTTTCAAAAAACACTTAAGACTGCATTGTTCTCCCACTTGTAGGGGTCAGGAAGTTAGTTGACCCCGTGAGGTATTGATAGTTTTTTGTTGATAGATTATTCTTGAATGCAATTCTTTCTCTGTTTGCACTGTTTTTTAAAGTTGTTCCTTATTGATACTTCCCAATGTCATTCACTAGAAGAGCAATGTGGATGGCAATTTAAATTCAATAAAATAACAATAAAAACTAAATTGACCAAACTGAAGAAAATAAAAACAGATTAATGATCTGGAAATTAAGATAATTTGAACAGAAAGGTTGAATATATAAATATAAATATGATATTCGCCCAGCTCCATTCAATTTCTCTGACTCCACCCTGATAAAAAGGATTAATGATTCTTAAAAAGAAACACACACATGCATGCACACCCACAAATGTATGCATACACATCCATCCATCCTGTCCCTGTCCAGTATTCAGATCTATTAGAGCCGTGCAAGCCATTGGAGAGGCATGACTTGGAACACTGAGATTCATGTGCTTCTTGGCATTTCTCCTACAGCAGGGGTTCCCAAAGTCCACAAGTCTTAAAGTCTTAAGTCCACAAGTTGCCAGGTTTGGAGACTTCTGTTCTACAGAAATACCTTTTATGCATGGAATGCATGCTCTAAAAACTGAAAGGGGGCATCATGCTGCCTAAGTGGGAGTTCAGTTTGAAGTTTTGATCTTTGTCCTCAATGGTACTTGCAGTCTGGTTCCAAAACCCACACAACCCAACCCCTATTGTCCCTTGACCACATTATTTTAGGCCCTTGGCAACTGCAATCACATGACTGCAATTTATAATGTTTTGCTGAAAACCAGCTTTTATTTCCAGCTTTGACAAAAACACCCCATAATGAACCAGGGGTTTGCTTAATGACCATGATAGTCACTTAACCATGGATTCACTTAATGACCATGATGATTCACTTGACTGCTGCAAGAAAGGCAGTAAAATAGGGTTGATCACATGATGACAGGCTTTATGACCATCATGACTTATAACCTTAATGGGCACGCTCCGTTATAGTCATAAGTCAAGGACAATGTGAACAGTTGTAATGAAGGGAGAAGTCACAATTGATTGGACAAAGATTGGAGAATTGTTTCGGATGTTCTCCTGTCTTGTCCAGGAGTTGAACTAAAAGACCTCCCAAGTCCTGTCAAGCCCTGTGATTCTATGCTATATATTTTATTTTTCTTTGTACAATTGTAGGCTTCAATAAAATTACTATTTTAAAAGCAAATAGTTTGTAAAACCACTGTGCTTCATCTCCAGCCTTGCTTTTGTCAAATTTATTTAAATGCTCTGTATATAAGTGTATAGCAAATAACTGCAAGTAGACAAAGAAATACACAAATATATCTTTTGTTTTTGCTTGGAGAAAAAATGGGATTTGGATAGAAATGGCATGAAATGAAATGGAAATACACTGAAGATACCAAGCAAGAAAGAATACTTTGGCCGGAATTCTAATAAAGGTTACTAAAATGTGCCGAGTATTTTATTTTTATTTAACAACCAATTACCCTGATACCTATTTTGTCCTTGCTGCTACTGGGAATTAATTCTAACAGGTATTGTACCTACATCAGCAAAATCTCAAGAAGCAGTTTGCAAACCCTGGTACAATTTTTACCCTTTTCAATTTTAATGATATACTCTGATAGTCTCTCAATTAGTATTTCCTTTACATTAAGATGCAGTCACAGTTAAAATGAATAACGCTGTCAGATAAAGTAATTCCATAAGTAGCTAATATTATCCACAAAGGATACCTTTGTGAACAGTAGATTGACATGGTAAATATGGGGTTTCTTGATCTGATTCAAATAAGCTGTAATGGGGTATGCATTTTTTATTTATTTTGTGCTTATACAGTGGTCTACAATAGATGGAGGAGAAAGAGACAGTTTTAAAATTGCAGCTACTGCCAGAAATCTGGCTCCTAGGTGAAGTAGAAGCAGTGGTGTCATTTCCCCAATCACCACAAAGAGAAGAAATAAGTGATGTCATAAAATCCAGAGTGGATCAGAGGTGCATTTCCAAAGATGGCAGATAAGTTGACAAGGCAGCCTACCTCTCTTTAGGTCCTCTTCCATCCTGCTCTCTTTCCTTTCTTGAGGAGCAAAGTATTATGATTCCCCTTCACACTTTTCATTCTGGGCTTTGGGAAAATTAAATCATTTTAGGAACAAGTCTCCCTCCTTTCCAAAAGAAAGAAAAAAGAATGAAGACGTGGGAGGGGAAACTTGCTGCATCCTTCCAAGCATCTTTCCCCCAGGTTAGACCTATGGAATATCTAATAGACCAGAGTGGAGAAACACAGCACAGGTTTAAATCGTAATTCTTTCTTGGGATCAGGCCAGTCTGATAGACAAATTGTGCCTATAAGGTGGGAGCTAGAAAGAGATAATTTTGAGTCATTATTGAAGGCAGAAGGACTGGACTGCAACAACTTTGGCTAAAGTACCTGCAAAGTATTGGAGCTGTTGAAAAATCCTGTACTTTCTCAGTTGCCTTCATAAAAAAAGATTTAGAAATGGGACTGGAAATAAATGTGACTTCTTTGGAAGGTTTCTCTCTGAAATATGATCTGTCCGCAAGCCGCCTAAAGTCTACAGCATGGGTGTCAAACTCGCAGCATCACGTTGCCGTCATGTGACATTTTGTGACAGTTTCCCCATTTGCAGAGCAGGGTGGGTGTGGCGTATGCCCAACACATCCAGCCCGCAGGCCACCAATTTGACATCCCTGGTCTACAGTATCCAAAATCTTGCAATCCTGAGCATAGTGGCCAAAGCAATTCATCGACATTTGAATGGCCACATTTAAAAAGTTAATTCTTAACATTAGGTAACTTTCACAGCTGTGTATGAAAAGTCTTCAGTGTTGTGATCCTTGAGCTAATGAAATAGTCCTTGTGCAATACTTGAACTGATGAGTTTGAGACCCTGGTTTGGAGAAGCAAAAATACCAGCTGCAGTCTCCGATAGACGCTACTTATAAAGGTAGTCCTTGACTTACGACAGTTTGTTGAATGACTATTCAAAGTTACAATGGCACTGAAAAAAAGTGGCATATGATGATTTTTCACACTTATGACTGTTGCAGCATCCCCATGCCCACGTGATCAAAATTTGGATGCTTGTGAACTGGTTGATATTTATGACAGTTACAGTGTCCCAGAATAAGCTGCAATGATTTATTTAACATCTGAGGCAAGAAAAGTCGTAAATTGGGGCAAAATTCACTCAACAAATTTCTCAATTAGCAACATAAATTTTGGGTTCAGTTGGGGTTGTAAATTGAAGATTACCTATATGCATTTCTTTGGGCTTCTGTTAAGAGTCTGTAATATGCAGGAACATTTTTGTTCGCTTTCAGATTCCTCTTGTCAAAGATGTCAAAGATGTCTTTATTTATCACAACTATCTCCTTCAGTATAACAGTTGAAATTAGCAAATGTGTGAGTGCTGTTCAGAGCTGACTCATCCACCTACTGGAGATCTGAATCAGAAGCTTAGTACTTGGAGCGAAGTCTCAGCACTAGTGAAACCAAACGTTCCCCATCAGGACACTTGCTTTTATGGAAGATTATATATATTGCCAGTTTCAGAAGAAACTAATTAATTCATAAGCTGCCCAGAGTTGTCTCTGGACAAGATAGGCAAAATTTTGCCCATCTTGTCCAGAGACAATTCTGGGCATCTACAAATTAATTAATTAATGCTAATTTGCTCTCCTCTTTGCAGATATTTAAGGAATAATATCACAATGGTTATGACAAGAGAAAAAGCATGATAACTAATTATCTGGAAGGATAATTGCTGGTTCATACAATTTTCTGTGCATGCTCAAACTGTGGTAAATATTAGGAAAAGCAAAATTGGAATGAAATAATGTTTTTATTTTCAACATAGCAACTGAAGTATTATAGCTTGTATTTCTATATATGTTGTTTCACAGTCCCTAGAGTTACAATTATTTTCTTGTAGTGGGGTACATTAATTTTTTTCTTCAACTAAATCTGTAAAGAGAGCAAGGCATAAAGGTCTGTTTAGTGGTGAAAGCTAAGGAATAAATTCTTTCTTAGGGCAAGAACTTATCACAAAAGCAATTCAATTATTTTCTTCATATGCCATACTCTTCTAATGAGATGCCACAATTCACAGGTATTCAAGAAGTGCAAGTCTTATTAAACAAGAGAAAATAGGCTACAGGACATGAAGGCTATAGAACTTCATTGGGCAAGGGATGGATAATGTTTCAGATGTTGCTGAACTAGAACTCTTTTGATTTTTTAGAAGTACATTACTAATTTCCATCTAATATTGTTTAGCTCTTTCACAAGTCCACCAGAGGTGATAAAAGATTCCTATTTGACTCTGATATTTCCAGCAACTATTTGGGAATACATTTTAGCCATTGCATCTGGGAAGAAATATCATCTGTATATCATTTTAGAGTAATTCTTTTTGAGGTTACAGCATAAATTCCAGTTCCTTTATATACATATTTTCCCATTGATCAGTTGGTATGTTAGATTGAATTGTTTTTGCCCAACTTATCATACAGCTTTTAAATCATTCATCTTCTGTTTCTGATTTTAACAAAATATATATATATTTTAATGATAAGGTGGTCATCATTTGTACACATTTCCATTTCAAAGATAACTTTATCATGTTTGAAATTGTACAGTTTCTTACCAAATTTAAATCTTAAATTTGCAACTGTGAGGTGCAAATATGAAAATCATTGACAATTGCAACCTTTTAGTGCCAGTTATTCTCCGGATTTTAATTTAGTATCATTTGTGGAATATTCCAATAAATCTGCACACCTTAACTATTTTTGTCTGACCCTTTTCTATCATATGTTTTAGGAAGGAAACCATAAAGGTATTTTTGGGCATAATCTCATATTTATTCCAAATTCTCAAAATGGCTCACCTAGGACAGTTGATTTCTAAAATCAATATTAAGCGTTAACTTTATACCATCCATACGCAGGCCAGGCCAGGCCAATTTGTAATCTTGAAGGATAACTCCAGAAGAATTCTGCCAGAGTTCCCCTGGCCTTTTAGATCTATTTTCCTTCTGCTCTGTGGCTTATTACCCGGAGCCCTTTGTTTGACAAAAGGACAGAGATGTGATTCATGGAAGTCCTGGTGGATAGCCTGCTATTTTATTGTTTGGTGAAGAGTGTTATTTATTATGCTTAGTCTCTCATGGGTAGTTGCATTTCACTGTAAGTTACTATTCCTATTCCTATCAGCAGATATGCAAGAAAATGGTCAATTGAATTTAGGCATAGTGGTTTTTGCTGGGTAATTTTTTCATTGCCAATAAAACTGACAACAGAATTAAATGAGCCTGCTTGAGAAGCGGGCAGCATATTCTCTTGCAGCAGGATTGTTGACAAACTATTCAAAAGTAATCTTGCAGTGTATCAACTTTTATTCATTTCTTTGTGTCTGTGCATTGTTTGGGAAATGGAGTGCAGAGTGGGTATTAGGCAGCAAATTCTATTTGGCAATATCCTGTTGAAGTCTATGGCAAGAGTAGGGAAGACTGGATATGTTTGTACATGTATTCCTTTTATCAGTAACTGCTGCTTGGCAGAGAATGGCATGTTAGGAAACTGAAAGATGCTTAAATGGGCAGACTTCTCTATTTTGCAGGTACTTCTTGGACATTCATGTCAGCAAATAAGGACCTATGGGTCTTCATAATGACAGGAGGAGCTGACATTTAGCACCCTTTCATTATTAAAGTACACTTGTTCATAAATTATATTTTAAAAATTCTATGTGATCCAGCATTCTGGAATAGAGGCAGACATTTGCATTCACCTGAGTAGGCTTTAAGGTTTACCTGACTTAATCTGAGAAGTCTCATTTTCTCTTTTTATTTATCTCTTAGGAAAGCAGATATAAAATTCTATCATTCTGATATAAAATTGTGATATCTGCTATTACTGTATTTTGCTTTTCGTGGAATTGATTGCTTGATTGCATATATGTTGTCAACTTGGTGTCAACTCTTAGTGTCTATATAGACAGATATTCTCCACGATAATCTGTCTGGACCTTCAGCTGCACCATTGCTATACTCATTGCCAGTGTAACTGAGTCCATCCATCTTGCTGCTTGGCCATCCTTTTTCTTTCCTTCTTTCCCAGGATTGGAACCTTTGCCAGAGGGCTAGGTATTTGCAAGCTATGTTTGAATCAGGGTACTGATAGATTATTATTTTGTAAAATAATTACTTCTGCAGTTTTAGAGATGGGGTTAATTATATATTTATGCATCTGTTTTTTTGACATTTGGAAGCAATATGCAATTAACACAAACAAAACAGAAAATAGGTTTAAAACTAAGTAAAAGAATAATTTTAAAAGTGTAATTATAAACAATTATGTCGGCATTGAAAGATGGTAGCATAGATACCAAGAAACTGTTGTTAAAATGCCCTTTCTCCAGCAATTGAGCTTTTCTTCCATAATATCTCTGATAAAAGGTTCATCTGGAGAATACCTTTGTGAAATTATGCACTTGGAGAACATAAATAAGATAGAATAGTTGTAGGAATATCCCCACATGCCTTTGAAAGACAATATAAAAGTACATTTTAGAACGTTTCAATCTTCTGATCTGTCTTTTCTAAATTTTCTTGTTCCGTTGCATTGGATGCTTCATAGGATTTCAGGCTTTTAATTTGCTAAACTGAATTTGGGAGTCCCTAATCTCTCAATTTAGTCTCCGATAGACTTATTGATGAGGATGGGGGAATTTCTAATGCCACAGATCAAATGGGAAATAGAAATCACAATACATCTTTTACACAAACTCTATATCTAATTGAATTAATTACTTTAATGTAATTTAAATCATTTGTTTTCTTTGTTTCAGCAGATTTTGAGACTTTTGTAATCTTGGAATTGAGTTCCCAGTAAAGAACTATATGATGTTGAGGTTATGTATTTCAGATACAATAGTATTCAGCATGTTGATGTTTCATTTCCATTGTGTTTTTGGGATGCAGGTTTTGGAAGTGGTGCGCTCCAACTATGATACACTTACCTTAAAATTACAGGATGGCCTTGACCAATACGAGCGCTATTCAGAACAACACAAAGAAGCCTCTTTCTTTAAAGAGCTGGTGAGTTTTAACTCTCTGATAAAAGTCAATTGGCTCCTGATCCAGCCTACAGTTGCAGTAATAATGCAACAAAAGCTGCCTGTATATTCATAAAATGTATGAATTATATCACTGTAGAGGCCTGATCATTATTTCAGTTGCATGGTGAGCAAGTAGACTTAAATACATGCTTTATCTCCCCTTGATTTGGGATTCTTTGAATTCTTGAAGAAAACCGGAGATGCACATGAAGACTTTTCTCCAAAGGCAGAGATATCCCACACTTACTAGTTCAGCATTTTACAACAGATCTACTGATGAAGCAGAAATAAAAACGTTTTCTTCCCAAGCAGACTTTTGAAATGCTCTGTTAGGATATCCTGTTCTCACGAGTTGTACATATCAAGAGCTGACTGCTTATTGGACTTGTGCAAGCAGCCTTAATACATTTTGACAAGATGCTTTCCACTATGAAAATGAGGCCATTCACCTCACTGAGATGAAGTGGCAACAGGAATTGCCTGGGCATGATGCCCTTATACCTTTTGGCATTTGCAAAAGTTACTTTAGCCAGGAGGAATTGTGCTGCTTTGGGAAGCAGCTTCAAGGGGATACTTCGCCAAACGGTCGTTGATAGGTGCAGCTTAGCTTCTTATTCCCACGCTGCTTCAAATAGTTTTTTCCACTCGAACTTCTTCCTGTGCTTTATTGGGCATTCTTTGCCAGGCTATCCCTATATTCCTCCTTGCAAATATAGGACAATGGCTGCTAGCTACCATTAATATTTTTCATTTGTAAAATATAATTTTCATGATAGTGAGCTTTTCCTAAATTACATGGAAACAACTATGCTTGTCCCCATCTGTGTAGCAGGAGCACCGTTATCCTCAATATGCAGTATTTGAGGATATGAGGGAGCAAATACGTTGCCTCTGTTCTCTCTTTTTCCCCCTTGGCCACTGTCACTATTTTTTCTATATCCTTTTATTCATTAGGTGAAGAGTTTTATCTTTGTTTTGATTAAAATGAGGACATTGTTTTTCCTAACTCATAGAAATTATTCTTTGAAGAAACTATCCTGATAAACACTAATAGTTCAATTCTTTATCACTGAGAATAATTCATGTCCCTGCCAACAAAAGTCTCTCTTTCTCTCTCGTTCTCAATATGTGGCATGCCCAAATGAGGAACCGGGAAGCCTTTTTTCATTATTTTTCAGTTGGTGATTAAACATCAACCAGTTTAATTTATTTATAGAGGAATATTTATCTCTTATTTCCCTAGAGACTAATTTAGCCTCATCCAAGCCAACCCTTTACTGAAAGCTACAACCTCATTTCCTGAGTTTACTTTCAAAGTAGAAGAAAGGAATCAAGCTGATCCAGTGTAACCTGCTGATGACAAAATACTTTACTTCTCTTTTGTTGTTTTCTTTTAGGTCCACAAATACCAAGCACCTTCTCTAGAATATATATTTTCATAAGATTTTGTCACATAGGTTATGAAGTAAGATCAACACATGTGGATCTCTCTTCTACTGTTTACCTTTTGTACAAAGTGTACTTTTCTAATTTATTTAGTTATTGTGATGGCTTTATTTAAAATTGTTTTTAACTGTCCTCTCATAGAGCACTCTGGGCTCCCCAGGAGAAAAGCCAATGTAGAAACAACATAAATAAAAAATGTGCAGAATGATAGCATAATAGACAAATGCAAAAGCTGCCTCCTCGCTCTTCTTCCACTGTACAGATGTTTGTATCAGTCTTAAGTCATCTCCCAATTTCCATGATTGCAGGACTTTTACAGCTTGTGGGCTTTTACAGCTCTTGGTATATGGTTATTTCCTGAATTTACCTCCATGTGATTCTGCTCATTTCCCCAAAACTCTGCTTGGCCACACATTTCAGGGAACCCACAGTATGAAGCAGATGAAGTAACCATATACCAAGAGCTTGAAAAAGTCCTGCAATCATGGAAATTGGGAGGTGACTAAGATTGATACAAACATCTGTACAGAACTAACTTTTTAAAGTAGGCCAGACCCCGTAATTTATAAAACTTTAAGAATTTGACCACTTTTTAAAAAACTATGTTCTAGTTGAATTCTCTCATTTGCTTTTCTATTTTTTCTTGAAGAATTTATTAACTTCTTCAATGAATGAACCACTGAGAGACATGGCTTAGGGTTAACAAACAAAGTGACTTATTAGAATATTCAAACTGATTGTTTGATTGTTATGTATAGCCTGTTCACGGACGGATGCCTATCAAATAAGAATTTTCCTTGGTAATGGAACCATAATATGCTTGCCCTTGGATAGCTTTATCTATGTCTTTCATTCAGGGGCAGGCATGTGGAACTAGTAGATTGAAGAAAAAAATTAATATCATTGTATGGAAAGTACCTGGTGAAAGGAATGAAAATACTTGTTAAAAAAAGTATAGGAAAGGATTGATCAATTCATTGTTGCTCAGGACGGAAATGCCGTCATGTCTGGGCTTGTAGACTAAGCCTTGACACTGGGTTATGCTTCTTTTTTCATATAGATTTTTTTTAATGCAGCTAACGCTACAGTATAATCACATACGTTCATTTTTTTGTATCTAGTAGTAATATAAACTGCATCTAACAAATATGGCCTTCCACGCCAAACAGTTTACTGCATTGAACAATGGTCTATTCAAGGCCTCCTTAATGCTGGAATATTGGGCCAAATGTACGCCAAAAGTGATATTATAGTGATTGTTCTGTCTCCTACAGGTTCGGTCCATCAGCATCAACGTACGGCAGAATCTGGCATTCAATACTCTTAGCCAGGAAGCCCTGTTAAAAGAGTTTTCAACCATCTCCTGAAGCTGTCTTCTTGCTTCATAACTAGTCCTGGTATTACCGTATCATTTCCTGCAGAATAGCTCCCGGATGTGGAACAGTCTAACTCCACTGTGTGGTTCTGTTTGTGTTTTGTTTTGTTTTTAAAGAGAAGATCAAGGGAAGGCTTGGACTTGCCCCATACTCTTGAGCTTAGAGACTTAACAATATAGACTGCATTGGGAGTGGGAAAGAAGGGGCAGGGGTTATTTCTCTCTTTTTTAATTTCTTTGTGACAACTGTTGTGTAGGGATAAGAATTGTTTACTGAGTGAGCAAGAATAGAACAGAAGAGTGTTGCTTAGAGAGTTCAGACTTAATGGTTCTCTGAAGACTGCTGAAGCCTGAAGCCTGAAGTGAGAAAGGGGCACAGGAACCAAGATCTTGATAATATGGAACAGTCTGACTGAACACTTATTTTATGTAAATTTATACTTGGATGCTTTGAATCTGCGGTTCGTGTATATTGTTAGGTCCATTTTAGTTGGTGCTGAAATTAACACTATGGGCTCTGTCTTCATTCTGCACAAGGTCTCCTATTCTAATGGTCTTGCCAGAGCTCCACCTCAGGATGGCCTTGGTGCCCAACCTAAGGGTCTTGCGGTCCGAAGTTTCTTAGCTGAGAGATTATCTCTATGAGTTTATCCTTACTATTCCATTGTGCCATGCTTTAAAACCTTGGGAGTGAAGATATTAAGATGTATTAGTGATTTTTATCCCCAAAGGAGCAATAAGGGAAAACATTGTATGGTTTTACTTCCACCCCAGTTGTGCATCAAAAGAAGGCAGTTCCTCCTGTACCCAAAAGGTTGACTGAGCTCCTGCCCTAGAGTCCTTCACCTTTTTCTGGCTTCTCAGCCTTGGATTCTCTACCTATTGGTAGGGTAATCGAGTGCTCTCGTCAGGCTTGTCACTGTCCTTTCTATCAAAAATAACCTCTGTGAATTTCACAGCAATTGCAACTGTTTAAGTCAGTTCACACTTTATGTATTCCAATAAAGTACTTCCTTGGAAATTCAGAATTAATAATTTGTCTACTTTATCAGTTCTTATTTATTTTAAAGAAATATTTATTTGGGAGGGGAAATAAATTTATAGTCATTCTATACTCCTGTCTGTCAAATGAAATAACTCATGCAAACCAGAGCTGCGTAATTATTCTGTCAATTTTTTCTCATTATTTTGCAGGATTTATTTTTGAGCCATTTTTAATGAAAACGATAACCAAGGCACTTAATTGTTTGCATTATACATAAAGAATTCACACAACTGGGCTTTGTTTGAAAATTAAAAGTTGGCTATGATTCTGGCATTGTGCACCATTTATAGATCTATTCTTAGACCTGTAACGTATGGCAGTGTTAATATTTGAGCCACTATTCATTTGGGGATTGAGGAGCAGTGCAGTATTTTCCCAGATTCATATCTTCTTTCTTCTCAAACCACTGCCACTGGAAACAAATATGATTGGATGAACATACACAAATGCATCTTAATTTGGCCATTCATACTAACAGAATGATAACCAGAGATTTCAATTCAGAGACAAGGGTCATTTGGGGAAAATTTTTGCTCTTTGGAACAGATTGGAGAAAACCCTGTGCTCTCCTCTCACCCACCGATGAACTCACCTCTCCTAGTATCGAATTATGAGTTCAAAGATGCAAAGGACAGCTTCTAGAAGAAAAGCTACGGAAGTTGCACTGCTGAACAGCACATCCAAGAGGCCGTTGTTAGTACTCAGTAAAGGATTGGAAGGGGTTACAATATCCATGGCTTTTGTGCATGCAGTGTACTTTTTTTGTGAATGATCTGGGCAATAATATTATAGCTGCTACTAGTTATATTTCCTTGTATATTTCCCAGTACATAGCTCATATATCTATTGCTGATATATGTACCCAAATTGCATAATCTTTATTTTAGGACCCTTAATTTTCTAATGAAAATCTAGACTTGAACTTTTGTGTTAGAGAGAAAATGGAGTTGAGAATGTGTCCATTTCATTCCAAACTTTTAGAATTTTTCATTTAATCCAAGATTTCTGTATAAATTGGTATTGCATCCATTTTCTCCCAGGTGACTTGGACTGGGCCTCAGCTAGCTTGGAAGAATAATATGTGTATCTTCTGTCTTTAACCAGGGATGTCTATCACTCTTCCCCGGAGTAGCCCTTCTTTTGACATAAAGGCAGTTGCAGCAGGTACTCCCTCTTCCTTCAAACTTCAGTTTTCCAACTTTCAAGTTTGTTGAAACCCTTCTGGTAAAGTGGAAAAAAATGAGACCAATATTTTTCTGAGTTTTAAGGATGAGAAGCTTCTGGGATTTCTGTCCCTATCTTTAAACCCATCCATTCCCCAAACCTTGAAAAATGCCCCAGCCTTGCCATTACCTGGCTAAACTGAAATTGCTTTTAGGGTTTGAAGAAAAAAATGGCTTCCTACTTCCTTCCTCCTTAAAATCTCAACACAAAGGCTAAAATCATCCTGAAAAATGGGGAATTCAGGCCTTCTTTAAATTCAGTAGTTAAAGACCTTCCATTCCCATTCTATTTTAATTTGTAAATCAAAATAAAATTTTGTGGCCCTTTTTTTTGTTTGAGAAGCCTCAATTCTTTTTTTAAATATTGGATTTTTTGTTGCCAAAATTTAGCTGACAAAGAGTAAAAAGGGTATTTGAATCAGCATTAGTTTCACAAGCTGAGAGTTGTCTATCCCAGCTACGCCTTTTCATTGCCTTATCACATGTCATTGCATTGACTCCTTCTGATAGAGGTTCAGGCTGGGGGGGGGGGTATATTTAGTGGTAATGAGAGACTAAAATGGGATGTGGTTTAGAATTCCCACAGATTTATTTAAACACCTGAATAAGTCTTAAAATTATTAATGTATCGCTGTCCTCACAATTGGTTTTAGGTTTCTCTGAGGTGCTACAGTAGTAGGTAAATGGAATGATAGGTGCCAGGAGACAAATATATTAATCTATAATGACTAAGGCTGTCTGTGAGAAATTGGTTAAAGAAAAGACTCGGGCTATTTAATTTATCTAGCTTCTCACCACCCAACATGACTATATTTTAGTATAACTTTTTTTAAAAATTTCAAGTGAAAGATCCACATTGGCATGCATGCACACAACTGCACATATGCACACATCAGCTTCCCCACCTATTGTTCTGCTACTGCAAATTAATCATCTTGTTTGGTTGTTTGCTTAATAGCCACCCATTTTACATATATGACTCTGGGTGGCTTACAAAATTAAAAGCACTAAGATAATACCAGAAATAACCAGAATCAAAAGGACAAAAATAAAATAAAAATCAAACCTATTCAAGCCAAACAAACATAATCTTCAAGAGAGCACAATCAATTGTTCTAACACCTTGCAGGCTCCACAGCACCACTACAGATCCCCAGGCAGGATGGCAGAGCCATGTCTTCAGGTCCTTCCAGAAGGCCAAGAAAACTGGGGCTACTCTGACCTCAGGAATGATGTTCCAGAGGGTGATTGCCATGGCAGAATAGATTCGTGCCCTGGGTCCCCTCAGATGAGATTCTTTCATGAATAGGACCCACAGTAAGTCCTTTCTATTGGACCTAATGGGGTGGGTAGGTGTGATTAGTGGCCCTTTCTTTGGCTTGAGAAGCCTCATTTAAAAAAAAAATGTTCAAATGTTCAAGTGTTCAAACTTGCCTTTAGTTGAATTAGGGGTAAAAGATGGGAAGTTTGAAACCTTATAGCCTAAAAACTTACTTATGGGTGTTCTCTAAATCAGTGCTAGGGTGGTCCTTGAAATAACCTCATATTCTCAACAAAATCTAAGCTGCCAGTATGCAGTAACAGAGGTATAATTATCACTGATCATAAAGACAGTTTCCAGTTGCAGAACATATAGAAACAAAGCTTTTAAACTGCCCTACATTTGGTTATTCACCTAGGGTTCAAGAAATTTCTAGAGCAAAATTTGAGGTTTGAAATATTTTAGTAAACTACAAAAGTATTAATTGGAGTCCAAAATATAGTGTTGACCCAAAGAAAAAAAATCTACATTGCTTACAAAAATCAGTCTTCTATAGTGAGTATAATGATGTGCAAATCTGTGTAACTGCTTCTTTTTCTAGATTTTTAAAAACTTTTTGTTGGATATAAAATCCATTAGGTAAGGCAGTTTTTGAGGCCAAATCAGTCTCAGCATAGTCATTACTCTACAAGCCAGGTTTCATTCCAATGTTATGTAGCATTACCAGGATTCATGCCTTCCTACATATATTTATCAGGAGATTTTTCAGTCAACAGGTGACTTGCAATCCTGTAATCTGGCAATATATTGAAAGATATTCCAAGCCTAGCTAAAGTTATAAGCATTTCGGAGCAGGAATCCAATAGGTTTCATCACTCTCCTAGCCTAAAACAGTTTGATAATCCAGTTGCCACATCCATGTAACTGCTTGGAGTGAGGATGCTTGAGCCAAATTGGTTAGCATATTTTCAGGATCTGCATTATTTTTTCTTGCCTCTTTCTTTCGGTGCGATGGGTTCCTTTCATATTGTAAGCCTCCGGGCAAGGAATTGACAAGGAATGTAAACACTGTCTTTTCTTCAACTGTGTAGAATGTGAATGTGGCCAAATTTCTCTGCAAAACTGGGCAGATTTTCCATTGTATAAGTACTCAAGAAATAAGCTGTCTCTATTAACCATAAGACATTAGGCCTCTTCTCATTATAAACTTGAATGTGCTTTTCTTGGCTGCCTTTATGATAGCAATTAGCATTTCGCTTATAGTCTTCTCCATATTTATCTGTTCAATAACTTTTCCCCAAGGGCAGAATTTAAACACTGTTTGCTCTGATGGAAACTTGCCTAGCCCAATACCACTGTTGCAATACCCACTACACATCCCAAAACTTATTACAAAACACCAATTTGGAACATGATTCACACTGGACAGGAGAACATGTTTCACAGTGAAGAATAAAAATGAAGAAGAGCCAGTTTGGTGTAATGGCAAAAGTGATGGCCTAGATACTCTACTCCCGCCTTGGTTTGAAAGCCATGTAGGAGATTTTGGGCAAGTCGCACTCTCTCAGCCCAACTCACCTCACAGGGTTGTTGTTGCAGGGAAAATAGGGAAGAGTATTAGGTGTGTGCAACAATAAAGTAATAAAGGTTGGATAAAACTCAAGTATTCATCCTCTTTACTGCACAGTAGGACTTGTATGAATACTGGATCTAGTAGTAAAATATATCAGTTAGTTCAAAACATTGTTTACTATCCACACTTTAAGGCAGTGCTTCCTGAAGATTTTCCTCCATTACCCAAAACTGCTTATCAGAAAGTCCTTTTTACCCAAGGTAGGTCAAACTTTTTAGTCGACTTAAATGTCACTGTTGCGATTGGGTAATGGGCTTGTATGCTATTACACAAAGAAAAACCACTTTTACCTAGGTTTGGATAATTTACCCAGGTTTAGAAAGCACAGCTTTAAGGAGAAATCCATCATGATTTTGCAGATGTTCTGCTTAAATACTGAATTCAGTATAAGATGGGAGGGTTATGTTTTATTCTGCTTGCTTAGGTGCCATTATTTCAAATGCCCCTTTGTCCATGCATAAAGGTGGCACATATAGGCTTGGTACTAATTTTAAGCAAATCTCAACAGTTGCAGACAAATGTCATATTAGCATTTGGGATGCGAGAAAGGATGCATTTTGTTATTTTTAATTTATCTATCAAACTTAGAAATCCCCCATCTTACAGAGTAACTATGGCAGTGTACATCCCAAAGGTGCTTTTTCAAAAAGCAGCTGGACTTCTTTTGTTTTCCCTCGAAGACGTTTTGCTACTCATCCAAGAATGAGAAGAAGAAGCTTGGAGAAGCTTCTTGGATGGGAACTGAAACATCTTTAAGGAAAAACAAAGAAAGTCCAGCTGTTGTTTGAAAAAGCACCTTTGCAATAACCATGACTGAGAATCTCCATAGACATCTGGCAGTGTACAATTATTTATGTATTTATTTATTAGACTTGCGTGTCGCCTCTCTAATCTAGGGGTGATTAAAAACATAAAAACCATATAAATACATACTAGTAAGAAACAATTAAAACAAGAATAGAATAATTTAAGTTAAAAAGGTGGCTGGAGGGCTTTCAAGGTGCTAATCAACCCTAAGCTTGCATGCATCTTTGTGAACCTCAAGCAAATCAGCAGAGCCAGGTCTTCAAATACTTCCCAAAGGCCAAGAGAGTGGGGCTGACCTCATCTTGGGGAGGGGGGGATATTCAAAGGGTAGGGTTGATGACAGAGAAGGGTCTCCTCCTGGACCGCACCAATCAAAATTTTGCTATAACTTGCACATGGCATTGCTAGAGTACGACAGGTTGTGCTAGTGCCTAATGTGAACAGCGCAAAGGCAAAAGTTGTTCAAGTAAGTGAATAAATTAAATAATTAGCAATTTATTAAACAACTCTAAGATGTTCCTACTCTACAAAATATTTACAGTACAGTACAAGATTGAAGCTAGGTTCTTTCATGGCTTGTGGAGGATGAAGAAAACATGGAACAAACTACATGTATAGAAATAATAGGGGATTACCATAGTTTGCACTGTGTGTTGCTTCTTTTATGCTTGTTGGCTGTGAATCTTAACACTTTGTTCTTGAAGTGTTACTTATATACATACTAGACACATTATGACAGGTTTGTACAAATTTATCATCAATCCATATGACATGCCAAGAAAGAATTCCATTAAACGCACATCCAATTTTAGTTACACAGTGTGATAAATGGTTACTAATTTAATTAGATATGGCAAAAGAGGCTAGTTCTTTGATCCAGATGATCTAAGCAGCAATGCCCATTCCAGTCAAAGGAAAAAATAACATTTTGTCCTTGTGACAATGTATATTGGTGTGTGTGTGTGTGTGTGAGTGTGTGTGTGTATGTATCTGTGGCCTGCTGATACATTCATATAGACATTTAGATATTGTCTGCTCACTTTGTATTCAGGTGGATTTCAGCTGTTAATGCTGAATACCAATCTTTTATGGGACTGAAGTATATCTTTCTGTGTATACATTAGAAAGCATTCTTAAAAGTATAGAAATAAATCTTGCTTTCAGGGTTGCACAACCTTTAACACAACCCTGAAAGCAAGATTTATTTTTATACTTTTAAGAATGCTTTCTAATGTATACACACAAAGATATACTTTAGTCCCATAAAAGATTGGTATTTGAGTGATATACTGTATATTTGTAGGCTAATATAATTCACTTAAGTCAACTGGGTTTGTCTTAATGTCAAAGAGTTGAAAGATCAAGGAAACAATACAGTATGTGTGATTTTAACCCATCTCAAACATTTAAAAACAGATTTCTTTTTATAGAAGTTAGGTGTAAAAGAAGATAAACGTTTATTTAGAAACAGTCTGAGTGGTATGTTTGACTAAGGCTTCAGCCAGGCAAATGGGAGAGCCATTCTGATTTTAAAGCCTCTGCCTACAGGTTCAACTATTTTTAACCGATAGAAGTAATAATTTCTTCATTCTGGTTGGTGAAGTCTTTGATAGAACTTTGATACAGGCAGTCCTCAAAGTACGGCCACAATTGAGCCCAAAATTTCTGTGTGAGACAAAATCTCTGTGCGGTTAAGCGAGACATTTGTTAAGGGAATTTTGCCCCATTTTGTGACTTTTCTTGCCACAGTTGTTAAGTGAATCGCTGGGTGTTAAGTTGGTGATATGGTTGTTAAGTGAATCTGGCTTCCCCATTGACTTTGCTTGTCAGAAAGTCACAAAAAGTGATCACATGACTCTGGGACACTGCAGCCGTCACAAATATGAACCAGGTGCCAAGCGTCAGAATTTTGATCATGTGATCATGGGGACACTGTAATGGTCACAAGTGTGGAAATGATCACAATTTGTAAAAATTTCTGAATGAAAAATTAATAAATAAAATAAATAATAAAATTAAATCAAGAGAGCAACTAATGGTAACTAGTCACCAATCATTTTCTATTTACAATTATCAGAAAGATTTAAAATGTATTTTAAAATCTTATGAAATATACTAGGACAGAATTTAAAGTGCAATGGTATACCAGTGTTGAACATGTAATTTGCTAAAATGTACAAACTTTTGTTGAAATTTGAAACAGAAGAACAAGGTTAAATATTGTATGATAAAGTCAACTAAAATTTTTGGTTATAATGTGCAGATGGATCAAAGATCTTAACGGAAATTTTTATAAAATGGGGTATTGTTTGTACATGATACTAGAGTATTTAAAATATATAAAGAAATTTCAAATGTATGTTGAAAATATGAACTATATCAAGGGACATTTTATCATGCTTGGTAGCATGTAAAAAGCTTCAGAATTGATTCAAATATACACACTGATATAGAAGATTTTAAAAATTCATATTCAAATAAAACGAGAACTTTCCCCTTTCAGATGGATAAACAGATAGAAAAGAGCCATGGAAGATTGTTTCAGTATATGCTTACTGTTGTGAGATTTACTATATGCACAAAAATGGAAACATTTAATATTATCCGCCATCTAGAAATGTTTGGTGAAATTAACAGAACTTGCTGAGATGGACAAACTAACTTCTTTGATTAGAGAAAGGATGTTGCAGTTAACATTCATGAATGACTGGAAACTTCTTGTGCATTTTTTGTGTTAAAAATGATGATATGGTTTTGATGATTACAAAGAATAGCAAATAAGAAATATGGCATAATCTTATAGAGGTTTAATTAGAATTGTATGTGTAACTGCTAAGAGAATGATTGAAGGCCTGAGTATGTGTGTGTGTGTGTGTATTCATTCATGTGTTTTGTTCTTTTATTTTTTTCTATTTCCTTTTTTATTTGTTTCTTCCTTTCCTTTTTTTCTCTTTCAGACTTACTTTACTGAATGTATTTATTAGGTATGTAAAATCTTTTAATAAAAACATTTTTAAAGGGTCTTTTTCTTAAATTGCTTGTGCTGATTTTTGAGATAACTTTGAGCCGGGCAAATTCTGATGCCCAAAACAAATGTTTTTTCTACCATACCTTATTAAACATTCTGAAGCAAACTGTGTTTGCCAGCTGTCCTGCCTGACATACATCTCTGAACTTTGCTTGAGGTCCTGGAAATGGAATGTCCCTGAAGAATTCCTCTTCAGACTGCATAGCTGCTGATGATTTGCCTGACTTTCTCCTTCAGCCCTTCTGGGCTAATTGAATTAAGTGGATGGAAAAGTGAATACAGTTGACTAGATTAAATGAAATTTTCCCCAAACAAGGAAGCAGCTCCTCTGGCCAAGCCTTTATTTTCCCCTGAGCCTTAATCCTTGCTTCATCACAGTTAGCTTTTTGCTTCCTGGCTCATCTCTGATCTTCCAGCAGCCCCTGCTGGGAAAGCATGATGGCTTCTCTCTCCTCAGACTCTTATCTTACCCAAGGCAGAATCTTCTGATTTTCCTAGGCCATTTGTGGATAATTAGCCATGCTGTCTGTCTTCAGCATAGCTACTTCTACACATCTTTTCCTCACACTGTGCTTTAGTTATCTGAATTTGTGATGACCTGAAAACTTGGGAATGCCAAGTCTCCTCTTATCAATAAATCTCTGCAACATCAACCGCAAGCACTATGGCACCGAGGCTCTTACTGCACTTGGGACTTGAACATTTCAACCAATGGTGTTTTAGGTGGCATTCAAAAATAAAATTATTTTGCTATCACTATTGGCCTTGAATTCAGTAGCCTGTAACCTACCTTTCTCTCCTATGCTGTTATGCCTAGTTTGGTTCCTTCTCCAATACAGCAGCTTTAGGGAATGCTTAAGGGTCTCATGTGCTACAATGGGAAACTAAACAGACCTGAACTCTAGAATTCTGGATGATTTATAGACAAAGAGTTATAGAAGACAGCTCAGATCTGGTAATTCTAGTCCAAGAGAAAGTTAATTTGCTCAAATATAAGGCTATCAGTCATGTTTTTAAAAAGAGGAACAAATATGTACCGAGTGCTTAAATTGTGAGCAATTGTAATGATTAAATAAGCCACAACTGATTGCATCCACACCTTATATAGTCATAAATAATGTTTTATGAACTGCAATGGCAGGATACAATAAAAAAGATAAAAAACAAGCAAACCACTTTCTGGCTTAGTGGAGATCTTTCTAACCTCATGATCTTCCGTAGCTTCTACTTTTCTTTTTGGGTACTACACACAGCCATGGTGCAGTTCTTCTCTCCCTCTGTGTGTGTAGTGGCATCCGGTTGATATTAACTCTTAAAGAAACCACATTGAACTCTTAAAACTTAAATTTTCCCTCAAAAATTTCCTTCAAAACTACACAACAGGACTAAACTACCCAGCTAACCTAGTTAACTTATTCAGTCCCTGATAGATTACAATATATTCCAAAAGGTGTGTATCTTTTATTCGCAAACATACTCAACGGTGAATTGATATTCATGAAAACCAATCTGTTCAGATTGCAAGGTTCAAAAAAGTTAGAAGTCTGGCTGGCTGTTTCATTTTCCAGAGAATTAGAAATGGAACCAGGGTTTTGATTATTCTACAGCAGATTCTTGCCATAGGGAATTGCTTGTTAAAAAGAGAAAAGCAGCAGGGATTTTGGGAAGAATGGGGGAATCATCAAATTGGTTTCAATAAGCTTAAATAAATAACATGTGGACTAAGGTGGGCAGAAATCCTCAGTTTGATGGGTGTGCTGGAGACTTTGGATTTTCTAACAACAAAAAAAAGATACCTGGAAATTCAACTGCACATTATTTCAATGTGAAGAAAAATGAGGACAGGTTAAGAAATCATTACTGATGCGTAGGGTGATTTTGACTGAGCCAAGAGTTAAAGGGACCATATATACAAAGTGAAAGATGGATGTAATCAAGTCAGAAAGATTGAAATGAAAAAGGAATTTAAGCTCGCAAGTAAAGCTAAAGCAACAAAAATGGTTTTGGAGAGTGTCAGTAGTACAAAAAAAAGCGAGTCTATTGCTTGAAGATAATACTAGGTAATATAGAAAGAGTAGAACTCCTCAGTTCCTTAACTCCTACTTTTCTTTAGTGTTTTCCCCTAAAGGAAATTCAACTGGACCTAAGCAGAATTGAAACAAGGAAATGGTAACACAAGATAAGTGAAGAGATGCTGTAATCAGGGAGGGTCCCATTGCCACGAAGGAGTAAATCGCCAGAACCAGGTCACTTACTCTTGAGTTTGAAGAAGCTTGTAAATGTCACCTCAGAGCTCCTTCTTTTCTATGGTATTTGAGAACTTGTGTAGATGTGCTGAATGACTGGAACAAAGCAAATGCTGTTGCTATCATAAAAAGGGTGGGGGTGAGAGAATCTGTATTGTTTCAGACCAGTCATCCTGACATCCAGGCAAAACTCTGGAAGCAATTATTATGAAAATTTAGAAAATATATTGTTTGGCAGAAAGTAGCATAGGTTCATCATGACCCGGTTACATGTGCAAACCAACCCAATCTCTTTATTTGATAGAATGATACTTCCTGAGAATTGGTGATCATTTCTGCTTGTTGTCCTCAGAAATGTAGTTGTTCTGACCCAGCTCCTCAAACACGACAGAAACTCGGACGTGAACGCAAGAGATTCCTTTATTAGGAATGCCAGCAGCCCCAGCAAAAAGTTTCTCTCGCAGGCTAACAAGTCCATCCATCCGGAAGATGAATAGTTGTCTGCCACACCTATTCATCTCTGTCCCCCTGCCTTTTATCCCCAGAGCTAGGGTGGGGCCTCACTAGCAATGGGGGCTCTTCCTTCCCCAGGACCAGCCCACGACTTCCCAGTGCTCTCCTCTGCCTTCTGCGCAGCTGTGCATCAGGCACTGGACCCAGCTGTTCCTCCCTCTTCTTCATCAACCCCCTCCACACCTGGGAGCTGTTGACTATCTGAGGGCCGACAGACGGTCCAGGCTCTGCCTCTGCCAGCTCCATTCCCTCTTCTCCCTTGGAGCTCCCAGGTTGCCCTGATGCTGACCCTGACTCCCACGCCTCCTCCTCCTCCTCCTCCCCCTCCTCCTCTGATTTGGCTGCTGGAGAGGCCAGTGGCCAACAGGCTACAACAGTAGTGGGCATATGGTCAGTAAAGCATATGACAAAGTTTCCCAAAAGGTCTTCATATGGGAGACAGCAAAATACAAGAGTTGGTTGAGCAATTATACCCAATAAGCATATATCAGTGAGTCCACCACAGAGTGGAAGTTAGGTATGGAGTGGCATAACATAAGGCTGCTTTCTAGATCCTCTTCCCCATATTCAAAAATGATTTGAATGAGAGATAGAAAATATAGTCGTCAAATTTGCAGTAGCACAAATCTTGAGGGGATTCAGAATTAAATTTCAGTGCTGACATCTAGAATGGTTGCTTGACTTGTCCCAAAGAATTCAGTCAAGAATTCAACCATGGAAATATGCAATTAATCCACAATAAAAGAGATCAGTGATCTGTATTAGCCTAATGAGCTGCTAATTTGTATCCCTCCAAGGATAGACCTATGCGATATTGTGACTGGAAAGAGAAATACTACTGTAGTGATGAGCGTAAAGTGCACTCATTCTGGAATAGACATAGTTTGCTTTTCTTATAACTAATATTGTTAAATGTGATCAATAAATCAAACAAGCATCCAAATCATAATTCTTTGGCTGACTTTTACTTTACAAAATCACTTTGTAAAGATTCAATAGTTGATACACCATAATCTCTGCTGCCACCAGCCCTATTTTTTTATACCCAAATCATAGATTTTGAAACTTGTAATAAGGAATCCCATTCATTTCCATCTTGGGTTGCTTTAGACTGGTAATTTTCAAATCTATCAACTTATATGTTTAACTTTCAGAAATCCTCAGCTAGCATGCTGGCTGGGGATTTCTGGGAGTTGAAGTCCACATATTTTAAACCTGTCAAATTTGAAAATCACAGATTTAGACTTTTAGAAGTAAACTCTGAGCATAATGCTCTTGTAAGCATGTGGTTTTATTCTCTGTTGAGAGACTGACTCTTTTCTGATATGTATCTGATGGACTTTTTCTTTACTCTCTGCCACATGTTAGTAATCACAGTTCAATCCATACCAAGTTCATTTCTTTCCCTAAAAGAGAGGAACAATTTAGAAACATGGACTAGATTCAGTTTACGTTCTTCTTATGAAAAGGGTATGGTCTCAACCTTTTCTCTTCCCACTGTTTCCTCCTTTGGAATATGAGAGTTCTTTCTCACAATAACTGAAACTAGATGAACAGATGCAGACTGCCCCACTTTCACCCAAGAGACAGGCCTCCAGTCCTCTACAGAGAAAAAACAGGAGGGAAACAGTCAAGAGTTTTGCCATACTAATAACTCATTTGAAAGCAAGGTAAGTGTTGGATTCTTGGCCTAAAACCTTAGTCTTTTCTTCTGGTCTATACTATTAATCAAGGGTCTTGTATTCTCATTCTTAGTTTGACTGTTTCCAGTGCAAGGAACAGTTAAGGAGCTAAGTAGTTCTTCCCAGCATTGTTCTGTTACTAATGTTCCAAATCTTTCTCTGGTACCTCATGGATCCAAAATGCACATAACTGCACATTGTTACTTGTTTGGCTTTATCACATCAACCCATCAGGCTTTTCTAAATTAATTAATCTTTAAGGCTTTGTAAAATTCTTCACCTGAGGCTAAATCAATTAGCCATTGGAGATTTATTATGCGGAAAGTTATTTTGGATATTAAAGTGTGACCCAAAACCAGTTTCTGTCCTCCAAATCACTGGTCAGAAATTACTTTGGCTTTAAAAAATGTCTTGGAATTTAAAAAGAAACATATGAGTTATACCACCCCGTTAGTGGTTTGCCAAATTTCCAGCACTGGAACTCATAGGGGTTCCAGCAGCGGAAATGCTGTGTCATGTCATCACCAGGACAATAAAATTAGCCTCTCCAGCAAACCAGATGGAAGGTGGCTTTAAATGGATACATGCATCTCTTATTGCCAGGAAAAACAGAACAGGCAATGAAGGGCAAAAGATCAATCAGCAAACATGGTGCTGGATTTGGCATTCATGTCTTAAATTCCAGTTTAATCCTATTTTTAATGAGTTAGTCATGTTGAGTGGTTTTGAAGTAGAAAAGTGTGAAAAAATATCTTAACGTAAGTGTCAATGGTGTAATAAATTATACTGTTTATATTTGCACTAACTCAAGGCAGTTGATATGTTGCCAACTTGCATTGATCTTGAAAAGACTAAGCAGGATCTGATCTGTTTAGAACTGGATAAGAGGCTACTAGGGCGGTAGACAAGATTGAGCTCCACAAACATCTCAGATGAAAGTAAAAAAGAAATCATGTCTCTGGCAAACATAAGGACCATATTGTTGTTTTAAGTGATGCAAAATTTTTGCCAACTGCTATGGCTAGAGATGGAGCATGTTTCAGTTCCATCCATATTCCTATTTCAACACAACCTATTTCTATGGCAAGGAGTCTGCAAGCAATAAGTAGTTTAATGGATGGCCTGTTAATAAAGTGATGTGCACTAAAGCAACCTCCTTTCAAAGCTTATGCTAAACACTATTGGATTAAGGCCATGTTCACGTAACTTGCAATGGTCAAAAAGTTAATCATGTTTTGAAATTTGATGACTACTTTGTGTAAGACAATGATTGTATTTCCAAAATGTAGTGAACCACAAACTACCTAACCTAGTGTACTCTGGCCTAGTCTGTTGTGTAATTACATTCAATATACAAGATGAAATTCTGGATGCCAGAATCTGAACAGGAGAAGAATTTGAGAGTAGTGATGAATAATTCCCACCAACATCTGGTTCTATTTTCCTGACAACCCTAAGAGAGCCATATCCTGTCCAATGAATGTCAAGAAGGATAGGAAAAGAATATTGTAACAATGCTTGGAACAGAACTAGATTATTTGGTGAGCAAATCTTGAACATCCTAGTCTAAGTGAGATGTATAGAACCCTGTGTGTATGTACAGAATGGGGAAAGTTGGTCAGCTGAGAGAACATGCAAGAAGCAAGCCACCCAATACAGGGGTGGGATACAAATTTTTTTAACAACCAGTTCTGTGGGTGTGGCTTAGTTGGTGGGCATGGCTTGATGGTCATGTGACTGGCTGGGCATGACCAACTCAACATCACTCACATCAAGGCACACAGCTCCTCGCCTGGCCTCTCATGACTGTGGGAATGCTGCAACAGTCGTAAGTGTGAAAAATGGTCATAAGTCACTTTTTTCAGTGCCATTGTAACTTTGAATGATCACTCCACACAAGCAAAATACTAGCAAAGGAGGGGGAAAAAACTCCAGAAATGCTCCAGAGACAGGAAGTCTAGTCCTGCCAAGAATGTAATAAGGTTTAATGGAGAGGCAGTCTTTGTAAGCAACACCAGAATGTTTCCTTCCTGCCTTCCTTACAGGATTAGGCCAGTAATTTCTTCTAACAACCAGTTCTCCGAACTGCTTAGAATGTTAACAACCAGTTCTAGCAAATAGGTGCAAACCTGTAGCATCCCATCCCCGACTCAACATGGTCAGAAACCATGATCTCCATTATTTGATGTCCAGATCCATAAAAAAACATTTATTATTATTTGATTTGTATCAACTGATCATAATGTGATCAGTATCAGTAGAATTTTATTATTTATTTTATTATTTATAGGAAGAATGTATAATTTGATTTGATTTGATTTGCATTAATTCCACGATCTGAACTGTAGATTAACTTGAGGAAGAAATTTGTAATAATAATTAGCATTAACAGTTATCTAGCTGATTTTGAATACATAGTCAAGTGCTGTTGATTTTCAATCACTTAAGAATAATAATTAAAACCATTTTCCTGGCAACTTACATTGCTCTAAAAGAATGCTTGGAGGAAATCCAATAACATGTCATTTTTCAGCGTAAAAAAGGCTTGTATGCTTGATAATGGTATTTTTCATGTTTTCCTGAACTTAGCAAATGCTCAGAGTCTGTCTTAGTGGATCTTGGATATTCAGTACAAAACAAAGATTTTACAAATTGAAATCTGCCCATTCTTGCATTAATAAAAACATGGGGTGTAAAACTATAGAAACATTTATTCTAAGAAAAAAATACTTATTAATTGCTAATTAGTTTAGCATGAGGTTATTCTACCTTGTTACAAATGAAGATAGCCTAGAGATAGATTGGTTCATAGAAAAGGAAGTTTGGGGATACCAAAATTCCATCTTAGGATGTCAAATATCATTTGGGGGGAAATAATGATTTTTCTAGGCTTTGGTAATTTGAACGCCATACTATCATATATTTTGCTCAAAATACTTCACTAACATACAATGTGGATAAAATGTGAACAATAAAATGTACTTCATTAGCCAGAATTTGCATAACTTCCTTATTTTGTCCTTAACAAACTGTTCCATTGTTTTACCATAAATTTAATTTTTAAGAGCTGATTACCCCGCTCCCCAAAAAGTGATTAGTCTAAGTTTTACAAACCTACAATAATGAACTTTTGAACTTACAAGATCACCAACAGCTCCTGCTCTTCTCTTCCTCTTGATGCACTTTTTCTTATTCCCTCCTTGCATATTAGACAAAATCTGCTGATTTTGTTAATTTGGGGAACTTCTTGGCTGGAGGGCCCTAAACCTACATCCAATAATCTGGCTCCATCTGCATTCATGGTCCTCAGTTCCAGCCTTTCCTGAGCAATGATTTGATTTTGTAGTCCGCCATTATTTGTTGCTCTAGTCCCTCTCATCAAATATGTAAAATTCATTTTTAATGCTGGTCTGTGACCGTAATAAAAATTGATTAATTGATTGATCGAAAATTCATTTTTTTCTGACCTTTTCCTCTTTAGTCTTGCCTCGATTCCTAAATATCTCAGCTGATTCCTTCAAGTCCAGCCGACCCATCTTTCTCCTGCCTTTTATGGTTTCCTCCTGTGATTATTTGCTGCCTTGTAAAGGTTACTGGCAAGTTATCTCATAGTCCTCTGTCCATTCTGCACTTGGCATTCAGGACCAACCAGTTCGGTATCAGACCCATTTGAGGAGAAGAGCAAAGTCTCTAGTGTCAAATGTGCCTATGACTTGCAGATGTTGCTGCTGAACTCCTTGGTCAGGATTTAAAATGAAAGCAGGGAAAATCTCAGCGTAATCATGTTCCTGCAAGATTAGAAATACATTGTTATAAGAAAGGCAAGAATCTGAGAAAAGGGACAGAAAGCCAGAAAAAGTTAAGTAGATCCAAAGAAGCAGGGATTGCTTTCCTGCGTTCTGGATTCTGGCTTTGAGGCCTGATTTCCTGTTCCACATATGTGCGGCCTCTTTTAACATGCAGGGATCTGAAGAAAAAGGAGACCTTTCCATCCTGGCTTTCTGAATGAGGAAATGTGGAAGAGACATCTGATCTATTTAGATGGCGAGATGCACGGGTGAAAATGACATGTCTACTTCTTCCTTCTTTGAACACGGAAAGCACTGAAAGGTTATTGCCTGGTTGGGTAGGAGACTGACATTTGCCAGGGCCAAACCAACTTGGATATAGAGATAATTCAGTACACATCCTAGAAGTCTTTGTCCTTCCCTGCCCCCCGCCCCCCCCCCCAAATATTACATTCCCTTTTATTGGAGGCTCAGGATCCCCAAGGCAGCCCAAAGCCACTTGGACTTGCCATTGGTGTACAGCAATAAAGATGACAAGGATGGGAACATTTAATATTAGTAAGGAAGTCTTGTTCAGTGTTCCTGATCTTTTTAGTTTGGTCTCCTCCTATGCATCCAGGATAGACTGAGCTTTTCCCCCCCTAAGATAGAGCTAAATTTAGCTTTTTCTTTAGACTTCCACTTTTCAGTAAGGAGCTTAGAGTGCAATGATAGTAAAATCCTGCTTTTGACCCCAGAAAGCCTGCAGTTGTCTTTATTGGGTGGTCAGAATTTGTTTCTGATTCTGGAAGTTGGCAGGCTGTAGATTATATAAAGAAGAATCAGTATCACTTCCAATTGTAATCACAGATTAGTTGAATTGATGAACTGATATAGACTGAAGCTCTCAAGTGGAATGAATTGGCATTCAGCTTCTGAATTCATTGGAGAAAATAAATGCCATAATCTCAATCAGACAGTGGATCTGATAAATAGCTCTTCCTGCAGCCTCTAATGTATGTGCCCTTCAGACAGACAGCTGTCAGTATGATAGCTGTAACTCCCTCTGAAACACTCCGTCCATCAAATGAAATTAAGAGTGGCATTTCTTAAGCTTAGCAGAATTCAGTGGGTACTTGTATTTTCACTTTTCAGAATACACCTTTCTGTTTAATCCCTTCTTTATAAGTTTCTAACAACAGGAGGATGATACAGCATACTCACATACACAAACTTTCTTTTCCTCCTGTTCTATTAAATTAAAATTCCTTAAGTGTTTATGGAGAACTGAGAAAACCTTAGCTCTGAGGAGCTGGTACTCTTTCCCAAAAATCTGAGCACAATTGCTGCCTGTTTCCTTTCTCTCCAGAAACAGTTTAATCCCAGAGGCAGGAATGCCATAACACTTATTCTCTGAACCAGATGACAAAATGTATAATAAAACATAATTGATGATTTCTTGCTCATAAATCATACCTTTAAATTTGGCCCAGGAAAACCACTTCTTTCTTTGCCTAAATGCAGTTATCTTTGTCTTTAGGATTGAATGCATCAGTTGTTTGGTATCTATCCACTCAATGGCAAAGCATTTGCAAAAAAGAAAAAAAAGCTTGCTGAATGGCCAGGGGAAATTAAGGCATAGTTAATGACTGAACCGTACCTAAAGATTTAAATTTAGATATTATTGTGTTTTACTTAATATAAGACACCTTGAGTGCTTATCCAAACATGAAAACAAAGTTTGTAACTGAATAAAATATAAAGTATCATGGTTTCTGAATTATCCATAAGCAGCAGTTAGCAAGTCTTGAGCCATCCCTTTTTCTATGACTGTTTTACTCCCTGATTGGCAATAATAATGTTCTCACCAGACAAGAATATTTCTAGTTGCCCATTTATAGCAATAGCACTTAGACCCTCTAAGCAATATTATCAGCATATTTCCCCTGACAATCTAGGCCCTCAATTTACTGACCAAAGAAGGATGGAAGGCTGAGTCAAGCTTGAGCCTGTCAGGACTGAACTCCTGGCAGTGGGCAGAGTTAGCCTGCAATACTGCATTCTAACCAGTGTGCCACTGTGGCTTTTATTCTATAATGATTTTAGATTTGCCTCAAGCAGCTGAATCTTGCTTCCCTTTCCTTTATGTTACAGGTCATTTTCAGGCTCAAAACAGCCAAAATTTGCCATTAGTTGAAGTTATCCGGTACCACTTTTGTGGAATAAGACCCTTAAAGCTTACTGTCTCCTCTTTATGTTCATATATAGAACTATGATGTTGGTCACCTTGGGAAACAAAATTAGTTATATGAATTATCTCTATTATAGCACTTCACAAACAAATGCGCAATTATGTGAAGTGTGAATTCCTCAGATGAGTATAGTAGCTTGGTATCTGAAAAATGTTTATTTGCCAGATATTTGTGAAGTGGTTTGTAGTTTTTCTCCCAAGTTCAGTGGAGACATTTATAAAATTATTTTCCACTGCCAAGAAAACAAATACAGGTATAATCCTCATTTGCTGACCATAATTGGTACTAGTAACTGAATTCTTAAGTAAAGTGTCTGCTAAGTGAAACTGTGACTCCGCTTATGATCTTACTTCAGCTTTCTTTTGCTTTATGCAAGTCTTAAATGCAAGGATTGACCCTCAAGTTCTTTTTCATCACCATTCTAACTATGAATGATTGCTAATTGGGGCAGTTGCTAAACAAGGTCTACCTTTGTGGAAAGAAGAACATATTGTTCAAGGCAGTCCCTGTCAATCTCATTTGGCTTGATCAGGGTTGAATATGATCCTAATGAAGACATGGTTGGAGCAAAGGAAGGTCAGTGCAAAAGCAATGGAGTTTGGCCAAGGAATTTACTGGGTTATTCTGGCATTTATTCAGCCACAGAGATATTCTACCATATCTACTATCTTTTTTTTCCTGATTTGCCACTGCTAGAAAAGGTCATCTCAGCAATTTTAGCCACCATAATGTCACAAAGGGGCTTAGTGCTGCTTATCAATGGGCTGGCATTTAAATGGGACAGCAAAGACCAGAGAATGTATAGCATTTATGCCATGAGATTGATCATTTGAATTAAGGGAAATTAAGGTGCTATGGCTGCATTTTCAAGCCATACTTTGGTCATTTAAAAAGTGTAAAATTGCCAGAATGAATGATAAACAAAAAAATGAAATTGGTTCTGTGATATAGCAGGTAAGTCACTTCTACCTCCTTTTCTAATTACGGAAAGTGGGGAGGAGGTCAACATGCTATTAATGGGCCTTTGGAATACTGCTTGTAGGAACCGTATCCAAATCAATGCTTTTTTAGAAAGAATGCTCTAGAGCAGGGGTGTCCAACCTTGGCAACTTTAAGACTTTGCTGGCTGAGGAATTCTGGGAGTTGAAGTCCACAAGTCTTAAAGTTGCCAAGGTTGGACACCCCTGCTCTAGAGGATAACAGTGCCAGTGATTCCTCATTATAGAAGTAGTGGGCATGAACCCAGAGGAAATCGTGTTCAATAGGAACAACATACATTCTAAAGGTTGGGTCTCTGACATCTGAAGAACATCTGGACAAGAAGTTCCCTCAGATCAGCCGCCCTCCAGGTACATTGGATCAAAATTAATTCCTGGCCAGTTTTGTTTGTTTTCAGAGAAGCTGATTCAGAGATGTCCTTATCCTGTACAGTTGGATGGGGAAAACCTACAGGATCACAGGCTCTAGTAGCCATTGGCCAATACTGCCTGCCTTCTGGCTTTGTTAGATTCTCCACCTCCAGCAACAGTTCTCTTCCCTCTTGCCCACCCCCCTCCCCCTTTCAGTTGGACCCAGGACTTGCCTCCCCCCACCCCTTGACAGCCCTCCTGTGTTTTTAGCAGCTGGGAGAGACAGAAATTCAACAGATGAAATGTTTGCATTTTTTTAAAGTATTTCTATTATAGCCAGGCTTGGCTGAGTGGATAAGGACATAGGTAGTTAAATAAAATGACAGCCTCTCCTAAGAACAGGTTCACAGTGTGTGTGTGTGTGTGTGTGTGTGTGTGTGTGTGTGTGTGTGTGTGGTGTAACCTGCTCTTCTGGGGGTAGATTAAGGTTTGGTAGAGCGTGTCAGTTGCCCTGCACGGATCTTTCAGAAGCGTGAGAGGTGTGTAAGCAAGCGCTAACACTTGTTGGCGTGGTTCACTCAGTCTTGGATGCGCCTTTGCCTGCACGGCCTCCTATACTCCGGGATCCCCGCCCGAGGCCGAGTGGGTAGCGCTGGGGTGGCTCCTGCCCCCGCGAGCTTCTGGCTCCGCCAGAAGTGTGGGAGGACGTCTATTCTTGCGCCAGTTTTCCAACGACGCCGGCGTGCGCGTTTGTATACAGGTGCACGTGTCTCCCAGCCCCTGGAGACACGTGTCTGAGGGAAATTCTTTTTTCCCCCTCTTCTCCCTGAGTCCAGTGCAGGGGAGCGCTTCTCACTCTGCCCTGGACGGGCGCACAGGACTAAACCCTTCCGGCGTGGAGCGGTGCGAGAGGGAGCTCAAGGCGGCCCCGGGGAGAAAGGCACACAGCCCGGAGACGGAGTCTGCTTCTTCGCCTTTCGCCCCAGCTACAGGCGGTCAGAGAAGGAGCCCGCCCGCCCGCCCGCCCGCCCGTGAGAAGCAAACAAGCGGCGGTGCACAGAAGCTGGCGGGCGAGGTGGGGGAGCAGCTCGGTGGCTGGGAAAGAAGGCGCTTGCGCTTCTTCTGTTGCCGGGGAACTGGACGCCGGCTGCCCCTGCCCGTCCCGCGCCCCCGCCAGGAGAATCTGCAGAGGGGGAGGGAGGCATCGGAACCGGGCGCCCCGGGCGCCCCACCTGGCAAGGAAGAGAACCAGTAAAGCGAAGGGAAGTGTGCAGCCAGGTCCTGTCCTGTCCCGGATCCCCGGGGCGTCTCCGCTCCGCAAGATGCGCGGCAAGAGCAGAAAGGAGAGCCTTTCCGATTCCCGGGACCTCGATGGTTCCTACGACCAACTAACCGGTGAGTTCCCCCCAAGCTGGCAGCTCCTTCTGCTGAGAGCCGCCGCCTTGGCTTGAAGAGGGGCTGGGAGGGGGAGGGCTAGGAAGATGCAGCATCCCTTTAACAGCAAACTGGGTGGAGTGTGAAAGAGGTCCCACACAGTAACTGTTGTCGACCCACCGCCACCTGCCAAAGGTGGAGTTTTCCTCCGTGTATCCTTGTCACCATCCAGGGAGGGGTTCTTTAGTCTATTTCTGAGCAAAACTTGCACAAAGTGATGGTGCCGAGGAGAGGGGGGTTGGGTTACGGCGCTGATTTTGTCTCTTGACATTTCGAAGTGGGTGGAAGGTTTATGTTTGTATGTGTGCATGGCTGAATGGATTTTACAGGCTGGAGAACGGAACCTTTTTATTGCCTGGCTCCTTAAAATAGTCCAGGATCTGAAGATAATGTTGGCTGCGATGCCCTCCCCCAAGGCTCCGAGGAGATAGAAGTTGGATGAGATCCCCTTGAGATGGGCAAGGAAGTCCTCAATAAAAAAAATACAATTCACATCAGAGGGAATTCATCTACTGTACGTCTTTCTGCTGGCTGTGTCCTGTATCAGAAAGATGGGTGGCATAGAAATTTAATAAATAAATATTATTTATTAAAGGGCCTTCTTAGCCGACTACAGAAAACACAGATCCCCATATCTATGCAGCGGGCTAGTGGGCAAGACGTCTTCCCTCTATCCGGAACGAGCAAAATCCCTTCAAATCTGGTACTGTCCACGGTGCTGGAGTTTATCAGTGCGACTGGGCTCTCCTCTGCACACGGCAGAGCAATTTTCTCTCTTTGTTGCCCCTGAACGTCATTCAAGCGATTTTGAGGCCTGCAAAATTGGCTCTTCAGCCACAGAGATATTTTGAGCTGAGTAGAAATTCAAAGCCCACGTGATTCTCTTGTCTCTCAAGTGACTTAAATGCATCATTTGATTTTAAAATCAAAATGAAATGAAAAAGAAGCTTGGGTTCCTCCCAATTGTGACCTTTAATTGTGGAACATCCTGATCTTGTGCCATTCATATATCAATCAGTCTTCAGATTTCTGTGTACCCTTTTTATCTGAAGGGAACCAAGCAGAATTAAAGTCAAGAATTCTTGTGGTTTTTCAACTTTTCCTTCCACACAATCAATAGAGCCATTTATCCCTTATTCTTATAAACAATAAGCAACAAAGATAGGATCACTAAAGACAGCTACTGATCACAGTTCTTGTTTAACACATATACATTTGTGGGGTAAGTTAATAAAAATAGCATAATAATAAACTTATTGTCTAATGAAATGTTGGACACTCAGTTATGCAGCATACATATAGTGAATGTCTACATGTTATGTTTTGATCAAGACTTTTCAGAACACAGGAGAGAAGGCACCATTGGTATATTTACTGGGATACTGCTCCAGAGCACCCTTTTCTGAAATTCCCAGCTCCATTTTCAAACCCTACTTTATTCATTGTCTTCCCTTTTGTCTACTTCCTTCAATCTTACCTAACACTTATTTTTCTAATTCATTATCCACCTGTGTCACATGCCAAAATGGGTTCTTTTTGTCTCAAGAAATCGGTGAGCCTTTATTTGATCCAGATGTGATGTATTAATCCTTCTTACAATCTGTGATACAACTTGTAACCTTCTCAAAATCCATAATTTGAAATATCCTATATTCTTTCCTTTTCCTTTCTCAATGTCTATTTTTCAAAGCTGAATGTTGCAGCTTGAAATATTGTTGCTTTAACTCTTCTAATTTTTGTTGTCATTGAATTATCTTTAGTCTTCATAATCATGTCTAAGTTTTGCATTGTCTTACTTCCTAGGATTAATCTTTTTTTTTTTTTGAGCACACTGTCTACCTTAAGGTTAAGAAAACAAAAGTACCTTTCACCTTCACAGCTATCAGTTCATTCAGCATGCTGGCTGACATGTACCTGGATTTTCTATTTCTTTCTCATAATAAATTTACTTTGGTGATGCCTATCTACAAATTTGAAGTTGTTAAAGTTTTGACTCTACTTTTTCTTCTTCTAAATCTATCATTGTTATATTGTATTTATACTGTAACATAAAAGAAATAAGTGCTCTTATACATGGCCCTTGACTTGCAACCATTCATTTAACAGTTGTTCAAAGTTACAGTAGTGTTGAAAAAAGTGAAATTATTGCTGGGCTTTGCACTTACGATTGTCACAGCATTCCCATGGTCACAATCAAAATGCAGGTGCTTGGAAACCAGCATGTATTTATGACAGTTGCAGCATCACAAGGTCATGTGATTGCCATTTACGATCTTCCAGGTGTGGGGGTGGCAAGCAAAGTCAATGGGGGAAGCTGGATTCCCTTAACAGCCATGTGATTTGCTTAATGTTGTGGCACAAAAGTTCATAAAATGAGATGCAATCCATTGAAGTGCAAGGCTTAGTGATGGAAGTTCCCAACTGTGGTCATAAGTTGAGGACTACCTATAACTCCTATATATCTGTATATAAAACTCATCTTGATTACTGTCCTAATAAAAACCCAACAATGTTTTGGGAAGCAATACTTAACTTCAGCAGTTTATTCAGTTTTGTTATGTTGGCAAATCTTTTTGTTTTGTCAGACATCTTTGGCAATCCCATGAAATAAACTAAGCGTGCAGATAGGAGAACTGTCTTGTTCTTCTTTTCATCCCTTATCATCCAAGAAGCTTCTTAGAGTTTCTTCAGCTGTCTTCAGAGCTGAAGACAGCTGAAGAAGGTTCTTGGATAAAAAGCAAAATGTCTTCAAAGAAAAACAAGAAAGTCCAGTTGCCTCTTGAAAAAGCATCTTTGGGACAACTATGACCTGGATGATTGAGAATCTCCGTAGACAAATAGGAGAAATAGATTGGCCAAGCTTCATTTGTAAATCCCTTTTATAAAGATTTTCCAAGAAAGCAGAGATGCTTCATGCCAATTGTCTATGTAAAAAGCCTTAAGTAGCAAGTCTGAAAAAAAAGTTAATCCAAGTTTATTAAAATCCTAAGGATGATTATTTGAATTGATACAGAATAGGCAAACACAGAGAATCCTCTCTTCTTCTTTCTGTTTGCACATAATCCTCCTGAAACACATCCTTTCTGAAATGCTTCTTAGTCCTAGCTATCAACTTCTTGGTGTTGCCCTTAAGATTCTCTAAAAGACAGTCTAGTGGTCAGGAAAATCTTGTGCTCGTATCTCTCACTCTGCTTAGAGTCTAAATATGGCATTACAATAAGGCCAATTGAAAATGCATTTCATCTTTCAGCATTTCATCTGGCTAAACAACAACCTGCTTTTTCAAGAGAATGTTAGTAACAACATCTTATTTTGTTACTAAATCTTAAAATAATCTACAAAATAGGTACAGTTGTTGCCTTCATTTATAGTTATTTGCAGCTGTTGTAAAAACAGACTGAGTATTCTTTGTAAACAACTGTACAGAGTATTTTGCTGTATATATGCAACCATTGTAATGAAAACTTGGCTATTTTTTAGTACATTATAAGGTCATGGTGTATTTTTAGGGGGAAGAGGGACTTGCAGTGGGTTAAAACCAGATGATAAGCATGTGCACAAATGGCTGGGCAGTTTATTCATATGACTAGCCTTTCAGGAGACCCACCTGAAAATCCACAAGCTCTCAAAGTGGTCCTATAAGCAATCAAAATGCTAAAAAACATTGCTACATGCATGAAGAAGATTGTATAAGAATTAATGCAATAAGAATCAAACTCAAGATGTTAATTTATAATAATAAGGTTATTACAGTGATTTAATTGAATGCCACTCATCAGTAACATTGGAAGAAGTATGTTTTTGTTTTTTAACTTGAAGGTGTTATAGTAGTGCTAGTGTTTCCTTTTTCTTTTCTCTTTCTATAGTCCAGGGGATATTGTACTTCTTTTAGCTTTCAATGCACTATAAGCATCAGTAGAGCTACTTCTATCCAAAATAACAGTGACTGAATCACATGGTCTTCAAACTGATTGATTTACCCCATCTTAAACCTCCCCTAGTAGGTCTAAAGCTGTAACACACAAAAGATATAACACTAAACACAGCCTTTTTCTTCAGCTGATAGCTTAAAAGTTAACAGTGAAGGAAACTAAAATATGACCTGTGGCTTGGACATTAGTTCCCAAGTCCTGATCCCTCGTGGCATTTAAACAATCTCAGCTACATGTGGGAAAAGGAAAAAGCTGGTCTCCCTCCTAGGTGCATACATTTCTATTTTGGTAGCCACTTCACCACCAGTGGGCCTTGATTTCCCCAGAGTGTTCAGCCAGCTATCTTGCAACTTCCTTGTCATGCAGTTGCTGCTGAACAGCTGGTGCAAAGACAGTTGCATTTGGCAGTGGGTGAATGATCACTATAGAAACAGCTTACAATGTACTTGGGATGCTGACAAGGCCCACATTTACTTTACCCCCTGACAGTGACAGGTAAAGAGCTAGTGTAAGTCATGTTGCTTCTTTCAAAACACTCACTGGGAAGGCTGCACAGGTTTACATATAGGGTAGCAAAGTAGTATCTGCCCTGAATCTCCTCATAGCAGAACTGTGGTTCAGAGCCCGTTAGCCCTGCAAAGTAGCCCAGATAAAAGAAGCGCAAGTAGGAGTTCTAACTCTACCTTTTCGTAAAGTTACTTTAACAGCAAGATTGAAGGCATTTCTCTCCTCCTTTCCTTTTACTCTCTGGAAAACATGAGAGGGCCTTTCTGAAATGCTTCTCTTTCTGTAACCTGAAATATCTTCACACATTGGTTGTCCAGTCTGCAGCTCTCTCTCCTGTCGCCCAAGGACATTCCCATGTACCAATATGTACTGTATGCCAAGTATGAAATATGGTCCTGTCTCTATGAAGACAAAGAAATGGAGGCATGAGGATCACTTTCAACTGTTTCTCTGCCCAGGAGGAAGCAATTAAAATTACGGTATTTCATATACAGTTTGCCTATCAGACCTCAGCATTATGGACCTGGTGTTGCACCTACTTGTTTCTTATCTAAAGTGGCATACTTTGAAGGGTCACCTTCTATGGCCTAAAAAAAAGAGCTCTGATCACTGTGTCCATGGCATAATTGTATTAAATACGCAATTACACATGTATTTAGAAAGCAAGGTGGTACGAAGTATTTCTAGTCTTATGATATATTGTGTATATATGAGGGCAGTGTGTGTGTGTTTGCACGTGTACACATGTGTATGTGTTTGTAAGAATCTCCCTTGCCATATCCTTGCCTTCTCACCCCCTACACAAAATTAGTTTTTTCCCTTATTGACCAATGTTCTTTCTGCTGGATTTTAACTCTTTTCAACACCCCAAGGCTTTGGTCACTGGTTAAAATCTTGCCAATTCTCACATAAACTGTCTGATTTCACACCTTGAAGCCTATGGGGGATAATAGTTCTCATATACAGAGAGCTTTCCACCACTTGCTCATGATGGTGGTAATTTCTGGACAATTCCTGGATGCTGACAGGACTATGCAGTGATCTCACTCATTATCTTCCTGACTTGGAGATTTCAAAGGCCAAATAGTTTGCTGTAATTGGGGATGCTGCATCTTGTGAACTAAAATGTGCACTCTACAGATTATACAGATGTATGTATTCTGTGCCTTCTACCTTCTTTTGGTGTGTTTTGTCCATTTCTGAGACTATGATCTCTTTTGCTTTCCTGGCTTGGAAACTCTCTTGTTGCTCAATCTCAATCTTATAACTTCACCCAAATTGAATTGGCTCTAATTTCAAATGAGATTTTTATTTTTCTAGTGGGCAGATGTACTGTATGTGTGCCATTGAGTACTGAAGGATGTTTTGTAATGTAAAACATTTGAGTTATTCAAAACTTGGGGAGGACAATATTTTGTATTTTCTGTTTCTGCTTTGCAATGTTCAGTCTGTTTGAGTTGGGCAAAAATTGAACAAGACATCTTAATCAGGACCTCTCAGTTTGGAGAGACAAAAAATAAATGAGAAAATATTGCTCCAGCAACAAATTTGATATGAGGTGTGAGAGCAGCTTGTGCTATTTTACTTACATTGGGAGTATAGTACTGTGCAAATTCTGGAAAACAGAATAAAAAGATAGAAGTTGTCTAATTTCAGCTTTCCATAGTTTGATTTCTTCTTGAAGTATTGGTCCTTGGTTTCCTTAATTTCCAGTAAACGTGGCCGCACATTGAACAAAATGGCTGCTTCAATTTCTTTCATCTGGAGATTAGGGAGGAGAATAATAAGAAGATCTGCATTGCTGCTTATGCAAATTTAATGAGCAATTCTGAAGAAGTTCAAAATTAGCACTTTGAGTGTCTTCATGCTCCTATGCAGTAAGACACAAACTGGTTTTCTGGGTGGGTGGAGCTAGTGGTCTGAAAGAGGAGGAGTTTTCTGTAACTCCATTGTCATGGACAGACCACTTTCTAATGAGTTTCAGATGGGTAGTTATTATAAATTTCTGCAGAGCTGCAAAACCAGTTAAAATAATGTGCTGCAGGTTCCTGATATTTCTAGATAAATTCTCAAATGGGCTTGGAGAATTTCCCGTTTTGACTGTTGACAATATTGACGAAGACCTGTTGATGTGAACATGGAGATGGCTTGGATAATTGTCCTTTGCACTCTCTTTGCTCTAGCAGAGCGTAATCAACACTTTTGTTGGTAAGGAATCCTCGAATGCAAGACATAAATTTTTGAGGCCCACCTGAAATCCTGCTCCATGGCAATGGATACATCAAAAAGAGTCGATATCTGTCCCCTGACAGCATCTGCAGCAAATAGGCCAGCAATTCTTTTTTATAGTGAGTACAGTCAAAAGCTCATTGTAAGTAGTAGTTGTTCTTTGTGGATAAAGTTGATTATATCGCCTCAATTTGGCTTCCACTATTGGGGAATGAAATTTTTGGCATTTTCTTGTTGAGATTCTTTTCAGCTTGTAGACCTGAGGATGTTTTACAGAGCATCTGGAGAGGTGAAGTTTGTCACCTGCTTGCTTGACCTTTTGTTACTCCCAGGTGATTAAATAAACTCAACTCATAATCCATGCCTTCTTTAGGCAATTTTAAGAATTCTACTGAACAGCCCTTGCTTACTTCAAAAATCTCTGTAATTATAGGCTGATCTCAAATATTCCATCCTTGGATAAAGTGACTGAAAAAATGATAGCTTTGCAACTCTAAATTGACCCATTTCAATTACATTGCAACCATAATATAGCAGCACTGAGATTGTTTCGGTTGTCTTGAATAACCTGATTCTGAAATTAGGTGGGAAAAGCAATCCTGCTATTTCTCCTAGACTTTCAGGAACTTCTCATAGTGTCATGATATCCTTCTGGGCTATCTAGTGGAGATAGGGCACCGTTTTAGAAATCCCAGTCCTTCTTGTCAGGATTTCTGTTTCAGCCCAGGAAATTAATGTATATTGTTCCCTATACGTATTGGTTTAAATATGTAAGTGTTGGAGATGGTGCTTCAGAGCTTTGGAGTAGAGTGCCACTAATATGCAAATGAGATCCAGATTTGCGGCACGTGCCAGCAGAGGTAGATCAGACCAAGAAATCAACTTCCTAGAAAGACTAAAACTACTTTTATTGAGATTGACTATAATATCTTGCGAGTATGCTTACGTTGTCGGTCCTCCTCCTCCTTATGGTTCAGTGAATTAGGGAAGCATCTGCCTGAGTCTCTCTGAACATGTTTTACCCCTCATCATCCAACTATGCAGTACTCGTATATTTCTGTCAAGGTGATCTCTAAGAAAGCAATCATTATCCTTGAATGTTGCTTAATCCCAATAATGAACCGGATGGGGCAAAATAAAATGAAGATGCTTTTTCAGTAATGAAAAAGCTGAACTCAAGGAAAGTGAGGCCTTTCTTGGATGGAGCTGCAATCTTTCAGAAAGACAGGAGTATGGAAGCATTTGTTGAATCTGGTTCCAGCCCTCAGTGGATTTGCAAGTGGAAATTGTGGCAAATCTGTGCTACTACAGGACTTGCCAGCCCTGACTGTTCTTGAACCTGCTGGACTTAGTCAGGGATGGGATGTATAACACAACCAGTTTGGCGACCGCACACTTTATGTTTTTTAGAGGTTGTGTTGCATAAACTCATATTCACTTTAAAAGCTGGTGGATGAAATCTTTTGATTCAAATAATGGGTGAACAGCAAGGAGAAATATAGATTTATTGATTTTTCGGGGAGGTATGTCCTCTCATCTCAATTCTGATTGACTTGTTTCTGTATATGTAGCCTTTAAAGGGGACCAACAATTTTGAAAAATAATTTCAGAAAGATTATTAAATGAGATTATTAAAATGGGAATTACCCAGTGGGGAACTTTGGGTCAGATTAAAGTAAAGGCAGATTGGTTTTTCTAATGAATGGCATTTTATCCCACCCCTCCCCCTTCCTTTCCTGCTTTCCTTTTTTTATATATATCAGCAATGGTTTCATTAAACAAAGTGCTTTTAGTTTGGTTTAAGGCAGATTGCTACCCTGAAAAGCTGGTGATTAATCAACCGGGTCGATAGCTTCTCTTTTTACAGTTGGTATATATAGGAAATGCTGAAGGGGACTTCAAAGATTGTTGGATTCTGGAACAATTGTAGACAAACTTGGTGGCATCCTGGAAACTGGAGCTGCTGTTAATATAGTTGAAACTGGAGGCCGCCCTTACTGATCGGAAATTGCAGGGAATGTCCATCTGCAAGACGATGACTCCGGAGTCAGGATAGCCTTATAATACAAATGCTCAGGGGAGTTACATCTTCCTGGGATAGGTAATAGCAATTCAACTGGGGGACTGTTGTATTGTAATCCTGTAAGCCAAGGAGACGGGGGCAAAATTTAGGAAATCTACCAAGGGCAAGGTGGCAGTTCTTTCTTAAGTCATGTTTGCTTACCTGTTAAGTCTCAACAGGATTTTTAATAGGGTTCTTTGAAAGGGAAGAGGGGAATACTAGGAGCAGAAGGATAAATGTTTCCAGATAGGAGACCAAGACAATCTGGATGCACAAAAAAACTCAACAAAAATCTGAAAATAAAAAATGTCACAAATGTAAAAGATTGAGGGGGCGGGGAGAGAAATGACAGATCATCAATAAAATTCCATTGAATATTCCAGATTTATAGAGTTGTTGGAAAAGCTAAAGGTCAGAATGAACAGAGATTATAGAAGGATTGTACCAGGAAGGAAAAAGGAAACTGCATACCATCTGATTAGTGAAAATGGCAAACGGTAAGAAATAATAAAGACAAATCCTATTTTGGTTCAGTATTCTCTAAGAAGAGGAGATGCATTCTACCAGGCAATTATGTGTGAGTTCAGCTCTCAGGGCTGCATGGCTTACATCTTTTAGTACTAAAGAGGTTGCTCATGGTCTGGATGAATCTGCAAGCATCTTAAATACACTCCACCGGTTACTAGAAATCAGCAAAGGTTTTCAAGTACAAGCCTTGCTAGCCTTTCTTTATCTCAATTTTTGAAAGGATAATTTCCTTCACAGATTATAGAAGAGCTTTCAATTTATATTTTGACTTTGGCAAAACATTTGAAAAAGACTCCCTGTCATGCAGATCAACAAACTTGTTAATTATGGGCTGGGTGGCTTATCTGTTAGATGCATCTGCAGTTAATGATGTTTGAAAACCATGATCAAAGAGTGCTAATCAATTGTCTGTCATCAAACTGGAGTGAGATATCAACTGAGATGCCCCTGGCCTGGTACTCATTAATAACTTAAATAAAGAAGTGGAAGGAATGTCACTGAATTTGTAAATGACACAAATGGATGGGATAGCTAATAACTTAATAGACTGTATTAAATTGCATAATATTGATTAGGTCTGCAATATTATTGCTATTGTTATATTATCATCACCATCTTTTTAACAGCTGTAGAAAAACTGGATTTTCGTCAAGGTACACATTTTCCTTCTAGCAGGATTCCTCCCCAATCCCACTTCAAGAAGGCAGCATGTTGGGTGACCTCATTCCAGAGGCACAGCAAGAGTTAAGCTGCTGAGGCAGCAGTTTTTCCAATCAACTGGGAAACAAGAGGAAAAGTTCATTGCCACTGGTCTGGGGAATAGTCTCTGTAAAAGGATATTGGAATCATGGCTGCTCCCAGGCTGAATATGTACATGTCAGCAGTGTTGCATTGCCAAAAATGAGGAACATAATTAAGATAATGCCCTCCCTGATGATGTTTGGGAAGGCAGTTAAAATAGTTTTTTTCTGCAGAATTGTTAATGTGTAATATTATGATTATTCCTGGGTTTTAAATATATAAATTGCTTATTGAATGGATTTACATTCTGACTTCTGATTTTATGTGGACTCTTGTAGTCCACAAAAGTTCATATGGAGGCATACCCGGATGGATGGATGGATTTTAGATTGCATCAATATTCATTTCCAAATCATGGGAAGTCATAGTTTCATTATGTTCTGCATTAATCGGACTACTCTTGTGTCCAGTCCCAGAGATACTGAGAAAGATTCAGAGAAACTGTAAGAGTCATAAAGAAGGGCAAGTAGAATAATCAGCAGACTAGAAATTACGTCTTATACTGACAGACAGTAGGAACTGACTATTGTTAATCTTGAAGGGAAGCTAAATAAATCACTGGGCAGTGGGAGATTGTAACTGTAATTTTTCATCCCCTGAAAATGGCTTAGCGGGTTAAGATTTTAAAAAATACCTTCATTCTTTGCACAGAATATCAAGATCTATTTTCAGTTGTGTTAGCGAGCAATACATGGAATCATGATCTTAAGAAAAGGGAGGACAGATTTTAGATTGATGCGAAGAAAGAAATCCTTAACTGTAAAAGCAGTCTGACAGCTAAATTAATTGTTGAAGTTGGTGGTGAATTTTCCTTTGTTGAATGTGTTTGAATAGACACTGCCATCTGTTGAAAGTGTCTTAATTTGATTCCTGAACTGATCTGGAATGGACTTGATGTCCTAAATTGTCTCTTCCAAATTTATAATTCTGTTGAACAGGAAAATCGATTACAGAATTCTTATGAGGTTATGATCATGGGACACTTTGCAAGCAAAATTGCTTGAGGAATAACCTTCTCCAATATTTATGTAGGACTGAATCTATGAAGAAGTTAGTACTTTACGTATGTATGCATTTATGTATATATGCAAGTGTGTATGTATTTATGTAGTGGAGAAGGTAAGCTTATGCTCATTAATGTGCACCTTTCACAGGGTGAAGAGGCTATGAGTAATTTCTCTGCTTTCTGAAATCATAGCTATGTTTCACTGTCTTTTGCTGATGATAACATTCTGAGCAGGATTTTCCTCTTCATTTTTCCAGTTTTATATGCGCAGAATATATATTTATGGCTTAGTTCATTAAGAAGTATAAGATGACTTCATTATCCAATCAATTAATATGTCATGATAAGCGTTTCCTTATCTGGTGCTCTCTAGGTCTGTTGGTTACAATTTTCTTCATGCTCAGTTCTGCGGGATAAGGGCTATGGTAGTTGCAGTTCATCAGAACTAGTGGACGCCAGGCAGATAAAGGATACTTTGCAAGGGTGGTTGATCTGTGATATCCAGCTCTTACTAAAAGTTTCTTTCCACCATTTCTCATAATAATAATCTTGTCCATCGTTCTTGAACTAAAATCTCATCAGCCTCTCAGCAGGACTGATGAGATTTTAGCTCACCAACTATTGATAAGGTACGATTTGTCCATTCTGTGTACAAGGATAACTATCAACCCCCTTTTAAAGAAGTAGAAACTGACATTAACAATCCAGAAACATTTTGAGTGCTCAGAAGCAATTGAAGCTGCAAAGCTAAAGTAGTGCTGTCAGATTACAAAGAAAGCTAGATGTAGGCTAGGAATGAGGCAAGGTTTGTAGAAATACAAAAATATCTACCCAGAAAATCACAAAAAAACCATAGTCTGATATGTTGTGAACATACTGAATGCTTGAGTTCATATCACACAAATGTACTGCAAAGGTTTGATATGGGCTCTAGGTATCATGTGAACACAATCTCAAGATATGTAAGTGATGGTGTATAGCTTAGGATGTGATACAATCCTATTTCATTGTGACTTGATGAACTGCGTTTAAGTAGGATATATAATTCAACTCTAGTGGGGATGGGGATAGATTGGGGAATAGAATGACCTGGCAGGCATTTTGAACAGTATATTCATCAATGTCTTTTTAAGGGTTTCACTTCTACTAATGAAACTTCATATCTTGAGTAATGGAAAAAAGCCTTTCCCTGAGATACTCCTATAGATATAGATACTCCTCAACTTATGACCTCAACAAGTTGTCCACACAGAACAGACTGTGAAGTGCTCCAAACAACAGGGTTATTTTTCATACTAGGGCTTCACCAGAGTGATATGCCATATTTTGAAGAATGGGCTTTTTTATAGAAAAAATATTTCTCTCTTTAGGGCTGGTGATGGTAATGGCTCATGATTTGTACACATCAATTCTATATGTATCTTGCATTTATACAACAGTAAACCAGCCACTGGAAGATTGGTTTCTTGTACTGTTTACACACACACACACACACACACACACACACACAGAGAGAGAGAGAGAGAGAGAGAGAGAGAGAGAGAGAGAGAGAGAGAGAGAGGCGCTATCTAAATTCTTATAAGTGAAACTATATCATATTCTAACAATTAGATATCAGATTTGGTAGTCACAATGTTTGGTCACCTTTATTATGTTGTTCTTATCATATTTTTGTCTACTACTTATTCAAAAAGATATTGAATTCTCATTGACCATATAAGGAGAATTTAAACCAAACTCATGCCAGTAATTTTTTATGGACATACATAAAAAAATCCAACAACTCATATAAATTCCTGAATGAATTATCTTTAAAGAATAGTTCTTCCTAGCCAACTCATTTTATTCTTTTGCAAGAGATTTATAATGTTCAGTCACAATACTGTAGACATTGTTTAATTTTTTAAAAATATATTTTATTTTATAAATCAATGTCTAATTAAATAGCATTAAAAATTTAATGGAGACATCACTGTGTTTTAAATGGACTTCAAATAATCTTAATTCATTTTGCTATACAACCTATTTAGGATCAACTTTCAACTTACTTTAAAATGATAGTTCAGTATAGAATGGAGAAAACGTAAAGCTTCTTAGCAAGTGAATTACTAAGTGTCTTTCAGTTGGAAAATATGTCAATGAAAGGAAATTTTTTAAGTCCTTTTTTCTTTGATATGGGTTTCATAATAGGTACTCACCTGCTTTAAGCTTAAAAGATACGTTTTCTTTTGTTTCCTCTTTCTTTTGGATAATTTGTACCTGATCATCAAATAAAGACATTCAAGAAATATGTTCTGTAATGATCATAATATAGATCTAAGGCTCATACCTTGAATGATCAATTAACCTTCTCTATCCTGGCATTTTTCTGATGTCTAGACTGCCCACCTTGGAGCAAACAGAGGAAACCCGGGCTATGATAATGCTCACAGCATTGAACAAATAGTTTTTTTTAACTCAACCCAATCTATTTTATTTTATTGAATTGTTTTGAGCATAAATGAAATGAAAGCCAACTTGATTGCTAAACAGCCTCCTCCTCCTACCATTTACTAAATTTGTGGTGAGAATTCAGTGGATCTAGATTCTCTTTGTAAGCCAAAGCATCCATGTGCAACAATGTCAAGTGAATGCTTAAGACAATGAACCAAAACATTAATAATAAGAGTAATGAATCCTGTCAGGGTTACAAAAAAATCAGCATGGGCTCACTGGAAAGGTATAGCTTCATAGCTCCAGAGAGGAAAATTGGCTCTTTAAGAAGATATTTGATACTGTTCTGATGCCATAATTTCTCATTTCTGTCTCTTTGAAAAGGGGAGTTTGCATTTTAATATTATTCAAAATTAGTATTTTGCCTAGCCTATGAGCTATAATTTATATTTTGTAGAATGTGGAATTGTTTCTTTTTCCCAGCAAACTTTGGGGGAGAGGGCCTAGTGTCATATAGTACCACATGTGATCAGACCCACTTTGAATGTTTAGAGAGATCATCCCTCATGCCATTTCAGAATATAGCTGCGTTCAGAATTGGCTCATCTGCAGTCTGTCTCTTACTCTTTCTATCCTTTGAGTTCTAACAATCTTGCTTGATGTATTCTTGGAAATTAAAAAACTTTATAATTTATCTTCAAAATATCTATTGGTCTAATAAATATATTGCCTATGGATCAGTGGTGGGATTCATTTTTTTTTACTACCTGTTCTGTGGGTGTGGCTTGGTGGGCATGGCAGGGGAAGGATACTGTAAAATCTCCAGTCAGAGGTGGTATTTGCCGGATCTCTGAACTACTCAAAATTTCCACTACCGGTACTCCAGAACTGATCAGAACTTGCTGAATACCACCTCTGCTATGGATGTTGTGCTATTACTGTGGCAGGCTTCTCCAACCCTATACCAACTTTTGGCTATATGCCTAAAGGTTATTGGATGCATAGAGCAACTTAGTAGAAAGGCACCAAGTACAGGACTGCAACAGAGCATAGCCTCAAAATTGAAGGCAGCTGGCTCATTTGTTGCTAACCCACTTCCATTCTGGAAAGCTCTCTCTGTCTCTCTCTCTCTATTTCTCTCTCATCATGACTGTGGTGTTGCCTTTGTCTGCTGGGAAAATGATTATGTTGTTGTCTTTCCTCAAGTTGGTGAGTGCTTTTTCTTCTCTGTGTAAGTTGCTTCTGGGTGGACTGCTGGAGCAGAGGACGTTGGTGACTTCAGGTCTGATTTTATTGGTTACATCTGGGTTAATTTTGGTTAGGCTAGCTTCAACTCCACATATAATGTTTTCGGTGGGGATGCATTTGGGGGCAACTGCAAAGTTGAATCCCTTGGAAAGGACATTGGTTTCTGCTCTGGTGAGGGTTCTGCCTGATATGCTGTGTACTGTTTGTTTCATGCGTTGTGTGTGTGTGGGGGTTGGGCTTCTGGTGTTTCTCTAGTCTGTGGAATTTGCTGGCGTGTGCGTCTGTCTTGTGGGAGGTTTCTGTTTCGGCTCTCCAGGGGTCTAGTTGTTTGGATTTGTCCCAGAGTGTTGGGTGGATTTTGTTGCTGAGTTTGAGGTGGAGAGTAAGTAGGTCCCTGTTGGTTTGGTCTAGTAGGAATCTTTTTCTGTGGAGTTCATTTCTGATTAGAGCTAATTCCGTTCTTTTCAGGATCCTTTCAGTGGCTGAGGTTTTGGAATGGAATTTGAGTTGGAAGCATATGGGGATCACTTTTTTGTCTCGGCAATTGCGCAGGAATGTGAGGTCGCATAAGATGGTGGCTCTTCAGACTTCGAGTTTCTCGTAGGTCCTGGTCAGCTGGAAGGTTTCCTCCCCATAGAGGTATGAGATTTGTTTTCATAGATTTTCACAGGTACAGGTATGTAGTCTTGGCATGTTCAGGTCTTTTCCCGTGTAAGATTGAGAGTTTCTTTGTGACGTTTCGACGAGGTCCTACTCGCCATCTTCAGGCTAGTGAGCAAAGCATGATCGGAGCTGCCATCTCTCTATAAATACTGTTGGGGAGGTTGGCTGTGTTGTCATTTCTTGATTGGTTGATGGAGTTGGTGTTTGCAGATTGGCTGGCTTTTTTGTAAGAATATGTGTGGCTGAGGTATTGGCTGTGTGTCTATCAGCCTCTTGTGTTGTAACGATGTGGGTAATGGGCTGTGTGATGACCTTCTCAGTTCTATTGTTATGACATCCTGGGTCTTGTGCTGTAATCTCCTGGGTCATTGGCTGTGTTGTAACATCCTGAGGTTTTGTGGTGTAACCTCCTGAGTTCTGTGATGTGATATCCTGAGTGTGTGGCTGTGATGTGTCATTCCGGGTTTTGGTTTGGCTCCAAGTTTGAGGCCTGGCTATGTGTTCATGGCGTGTGTCAGTTTGCTTGGTTTGGGGGGTTGGGGTGTGTGGCAGCTGGTGATGCAGCCATGGTCTGGTTTCTGGATGGGGGTTGCCTTTCATCTATGGGGTGGGTTTGGGTTTGAGTCTGGTGAGGGAGATTGGTGGTGGTTTTCGTGGCTGGGACTCATTTGTTGATAAGGGCTAGTTTCCAGATGTCTGGTAAGTGGGAGGCATCATCCTGTTAATTCATGTTATGGGGGTGTTTCTCTATTTCGATGGCTTCCCTGATTATTCTCTTGTTGAAGTGTTCAGTATTGGAGATTAATTTGGTTCCCTCAAAATTAATTTCATGTCCTGTGGCTTTAAGGTGCTGGAAAAGGGAGGAAGTATTTTCTTCTTTTCTGACTGCGTTCTTGTGTTCTGCGATGCATGCATTTATTCTCCTTTTGGTTTGTCCAGTGTATGTGGCTGGGCAATTGTTGCATGGTATTTCATAAACTCCTTGGTTTTCTAACTGGATCTTGTCTTTGGGGTTTCTTAGGATGTTGGCTATTTTTTGGTCAGTGCCGAAGGCTATCCTGATATTGTGCCTGTGGAGAATTTTGCTGATTTTATCTGTGGTGCCTCTGATGTAGGGGATACCGTTGTCCTGTTCTGTGTCTCAGTTTCTGGGGGATGTCTCCTTGAGGATTAGGTTGGTAATTGTGTTTCTTTGGAATCCGTTGGAAATTAATACGTCAGTGAGGGTGTGTAATTCTGTTCTCAAGTGGTCTTTGTCAGCTAGGCATTTGGTTCTGGAGATGAGGGTCTTGGCTACAGAGTTGATCTGTGCAGGGTGGTGATGGGATTGTGCGTTTAAGTAGCGGTTGGTATGTGTTTCCAGCAGTCCACCCAGAAGCAACTTACACAGAGAAGAACAAAAAGCACTCACCAACTTGAGGAACGACAACAACATAATCATTTATATATATAAAATTTCCTGTAATGCTGGAAAGAGACCATTATAAGAATGAAAAAAATGCAGAAATAAAGTTGAAGCTTCTTATAATCCTAAGAACCTCTTCTCTGTACTTTTGCTTTCACTGCATTTGAAAGTTATCATGTCCTTGAAGTTGGGCTACAGAGGGAACTGCAGGAGGAAACTATGGAATGGTTGCCGCTGGCATTGGTTAAAAGTTCTTGAGAAACAGAATTCATCCATTTCTTTGGAAACTGATGGCCGAGGCCCAGAAATTGAGCGCATGTGATAATCCAGATTGCTAAATTGTTAGGCCTAAATGATTTGTCTTGTCTGGTACTGTTTTTTGAACAATTTAAGGATAACAATTTATTTCACTTAGACCTTCAAGCATGTTTGCTGTTCATGCCCCATTTAAACAAGTTGCCAGAATTGAACTCCTGCATGCCTATGGAAATTCTCAGTCATCCACGTCATAGTTGTCCTTGAAGATGTTTCACTTCTCATCCCAGAAGCTTCTTCAGTTCATTCAGTTCAATCAGAGCTGAAGAGGCTTCTTGGATGAGAAGTGAAACATCTTCAAGGAAAAACAAAATCCAGTTGCCTTTTGAAAAAGCACCATTAGGACCGAACTCATACAGTAAGAAATCCAGCAAGAGGATATGAGATATGTTTTGTCTGAGAAACTTGCTAAAATTGGATAAACAAAAAGATGAACAGGGATATTTTTTCAATCCATTTTAGTTTTCTAGTGTAAACGTATTTTTGGCATTGGTTATTTGAAGGTAGACATTTCTTTCCAGCAATAGGGATGCAATAGACCTATTTAAGTTAAAAGCTGGAATGACTCAAGTACAGAAGAAGCAACTGGAAATTTGAAAGAGCAGATATTTGTAGCATAGTCTGGTAGGGAAGCAGCTGTTTCCAGGGTAGCTAGGACTTCTCTCTATAAGTTTGTTGACCTGGCAGAAGTAATGAGCTGAAAAGATATAAGTGAAGAGTTTGTGCCATCTGCCAGATGCCAAGGAACCGGCCCATCCCATTTTTTTTATCACCAACAAAGGATTTGGTAACATCTAAATTCTTATAATTTTATTTTAGACAATATCTGGCTCTGAAATACATGTATGCATGTTCAGGACCATACCTAATATGGAAATTAGGAGAAAATGGAGCTTTGGAAACCTGAATTGCTGCAATTAGGGACACAGGAAGAGTGCTGGAGGTCAGAAAAAGGCAAACAATGGATGTTAATCGAGCCAAACTTCAGAGGACGGTGTTGGCTTTATATATTCCCCCCTCTTCAAGGCTTCCTGATCTTCATTTGGTCACTGTGTACTGATGTCTCTCTTTCATTCTCAGAAGATGATCGACTCTTTTCTCATGAGGAGGCCTTTGGTGATATTGCTTTCTGGCCGCCAACTGGTGCTCTTCAGAGCAATACTGGATTTCTGACTGGATTTACTCTTACCACATTCTTGGGAATTATGAAATAAGAGGTGGATTCCAGGACCACAGTATAACTCAAGACGATTCTTTAGACTCCCTTTGAAAAACTATGAATTCCTCTGAATCTCTTTTGCAAATCTAACGTGCAAGTCCTAGTCTCATCCCCTGAAGAGTCTCTAAAGCAGGTGTCTCCAACCTTGGCAACTTTAAGAACTGTGGACCTGAATTCCCAGAATTTCTCAGCCAGCAAAGCAAAGAGATCCCTGCTCTAAAGCATATGCATTGGATAGGAACCTAACAATACAAGAGCATTTGTGTTCGTATTATTTAGGCCACTGCGTCCCATTTAATGTGGCATCATTGCCAACAACCAAAGTAGAAATTAGATTGCTTCCATAGACAATTATTATAACTATTTTCCATTAAATCATTGCAAGAAATGCACTTCAACCCTTTATTTTAGCTGACTGAGCATGTACTATTAAATTTTTTAGAAACATAATATGAAGGTTTTTTTCCTTTTAGTCCTAATCTTAACATGTCCTTATTAATATAGTATCAAAAGTAGTCATTTGGGTTTCCAAATCTGCCTGAAGGAATTTACAATGTAAAATTCAGCACATGTTGATAAAAGGGGAAAGCAGGAATAAACAGAGAAGTAATCTGAGGCTGCTTCCAGTTCCAAGTGCTTCAATTGCACTTTAAACCATTTATAGTGGTGTTGTTTAGCTTTTCATCTATAGGTTCAATTACTTTGCTGTATCAATATTGTGTGTCACATAGAATTGCCGACACAATTGACCTTAGCAACTTGTTGTTTTATGGACATACAGTAAATATTGCAGAATTGCTGTTCTTCACCTCATGCAAACTGGACGAAGAATGCAAAGGATAGGGAAGGCAATGAAAGTTAGCCTAACTTCCTTCTAAGGTATGGATCAATTTTTAATTCTCTCACCCAAGCAAATCTGAGGGGCCTCGGAAGTCCACAACTCCTCCCCGCAAGTTATTTCCTAACTACCATTTGGTCAGCATCAGAGTTTTTCTCTTAGCTGGATTAAATAAATTAACTTCCATGTGGATAATCATTTGGCTTTTTTCTAGATTTTTATTTTCATATTATATTATCAGAGTCTTTCTCAAAAGCCTGTAGCTTTGGAAATCCGTGTAAGCCTGTAATCCAGGCAATTTTACAATCCTAGATTGCACTTGCTGTTCCAGAAACTGGCCTTCCTTCCTGTCCTGTTCGAATATGGTAGGCCACCCTGCAATCTCCAAAAAGTTGCTGGGTTCATTTGATATTCAAGCCAGATATGCTCACTCTTTCATTTCCACACACCCCACAATGAAACGTCAATGAATTCCAAATGGCACGAGTTCCAATGATGAAAGTCTGAATTGCCTTGAGAGTGGGCCCTATACTTCACAGCAATGAAGATGTGAAATCTTCTTGAAAATTGTAATGCTCCAATTTTGACAGTCAGCTGAGGACATAAAGGAATAGAAGGAATACCCTCCAGCAGAAGGCAACCCAGCCAAGGGCCAGTTCAAAGGTTATTTCAAAAGCTAGAGGTTGCTTCCTCTGTTTCTGTAGGAGAGCAAGCTACTTTGTGCATCTTAATAACATTTGCCAGTGGATACTAAGGTAGTAATATGGAGAACCCTGCTAGAGATGGAGGTGCTGTGGGAGCACCTTTGCCTCCAGAAGCAGAGGTTCGGTTCAGAATTTTCCCACTTGTAATGGTACCAAGGAAGTAGCAGATTTAAGGATTTGCCTCCCCACACAGCTGCTTTGCTAGAGCTGAGATGTGATGGATAGGGAGGTGGCCGTGATGTTAATTTGCAGAGGTTGGTTATTCCTCACATGCTAAATCCATGGTCTCTGTGGATCTGTCACATGTTCTTTATTTTCTGCAGGGAAAGTGCTTGAATGTGGGGAGGGGTGAAATGTGAAAAGCCACAGGCATATTACCTATTTCACTTAATACTTGGATGTTGAATGAGCCCAGCTTCTTCCCAGCATGTATTCTATTGCTGGTTATGAGCTCATCTTCTTCCTCTGTTGCTTCTTAAGCCCTGTGATATGCCGGAAGATCTCTTTGCTCTCCTCTCAATTTGTTAATGTGGTTCAGAGCTAGTTTGTTATATAACTAAAAAGGTCAGCAAAGCTCTATAGCTTTGATTAGTTTTTTACCTGCAGGCTTTTTCTTGTGGATGTTTTTCTGAATCCCAAGGCTTATCCACCTCACTGCTTTCTTCCAAAGTCCCCTCTTTATAACAAATGTTGGGCCTGACCTGTACTCCATTTGGGGTACCTGAACTGCTGCTGGGATATATGTATCCATGTTTCAACAGGAGGGTTCTATTAATGGTGAACATGTTTTTTGCTTGTTTCTTTGGTTCGGTAGAGCTTTGAATTTCTGCTGGAGAAAATCCTGCTTTTCCTTGCCTCAGAATAAATAGTAATAGCACTTGGACTTGTACACTGCCCCACTGTGCTTTTAAAGCACTCTCTGGACAGTTTACAATTTTGGGCATATTTCCCCCAACAACCTGGGTCCTCATTTTACTGACCTCAGAAGGATGGAAGGCTAAGTCAACCTTGAGCTGGTCAGGATCAAACTCCTGGCTGTGGGCAGAGTTAGCCTGCAATACTGCATTCGAACCACTGTGGCACTACGGCTCCTACATAAATAAAGAAAGGAGCAAAAGACTAAGGGGATAGGCAACATTAGGCATGGCTGCAAACCAAGTCATATAGCCAGCTTTCTCTCCTGCTTACGTCCTATCCAAGACCTTAGGACTGAAGCACATCCTACAGTCACATTTCTTAGGTTGTAGCCAGAGTCTGTTCTTTCCACAAGAAATCAATTGGCTTTTCCCACATGCCCATATTGTACCTGTAACAGATGTGCTTTTTTTTTCCTCCTTCTGAAAGCATTTGTGTTAAATCATGCACAAGGAACACGTCCCTGTCTTAGAAGGATAAGTGCCATGCTCTTGTTGGGGATGGAAAATGCTGTATGCCCTGTGAAGTGGCCTCATGATCAGTGCTATCACTTATTCCCACAGCCTAAATGGGGCAGCTGAAGGGTCGAGGGCTTTGCTAAGACATGATGCTCCTTCTCTCCTGCCCTTCCAGACAGCAAGACAGAGCATCACCTGCAGAGCCACCATCCTGGCAATTTTGCTGGAGGTTGCTACTTTATACAATGAAGTTGCTTTGCATCACTAGCTTGATAACAGTATGTGTAGCCTAGCAACTGCCTAACCCTCCATTCTCCTACTCAGAAAGCTTCCTTTTCTATTGTAATGCTGATTCCTGAATACCAGGTCTGCTTTTCCCCTCACCGCCTTCTTCCAAGGTAGTTAGTTCCCTGGTCCTGACCTGTTCTCCATTTATAGTTCCTGAGCTGCTACTGGGGTGTATGCATCTGTGTTTCAGAGGGAAGATTCTGTTGATGGTGAGCATGTTTGCTTGCTTGTTTGTTCGTTTCCATCAGGAGGCCAAGTATCTCTCTCTTCTCCCCGCCCGTCTCATAATTACAATCCTGTGAGGTAGATTGGGCTGGGAAGAATGAACCTGGCTAAAGTCATCCAGAGAGGTTCGTGGATGCCAGTGGACCCGAACCTGGATATCCTCAGGTTTTAAATATTCCCCAAAGAAGTTAATTTGCCCAACTACAAGTGTTTGAAGAATCTGTGTAAATTTGAACTAGTGGCATCTGCAGAGAGAGTCAGAAAAAGGTGAAAATGATATATCTATAAAGGGTGTCAGAAAAAGGTGAAAATGATATATCTACAAAGGGCGTCAACTATTGCAATCTCCATCTTGACTTTTCACACACACACACACACACACACACGCCATTGAACTTAAACACACATAATTTGCCATACAGTTAAATGATGTTGCCTGGATTTCTGTATTAGATGATGCGCCAACCGCCATCATTTTACCATCAGCATGTTATTGTTGATACCATGGTCCTGGCCTGGTTCATCTAAAAACAGCCTTGGCCTGCCAGATGATGTATCTCTGATTTTACACCCTTAGGCAATGTTGATACCTAAGTGTCCGTGCCCCAGGGTACTTCAGTAGCTTCATGGAGGGTTGCTTGGGAAAGAAGTGGCAGGAATGCAGAGAAAGGCAGGAGACAGGGCTATCCTATTAGGGCTGAGAAATCCAGGGTATTGTCAGAAGGCTGTTCTTCCACGGATCATCTAAATTCAAGCAACCAAAATGCAACAGCCCTAGAAGGAGGAAGGATTCCTGCTAGAAAAGATTCCAAAGGGACAACATATAACATAGCAAATGTCCCATAAAAAAAAAAAAACTAGGTTGGGCTACAAAGGGCTAAGTCAGCTCCTCCTCACCTCTCTTCACTATCTTGGATTGTTATCTCCTTTTGACCTGGATGCTCTGATACCCCCTTGGTACTTCAGTCATCTCTGCTTCCTGGCTTACTAAATAATGTGATTAACTCTAGCTAATGAAGAGCTTATGGTTTCACACTTCCCCAGTTATTTAATTAGCTGGCTGTAAAAGCAAACCTTATGGCCCTGAGAATTCTGGAAGACTGTAATTAACTCAGAAAAAAAGGGGGAAAACATGCAGACAGGACCCCCCCCCCAGCAAAGGGTTAATGCAGAATGTTGCAATTCCTACTCCTAGATATTAAAAAGAAAGAAATTGTTGCTAAGAAGTCACTCAAAATTTCAAAGAAAAAATGGGATCAGGGGGATGAATGGCTTGTGAACAGCTGAATGATCAAAAGGGACACCGTAGAGAATAGTTGGCACCTGGGCAACAGCTGAGAACAGCTTATGGCCTCTTGTCAGATGTGGCTGTCACACACATTAGTGGGTGAAGTGTCCGTGCTTCCAGTTTGTGACTCAGGACCTGTTCCCAGGAGGGTGAAGGTTTGTTCTCTGAGCTTGTGGGTGGGTTTCTGTACATTTCGTTACCAGGCTAGGTAACATCTTCAAGTGTGGGTGTGTCAAGTGAGGGTCTTGTGATCGGTCAGCTGTGAGCCATCAGTGATGGGTCTTTTGATGGGTCTTGTGATAAGGAGATTACATCAGATCAGGATCATTGGGAGGTGAACTGATGGTGAGGAGGTTGCATGGGCTGGTTGTGGGTCGGTGCTGTCTCTGGCTGTCTCTGCGGTTGATTTGGATTCGGAGGGGTTCATAGGCTGGTTTTAGGTCAACGTGTCTGTTGATGCAATTGTTTGTGGAGTGCCAGGCTTCAAGGAACTCACGAGTGTGGCAGGTGGTCCCATGGCCAATGAAAATGTTACCTAGCCTGGTAACAAAATGTTTGGAAACCAACCCACAAGCTTGAAAAATGAACTTTTACCCTCATCTTACACCCGAGCTACCGATATTCACCACTATTGCAATAATGCAGGATACTAAACAACATATATATACTTTCTTCTGCCTCTAGTTTTCCTGTGTTCTTTGCTGAACCTTTCAGCTGTTTGATTCCTGCTTCTAAAGCTGTATCTGAGGTTGAATTACTGCTGAAATTCCATGAAAAATATGGTTCATTTCAGGATATTGCCTCCTGAAATCCAGTACCTTGACAGGAAATTGTCCTCCGCATTTCACCTCCTTGTAAAATCCTTGAAGCTACGCACCTCTAATGAATTCCACAGTGACAGTTAGAGGCAAAGGAGATTATATATACTGTACTATGCACAAATAGATTACTGCGCAGGTATTTCCAGTTTAAAAATAACCATCCCAAGGAATCTGGCTTGGGTCTGTTACATTTGAAAGGGAGAATTTAACCTTTGATCTACTCTTCATACTAGTTAAATCTCCTCTCATCCACATAACTATTTATAATATCAGCAAACTAAAATATTCTTTAAAACCTTGACTGAAAATTGCCTGATAAAAAGGGTGAGAAGGATAAGGAAGTCTTCTTTTTAGAAAGGTATATACCACAGTCTAAGTCTTGTTCCCTATAGCTGTTCATTAACAGATTAATGATCAAAGTCTTAGTGCCTTAAAGTGGATGACAAGCAGTTCTGAGGCCTCCATATTAATATGCATTTAATATTTATAACATAATTAACAAGGCATACAGTATCCTTTTTGGCCATAACTATTCTGCTGTTGAACCTGTCTGATTTCAAATATGATTTCAAATATTGACTGTTCCTATGGTAGTTCACAGTTACTCAAGGTCAAAGGAATAGTCAAAGCATGCAAACCAAAACAGAGACTCTGACAGATGCTTGCCTGAATGGTTAGCTTTTTTTAAAGAGAAGCATGCGAAGGAATAGTCCAAAATTAATCCAAGCTCCCAAGAGTCAGGTCAGGGTTGTCAACCAGCCCAAAGGCAGAATTTCACAGGCAGAACCCACACACATTGTCACATAGGAGCTGGAGATCAAATGATTGTTTCCAGAAAAAAAACACACATGGATTTTAAATCAGGCTGCAGCCAGTTATTGCTAATCAAGGGATTTACTCTCTTACTTGGCAAGAAGCCTCATAGAACATCTTTGCTCTGCACTTCACTTGCTGGATGTGGTGGCTGGGAGGCCTTATGTCATCCTGATCTGACTGTTCCAACAGTCCAGATGGTGTCTGGTTTTGATCAGTTTCATGTCACTCTTGACTTTCTATCTCCTGAAGCTGACATTCCACAGGTTCTGCTGGAGCACCTTCTTCAAAGTCAGAATCAGTTTCTGAAGTAACTGCCGTATATATGACACACCATTCGACTAAATTTAATCAATTCTGCAGATTAAAAGAGAATAAAATGAAATCTTGCCAGGAGGCCAACATCACACTGCCACATTCTAAAACTTAAAGGAAGTATAGAAGTAGGTTTTTTTTTTTTAAAAAAAATCTAGCCTAGTTTATTCCCCTAGCTTATTTGGAGAATCAAAGTGCTGTACAGAAAAATATCTAAGTTTAGCCTTCTTAGAAGTTCGTCATCTCTAGATGTTTTGTATGCAAGGCGATAGTTTTCCAAATATCATGTCCTAACTGATTTAGGACTTTTATGCCAGTATTGCTAGCCTAAATTGGATTTGGAAACAAGATCTAAGCCAATGAAATTGGGAGAGATAGTGTATTAGTACTGGCCATGTTGTCATGATTAGTAGACTTTTTTCAATTTATCCATTCCAAATGGTGGTCACTGATGATTTAGTCTGTATTCATCAACTTTCTTATCTTGTTCTTTTTTTATGATTCCTCAGAAGTGCTTGCAGAAATAGACTTGTCTCTGCTCACATTGAACTTTGAGCTTGTGATGCACTAGCCAATCCAGAAGCCTGACCAACGAGATCCATTTAGCCTGGGGCTGGAGTTCAAAGGAAGTCTCAAATTTAGTTGTTTGCTGGTTCTTATTTTTTAAAACTCAAACACCTCTGTTTCTTTGTGGAGGCGTTTTGTCTTGATAAGCTATCCTTTTATTATACTTAGAGAAATGGAAGGGACTCTTTGAATCTGAAAACATCTGGTTGTCCAGTCAGATCATGAGAAAAGAATACTGGAATATTCCAATCACAACTAGGTCATGACCAGGTAAACCAAGTGCAGGAAGGCAACTAGTGGCATATCCTCATTTCCCATTTAAGCTGCTCCTGGCCTATGCTTATGCTGGTTTGATCCTAAGCCAATTTAAGGAAAGTCTGTCTGAAAAGAGATATTCTTGCAATAGCTTGAAAAGTATTCAGTCTGAACAGGTACAACCACATCCTCCCTTTGGGCAATTCCCCTATTGCTCTCTTTCTAGTCTCCTGATCCAGGATTCAGGAAAGAAGCCCTGAATGATTTTGCAGAAAAAGAAAAGCCTCTTTGTGGTTCAGTTCTCTTATGCTCCTCCACCAAGACTATAAATGTTATGAAAGGAAGAGATAGAATGATGTGTGTGTTTGAGAGAGAGAGAGATAGACAGACAGACAGACAGACCAACCTAATGATGTTGTCTTTGGCTAGTTGTTGGGGCATCCCAGGAAGATGACTAAGGAACTGGACATCTAGTTTTATATTTATGGTTTTGTGGTTTTATTATTGCTGTGAACTATCCAGAGTTATGTTTTGAGATGAATAGCTATACAAATCCTTTAAATAAATGAACTATCAAACTATTCTAGAACAGAACTGCATAGCTTAGACTAAAATTATGTGGTCATAATGCCCAGCATAATTCTAATCCCACATACCCAACAGGGATCAAGCAATGGTACCATGGGAAGGGTGCACATCTATTCCATGTACACTTAACTACAGCTATTAAATCCCGTCTCTACAATTTTTCTCAATCCTAGGAACTATGTCAGATGTTCTGATGTAATTATATATATAGGCTGCAATTCCAACAACTAGAAGCCTTGCTTTTATTTGTTGAATAAGAAAATTTTGTGAACTGTTCAAAATCATGGGGATGGTGTAATAGCTCAATTGTTCACTGGGAGTGGGGACCCAGAGCCTCACTTGATGAAGCTGCTCACTGCTTAGCCTGATGAGATTTGCTAAATATCAGATCTCTAACTTATGTATGTTTAACTCTGGTTAGATTTACATGAACACAACATACTAGCTTGCTGTTATAGCAGGAAGGATAATTTGAATTCTAAATAGATACTCCTTTAAATGTAACTCCCCCTCCAATTCTTATGAGTCATACACTCTTTATTAAAAACATCTCCATCTCTGAACCATCCTTTTCTATTCCAACTAAAGTGATGAAAATATATTCTCCTATACTGTAAAACGACTCCACCTCCTTTCAATTGATTCAGGCACAGTCTCCATGTGAATTTAGCAATGGTGTTTGTGTTTTACTGTCACTGCCTGAGATTGTTTCTATGCGAGAAGTTTGCCCCGTTGGCATCATCCTATTAATTCCATCTTATTTCCACAGTATCATATATAAATATTCTCTCTGGCTCACTATTAAGCTGTTTTTCAGCAGAACAGAGCAGTGGTGGCCAGCATCCTACCCATTCTCCATATTCATCTCATCTTGCCCGCTGTCCTAGGGAAGAAGATAATGAGCAAAGAATGCAAGGGTAGCATATTGAGAGCACTGAGGGGCCCTAACATTTTGCCTGATAGAGGGAGGGGACACCCTGGGATGCAAGAGGAGTTCCTTTTGATAAGAAACTGCCCGCTCCACAGGCCTAGGGGCAGCTCAGTGAAATTATCACAGCATTTCCTCTGGAGCAAAAGCTGAGCCTGTTAACTTCCAGCTAATCATCTCAACTGTCCAAGCTTTACCAGTATGGTATAAGGTATACAGTACATCTTCCCTTAAGCTGTCATTGCCGAGAGATGCAGATATTACACAGTGTCATGCCCCCATATACATTACCACTTCTTGAAGAAGAGGGCAATTTCTTCATTTTTACAGTGTGGTATTTTTGGTTATATTGATCACCAGGAGGCATTGTGTGACTAGGATTCCTCAGATATGGGTAGCTAGATATTATTCTATGGGGTTCAAACCTTCTTCCTGAATGCATAGACATTGTTTTAGAAATTGTCCATATCCACAGAGTCCCAATAAGGAAGAAACTGGTTACATGGCACTTTCCAATAGTCAGTATAATTGAAAAATATCACATATATACTGTGAAAAAAGTCCATTAAAAGCCCAAACACAGGGGCATGATGTAATAGCTGCTCTCTCTAGTCTAAAACCTTAAGGGCAGTTGGGCTGTCTAAACCAGTGGTCACCAACCCGTGGGCCAGGGACCACTGGTGGTCCACAAGAAAATTTTGGTTGTCCACAGAAAAATGTCACCCCCAAAGCACCCCCCAAAGTAATTAATCCAGGCTGTGTGAGAACACAAGGCTGCGCTACCCACATGGCCCTTGGGAACACAAGGCTTGCATCGCTTGCATTGCGAACAACATGAGGTAGTGAAGGGAGGGGGGAAAAAGCAGAGCAGGGGACTTGCCCCACACTCCCACATCTCACCTGGGCACCGGGCTACTTCTTTCCACTCCTTTCTTCTTCTGCTTTTGGCTGCAAGCAAAGAAACCAGCAGAAGTCTTTCTTTCTCTCCCCTAAACTCTGCCAGAAATGAGACTTTGGGAGCCTGCAAGGCCTCTGGCTCCAAGAGGCTGCGCCACTAAAGACTCATTTCTGGCGGAGTTTGGGGGAGAGAAAGAAAGACTTCTGCTGCTCCTGCTGCTTTCCTTGCATGAAGCGAAAAGTTTCTCCCCCCTCCCCCCGAGAACGGAGCTGGAGACGGTATCCTGAGATCCCAAATAAAGAATGATCGATCGGTAGGAAATCAGGATTGGGAATTTTCCTGCAGACTTTTTTGGGGATTTTCCCAGTGTCTCTGGTCCATGGGATTTAAAATTATGAGTTTGGTGGTCCCTGAGGTCCAAAAGGTTGGCGACCCTTGGTCTAAACCATTCTGATAATCTTCTAGTGTATGCCTTCCTGTATCCACCAAGCACTAAAATCTGGATAGTTTCTGAAGTTAATGCACTGTATATATTTATCTGTGTGAAGGCCTGTGAGTTCAGTTCCTGACAGAGGGTTTGAATCTCATGACATCTGAACATCCATGCCTGAGGAGCTCCATTAAGGATGTATTGATTTCTTTCCATTGGCTTGCAGTCACCCTGATTTTTCACACCTTTCCTACAGCCTAAATTCCCTACATCCCTACATTGTTAGGAACATTCTCCCATGTATCCTTGTTGTTGTTGCTTGTTTGTTTCTTTGCTTAGTAGTGATGATACTGTTATCACTAGGGAGGGATTCTTACCCTTGAGGAATTGCTGGAAAATTTATCTTCCCTTTAGAAAAATTTGGAGAAGTTATCCCAAATCTGTTGCCAATTTCACTTTTATTATCCAAAAGACATGGTTTTATAGCTTTATGCTCTAAATTTATAAATAGCCTTCCACTGTGTGAAGGATGATTCATCCTTTGTCACAAGGGATGCCCCTGTGCCAGTACATCTAGCTATTTGGCAATTCTAGAGAAATTAGCCATCAGAAAACTTAAAAGAACATACAGTAAGTGTCTTCTCCAAATCCAGCTGAAGTTAGTGAATGTAATGACCAGCATTTGTTGAAGACTTAACTTCTTTCTTGCTTTGCAGTGAAATATAGCATCCTGCTAGTACTGTCATGCCCCTGGTGGAGACTGACTCTGAGGAAGAGGAGGAACACCCAACAGGGAATGGAAGTGTGGCTCCAGAGGTGGTGGAGGAGGCTGGGGAAGGGCAGAGGCTGGCTGAGCAGTCAGAAGGGGACCCAGGTCCATCCCCTATCCATCCTAGGGCACGCAGGGAGGAGAGGATCAGGGTAAAATGTGGTCTACTCGGGAGGAGAGGGCCATGATCCTCTTCATGGGTTGCAGGTGTAAGATCTGCATAAAAGGTTGGACCTGCATGCAAACAGACGCTGGAGACAAATTAGTGTTTTACTCCTAAGGAAGGTTTATCTTGGTTGGTGTTCTTCCAACAGACTGTACCTGGTTATCTTCCTGAAGTTGGCAATTATACTGGTCCGTCAAGGAACTTTATTCAGTGTGGTTTGTTTTTGGTTTTTGCTTCGTTATCGGCTCTTCGAATGCGAACTGCGTTTCTTGCCTTTGAAATGTTATTTTGAAAATAGTTTACTCCTCCACTGTGAACAATTAAACAGTGAAGCCAAGTTGAAGGCATTAAAGGACTTTTATTTACGTTTTGGTTTTTGTTATATTTCTGAGATACTCTGGGTCATCACAAGTACATTATGTGTAATTTTTTTTATTTGCTCTTGTTGTTGACTTACGTCAATTGCACTTGGGAAATTCAAATGTCACCCAACAACCATTCTATCTTCTGAGTGACATGCAATATGCAGATTATGTACATATATCTCGGGATAATTATAGTTCTGATTCTGCTTCCTCTGGAACCTTAATGTGTCCCACCCAAGCACCGAGGGGCAGGACAAATGTGCCACTAATTGGACCCCTGAGGCCTCTAGCTGAGCAATGGCTCCCTGCTTAGTGATTATTAGCATGCTTATTTGCATGCTTATCTGCAAAATTGAAGAAAACAAGCATAATATTATGCTGGTAGGACACAGTTGGACTTTAATTTGGCTTGTCTTCCAAATCGTTTACCTGTTTGGAAACTCATTCAGGATTCCATGTGGGAAAGAAGGCTGGGGAACACCCAGGTCAACTGGACAGAATCTTAGCTGTGTTGGATTCATAAAATATTAATGATGTAATTGAATAATTGTAGACAGTATAATACCTGAAGCCTTCCCATTGGATCAGAAAATGTTACAGAGCTTGTTTTAAAAGCCAGATATGTTTTCCTGTTTCCTTGTTCCCCAAATTTTTACATATGAAATACCAGCTTTTTAAAAATAAAGTTTAAAACCATTACTTTTCCGGGGGGGGGATGCTTTGTAAAGCACTTGATAATGTTTCATACAGTTTTATATTCAGAAGTGGCATTTGGATGGCCCAAAACTTTCCTGGCCCAAAAGAACATTGGGCTGGCCATTTTTTAGCATGATAGCAACTGCCCCTTTTTAGCATGGCATCGCAGTTAACCAGGATTTAAAGAAAAAGATTAGTAGTGGCAGCCTGGCTTTCCATTAGATAAACAGATGGGAATTCTATTTTGGTGTGGACTACTTGTACAATCAGAATTAGCTTTTGTACCTCTCTGTAGTGTATGATGGTTTCACAATATCGGTTTTGAATTCATGGATCAAAAGACTTCAGTTGGAGTATTGTCAGAAGTTAGTCATGTAATTGTGCACAGAGGGACAGAGCTGTTTCAAGTCCTGGTGTTATGCTTTGAGTCAACTTAATGTTCAGAAAATTCATATAGTACAACCAATATGTACAGGAAGCATTAATCTTGAGGGAGAGACCAAATAAAAAACTATAGTAATTGCTTTCTGCATGCAAGGATGTTTTGCAACGGACGAACAATTTAATGCACAATCCATCTGCATTTTGAGGAAATACTGCCCTTCCAGATTTATAGGGTGAGGTATCAACAGTATGCTAATGATATTGATTTATACATCTCCACCCCCTGGTGAATTAAGTGATCCTGTTGAAGTCTTGTCCTGGTGTCTGGAGGTTGTGGAGCTATAACAGTTTCAAATGAACTTTGTACAACTTCAAGTTATACGCTAGTTGTACCCATTCCTGGATTGTGAGGCTCTGCTCACATTTACTCATGCCATGGTCATCTCTGCACTGGACTATTGTAAAGTACTCTACATAGGGAGTGAAGAAGCAATGAGAAGGGAAGGATGCTTTTAGACTCTATGTATGCTACCAAATACTCTTGTCAATGATGATACAAAAAAGTTTGCCAACCTACAAAAGTTTTCATTGTAGTTGTGTCATTCTTTGGTATTAGCCAACCAAAAATCTGAACCACTTTAATGTAATGTGTTCTTTAATGATGGCACTAGTTTGGATTAGAGATCAGTGTGAATTTTGATTTAGTTATCCTATAAAGTGATCTACTCTCAACAATGTTAAGTGGACATCCGGATTCATTAGGATTCTGCATAATGCTATGCCAAAATTTGTGTTACATTTTCTTAAAAGCTTTCTTCCTATGTAAAAGAATTTTCTCTTTTTTAATTTTCTTCTCAACATGCTTATAAATTTCTTTTGAATTTGTCTTTAAGTTTTTGAACATACTTTATAATTGGATGTGATGAAAGGAATTTCTATCTGTATTATCCTTTATTATTTGTTCTTTACTCACTCTGGAAAGGCTTTCCTCATATTATTTTCCCTTGGGGTTAAATTGAGGCATAATGAAAAATTCACACCTATTTATCAGAATGCAGCTAAAAAAATTGCAAACAAATACATATTTATATTCTTTCCTTACTCTACTTGTTATTAAATAAGTGTGAGAAGAACTGGTAACTTATTGGTAACATAAGTTCTTTTATTAATTATATGTGAATTCATACATATGAATTATGTACTTGCACAGAATTCATTCTACATCTCTTTGCATACAGACTTTTGGCAGGAGTTCTGCCTAGTACATATAGTATGTCTACCTACCTACCTACCACATTATGCATGACTCTTGCTAATAGTTTCTGAAGCCAACCTAATGGATCTGATAGCAAGAAACCCTGGTATTATATACGTCACCAGGTGGAGCCTGAAGGCTGGCTGCATGAATTTACAAACAATGATCTAATATATTTAGTTACAGGTAGTAGCCAGTTGTGTTTTACTGTGGTCTCTGATTCAGCAACTGATGAATAGTTAGGCTGCATTATCTGGGCTTGGAGGTCCAAATGACAGCTTTGAAAAAATATAGAAGGCTAAATCCAGGTAGTTGACCAGCAAAGCTCTAACTAAGGAATGCTAAGGAAGAAAGCTACAGGTGTTGAAATAGGGCCTCAAATGCCCTCGAATTCCAAGTTTCGTCTGTTCAACTAGCAATGTTTTTTTATCTATTCAGATAAATTCTGATGTGAGTACCCAATACTTTCAGATAGTTTCTGAAGGACAAAAAACAAACACATTATTTTCAGAAGCAGATTTTGTTTTATTTTTATTTACTTATTTATCTAATTTATAACATCTCCCCTTTTCACAAAACAAGTGACTCTGGGTGGTATATAAGAAAGCTAAAACAATTAATAAATGCCTAAAACAATTGTAATCTTGATTATTGAAAGCATTAAAATCTGTAAAAACCAAGCGAAGACAATGAAATAGTAAGCAAAGGGATGTTAATAATAACAAAGTCAGTCTACAAATCCCCTGGAGCCCCCGGACTTGATGGCACAACGAAGTCTTGAGGGACTTTCAAAGGTTCAGATATGATATGTTACCCTGTTCGTGATAATATTCATTCCAGAAATTAAAATGATTTTTTTTCCTCACAAGTTTGTCAGCCTCAAAAGGCTTGACATCAATCTTGAAAGCCTGCCAAAGCAATTATCCAGATCAACTTATACCTAACATAATTAAAGTGGAATTACTCTGAGTGTCATTCTCACTTTCCCCTTCCTCTCCTAGACTAAGAAATCTTTTTTTATAACGGCCCTTTTGGTACAGATCTTGCTCCGCACTCCATGTTCCCCATGCTTGTTAGTCTTTCTATCACATAAATCTCCGTAGTTTGTTGAGATGTGCTATGATGCTTTGGGTACCAGCCAGATGGGTGCAAAGAAACTCAAGATGCATTCCCCAATCCAGCCTGGATGCCTCACCAACAATAATCTGTTTCAGGGGGGGAAATACAACCTCTTTGGTGAGGTTGTCATACTCAGCCACCAGATAAAGGATTCCTTAATCTGTGATAGAGTGAAGAAGTGGCATCTGACCCCCCCCGCCCCATGGAATGTTATGTTATCACACACATAAGGGAGACGTTGAAAGTCACGTGAACCATATCCCAGAGGGTGCAGCTGCCAAGTGTTCAAGCAACCAAAAATGACCTTCAGTCTTAAAGCAGATGTTGCTCCTCATTCAATAATTTGAAGGCAGTGTGGGGAAAGCAACTTATTCAGTGGCATTCATATTTGTCTCGATTAATTCTCTCTCTCTGTATAGAAATAGGTGTAAATGTTAGGAATGTAAGTCACCTAACAGTTGGGTTGGAAAATATATAAACCAGGATAGACATTTTAATACTGTCTCTTTAAGGGAATGCTAAAATTGTAATTGGGTGTGGTTCCTCAAATGGCCATAAGATGGAGCCAGAAGCCTGGTTTGTTCTGTTCTGTTGTTGCTGAGAGTGTTGCCATTCCTGCATTTCCCTATTGACTGTTGCTGATCATGGTTATTCTTGGATTTGATATGAGTCTTTTACTGAACTGTTTTTGATACTGGACTTTGTTATTGGATTATCCCTGGACTGAAAACTGACTGCTTTAACCATGAATGACTTGGACTGTTTGTTGGACTTTGCTTAAACGTTTATTGGAAGTAAAAACCTACATTTTAGTATACAGTGTATCTGTGTGCTGGTTGTATGTTATTCTTCACCACTGTCACTACGTCTCCCTGTGTGCGCTCATTCTCCTAATGGGGAATTACCTCAACAGTAGTATAAAATAAATGAATTCATAGCCTGCTCCTCATTGCAGGAGGAACAGGAAGGAAGTAATGAAAATAATTCTAAAGCAAGATAGTTTCAGGATATAATTAAGGTAACATTGTGATTCATCGCTGTATACCGTTGGGACCTTTTTATAGGAATGGCACAATATAAATGCAATGAATGAAAAGAAGATCACCATCTTTTTAGAACAATGAAGTAACTCAAGTAAAAAAATTAAGATTGTAGTTCTCAGATAGAATATACACAATTGTTCCTTTTGGCAAATGCATACAAACTTCCCATTATACAGAGCAGTTTGGCAAACATTTAGCCCCAAATTCAATATAATATGCTTGAGAAATACTGTAGAAAAAGCACACTACTGCAGGAATCAGTTCAACCAGTGTCTATGCAACGGAAGTGAAGAAATTCAACAAAGATGCCACTGACAACTCTGAGCCAGATTCCTGTCATCCTGTTGTACAAAATGAGAAGATGATGCAAACTATTTTGGAATCCCAAATAATGACAATACCCCATAAAAAAGCTGATGGATGGGAGCAAGAATTATATTTGCACACTAACTAAATTGGAGGCTGTCTCAAAATGTCTATGGAAGCTGTGCGGGACTTAAAGGCTAATATTTTGCTAGGAGGAGAATTCTGAGCATGAGAAAGTGTTATTGAGGGAAATTTCTGGTTATGGGAATATTTTTGCAAGGAACAGGTCTAGTTAGGTAGGTAATCACAATGCTTAAGCAACACCAGTGGTATAGTACTGCTCTATAGACCCAAACACGGAGTGATTGGTCTCCTGGCTACTGTGGAGTGCTTACAAAAGGCAACAGCTGATCTGAAAGGAGAAGTCTGTTATCATTAGAATTTGCAGAAGGGATTCTTCTAGCCATAAGGAGCAAAAAGGAACAAATTGTTGCCTGACAAATGCTTTCCCATGAAAGTAACAAGCAAAAGCAAAGCAAAGCAAAGCAAAGCAAAGCAAAGCAAAGCAAAGCAAAGCAAAGCAAAGCAAAGCAAAGCAAAAACATGTCAAGAAATCAAAATAGGAAGAGTTTGAGGACAAGAGATCCCACTTTTGGTCCCTACTATGTGGGGTTTTGTAGGATTTGGTGCTTTCCCCCTTCCTGTTAAACATCTACATAAAGGCTTTGGCTGACCTCATATGTCACCATGGATAAGATATCATCAGTACACTGATTCTCCATTTCTGCCCTGGGCAAATCAAGTTATTAATCAATTCAAGTCTTAATCTGTGCCTGGAGGCTGTAGAGATCTTGATGGGCCTCCAGCACAGGTTTCAGCTAACCCTGGAAAGATGGAATGGCTCTGGGTTTGGAGGCCAAATGGTTCTGAGACTACGGCATTTTTGGTGCTGGATGCGGTTACACTACCTCAGACAGACTGGGGTTCTCCTAGAATCACAACTTGTGCTCAATAACAGGTTACAATTGTAGCTAGGAGGGGCTTTGAACAGCTTTGTGTAATGTGCTACTTGTATGTATGATAAAGCAGGCTAAGAATTTTAGTAATAAAATACAGATGAATCAATAGGAAAATATGTGGTGAAAGGATTTGAAATTTGTTGTGAAAGAGAATTTTTATAACATGAAGTATGATTGGTACATGATTCCAGGGAAATTATCTAGAATGCATAAGGGTACATCAAATGTATGTTGGAAATGTGAACAACATAAAAGGAAACTGTCGTGTTTGGTGAACATGTAAAAAGCTAAACATTTAGGGAAGGTAGAAAGCTGACTAATATCAGTCAGATTTTTTTGTTTGTTTTGCTAGTCCAGTATTGTCTACACTTACTTTGTATTCAAGGTATTCCCATTATTTAAAAAACAAAAAAGTTTGAGATTCAAGGTCTTGAACCCAGGGCCTCATGTAGAGAAAGACTGAACTCTGTCATATGAGTGTTGACAAATCTTGAGCTCCCAATGTTAGCTGCTGTCTTGGCTTTTGGCTTTATAAACCCAATTTTTAGCTGCTAAAAATAGTTAGTCTTGTGGGTTTAAAAAAAACACTTAGATAACACTAATCCCTTAGATAATTGTTATACTCAAGTACTCTTTGTTTTCCCAGTAACAAGTGTCTGGTAACAATTCTTTTTGTTTTAATTTCTGGGTAAGTAAAACTGCATGTTTTGAGCTGGAGGTTTTACCTAAAAGATTGTATCCCTCTGTTTAGATCTATGTTTGTTCAAGACAAAATATTGAAAATGTGTGTGTGCGAGGGGGAAAATGTTAATATTTTGGGAAAGGGAATAGCATAATTAGAAAATGGACACTGGCATACTTAGTACCACAATTAGATTTCTTAATTTAATCACCACATAATAAAAGTTTTAATTGCTTTCTGAATGGATAATGTAGTTACTGATTTTAAGCTTTTGGGGTTGGATATTATTACAGAACCAATGCTCATCCCTGCTGATTTATTAAGTAGCTTTTGGGATGCTGATGCAATTTTTCTCCAGAATCAAAATATAGATTATTGTAGAAATAATCATTTCTCAGTATTATCTTATGTTTTGTAAAATGTTATATTAATTATAACCAAATACGCATACGCATCTAAGCAAGAGAGCAATTTGCTTAGGGCTAAATATCTGAAATTGATGAATGTTTGTGCTAACTAGAAAGGCCATGGAAGCCATCCTGATAAGGCAGGACTTTTGATTAGATGACCATACAATTGGCTCTTTCCCTCCAAAAAACAGCATGCAAAAGAGTGCCCAGACACTAACATTCTATGGCCCCAAGAATTGCCCCTCCTGCCAAACCACCTATACCAGAGGTCTCCAAACTTGGCAACTTTAAGACTTGTGGACTTGAACTTCCAGAATTCCCCAGCCTTCATTTTCATCTTAGTCCTTCAGCAATTGTCACTCCAGCATTGCTTTGGAAAAAAAGATTTGGGGACTACTTATCCATAGAGATAAGTATGACTCCAATGACACCCTGGGTTTTTCACAAACAAATAAAAGATATAACTGCTGAATAGTTTTATATTTCATCAAGGAAACAAAAATTCAGTAGTAGTTGAGAGACTCATTGGTAACCTTTTAATTGTGGAGAGGAGCTTCTAAACAGCTGAAATACCTTAAAATCTGGTTGAATGCTGCTCCAGCATTATTGTTTTATGCTTAAAGACCTCTAACATTAGTTCATTGCTAAACAGCTATTCCTGTCAGAATTCTTCATGTTAATGTTTTGTTAAGTCTTTCTTGTAATTTTAACCTAGTGGAGCAACAGAAAATAGGCTGTTTACCTATCCTTTTTGTGACAATTCTTCATAAATCTGAAAATGATTATCATATTTGTATTCAATTATCCTTTGAGAGGTCTGTAGAGGAAAAAAGATGAGATTATCCCTGTTTTGGGGCATTTGTTCCAATATTTTAAGGAGAAATGTGTTTCCCATTTTTCTATTTGACACCATACTCTTTTCTATTCCTAGCTATCAGAATGTATAGCTGTTTGTAAGTTTTTTCAACTTTATTTTAATTAAATCAATTATTATTTTCTGAGATTCTATTTTTGTTTTGTCTTGAGCTGTTTTGTTCTAGTCTGCTTAATTTTTGGTTATTGGACAGACATTTCAAGTAGCATAGAAAGCTTTCAGTCTTTTAATGTGAGAGAAGCACATAATACTCTTCTGCAACATGGTGCCAGGGGTGTATTAGCTCTGTGTAATTGATGTTACAGTGCAATTAGAAGCATTCTTATTTTGGTTGTTCATGCTTGGAGCTGAATGCACTTAATGGTGCATAGTTTGAATGCAGAAGCAAGAGACTGTGGTTAGTTTCTCTCACAACACTGGATCCAAATGTGAGAAGGACTGATTCATCTAAAGAAATACTTCCAGACTCATGATGCAATCTTTGCTTTATGTAGTAACAACAAGTATTCTTAGTTCTATCTCCTTCCCTAACTCTGCTACTCTCAAACTGCAACTCTCATAGGCCATTTTGGTTCGCAGTTTAGGGAACTGTAGTCCTTGCACATTTCAAGGGCAGAAGCTTAAAGGCTGAATTAGATGAAAAGAGAAGCTGATAACTACTGTAGGATTTCTTGGTTTTTGTGAGCAGCTGGATACTTCGTGCAATAACCAGCAAATCCCAGTGAGTGCAAAAAATGAGTGGTGAAGTGATCTGTCTGGCAGGAACGAGCTTGCTGCACAATTGACTTAATTATCTATTATGCGCAGAGCACCTTTTACAAAGTAATGGTTGCAGTTTTCTCTACAAATGTAGAGAAGAGAGCCAGGATTAATTCCCAACCTGCATATGATGACATGACATGTAGTGACAGCACACCCAGCGTCAAAATGATTGCGAAGCCTGGAGGCTAATAGCTATGCAAATAACCTTGTTATCTGCCCTATTTATTTTCTTAGCCTTACACCCTCTTCATTTAATTGAGGTTTTTTAGCTGTCAGTCTTAGGAGGATGGAAAATGGTGTTACAACTGCTGTCCTGAGGTTGCTCAAGAAGCATATCTATCCTTGCTGATAAATATCTTCTGGCTGTAGATCATTTCTCAAAGGTTCTTAGATGCTGCACTTTGACTCTGTGAATGGTGCTTTTTTGAGCTTTTGGTCTTACTGGATGATCTGAATGATCTGGACCAATATATATCACTGCTGGGATAGCCCCCCCGCCCCCCCATCACAGAGAAGGCAGTCCCAGCAATATGAATTTGTTTCGTAACTTTGGATTTAACAAATCTTTGAAAACATTAGTTCTGTGCTTCTGCTAAATTAGATATCTTGGTTTGGCTCAGTAAGGCAACTCATTGTTTGTTTGTTTTTAAAGAACTTTGAAATGTTTTGATGAAAGCAAAGAGCAGTAGGAAAGCAGAGGCAGAACTAATTGCAAAATTGGAAATATAAATAGCTCCAGATTCCGGCTCTTGACACTTGAAATCCCAGTCCAAATGGCTGCATTTTAGAAAATTTCATAAAACTAAGTACATGCAAAATGCATTCTTCATCAAATAGTTTGCCATGGAATAAATGAAATGGTGGCTTTTTTGTTATTTTACATAATGGTTTTGAATTTCACAACTGCAACTTTGAAAGCAAATAATTATGTACCCTTCATGAAGATATCAATTTAAATTTTTCACAGAACGAGACATTTGACAAATCTTAAATCATTTTACCTAGATTTTTTTCTGCCTGGATTTAGAGATCCTCTGTGCTGCCCAGGCATAATATCAGCTAGGGATTATGGGAGTTAGAATCCAGTACATTTGGAGTGCCTCAAGTAAGGAAAACCTCTGTGGCTTAGGTATATTATCTTTGGAAGCAAATGCATATTCTTGCTCAACGAAAGTGTTCAAAGAAGCTGGGTGGCCAGTCCCAGAGTCATTGGCATAGTTTGCATGTAGTTTTTAAGGCAGAAATTTTGTACAATTCCCTCTTTGATGGGTATTAGCTTTTATGAAATTAAAAGCTTCAGTGTTGTGTTGCTGCTGTATATAAATATTCTTTAGCTCGATGAACTGAGCATAAATATTAATCTATTATGTTTGCTATTTATTATGTTTATTAAATGTTTGGCACAGGAAAACAGGATGCATATTAGTTCCACTCTTTCCTTCTTAACTTCAGGTTATTCAGGTTATTTAATGCATAAAGTTGTGAAGTTATTTTAAGCTGTATCTGATGTTCCCATGTAGTTTCAGTGGCAAGATTCTTGTCTGAACTTCTGGACAATGTTTACAGCCTTGTTTATAGCACTTAATCCCTGATAGCCCTACCTTTCCAAGTTTTTCCCCCTGCTGCTGCTCTTACCAGAAGTGTTAATACGCATTTCATTGCTAGCAGAAATTATGAGTTCCCTGTGCTGTCAGGATGATTTCCCTTAACATTAGCCCAGATGCTTCTGTATTAAGAAAATTGGTTCTTTGCCAAGTATTTCTCTCTGAGGTTTTGCAAAGCTGGCAACACTTTTGACAAGAGTTTCAAAGGATATCCCATAGAAAACAAGGTCTTGGTGTTAGGTCTTAATCTAAGGGCAAAGTCTGCCCTTCTATGTACTTCTGTCAATTCTGTATACAGTATCTGAGAAAACATGCCCAGCATCCATTTTAGATAATAAGAGGAAGGAAAGGATGGTAGGGAAGGAGAAGAATGGCAAAACTCAGAATCCCCAAGGGGTACTATAGTTCACAATGGTCTTGTCATTGTCCAGTATGTATTCTGCAAGAAGAGGAAACACAGACTGGTCATGCTTTCTCTGTTCTACTAGAATGTCAAGGGAAGCATGAGATTCAGGTTCCATATTGGTGACAGAAATACTTGCATCACACATAGTTGGATTCTGTACTAATCAGGCAACTACTGAAGTTGAGGGATCTGTTAAAACAGGCTTAACCAACCTGGTGCCCTTCAGATATTAGTTGTTTGATCTTCCCCATCCACTATAATAAGTTATGATAGTCCAGGAGGAAGCTTAGATTGCACATATGTTCTGAATGGGGAAAGATAGCCCTATTCTGGACCAAAAATAATATATCCCTGGAGCCAGATGGACAAGGATCCAGAGTCATTTGGTCTCACCAGGATGAGCGTATGTCTTTTCTCCCAATGCAGGTCCCAACAGCCTCCAGACATTGGTGAGTAACCATTAATGAGCATTCTTGGAATATAATTTTCAAGCCACCTATATACCTTAATTCTCATGCTATCCAGCCCACAGTCAAATAGCTGGTTAATCAGAACATCATGGAACATCATGGAGTACTTTGTGAAATACTTTATTGAATTCACTCTCTCATGCATTGCATTTCCTAAATCTGTTAAATAATTCACTCAATGACAAGGAGGCAAATTTAGTAGGTAAGATTTGTTATTGAGAAATCAGGGCTGACTTCGGATAACACAGCAAAATGCTTTACAGCTAAAACTTCTATAGAACTTTCCAAAATATTATATAGTTTTCCAGATCCTTCTCTCTTTTCTCTTTCCCCACTCTCTCCCTTTTTCTAAGCATAATTTTTTTCTCCAATCCTGTAAATCGTGAGTTCTCCAGGCTACTTCAAAATTAATACACACTGTTTAACCATCAGCAATTAATCTGGTTTGGAAAATTTAAACACTTTTTTTTTAAAAAAAGAATTATTTTATGACCCTGATATTTTCAGTGGTCTGCTCTTTCATTTTGCTCTCGAGAATTGCCATGTACACCTTCTGGGTGGAAAAGACTGACCTAGTAGAATTCTTGATTCTTTCTCATCGTTTTATTTTGAACTTATGCTACATGCTCTTTTTGTTGTTGTTCACTTTGTTCTCCAATCAGGTTTGTTTTCTTGGCACTGTCTGCACATTTCTGGGTGATCTATTTGTGTTCTTTTATATCTGTTACTGTCGACCTCCTATAAGTGTCGTTTTTGTTTTCAATTCTTCTGAACCGGAGCATGTTTAAATTGGCTTCTTTTGCTATTGCCTTTTTTTATTTAATCCATTTAATATATAATTTTTAAGAAATTCCTCCCTATGTTGATCTTTTCCCATTAATTTCCTGGAAGTACCACACTTGAGAGATTTTGTCTCACACTGGATGTCAATATGATTAAGAATCCCATTCCACTTGTTTTATCTTTGTACCTTAATGTGCCTTCTTAACATATCTTTGAGTTTGTAAAAGATATTCAATTGTCTTTGCTTTGCTAAGGAAGTGGAGTTTCCCCATTAGATAGGTGAATGATAAATTGCTCCTCTTGGAGTACTATTGTCATAGAACCAGGAAGAAAAGAAGAAAGGCTGGAACATATTTTGCCTGCAAGAGATCCTGGGAAGATGAGGTTATTATGGGGGAAATAAAAATACTTAGAAATTATATTTGCATCTTTAAATAGCAATGAAAAAGTAGATGGCAAGGATTTCTGTATTATAATTTCTGTTCGTAAATTATCTAAACTAGAACCTCCAAAAATAGTTGAGAAAAAATACTATTTGCTTTCTTCCTGAAAAGAACAAAACAGCTACCATAACACCCATGGAACTGAGAGTCAGGAAACATTGCACAGTACTGTGAAATCTTGAAATAACACTATGTCATTATTGCTTCTTTTTATTGCTGTCAGATGCCCAATATTATTTGTGCTTTTATGGTTTGCTTTTAGCCATCTAACTGTATCAGTTTCTTGGATGTTAGTGCCCCTTTGTGGTAACATTATGTCTCTTCAATCTATAATGTACATTCACTTCAAAAGGAAAATCTTTGAGTATTTTTTCCTCCTCCTCCTCCTCCCCCCCCCCCCAAATTTGCAGAGACAAGGCATCTAAGTCAAGTTGTCCACTTACCAGGTGGACTATAGAACCTGAAATCTAGTAAATTGTTTTTTTTTTACTATTGTTACTATTGTATAGTAAAATTACTTTTTATTACTGTTCCATATCCTACAAGGTAGATTATTGGTGACAGGAAGGACATCCAGCCAGCTCCATTCATTTGCCCAGACTCCATCCCGCAAGGGATTATGGGGTTGTTTAAAGGAGATGATTATTATAAAACAATGCTTCCTTCATCCTTTATGTTTGCATCTGATATTTGTTTACTAATTGAAAAATTCTGTATTTGTCAGTGTAAAGTTTCATTTTTTAAAATCTGTTTCTGTAACCTGTTCAGATTGTTCTCAGTTTTATCTCCATCTCCTAGGCCCAGGGTGTTAGCAAGCACACCTATTTTTTTGTCATCTGCAAATCTAAAAACGATTCCTACTACCCCTTTATCCAAGTTATTAATAAAAACGTTTAGAAGATCCAGGGCTGAATTTTGTAGCAATATGGTATATTCTAGTTTGAGGAGGTATCTTCAATGAGAACTCCATCACTATTTTTTTTTTTACAGTCACTTAATTGTCATGCCATCCAACCCATCCTGTTAATCAAATATGAGGTACTTTGTGAAATGCTTTTATTAAATAAAATATATAGTCTCTCCTCCAGTTATCCTAATAACTTAGCCATTCTCCAAAATTTCTTAAAGGTAATACATAAAAGTTCAGGAAGTTTGTACAGAGCCAAATGAAATAATTTGTCCTTGAAGATCTGAACCTATTCAAAGTAATAAGCATTCCCTTCTTATGTACCACCCCATGCTTTCAAGCATCTTCACAGTTGCTTGATAGAACACATACCATTTTTGTTAGAGAAGACTGAGTTAAAATATAAGCTCCGTAATTCTGATTTTTCTGATATCCTTCTGCTGCCTTCACTGATCACAAGTACTTTGACTTTTCCCCACTTCCTTTTAATTTGTAGACATCTAAAGAAACTCTTTTTATTGTTGGTACATCCTTTCTAACCTCATGTTCTTCTAAACTTTAGTTTTCTCAACAACTTACATAACAATTCTGGTATAATCTACATATGTATTCCTCTCAAGTGACCTTTCCCCACTTTCTTCTTCATGTATGTTTGAGTTCCAAATTTTTGCTAAGCTTTAGTGAAGCCAAATTAGTTTCTTCTGGTATTTTCCTTATTCCCCCACTGGAATTATTTGCAACTACTTTTTTTTAAATTAATCTTTATTTACAAGAATTAAAAACATATAAATTTAAAAATACAAAACCAATAGTGAATAAATAACAGATTCCTCTTTACATTTGATATCGAATTTGATACGTCCTAATAGTAATTACTAATACTTCTCACATTTCTATTTACTATCACATCTTAATCACTAAATAACTCACAATACTCTACTAATCTGCTTGTTGGTTTATAACTATTTATTAATTAATAATACATTCATAATTTTTAAATAATAAATAAAAAGATATAGTGAATATATAAGGATAATAATAATAATGTAGGAGAAAAGAGAATTTAACACCTTTGTTATTCTTATACATTTTATATAGACAGCTGAATATAATTTGCTTCTTGGGTTCATTTATGTGTTTTTCCTTTACAATCTACCCAGTTGAACCATTTATTCCATATCCTACAATAATCTGTGTCCTCCTTCCCATTGATTTTGAGTGCGAGCCTCTCCAATTGGGCACACTCATTCGTTTTTTGAATAGCAACATGTATCGGTGGTACATTTGGATTCTTCCAATATTGTGCTAATGAGATCTGTGCTGCTGTTAATAAGTGGATGATCAGATATCTTACTTTAGGGGTATAATCCCCTTTAATCATTCCCAACAGGAACAGTTCCGGTTTCCACTCCAGCCCACACTCTATGATTTCTTCTATCCACTCTTTTATTTTTAACCAATATTTCTTTATCTCAGGACAAGTCCACCATAAATGAAAATAGGTACCAGATTTCCCTTTACATTTCCGACAGCATGGGTTTGCTGTCGGAAATATTTTGACCAATCTAGAGGGTGCCAGGTGCCATCTGTACATCATTTTATACAGATTCTCCTTATGTGCTACTGATTTAGATTTTTTTTGCCAGATTTCTTCCCAGTCATCCAGCTCTATACTATAACCAAAGTTTTTTTCCCAAGCTAGCATAGATCCTTTCACAATTCTCTCAGCCATTTCATGTTCTAATAAATAATTATATAGTTTAGAGATCAACTTTTTCTCAGGACTTGAGAGTATTTTGTCTAAATGCGTATCTTTTACCTTAATTCCACATTCCTTTACGTCTTTATTATATCTCAATTTTACTTGGAAATATGACCAATTATCAATGACTATCCCTTGTGCTCCTAGTTCCTGTATCATTTTAATTCTTCCCTCTTTATCTAATATTTGATGGTACTTCAATTTTTTACTGATATCCATCGTATTTAAGTGGAACATTGCTTCCATCATTGAAAACCACCTTGGAATTTTTAGATTTCTTCTAATATCAGCCCAAATTTTAATTAATGACTTTCGGAATACATGTCTAGTAAAGTATAGATTGTTTTGGTTATTCGGGTTCCACAAAAATGTGTGACACCTAATTGTAAGTCATGGCCCTCCAATTTTAAAATTCTATTGTTCCTCAGATTGATCCAATCTTTTATCCATACTAATGCTGCCACTTTATAATAGATCTTCCAGGCAGGGAGTCCAAATCCACCTCTGCTTTTGTTATCTTTTAAATATATTTTTTATTCTCATTTTTTTCCTTGCCCAGATAAATTTCATCACAATTGTATCTAATTCTTTGAAGAATTTTTTATCAATAATATCGGGATTGTTTTGAAACAGATATAGTATTTTAGGTAAAACATTCATTTTGATTGTTGCTATTCTGCCTAATAATGAAATTTGCATCTTATTCCAATTTTCCAAATCCTTTTCAATCTATTTCAGTAATTTGGTGTAGTTGTCCTCCTGCAGATTTAATGTTCTAGCTCTAAACCAGATGCCTAAATATTTGATCTTATTTACAATTTGTAATCCCATCTTTTCTTCCAAATTTTTTTGTTCACTATTTGATAAATTTTTAACTAGCATTTTAATTTTTTCCCTATTAATTTTTAATCCTGCTAATTTACCAAATTTATCTATTTCATTTAGTAAAGCTGGTCCTAAGTCTATCGGGTCTTCTATAATGAAAACCATATCATCTGCGAAGGCCTGTAATTTATACTCTTGACTTTTAATTTTGGTACCTTTAATTTCTTTATTTGATCTAATTCTATCCAACAAAGTTTCTAAAATTGTTATGAAAAGCAGAGGTGAAAGAGGGCATCCCTGTCTGACACCCTTCCTTATCTTTAATGATTTAGTCATTTCTCCATTTAATAATATGTTAGCCTTTTGTGTAGCATAAATTGCATTTAACATTTTTACAAAATTACCTCCAAAGTCCATCAAGTTAATCTGCTTCTTCATAAAGTCCCAATTTAAGTTGTCAAAAGCATCCAGGAAGACCAAGGCCACTTGGTTTCCTGGATGTTTTTCATAACATTCTAATATGTCTATTATTATTTGTGTATTATATCTAATCTGCCTCATGGGAAGAAAGCCATTTTGATCTGAATAAATTTTGTTATTAAGTACTTTCTTTAATCTTTCCGCCATTATCGCCATAAAAATTTTATAATCTGAATTTAAAAGAGATATTGGTGTATAGTTCTTTATTTGGTTGGCATCTGCACCCTCTTTCGGAATCAATGTTATGTAAGCTTCCATCCATGATTCTGGAATTTTAGCTTCCAGTAATACCTCACTGCAGACCTCTAATAGCATGTTCTCTAGTGTGGCACCTATCTCTTTATATAATTTGTTTGGTAGCCCATCTGGACCTGGCATTTTGTTTCTTTTTTGTTTTTGAATCGCTGCCTTTAGTTCATCTAAGGTTATTTCTTTATTAAGCTGCTCTTTTTTTATCATCCTATAAAGGGTACAGAATTCCTTATTTCAAATATTCTTCCATTTTATTTAAATCAACTTCCTCTTGTTTATAAAGATCCTCAAAATATTCTCTTGCGATTTCCTTTTTTTCTCCAGATCCGTCTTTATTATTCCATTTTTATCCTCTAATTGATATATCGTTCTTTTCTGATTTTCTTTTCTTGATTTATATGCCAGCCACCTACCAGATTTATTTGCATGTTCAAAATAATTTTGTTTTGTATATAGTAATTTTTTAATTAATTCCTCTTGATCTAAAATATTCATTTCATCTTTAACTAACACTAGTTCATTTCTAATTTGCTCATCCCTCGGGGTTTCCATTTACTTATTTTCCATTTACTTATTTTCCATTTTCTCTATTCTTTTTATTAGAGCTTTCCACTTTCCCTCTCTTTCTTTATTTCTAGTTGCTGTAAAAGCTATCTATATTCCCCTTAAATATGCCTTCATAGTATCCCATAGATTCTGCAATGAGGTATCCTGTTTCTTATTAAATTTTTAAAAAATGGTCAGTTCTTCCCTAACTTTTTGAATATATTCTTCTTCCTTCAATAATTGCAAATTGAGCGTCCATCTACCTTTTTTATAGAGACTATTTTTCCATATTATCTGTACTGGATTATGATCTGCCCACATATTAGCCAAAATCTTTATATCTCTGAATCTCATTGCATAACTCACTATTTACCCAAGCCATATCTATCCTGGACCATGATTTATGTGGGCTGGAGTAGAAAGTGAACTGTGATATTCCTGGGCTTCTCTTCCTCCACACATTCACTAGTTCCAATTCTTCCAACATCTCTAGAAATTTCTTAGACAATGTATTCCATTTCTTATATTGTCTTTGTTCACAGGCATAATCTTGACTATTGTTTGTTATTGCATTGTAATCCGAAGGGATTAAATATCACTTACTCAAATTAAATCAATCTTATTTTCTTATTACTTGAATATATACTATAAATAAAGTGAATTTATGCCACTTCAATCAGTTCCAAGAGAAAAAAAAAACACTGGACAAGAGGAGGATTTACAGTCTCCTACTTTCCTGTCATTGCCTTGATATTCTGGTTATATCCAATAATAAATTGAGGTCTCAGCTCTCAGTTCTCAGCCACCACCACAAGTTGCACTGTCACTCCAAGAGTTCTCCCTCACTTGGGTGATCCCACCAGGATCTGATCCCACCTTGAATGGTCGCCCACAAACAAAAACCCCGATGTAGGAGAGCGGATCGGAGTTCTCCTACATCGTCATGCCACGATGTCACCAGAAGTCTCTGTGTTTGCAACTACTTTTTAAACATCTCCTTTTTAAAGGAACTTCAGCCCATGTTGACGTTTTTTTCTCATTAGCTTCTCCTAGCATGGAATCATATTAATCATTGTTCTGAGTTTATTAAAATCTGCTTTTATGAAATCCAGGCTATGACTTTGATTACTGTCAGCTTTTTCTTAATAAAAATTCTAGTATTATTAAGCCACTTTTCCCTGCGGTTTCTAGATTTTCTCTTACTCAGCTAACATTTCTTTAAAGAAACCCTGGATTTGCATTGATCAAATTCATGTGTGAGGTTATTTCGAGAAAGAGATTGAGAAATGCAAGCTAGCCAAGATGTGTAATTCTAACACAACTCAATTTTATTGCAACATTAATCAAGACCCAGAAATAATGATGTCTCTTATCTTAGCATAGCAGAATTCCTGGAATCTGGCATTCAATGGTAGATAATGCTCTCTTGGTCAATGGAGTCTTGGTTGATTTTTTTGCTCATTTATGGTTTTCCCACAACTATTCTTTTGATTCCTTTCTATCATCTATGGAGAGGGTTTTTTTAATGTTGGTATTTTTAAGCCACTTTTCAAGTGGCATACAACAGATAATAGTGGGTAAAAAAAAACAAACCAAAATAATAACAAGAAATATATTTCATTAGAACACTAATCAGCAGGGTTAGATCTAAAAACAAAACAAAACAAAACTTATATTCTCCAATGAAGTCTCCCACAGCCTAGTTGTCACTCCTGGAATAAAAGTGTTACCTCAGCAAATCCCCAAACACTTGACATGATCTAGACTACTGCTTGCTGAACCAGTTTACGTTTCTAGCTAGTATTCAAGGACAGCCCCACATAGAGTGAATTGCAATAATGCAATCATGAGGTGACAAGGGCATGTGTGACCATGTTCAGGGCTTCTTGTACAGATAGTCCTGCGGTTACAACTATTCATTCAGCAACTGTTCAAAATTACAATGGCACTGAACAAGCGGGGGGTGGGTGGGTTATGATGGCTTCTAAGAATTCTATAGCTGACACAGTTTCTCCACAGTCATGTGATCTCGATCCCCAATGATCTCTGCCATCTTCCCACAAGCAAAGTCAATGAGGAATTTGGCATGCAATCAGAAATTGCAGTCGCACGAGATCCTTGCTTAACAACGCATACGATCCTCTTTTATTTATAGCAACTGGGACTGGTGGGATTGCCATTACTAAGCAACATTGGCATGTGACATCATACTTTATGACCACATTGTTTAGTGATGGCGTTCCCAGTCCCAATTTTGTAAACCAAGGACTACCTGTACCACAAATAGTCATTATTAAGGCATCTGATGCTATTGTGATACAGATACAGGTATAGATAATCAGAATTGGAAGGGACCTTTTAGGTCATCTAGTCCAACCCCCCACCCAAGCAGGAGACCCTACACCATTTCTGACAAATGGCAGTCCAATCTCTTCTTGAAAGTCTCAAGTGAGGGCACTCCCACAACTTTCGAGGGCAAGCTGTTCCATTGGTTGATTGTTCTCACTGTCAGAAAGTTTCTCCTTGTTTCCAGGTTAAATCTCTCCTTGTTCAGTTTCCATCCATTATTCCTTGTCTGGCTGACAGGCGCTTTAGAAAATAGCTTGACCCCTTCCTCCCTGTGGCAGCCCCTCAAATATTGGAAGACCGCTATCATGTATCCCCTGGTCCTTCTCTTTACTAGACTAGCCAAGCCCAGTTCCTGTAACTGTTCTTCATATGTTTTAGCCTACAGTCCCCTAATCATCCTGGTTGCTCTTCTCTGTACTTTTTCTAGAGTCTCAACATCTTTTTTTATAATGTGGTGACCAAAACTGGATGCAGTACTCTAGGTGTGGTCTTATTAAGGCCTTATAGAGTGGTATTAGTACTTCCCTTGATCTTGACTGTATCCCTCTGTTAATACAACTTAGGATTGCATTAGCTTTTTTGGTGGCTGCTGCACACTGATCAGACAGGTGTTCTCTTACTATTTTTTTTGCTTATGTTCTGTATTAACATTCTTGAAGACTCGCATTCTGATTGGTCCACCCAGACCGCAATCCGAGTGGTTCGCGGAACGCCTGTGATTGGAGCGCTAAGAATCTACCGCGATTGGCCGAGCCGATCGCGGGAGATTCAAAGCGCTGCCATTGGCCGCCGAGCCGCCGGCCGGCTGTATAAAGCCAAGCGGCTCGCACACTTTAAACTGTCCTTGCTCAGAGCTGAAATAAAGAGCTGATTGTTCACTTTCGCGTCTCGCCTCTTATGTGACCCGATCCACCCATCTAACACTGGCGACGAAGGTGGGATCGTGAGGCGAGAACCAACTAGCACGTGGCAAACGGTGATCGGCGCCTTGCACAATGGCCAGCACCCTGCCGCCCGCTCCATTCGACCCAGCAACCGAAGACTGGGAGTCATATATCGATCGCTTCCAGATGTTTCTGGAATGCAGCAACCTCAAAGACGCCAACGGCCAGAGGAACAGGCAGTATTCTCACACACTGCGGGCCCGCAGTGTTCAAAATGGCCAAGGCACTGGCAAAGCCCGCCGACGTCAAGGAGATGGACTGGGCTGACCTCGAGCCCATCTTGCGACGCCATTACGCCCTACCGTGCCCATCCTCATTCGGAGGCACGACTTCTACCGCCGAGATCAGCGCAAGGCGAGACCATTGGCGACTTCGTGGCCCAGCTACGGAACCTGGGAGGCCCTGCGAATTCCCGACCTGGACCAGGCACTTCGGGACCGAGTCGTCCTTGACTCCGAGACCCCGTGCTGCAGAGCCGCTGATGGCCAAAGGCAACATCTCCTTGCCGACGCCCTCGCCGAGGCCACCGCCGCCGAGGCCACCCGCCAGTCAGCAGCCCGGATGAGGCAAGCCAACACAGAATGAACGACCACCGACCAACGGCGACCCCACCGCCGAAGCCCGGGAACCCAGCCGTCGAGAAACAACCACACATCATGGTGACCTCAACCCCAATCCGACACCGAGGACGCGCGATGAGGAAATCCACCGGCTGCAGACCGAGCGCAACCGCCGGGACCGCAGGGGACGTAAGTCGGGCTTCCATTGCGCCGGCTGCGGCGGCGATCACCCCGCTCCGAATGCCATTTTTCGACGCCATTTGCAGGCATTGTAAGAAGCGGGACACATCGCCAAGGTGTGCCGCAACAAAAAGAGCTACAGCCCGCAGCGACGAGGAAACAGCCCACAACGCACGAGACGGCAGCACCCCCAGGCACCGAGACCGACCGACTGAGAGCCGGTGGAGAGCGACAGCCGCAGCAGACGACTCAGCGAGGCACAGCGGCGCGAGGAGACCCACCAGACGGTCGTCATCGGCCATTCATCAACCATGGACGCCCGGAAGGTACACATGGCACTGTGCATCGAGGACCAACCCTGCGAGATGGAAGTGGACTCGGGTCCTACCTCTCAATGGTCTCTTGGTGCACAATCAAGCGCCTGGTCCCACCATCCGCCGCAACGAACTAGACGACCAGAAGCTAATCCTGAAAGACTACCAGGAAACCGCATCCCTGTGGTCGGCATTGGACACTTTAAGGTCACATTCAAGAACCACACCGACATCTTGCCACTCACAATCGTGGACCGGGACCGCCCAGCTTGCTCGGCCTGCAATGGTTCGCCCGCTGGGCATCGAGGTGACAGGCATCCATCATACAGACGAAGCAGACTGGGAAGCGACTGTAAGGGAATTCCAGGAGGTCTTCGACAACTCGCTAGGCAAGTACCGTGGGCCCCTATATCCTTCAACCTTAACCCTAAGCGTTGCCCCAATCCGCCTCAAACCCCGGCGAGTGCCTTTGCACTTAAGCCAAAAATCGACAAGCAACTAGACAAGCTCGTCGCACAAGGGGTACTAGAGCCCATCGACCATGCCCGTTGGGAAATGCCCATAGTTACCCCCATCAAACCCGATGGCTCCATCAGAATTTGCGGGGACTACAAGGCCACCCTCAATCACGCTACAGCAAAGCGTCTACCCGTCCCAGTAGTACAGCACCTTCTGCACTCACTGGGGGGAGGCCGGGTCTTCGCAAAACTCGACTTGGCACAAGCGTATCAGCAATTACTGGTCGATGCGGAGACAGCCAAGCGCAAACGATTGTTACACACCGGGGGCCTTTCGGTGCAACCGACTCCAATTTGGAGTCAGCGTCGCTCCAGGAGTTTTCCAAAGTCTCATGGAAAGACTCCTCCAGGGAATAAAAGGGTGGTTCCCTACTTCGATGACGTGCTGATCGCAGCCGCCAACAGAGAACAATTGGAGACCCGTTTAAAGGCGGTGCTTAACAAATTCAAAGATGCCGGCCTTAAAGTCAAAAGAGACAAATGCCAACTCCACACCGAGAGGGTCGAGTTCCTGGGGTACCTCCTGGACCGGCACGGATTACACCCAACTGGGAAGAAACTCAGAGCCATCAAGGAAGCCCCCACACCAACAAACAAGGCGGAACTACGGGCATTTTTGGGACTGCTTAATTTTTACAATGTTTTCCTACCCCAAAGGCGACCGTGGCGGAGCCCCTACACCGGCTACTCGATAAAACGGCCACCTGGACCTGGGGGAAGAGGGAGGAGACTGCGTTCCAACGAACAAAAAACCTGCTAACATCGGACGCAGTCCTGATCCAGTATAGCGAGACCCTTCCGCTCACGGTAACGTGCGACGCATCACCGTTCGGCATCGGAGCAGTCCTCAGCCACACCCTACCCGACGGGAAGGAAGCACCCATCGCCTTCTTCTCCGAACGCTGGCCAAACCAGAAAGAAATTACAGTCAACTGGACAAAGAAGCCCTCGCTATCGTCGCCGGAGTGAAAAGGTTCCACAAATACCTTTATGGTAGGGACTTTTCTATCATTACGGACCACAAGCCCCTGCTCGGGATACTCGCAGGGAACAAGGCCACCCGAACATCCTGTCGCCCGGATGACGAGGTGGTCCGAGTTCCTTGCCACATACTCATACGAACTATCACACCGGCCCGGTAAGAACATTCCGCACGCTGACGCACTAAGCCGGTCACCACTACCTGACTTAGACGACGACCCAGCACCCACAACAACGACCCTGCAAATCGAGACCCTACCCAGCCCACTCTTAACCGCGCCAGACATTGCCCGTGAAACAAATAAAGACAAACGGCTGGCGCGGGTATTGAGCTGGGTAGAGCGGGGTGGCCAGAAAGTGACGGCGGCGAACAGTTCAGAGCCTTCCGAAACCGCCAAACTGAGCTGTTCTCGCAAAGGGGATGCATACTCTGGGGCGACCGGGTAGTCATACTGGAAGCACTACAAGACGGAGTGTTGGCAATGCTGCACAAGGGACACCCGGGGGTCGTCAAGATGAAAGCCTTGGCCAGAAGCTACGCTTGGTGGCCAGGGATGGACAAACAAATCGAGACATGGGTCGCCGGTTTCAGCAGGTGCCAAGAATCGAGAGCCACCCCCCCGCCGCGCCGGTCCTGGAATGGGAGACCCAGAGAGGACCATGGTCGCGAATACACATAGACTTCGCCCGGGCCAACCAAGGGCATACATTCCTCATCACCGTAGATGCTTACTCCAACTGGCTGGAGGTAAGCACTATGAGGGCAACAACAACAGAAGCGGTCATCAACAAGCTCAACGGACTCTTTGCAACACACGGGTTACCGGATGTCATAGTGTCGGACAATGGGCCACAGTTCACGGCACTGGCATTTGAAAAATACCTAGCCGAGCGGGGCATCAGACACGCCTTAACCTCGACGGCTCACCCGGCGGTGAACGGTAGGGCAGAAACGGATGGTCCAATACACAAAAAAGCCATCCAAAAAATCGAAACCGGCGACATCCAGGAAAAAATAAACAAACTACTCTTCATACAGCACATCACTCCAAACACGACCACGAACAAGAGCCCAGCGGAGTTACTAATGGGAAGGAAACTGAGGTCTCCACTGGACCGCCTACACCCCACCTACAACCCAGAGAAACCCCAGACTCCTCCAGCCGGTACCGGCATTCAACATCGAGGACACGACCTACGCAAAGAACTTCACGGAGACCCCCTCTGGGTTCCCACACAAATAACACAGGTAACCGGGCCCCGATCATACAGACTCCAAACGACAGACGGAAGAGCTGGAAAGCGGCACATCGACCAGCTACGGTCCAGACTAGCCGCCAACACCCCGACGCCGGCAACGGCAACCAAGGAAAGCAGAGAGGGAGGGAAGCCTCAACATCCAAGCATGTAAACGACAGCAGGCCGGAATCATCAACGGCACACACCCCAACGCAAGCCGAACACCCCCACCAGAAGACAGAAACGCTCAAATAAACCAGCCATACTCACCAGCAGACCTCGAACTGTCGAGACGGGATCTTCACCTGGAAGGTACAGCCAAGCCAGCTCAACCAGCCTGGAAAGACCAAGCGAGAGCAACAGGAACCGCAACTCGACCAACCCAGGTAGTCCGGGCGGGAGCTGCGGCGACAGGCCCGGCTCACCCTTCCAGGCGGTTCCATCAGCGAAGTGGAGAGCGACGCGGAGCCCGTCCGAACCGGCCGACGACCACACACCGACTGAGCCACGCAGGTCACCCAGACAGGTTCGAAGCCCCACCTACCTGCACGACTACGTCACGACACTGCGTCGGACGAAACCATGAGGGGAGGGGTGTTCTGTATTAACATTCTTGAAGACTCGCATTCTGATTGGTCCACCCAGACCACAATCCGAGTGGTTCGCGGAACGCCTGTGATTGGAGCGCTAAGAATCTACCGCGATTGGCCGAGCCGATCGCGGGAGATTCAAAGCGCTGCCATTAACGCCGAGCCGCCAACCCGGCTGTATAAAGCCAAGCGGCTCGCACACTTTAAACTGTCCTTGCTCAGAGCTGAAATAAAGAGCTGATTGTTCACTTTCGCGTCTCGCCTCTTATGTGACCCGATCCACCGATCTAACACTTATTTTAACTTTTATTTCTGGTCTGTCTTTTACAGTTATGTTTTTGGTGGGTTGAGCTATAGTTTCTTTTTGCATGAAGACAGAGGCAAAGAATGAGTTAAGCAGTTCTGCTTTCTCTCTGTTGCCTGTTACTTCCTTGCCATCTTCTCTCTTTAGTGGGCTGACTGTTTCCTTGATTTTTTTCTTGTTATTTATATGTTGGAAGAAACTTTTTTTTATTATCTTTGACTTTTGTTGCAAGTCTTTATTCGTTCTGAGCCTTTGCTATCCTGACTTCATCTTTGCAGATTCTGGCTATTGCTGATATTCTGCCTTAGTTGTATGTCCTTCTTTCCATTTTTTGTACTTGTCCTTTTTTTCTTCCAATTTGCCAAAGAGATCTTTGTGTAGCCATGCTGGTTTCTTCTTGGATTTCTTGTTTTTCTTTCTCAGTGGTATTGTGCTGGTCTGGGCTTCTATGATCATACTTTTTAGAGTTTCCCAAGATTCTTGAGTTGTTTTCCCCTTTAGGATTTTCATACATGGAATCTTTCCCAAGTTCTCTCTGAGTTTATTGAAATCAGCTCTTTTAAAATCCAAGACTCTGGTGTCATTATGTTCTGTTGCTTGTGTTTGTGTTATGTTGAATTCTAGTATGACATGGTCACTCTCACCCAAGGTTCCTGCAGTTTCAACTCCCTCTATCACTTCTTCGCTGTTTGTAAGAATTAAGTCCAGTATGGCTGTCCCTCTAGTTTCACCCTCTACCTTTTTTCTCACTTGGTGCAGAATTAGTTTTCCAATTGATATCAGGATAATTGAAATCTCCCATTACTATTGTTGTGTGTTTCCTGCATATGTTTGTTAGTTGGCTGGCAAAAAGGACATCTATTTTTTCTGCTTGATTGGGTGGCCTATAATATACGCCTATGGCCATGTCATTCTTTTTTTCTTTTATATGGACCCATATGCATTCTAGGAGGTTTTCATCTTTGGTTTCATGTATTTCTGTAGCAATATAGTGGTCCTTTACATACAAAAAAATTCCACCGCCTCTTTTATGGGGTCTGGTTTTTTTTTTTTTGAATAGTTTGTATCCTTCTACCAGTATATTCCAGTCATGGGTTTCATCCCACCAAGTTTCTGTTATTCCAACTATATCGTATTTACCTTCATGTATTCATAGTTTGAGTTCACCCTGCTTGTTCCCCAGACTTTGTGCATTTGTATATAGGCACTTGAGATCTTTATGTCTGACACTGTGTTTCCTGTCTACATAACCTGTGATGAAGTACTCCTGGCCACAGAAAGCAGGACTTTCTACAAATAGTTTTCAGAAATCATTGCCTCAGATTAGTTGCTGAGGAAGGTTACTATTTCTCTCACCTCAACTGGATCTGCCCAGCTGACATCCAATTCTGTATGACATATTTTTTTCTTCTATAATTCAAGTTCATGTGTTTATTATTATTAAATTTATTTGCCATCCATCTTATGGTTCTAGGCCAGGGGTGTCAAACTCAAGTTTATATCTGGCTCACAGGGCCAGCCTGGAAACAGCATAGGAACTGCCTGCAGTGCCTCTGCCAGCAAAAGGAGAAAGGGGAAGAGAAAAGACAAAGAAAAAGAAGAAAAGATGGGAAGAGAGCAAGGAAGGAAAAAGAAGACAAGTGGGGAAAGAAGAAGAAAGAATGAAGAGGGAAGGAAAAAGAAAAGGAAGGAAGGAAGGAAGGAAGGAAGGAAGGAAGGAAGGAAGGAAGGAAGGAAGGAAGGAAGGAAGGAGATTATGAGAGTGAGGGAGGGTCTCAGGGAAGTCCTGCCTTAGCACTTGGCCACCACAGGGCCCCCCAACATGAATCCCATGTCATGCCCACCATGGCCACGCCCTCCCCTGGCCCTCCAAGGTCAAATACAACCCTGATGAAATTGAGTTTGAAACCCCTGTTCTAGGCGATTCTGAATAGCTTTTCCCATATTTAAGTATTATAAATATAATGACAGCAGCCTTTTGCAACATATTCCTTTTTATATGTGCTGCATTGGGAATTTACAGGCATACCAAAATTACCAATCAATAGAGGATGCTCTTGATTTATGATATTTATTTCTTGATTCCAACAGGAAATATGTCTAGAAACACGCTTGCCCATATTACTAGGGCTCTAGGGAGATAGCAAAACAAAGTCTTTTTATTTATTTTTTATTTTATTAGTTTATAATATAAAATGCCAAAAATACAAAATAAAATAGTGGGAAAGTACCGGAGGGGCAGGGGAAGGGAAAAGTGTAGAGCAAAGGGAAGAAAGAAAGAAAAGGCGTTGACGTCTGACTCCCTTTGGTGCTGTAGAATAAGATAATAGCATCAAACTTCAACTTTTTACTTTTACATAGTAATATAAATTGGCCGTTTCTATAACAACAAACCTATGTAATAAGTAAAACCCAACGTTTCATTTTTTTAATCATCTCAAGCACAAAATCCAGAAACAGTTTCTAAGTAGAAAGAAGAGCATTATTTTTCTTTAACCAAAGCAATCAGTTTAGCCACCTCTGCTAATTCCATCAACTTTTGCAGCCACTCAACCATTGTGGGAATCAAAATGTTATTTTATTTTTGTGCATAAAGTAATCTTGCTGCGGTCAACATTTATAACATCAAAGTTCCATTTTTTTTCCCAAGTCTTTATCCATTAACCCCCCCCCCCCAATTTTTTGGTTTTATCTTTATATTCACTTTGAGAATCTGCTATATTAAGATGTGAATCCTACTCCAATATTTCTTTGCTTTGTCACATGTCCACCATAAATGATAAAAGGTCCTTTTACATTTCCATTTTCAACATTCATTTAAAATACCTTAATACATGCTTGACAAATCATCTGGTTTTAAATATCAACAATACATCATCTTATAAAAGTTTTCTTTTAATGAAAAGGGTGAACTTAAATCTATGCAAAAACTAGAGGAACAAGGTATAAAGATGAATTGGTTTTCATATGCGCAAATACATTCAAAGCATGATACAGATTCTAAAACAGAAGGTTTCTATGATAAACTGACTGACAGATAAGATTTTGACAGATACTGATGAAAAGGTGATTAAAAAAATGTATGGATATCTATTAGAAATTAAACTAGAAGAAGAACAAGTTAAAGAAACTATGATTGCTTGGGGGAAGAATTTTGTATATGGGATTGGTCTAGAGAAATGGCAAAAACCGTGGTCTCAAAATTATAAAATGACAATGTCAACAGCATATAAAGAAAATTTGTACAAGATGTTTTACAGGTGGCATTTCCCCCTGACAAGAATAGCAAGAATGTTCAAGAATAAATCCGAAAAATGTTGGAAATGTCATCAGACACCTGGCTCATATTACCATATGTGGTGGACATGTGCGGATGCTAAATATATTGGGCTAAAATCCACATGGTTGGAAAAAATGACAAAAAAGCATATAGATTTGAAACCAGAGATACTTTTATTGGTAATTTTACCTGATACATATAGCAAAGATTTGAAATACCTGGCTGTAAATGTATTAAGAGCGGCTAGAATTGTATTTGCTAAAAACTGGAAAAATGAGAAAACACCATCACAGGCGGAAATCATTAAGAAAATATTGGAATGTGCTGAAATGAGTAGATTGACATTTGAAATTAGAGAACAAGATGATAAACAATTTTATAAAATTTGGGATCTATTCTATCAATGTTTAGACAATAAAATATAGTAATGAAATATGTAGATTCTTAGAAAATAATAAATATATAAAGATGTATTCTTTTCTTATTATATCTACAAAATGATTTTAGGATAGATTTGGGATGATAATATGAACCATCATAAAATGAATTAAGTAAAATATGATTATCTTGTAAAACATGAATGAATAAAAGTATAGTCAAATGATTGATTAATAATGATATTAATGTATTTAATATTTGATTGAAAATATGAGAGTATATACAATGTAATTGTAATTGAAAACTATGAAATGGAAGCACAAAACAATCTGTAAACCAACCGGCACACTGTATGTATATATATGGAAGATGGCTTGATGTTTCTATCTTTTGTTTATGTTTGTTTTAAAAACCAATAAAAAATTTTTTTTAAAAAGTTTTCTTTTAAATTATAATATAGTGTAAATTTTAGACCTTTCATCCACATATTCTCCCATTGTTTAAGCATTACATTATACCCAAAATTCCTTGCCCACTGAATCATGCAATACTTTACATATTCATTCTCCAAATAACAATTTATAGACCTTAGCAATATCATCACTACCATGCAGTAGGATTTCCAATTCATTTTTCACAAAGTCAAACCTATAACTCTTTTTGTCTGATTTAAACCTTCAAATTGTAAATATGTAAACCAATGGTAGATATGTCCTTCTAATTCTAACTCCTCTTCAGATTTGAGGATAGGATCACCAAAATTAAAAGATATTAACTTAACTAATAAGTCCATCAGTCTGACTTTGCCACCATTTCTTTTCTATTAAAAAAAAAACTTCGGGGAGTGGGGGAACACACCCAAAGTGGCATCTTCACAGAGAACCTTGTTTTAGATTTATTGCAAACTCTTAGGATAGCATATCTAATAAAATGGTTGTTAAAACCAACATTTACTTTAACCTTTGTCATAAATAGCAAAACCGTGTCTTAAATAACTTGCAATAAGTCAGCAGGATTGGAGCAAAGTTGATCCGTGGGTGTGAGGTTCCAGAGTGTGAGTGTCACAACTGAAAAGGCTCTCTTTTGGGGGCCTGCCAAGTGACATTCCTGGATCTGAAGCATGTCTCTTCTGCCAGATCTTTCAGAATGGAGAGAGACTACAGAGGAGAGATAGTCCTGTAAGTAACCCGACTCCAAGTCATAACAGGCTTTAAAAGTAATCACCTTTATTATACCCGGAAGCAGACTAGCAGCCAGTACAGCTCATAGAGCAGAGGTCTCATATGTGCCAAATGAGATGCCCATAATTTCCTGAATTGCAACATTTTGTATTAATCAAAGCTTCTAAATATTCTTCAAGGGCAGCCCCACATAGAGAGCATTGCATTGCAGTAATCCAAGCAGGGAAGTGACTAAGGTATGAGTGACTGAGCTTTCAGCTTTGAAACATTACTAAGCTTGAATCCTGTAGTTGTGACACAAGGAAATAATCACTATGAAAAAAGGAGTAGGACTTCCATCTATTGCCACTAGGTGTCCCTTTTCTCCATCACTTTCTTAATTAGCTTCTTAATAACTAGACAGGAATGTTCTGTTGATTCAGTTGAGTGCTTGTTGGATATAAAAAGTTAATGGATCATTCCAACTCCTCTATATAACATATTCAAAGAAAGATTACATGATTTATTTTTAAAAACAAACCCCCCGGCAAGAAATATTTTTTATCTAGACCAACAGGAGTCACAATACTTTGCTCTTATCATTGTGCTAAATTATAACATTTAGAATTTATCTGTTTTCTTTTTCACTATCTAGATGTCTTTGGCTGAGTTCATATACAGTGCTAAACTAGGATTTTAAAAAGGATGGGTTGACATACTTTACAAAGTGTCCTGGGCCATAGACAATATTGAGCCATAATGTGTGTTTGGATTTATTTACATCTTTGTACACGGCTTAATGTTACATATGAACCAGACCCATATGTTAGATAACATCAGTAAAACCACAAGTTGGTAGCATTGTGTGATTTTGGCTGATCTTTTTTAAAACAACTGAACATTGAACCTGGTTGGAACTTTGATGGGAAAATACCAGAAAATTTCAGGGCTGGGAAGTCAGAAATACATTCTGAAATTGGCCACCACAAAGAAGAATTTGACTGGAAAAGAATGTGCAGGAGGAAGATAAGAAGAGAAAGTTTTGGTTGACCGGGTCAAACAGCAAAAGCAACAAATAAGGTACCCTGGAATTTAAACTTAACAACATTGTTCCCAAAGATTTTGAAGCTGCGAAGGAGAGAGAGAAGGGAAAGAATTAGGGTTTTTTTTTCTTCCCTTCCTTATACTGACAGCTAAGAGACTTAAGCAAGAAACTGAAAAAAAATCCACTTTGATATTAATAGGCATCTAAGCTGAAAATAAAAGTCAAAGGGATATTAAAGATTTCTGGACATTTAAAAGTTTTTAAAAGCTGGAAAGGAGAAAAAAGAATAGAAGGGTAGGATCTGGAAAAATGGAGGAGACTGCCTGGAATTAAGGAATGGAACTGTAATTAAAAGGAACTTACAGTGAAAATTTAACAAGATTCCTCAAAGATACATTTTAATGGAAACTTGGTAACAAAATAATAGAACCCCAGGAAGAAAAAGTGGAAAAAAGAAGCAAGTAGAAACTGCCTTGCATTATTTGGATTACTTGGTGATTTTTGGTTTTTGCATCTAGATGACTAAAATTAACTGGGTGGTTGTTTAAAAGTTTTTAAAATGGTATCATTCTTAGAAGAACTGAAAATGGAACTTAAAAAATGGAAAGAAGATGGCTTCGTGTTTCAATTCTTAGAAATTGAGATCTGGACTATGAGAAGCAACAAAAAACGCTTGCAGAACAAGAAGATTGGGACAAAGAAGAAGCCATCTTTAATGATCAAATAATTTTAAGTGGGGGGAAAAAAGAAAAGGGGGGAAAGAGAGTAAGAGGTTTAAGATTAGAAAAAACAACCAAAAAGAAGAAGAAGAATTTGAAAGATTATAATATTAGAAAGCAACAAAAGAGGGGATTACAGACGAGAGAGTTAGAAGTAGAGAGACGAGGGGGTAAAAAGGGGAGGGAGAAGAAGAGGGGGAAGAAGGCAAGGAAAAGAAGTTGTAAAAGACAGAAACAAGAAATGGAGAAACAGGGGAAAGATATAAGGATTGTAACCATAAATTTGTTTAGAGATAATGGGTGAAAATTTAATTGTAAAAGGGATTCTGCAAAGGTACATAAGATAGCTTTGTTATATTACAAATAGAAATAACTTTAGAAAATATGATGATGGATAAAGTATTTATTGTAATGCAGTGGGATGTTTGTTAATAAATAAATGAATTAAAATGATTGAGAGAATTAAAAGGGAACATTTTAAATTATTAGTAATGATTTATAAAAATATAAGTGAGAAATATGGGAAAAAAGAATTAACTATGGAAAGTTTATAAGTGTTCCCAAGGAAGTATGATATTCAATTGAAAAGAAATGTTAAAGATGTTAAGATTTTAATGCATATTAATGATAGAATTGAATTGGAATGGAATGTGTTTTATTTACACACACACACACATATATATATAATTTTTTCTTTTTAAGAATATAGTGTCTATTTTAAGAATGTACCAAGCAGAATTCGATTGGAAGTTATTTATTATATTGAATGCTATAATCTTAAAGCTATATATTGAAGCTTAAATAAGAGCTTGAATGGATAAAATTAAAGGATATAAAGGTGTCATACTCTAGTTGGTAACTACAGGGAAAATTTGCTTAATAAGAAAAAATAATGTGAAATTGTAACAGGACAGACAAAAGTATAAAATGGTAATAAGTTATGGAATAGAATATAAAAATGAACATGAAATTGAGTTTTGTGTCTGTATGAAGAAGTGATAACCTGGGACCATGCTATTTTCAAAAAAGATGTTTTATTTGTATTTTGTTTTTGTGAAAACCCAAATAAAATTTTCAAAAAAAAGAAAAAAAAGAAATACATTCTGAAAGGTAATGGCAAGACGCTTCCTCCATGTAGCCTCCTGGACAAGGGTCTTCAAACATGGCAAGTTTAAGACTTGTGGACTTCAACTCCCAGAATTCTTGAGCTAACCTGACTGGAGGAGGAATTCTGGGAGTTGAAGTCCAGAAGTCTTAAAGCTGTCAAGTTTGAAGAACCCTGCTCCAGGAGATAGAGCATTTAAGAGAGAGTTTACCTAAAGCATTTCGTGTTAATTTCAAAAAGTAAGCAGCATGGCAAATCATGTTTTAGCCAGCTCCTCGTTTCTGATTCCTCCAGTCTTCTCTCTTTCATGGCCAGACTAAATCCCTTCCTTACACCTTCTTTTCAGAAACCATTCACGCAAGTTCTTCAACTCCTCTTTCCCCGCTTTAAAGGAAAAAAAAAAGCAGGCTTCTCTAAATTATTCCAGCTCAGGGGGGCAGAGCTCCGGGTGGGCCAGCCGCTCCTGCAAATTTTGCCACTGCGAATTTCGCCTGATGTTGGATCTTTTGTCAGGCACAAAAGTGTTTTGATCGTTCGCAAATGCCTCCTTCGGGCGCTTTGTTTTCGCCATCTGTGGCTTCTCCTTTGCTCACCCGGAGAGTTGGAGAAGTCACTTCGCACGCGCTCCTTTGTTGTCAGTTGAGTGAGTGCTTCGGAAGGAGCATCCTGGGAGGCTCCAGTAGAAGAGCCGGGAGGAGGAGGTGGGGGGGGGGAGCAGCACCCCATTGGTCAGCAGGACCTGTGGAGTCAGACCATTGCCATGCCAACCTAGCACTGCCTCTGGTTTCCTGGCAGCTGCCTTGTGGAGAATTGGGTGTGGCGGAGAAAGATGTCATGCCAGGCAAAGCGACCAAGGATCCGAGAAAGCATCCGCCTGGAGTGGGAAACTACTGGCTGTCGCTCTCTTCGAGCAACCAGGACGGCCGATTAACCGCTGCGTTGTTGGTGCTGCTCCAGCTTCGCTGTCCGCTCTTCCTTGCAACTTTGCTGGAAATTCCTGCTCAACGGAGCGTCCTGGAAAGGATCGTCGAGCATCCTGGACTGAAACGACGGCCGTTGCGAGTCCCTGCCTTCGCCCCAAGGGTTGCGATCTTTTCTCCTTGGTGGGAGCTCACCCCAGCTCTGGCTCTGGGCGTGTCTGTTGGCTGGTTGTCTCTGCTCTTCTAGCGTCCCCGAAGCCTTCAGCAGCCACCGATCTCAGCTGGATCTTTTCAACCCAGTCCAAACTTTCTTGTCACAGACCAGAGGTCTCTGCTTTCAATGGTGGCTCTGACTTTTCTGCCTGAATATTGACTGTGTGATAGCCGAGAGCAGAAGACACTCTTCTCTCCAAGTTCTACTAGGTTTCACCTGGTCCCGGGAACCTGGGGATCCACAGCCAGGTGTCCCCTTGCCACTGTATTGTTAATGCCATGGCTCATTGCCAGCAACGATGCAAGAAGCAGCTGGGGCGGGCGATCCGTTTCTTCTACCAGTTTGTTACTGGGACCTTATATCAAGGTAGGAGTTCCAACATTCTGGAGGAGGGAAGGATTGTGACATGTGGCAGGTGTAGGGAGGATGAGAGCCTGCACATCTTTTGTGTTTGTGTGGTGGGCCTTGAAAAATACCTGAGCTCTACAAGCAATAGAATGGGAAAGTGCTGTAGCTTGTCCACTGCCTCCATTGCAGTTGAAGGTTATTGTGGTTCTTCGGAGAAGGAAGAAAACAGCATACAGTAGACATTGTATGGAGATCATAGAGAGAAAATTATGGATCTGAATTTACATTGGATTTAGGTAATAGGCATGTCTGTGTTGTGGCTGAGTACCAGACTACATTTGGCTTGAGGTCAGCAGTGTCAAGTGATAACTTGGTAGATACTGTATAAGCATCACACCCTATTTCAGAATTCTTCCTTTCACACTGAGAGAACTGTTGTGTTGGCTCCCATGTCCTTTCTCCATACCACTCTCTACAAAGCAATTAGTCAACATCTTCACTGATTGATGAAAACTTTGCTGCCAAAATGAAATTGCATCTACCCAAAAGATGTTCTGGGAGGAGAGCTAGATTAAAGATCTCTTGGATCCAGTCTTTGGGTTGGAACTCACCTTCTTTGATTTTACATTCCCTAGTCCATGCTTTTTATCTCTATCAGGGAAAAGAAGAGGAACTAGAACAGATTAGCCTTACTTCAGCTTTCTTCCAACCTGATGTTTTGTAGATGCATTGGGCTCCAATTCCCATAATCCTCTGTCTCTAATCCCCAAATTGAAATAGTTGTTGGGAAATATATTAGTCTGTCCTCTGACCTACTTTATCATTTAATGCTGCATGTTTCCTTTGTATTAATCTACCTTTGCCCTGATCTGCAGAATCATTGCAATCTGGTCTTTTCTTCCCAGACTATTTGGTAATTTCAAAGAATCTCCATGGCCTAATCATGCATCCTTCATCTTGTAAAGGAGTTGCAAACTATCTGATCACCTTTCTGCTCTGTTATCTATGGAGGGACCCAATGTTTCATGGCAGCATAAATGAGTATGTTTCTGGAACAATGGCAAATGGATTCTGCCCTATCCAGGCCCAGACCCAAAAGGGCTATTTTTACATGATATACTGTAGCACATGGGTGTCAAACTCGCCAGTCACATTGCTGTCATGGGACGTTTCATGTTGTTTTTCCCCTTAGCAGAGCTGGGGTGGGCATGGCCTGTGTGGGATGCATCTAGCCCATGGGCCACCAGTTTGATACCCCTGCTATAGCACATGTTAGTGAACCCAGTTGATATAGTGATGTTATGTCTAGGGTACCATGTTAACAGAGAAAATTGGGTTAAGTCAGGAAATCATATCATCGTTCAAATCCAAATATGAACAGACAATAGAAGTAATAGATATGTTTGATGTATTACGTGTGTGTTTGTGTGTGTGTGTGTGTGTGTGTGTGTGTGTTTTATCTTGTGGAGATAGTAACTCCGAATTATCATGAGGGCTATTTTAATTTAATTCCCAGGATCCGGAGAGTGAAACGGAAAGTCTAAATGATGATAGTATCTCCGGCTACATAATGTGCTCATAGAGAAATTGATGCTGATCATCAATGCACTGTCAAACACCATCATGTTGAAATGTGTTAGCAAAGTGCTTAATTCAATATTGCAAAGAAAATTTCCTGCCTTGTGTCCTATTGATCTCATAGAGTGCTTTACAGTTGAACTAGAATAAACCTGCAATTTATTCTACTTTATCTGTATCTATGCCACTGCTCAAATGGTAATTGAATGTTCAGAAATGTGTTTTCAATCATTTGGGGTTTTGCTTTGCCAGGACCACAAACTCTGAAAGGAGCATTTTAGACTAGTTACTGTGTTGTTTATTACCTAAAGTCCTCCAAGATGAATGTCTTGATTTTCCTATTATTGAAACCTCAGAGCCAAATGCAGCCCCTGAAAGACATACAGTAAAAAATATATAATCAAATACAAGGGAAGTCACCTTGATTAAGGATTGTAATTGCTGCTATTTTAAGAATGCACACAACACACTATAATTTGTGCCCTGATCCCCTATGGCCATTTTGGTGGAAGTGGCCCCCAGAATATCACCCAAAAGCCAAATATACTCTCCTGTCCTGAAAAGATTGGGCGTCCTATTCTCAGTCAAGTAACAGGCATGTCTGAGCCATTGGGAGATTGTCAGGCCTGTGCAAATTTCTTTTTTTCTTTTGAGGCATGGAACAGCAAAATTATTTTATTTCAATTCATAAATAAAAAAGCACAAGGACTACAAAGGGATTCAGTGAATAAAATTTGGGAAGGAGAGTTCAACTTTATTGAATAAGGGGTACACACCAGATTTTTACTTTGCAGAAAGTCATTGAGAAACATATATATATATATATGTGAGAAAGAAAGCATATTGCGAGTTTGTTGCCTTAGAAAAGCTTTTTAGGATAAACTTAACAGGCTTAAAGTATGGAGTATTTTGTGAAAGTATTAAGTTGAATGTGATAGTACATGAAGTATAGCATGTGTGAAAAAACAAATAGTCCTCATTTAGTTACTGCCTCTACAGCAATCATGCACGGTTACAATGGAGATGAAAAAGTAACTTTGCCACTAATCCATGCATTTATGCTCTTTGTAGGTCTCTAAAGCAACCCTAACCTTTAAAAAGCCAGTATACAAGAGGTGTACAAAGGCCAAAACATACCAGAAATACAGCATTTAATTATTAAAGCTTCTAGTAGCTTTCCTGGGAGAGGGGAAGACAAACTCTTTCATATGAAGACAGCCCCTACAGAGAACCTCTAGTAAGGACAAAATTCATAGCACATGAATGACAAAGCATAAACTGGATATAAAACTATATAATGTATGTGCAGCCCAGTGTACTATAATCCAGTTTTTAATATATAGGAGGGACATTCAGAAATATAGGCATCACCTTTGAGAAAGCTTTTAAGTGCCTCAGGAATGTCAGTACTAGGTTAGGATTTCTCCTCTGAACTTCTTTGCATTCTGGAAAGACTTTTTTTTCCTTTGGCCCTGCATCTTGAAATACTTGTTTTTGTAGGGAAGTGTTTCAGAACATGCCTACCTGACACCAAGACATGTGAATTAGGACAGACCTCTTGAGGTTGGGCTCAGAGGATTGACTTGCAGTTGTAAACGAGAGCAATTTGTAAAAGATAAAGATACATCTTCGGGCACTTGATTAAAAGCTATATATCTAGTGTGGAGAATGGTGGTACTAGGATTGACACTGAGATCTCTTGATCTTCTGCAATCTTAAATCTCCTTTAAACTACAGACTACATAAAGTGAAAAGCGATAGTCGAGTTTGTCATTGTATAAATGGGACTATATGGAAGAGGCTGGAATTCCATCTAGTCAGGCTGCAATGAGACATGGTGGTACATGCATCCACAGGAATTTGGTAAACCAGGATGCCTGGATCCCATTATGGGTTCTTTAGATCCTCCACCCACAAACTCACTGCCCCCTCTTACTATTTCTGGGGGGGGGGGGAGCCTAATCAATAAATGCTGCTACCAGCTTCTGCTTTTCTTCTTCTTTTTCTGTGGTACTTGGATCATGTGATGAAGGCTAAATTCCTGGACTGAAAGGGCAGATTCATGAAAAAAAAAAGAGATTTTATTATAAATATCAGGATTGACAAACTAAATGGAAAATGAAATGGTGGGGGGAAAAGAAAGAGAGAAGTCTATAAGGTTTATCTCAGTGGCTGCTTCACCAGCCAAGAATGCATATATGCAGAACCCAGGTAGAACAAAATAAAGCAATGAATAATAAAGGAAACACAACTCAGATCATTCTCCATAAAATAAAATTCAGCATCCAATTTCCACTTGTATTGCTGGACATTTCCTGCATCTCCTTTGATTCTATTCAGTTTGATTCTATTCTCCTATTCCTTTCCTTTGATTTCTTCTCTTCTTCTATTCAATTGTGTCCAATTCTTAAAGACTGCTTAAGCAGTTTTCTTGGCAAGTTTTTCAGAAGTGGTTTGCCATTGCCTCTTTCCTAGGGCCAAGGGAAAGATACTGGTCCAAGGTAACCCAGCTGGTTTCATGCTCAGGGCAGGACTAGAAATCACAGCCTCCATGTTTCTAGCCTTATGCATTAACCACTACATCAGATTGGCTTTCTTGTTCTGGGAATTAGGCCAGTGTCTATATGGCTTTGAGCCAGAGAGGAAAGGCAACAGAAAGATAACATGAGCTTGAGCTGAGATTCTTGATTCTATCTGGCTATGTAACATTCAGTTTTCCTGGTCTCTGATAGATTCTACCTACTACTTAGATTGACAGGTTAGATTTTTGGAGTTCTTTTAACTCTTCTTTCTCTTCTTTTTCTTTCTCTTAACTTTTTAAAAACTCTTTTGTCTCTGAACCTTTGGGTATAAGGTTTCTGTTATTTCCTGCACAGGCCTACAAATTCCAATTATTCAACTTGGAATAACTTACCAGATGTTTTAGAGGCCACTGTGGAGCTATATCAAAAGCTATGAGTTTGTCAGTAGGATAATCAATTGTTTGGCATCTTTAGCTGACCCTCTCTCCATCTAGCATTGTCAGAATGAGATGGACTAAGACTGCTGGTCTCTAACTAGCAAAGAGGATCAGAGCTAGTAGCTAACGGGAATTACAGTCCACTGAGACTGGATAACACTTGTTTGGGTGGAGAATATTTAAGCAGGATTCTTATGAGGTGCTGGAAGGAAAGCCATGCTCTGTTTGACTTTTATGTTTAATAGCAATGGCTTTGACTCCAAATGCCTGTTGCTCTCTGACAGGAAGGACTGGCTTGTAATGCAGTCTAGGGTAGGCATCAGGCATTGTGGTACCCTGTTAGGGCTCAGAGATTTTGAAACGTTGCTTATGTGTTGCTTTAATCTTCTATTTATACCAGACAGGTGGGTGACTGGCTAATTTTAGCTCTATACCAATGCTGTCTTGCTAGGGAACTGGTGGGTGGCGAAGTATATATATATGTGAGAAAGATACGTGCTTAGCTATATTTTACAGATGAAGTGAGAAAAGAGAGACAGAAGCACCTGGTTCTTCCACTTGAGCTCAGTGTAAGGATGGACAGAAATTATTTTGTTGCAATACAAGGGAAAAGAAAAATCTGATTACATTTATTTTGTGACCAGTTCTCTAAACAGAAAGGCGATGTAGAAGGAGTTGGCTGAATGTGGCTGAAAGACTATACTAGGAATCAAGGCGCCTATGGTTCAAATACTGTTTCTTCCATGAGCTAGTTTTGTAGTGGTAGCTGATCAGTTCTCTCTGAACTTCAATTCTGCCACCTGCACTGAATGGAATAATAATATTAACTTCATGTAGGATTGGGGAAACTAATGCTGCATAAATACAACATCTGTAATCCTCATCCATAGCCATATGCAATGGGGTTACTTAGAATTTAGTTCTGCAGTATCTGGAGGGTCACAATTCTCCACCTTGGTTTTGAGGTTATTATATGGTATGATAGTAGGGACAACTCTTTCATTAAGCAAAGTGAAGCAACTGCCTCAAGTGGCAGCTAAAAGCAGGTGAGTAAAAAGTAGAGGCAAGATGCTAGCAAGAGGCACAGGTATCACATAACTTATCCTAAACTCTTGAAACTTAGATGTGTTCAATGGTACAGTAGCATAAATGTATACACTAGGTGTAATTATCTTACATTTCTACAGTTGTAGAAATATATGCTAGTACTATATATTACTTCAGTTGTAAAATATTCAACTTACTCAACATAATCATTATTTTGTTTGGAAATGAGTATCATTCCAGAAGAAGTTTTCACTCTTTTTTCAGATCAATAGACATTTCTATCTATTTAATAACATCTCTGTCTAATAACTTTTCTCATGAACTTTACCTGAAAAGGGTTGCCTACATCTAGCATATTAAATACACACTAGATATACACCTCAGTTGAATTGCATACATATATATGTGGTCCTCCTGCTATTCCTTTCCAGGACATTCTGTGGAAAAGAAAGAAATAGTATCTCCAAAAATTATTGGCATATAATAAAAAATGGAAAGAGAATATGGCTAGACCCATATTTATATCAATAGTACTCATTATATCTCTCAATACATTTCTGTCTTAGCAAACCATTCTTGCTTTTACTACATTTGTCCATTATTATATACATTGTATTTTTTCCAAAAATGCTCACTGGTCTCTTTTTTAGGATCTCTCCCATATTTTAAAATTTTCTATCAATCTACATTGCTGCCTACGCACAAGCAACTCTAGGCAACTAACAGTATTAAAAGAGCACAAAGACAAACCCCTGTAATGTTAAACTCAAAATTAATATTACTAGATATGTGAACTTCCTTGATCATCCCTTCTTCTTAAGTCACTTTTTTCTTCACAGATGTGCATTGAAGTTTGATCTTCACTCGTTTTTCTATATGTCTAAACAGGGGTGGGATTCTACCAGTTCGCACCTATTCACTAGAATCAGTTGTTAACATTCTAAGCAGTTCGGAGAACCAGTTGTTAGAAGAAATTACTGGCCTAATCCTGTAAGGAAGGCAGGAAGGAAACATTCTGGTGTTGCTTACAGAATCTGTCTCTCCATTAACCCTTATTACATTCTTGGCAGGACTAGACTTCCTGTCTCAGGAACTTCTCTGGAGTTTTTTCCCCCTCCTTTGCTGGTACTTTGCTTGTGTGGAGTGACAATTTAAAGTTACAATGGCACTGAAAAAAGTGACTTATGACCATTTTTCACACTTACGACTGTTGTAGCATCCCCACAGTCATGAGAGGCCAGGTGTGGTGATGCGTGTCTTGATGTGAGTGATGTTGAGTTGGCCATGCCCAGCCAGTCACAAGACCACCAAGCCATGTCCACCCAGTCACACCACCAGACTACACCCACCACCTAAGCCACGCCCACAGAACCAGTTGTTAAAAAATTTGAATCCCACCCCTGTGTCTAAACCACCTCTAAAATATTTTCTTCTCTTACTTCTTTCACTTTTGTATTCAGTCCACCTTCATTTAGCACCCATTTATTCTTGGCCTTATTTTTCCTTATTTTACCATACACATTTCTTGAAATGATCATTTTAGACTATAGTTTGTAACTTCATAGAGATTAATGCCTTTCACTGTAGCCACAATGAAATAAAGGACATTTGTGTAATACAAATGTTATGTTTCTGTGGACAAAGGAGATACTATAATACTATTTAGTCATGTGGACTGATCCATGGTGTCTAAGTATTAACTCCAAGATATTTGCTATGCAAACAAATATTGCTGTTATTGCTGAAGTTCCCTCATTACCCTTTTAAGTATCAACTAGATTGATTATTATTATTGCTGAGCATATGCCAGAAGAAAGACATCTATGTGATGCGAAAGCTTGATGAATGATTGTAAACACGAGACAGGAGAATTACTTTGATAGAAGTATATCACAATTAAGGATTAAGGAGGATATCACAATTAACACAATTGAAGCTTCTATTATTTATTGAACTGGTTTGGCCATTTGTTTAATTGATGTAGCTTAGATGCAAAGATTTTAGATATTTGGAGGTGAGTGAAAATTAAATAACTCTTTGTATAAACATACTCGCACATGTAACTTTGCAAAATAATTCTGAATTTGCAATTTCAATGTAATTGCATTAGCAGCTGATATGAGATTCAATTCGTAGTTTTTCTAGATATGGCTGAGAAAGAAGTCAAAACTAGTCTAGACATATATTACTACTACTAAGCTAGTTAAAGCATTGGTCCAACTTGATAGAATCTGCTTGTATAGTAAATTTAGATTCCTCCTTTCTGCTATCATGAATTTCAGAGTATATACCTATTACAACTGCTGACCAATCCATACCAATCCAATAGGAAATTGGCAGCATCGCATGTTCTCAAGCTATGTTAAGGGTGTCACAGGCAACCTTTTATGGCTTTCTGGACTAAATAAGAGGAAAGTATTAACCTCTGGATTGTAGTGAATCAACTCACTATCCTGCGGTATAGGCTATAGTATTAAAGGAGGAATTATGTGAGGAAGAATCAAATATGAATACAAGAGAAAATCAAGATTAGCTAGGGTTCTGGCTTCTGATCTTCACACCCCTGAAGGATAATATTGCCCAGAGGGGAGAGTTACACTGTCTCTCAGAAAAGCAGAAGAAAAATAAGAAAAACCCTAACCGTAGCTGCCAAACATTTGTAATCACTGAATACATGTGCTATTATTAAGTACAGCTTAAGATTTTCCAATTCATTATTATTAAAGCTCACTAAAAACAAAGGGGGGAAATTCTGATCAGCCAGGCAGAAATGATTGCTGTGGAACAGAAAAAGGCTCAAGTATTAGAGAAACAAGAATGGCAGCCAATTCATGGAGGAAGTGTCAGTGGAACAGGGCCCAATCTTGATCCAATAACATATCTTCTCTTCCTATCTCTTGTACGTCCCCCCCCCCAGCTCCCCCCGGGCCAGCCAGTTATTTTTAGATAGGCGCCATGTGTTGGAGGAGAGCAATTAACGTAATTGGTCAGGGGAGCCAGGTTCATGTGCATGCCTGAGAGCTCTAGATTGCCTTGGAGAAGCTAATGCAACAGAGACCCAGGGAGCTCAGGCAAAAGGAGAAGTCGGGGCGGGGGGGACACATACCTGGCATGGCGATATGGAGAAGGAATCCCCTCATAGTGACAGCCTCCTGTATGCCTCCCTGATCATCATTCTCCTGATCATATCCTACTGGTTCACTACAAAATGCTTCAAGATCCTCAGTGGCATTGAAGGTAGGTGTGGGCTGGGAGGCCCTGGCAGTGGGCAGAAAGGAATGGCTTCTTGCGTAGCGGGCAGATGATAGGCAGGCTGGCAGGCATGTCTGTGAAAGTGGGAGAGGGTCTCCCAACCTCCGGCATTCTCAGTTTCTTTCCCTTATTTTGAGTCCTTTTTCCATTCTGAACTATCAGCATATTTCTTGCGTAACTACTTGTCTTCAGTAGCATCTACTCTCTTTCACAGGTACCCATTTTCCTGGGAATATCCCCTCCATGTAGGAAGCTAATGATCCACAAGGACTTAATTTTTTTTTTTCAGGGATATTGATGGCTTCTGATGATGATCATATAATGATAGTGCATCAGTGTTTTGTGTTGAAAGCAATGTCCTTCTTGCTATAGTTGCAAAAGGGCTTCCTTAAGAGGAGGATATTTTATTTATACCATATTTTACAGATTTTTCTGACCGGTTATAGTAGCAATAAAATACTGGACTATGATGGCCTTTCTTCTAAACCAGCACCGTTCCTATTTAAAAAAACCCTCATGCCACGATATTATTCCATGGCCCAAACTGATCTATGGCCTGATGGACATTCTCTGTATTTAAATTTCTGCACTTAGAATTTGTGGAACTTAGTTCCTTCTTTTGATCTGAAAACCTTGAAATCTAAAATCTAGTATCAGTTGCCATGGGTGGGGGAGTTAGGGAGAAGCATGCTGAATATGCCCTCTTTAGTTATTAATGACTGTGTTATGTGTGTTAAATGAGCTTAGCTTCTAAATTTAATGCTTTTTTATTCAGCTCAGATCAATTCCTGGAATTGCACAGACTGAACTATATACATCATATACAAATGTCTGCTCACTTTACTAGGGAAATAAAAAAAACCCATAGTTTTGGTTCCAATGGTTTGCCTGTAAAATTGAGATTTGTAGTTATTACTTGCCATAACGTTTATAAAACCCTAGAGATGAGACTACAGTTGCATCAATTTTCCAGGGTTGCTTCAGCGGACACTTTCCAGAGAGTTGCCATAATCTCTTCTTCCATCATGTTAAATGTCTATGACTATTGGAGAGTGGAGATGTGCTCCTTTACTCTGCATCCTTTGAAGCAGCTCCTAATTCTTATTATTGCATATCAAATTGCAGAAGCTTTGACCGATTTTTCTTTTCACCATTTTATTTTACCGTACAATTTTGTACACAAGAACATACAAATGCATATGTGTAAAAGTGAAGTGAAACATGAATATTTAGAAGCAGTATCACCAGGACAGGAATGAACAGCAGTTTTAAATGGATGCTGAATGATCTCCATTGAAGGTTGAACCACAGGGATGCCTCCATTGTCTAGCTGTATTCCCTTCTGAATATAAGGAGATTTTGGGAGAGATCAGCTTGGAAGAATTGTACCTATTTAAATTGTTAATTAATTGGAGAGTGGAACATTATCTTCTGCATCAAGCAGATTCCTCATTTCCTAAAGAGAGATCCATATTCAGTAAATTGAGGGGCTATAAGACTCGAGAGGAGCTACTGCATTAAGTAAAATAATGAGGTACCAGATTAATGGCCTATGGCTATTGCCTTCTACCAACCATTGTCATTCAGTACCATGAAAATGACCCATCAGTACACCACACTGATAAAATCAGTACAGTTGTTGAAATTGCTATCATTTTCTGTTTTTAAAACATCTTTGAATTCCTGTCCACCGCTAAACTAGTTTCTTGCCCAAGTAATGAAAAATACTGCGAATCCAGGAAAGGCATGCCAGCTGAAGACTCCACACACGCATCATGTTAAATAAGAGCTTTTATCACCATAGTTTATTAAATAAACAACAATCAATAAGGGTCACTGAATATGTTGCCACAAACCTAGATATGTGTATAACTATTAAGGCCACAACACGATGGAATAGTTGAAACATCCAAATAGTCTTTGAGGGTAACACAGTGGGGAATGAGTTGCAGCGGCAAAACAACAAAAGCAAACCTATTCCAAGTGGTGCACAAGATACAATTGCACAAAGCAGGGATCTCCAACCTTGGCAACTTTAAGCCTTGTGGACTTCACCTCCCAAAATGCAAAGCTGGCTGAGGAATTCTGGGAGTTGAAGCCCACAAGTCTTAAAGTTGCCAAGGTTGGAGATCCCTGGTATAAAGGGTCTCCTGGCTGCAGCTTTCATTTACTGATCAAGCTATGAATCCCAGCGAATCCCTGAATTGCAGTTCACCTCTGGCTTGGAGAATGAACTCCATTGCCTATCCTTGGAAATAGCTTTTCTTTCAAATCCAGCATTACTCCAACTCACAGGGATTCAGTTTCATTTCTCCCCATTCAGACTCTAACATTCTCAAAGCATTGCTCCTCAAGTCTGCCTGGCCCAGAGTTCAGATGTATATTTGAGTATTATCAGTACACTGACAATGCCTTACCAAAAGCCGATGGGTGATTTCTTCTAGCAGCTTCATGAAGGTATTAAACAACAGAACACTGAGAGCCAAGCTCTATGACCATGATGGTGAACCTATGGCATATGTGCCACAGGTGGCACGCAAAGCCCTCTCTGTGGGCATGCAAGCCATTGCCCCAGCTCAGCTCCGTCACGCATGGGCACATGCCTCCTGCTGGCCAGCTGGTCTTTGGTCTCTGCCGCACATGTGCGGGGATGGGACATATGCTGGGGGTGTATGCGCTGGGGTGGGGCACATGTACGGGGGATGCACACGCATTGCATTTTTGGGGTGCATGTGCATGTGCTTTGGGCACTCGGTGCCAAAAAGGTTAGCCATCACTGCCCTCTGAGATCATTTAGCAGATTTCCTGAGGTCTTGGCTTCTCCTTACTATCCCTACTGATCGGACTGACCTCTCAGAAGAGAGAAGCACATCAAAACACTGCTTCCCTCCAATCCTTGCAACTACCTGTAGCTCAGAAAGATTTCATGATCAGTGATACTGAAGGCTGTTAAGAGATCAAGTCAGACCAGGAGACCAGTTATAACTAGAAAAACAAACGTTGATATTTTTTGTTTGTTAAAACCAGTACTGAAGAAAACTACTACCAAGGTCATTTTAGGACCTTCTCTCATCCTACCTAATTTGTAGATTTTGTGTTCCACATTATTGGAGCTATTTGTTGATAATTTCTTTATGAATCTGGTGTAAAACATTCGGGGTAATGTCACACATTATAAAGAATACTTTCACAGTTTCAGTGTGCCAAGTATTTTACTGTTCATTATCTCATTGCTTCAAATATCTCTGTGAAGAAAGTCATTATCACTTCCATTATAAGGATGGGAATCTGAGACCAAAGACATTTCTGTGTGAGACAAAATGCAGATGTTTTTAGTGGGATAGTCCTGTAACTCTAGATCCTGTGCCAGGAACCTATTATATTTGTATGTAATGGAAATGGAATTATCTCTTCCTTTTGAATGTTAATGCATAGTCCCTCTTGGTAGTAGAAAAATTCTGAGTACCATATAATGGAAAATAAAAAAAGTGAGCTGCAGTGGGGGAATTTAGTAAACCTTTATGCCTTGCTTCTAATTTCAGCTTTTTTTGGAGGGGGGGGACTGTATGAATGTCACTACACTAAATTATATCCCCTTGACTGAGTCTAGAGGAACTGCCAAAAAAGAAGGAGTAATACAGATACTTACCTTGCAGTAGTTCATTCCTAACCAGCATGTAGCTGTCCAAAAGACAAATGTAACAGGAAACACAGAACTGGGTAGAGTACAGAGTCAGTGATCCTGGAAACAATTAAGACAAGGCCTTATATTTCATGAGCAGAGCACAAGGAAGGAAATCCCTATTGCATGCTGCCAAATTTTTTGTCATCCAATGTATTTCTTTCTGGGGATTCCTGTACTGATCGGAGAACTAGATTAGCTGATCTAGCTCTATCATCTTATATAAAGTCCTATGTTGTAGCTAAAACCTTTGTATTCCGGGTTTGATGGATTCAAGGATAGCAGGTGGTTTCTGGGTGCTATTCCAAAGTCACTACTATTGTAATGTCTATTATTTGTTTATCATGTACACAAAGGACAATTTATTTATTAGATTTGTATGTGCCATTCAACTTATCTTGAGGCAACAATGCATGTTAGACCTTTTTTTAAAATAGAATTAATATGCATTCATTTTTATAAATGATATAGGGCACATTCACACTATCAGTTCTGCTCCCCAATTCTAGAAAATAATTTGCAGATTTTCTGCAATCAGAATATGACCTACTGGCATTGAAATGATGAGAATAAGGAGCAAAAATTATTGCCCTGCCCTGAGCTGCTGTACGTCTTGCACTAACATAAGTTATTGCACCCCTCTACACCTACTCCTTGCAAAAAAGAGGAATAATTTGTAAACGCATAGCCATCCATAACCTTAGTCCATGTTACATTATAATGTATGCTGCCCAGAGTAATTTGTTGAGATGGGTGGCTATAGAAATCCATCCATCCTTTTCTTTTCCATGAACTCCTGAACACGTTGAAATAAACTAGTGGCACTGATGTAACGTTGCTTATTCATTTTTATTTTAATCGCCTTAATGTTATATGCACAAAGTATATCAAGTAAAGGCACAGATGGAATTGCTTTTTCCTAATGATCTATACCAGGCTTTCCCAAACACACTAGAACTGCACTTCCCAGAATTGCAGACAGCATGGCCGATATAAAACATTTCTCTGATGCCTCTAATGATAGCTTGTCCATTGTGTTTAGATTGCCATCAATTCTAATTTGATAATTAGAATCAGCTAAATCCTCATATGTAAAGGTCAAGCATCATGAAAAAAAATGTGTTCAATTTTATATTAATTATGGTCTATTCCATAATCAAAATGAAACCACCTTGAAAATAGAACTGATTTAAAAAATTGCAAAATCCTTGCTTATCAGATATGGTTCTTTTTATTGTTTCGGTTTACTGTAAATTCAGTGGCTGTTCAAATCCAGTTCCTAATGAATGCTAATTAAGAAATGTCTTCCTTGTGCAGTCTTTTGTTCTAATTTTCAGTTTTATAAGACTGCCTTTTTGACAGTTTCTACAGGCACTTGACTCATGAGATTACTAATTATACCTGAAAATAGGAGTATGAAATTTAACACACATACATCTCCAACGGCTTTATACACAAGACTTAAATATAGATTTTGAAGTAGTGGGCAGTGAGATAAATGTGACAGTATTTTGTTAAATGAGAAAATTTTGCTTAGCTTTTACTTAACATCAGGAACTTATATACATTAATATAATACAATAGATGTATCTACTAAGGTTTTATATGTGGGTAAGGATCTTGCATAACTCATAAATAAGATGCCAATGTGAACACAATTAATATTGGTACTATGGTGACAACTTTGACAATTTTTCTTCTGAAACAAGGTTTCCTCTTTAATAGCTTTTTTATTTTGACTTTGAATCAGTCACTTTTTCGCAGTCTGACCTATTATATATCATAGAGTTGCTCTGGATATATATTGGAAGAAGAATGGTATGCATGTTACATTGATATGTTCAAAGAAGATATATATCTAACAAATGTATAAATAAAACTTTTCAGCCCTGTGTATTGCAGTTGTGATGTCATTTCTGGACTACTTCTGTTTTCCTTCCTATGTGATTGCAATTCAGTCAAGAAACTCATGGTGAACGTGACTTTATATATATCCTATCAGGTATGATTTGATGGTTACACAAATCAGACCAAAATATCTTTCCTATTGCACTAAATCTGAATGAAAGGAAGGAGAGTGAGAAAGCAGTATGTCCTTATTACCTGTAATACCTCCCTGGTTTCTAGCCCATTGGAGTTGTAAAGTTTGTGCTGATGTTTTTGTCTCCTGCAGTTTCAGGCTTTCACAAGAAGAGGTGAATTTTTACAGAGTATAAAAGAAATGCAACTTCTTTCAACTTAATATTGTTTATTATTCAGATAGCTGTGTATTCGAAGTACTGAATCCTGTTCTTGGAACAGGTATGAGCAGCAGTTTCAGCACCCTGGACACTTCACCTGCTGCATACTGTCCAGTACTGTATTCAGATAGATGACCCAAATATTTTAATATAGAGAACACAATATAAAAGAAGCAGAAGTACTCACAATCTACAATCAGAGAGACTAATCGTTGGCCTTCCTAGGTCATCCAGAAAGGAAGCATGACCAGATGAGCTAATTCTACATTATTATAAGGCTACATTAATGGACTCTTTCAAGCCAGATAGTATAAATATCCCGTTGTCTCCTTTTCAGCCTGAGAAGTTAGGGAGGTGCCTTTCTGCCCATTATGCAGCTGTGGGCTGTGCATCCTCTTATCTAATCATTCCCTAGGCAGCATCTCTTCCCCCTGCCTCTCAAGAACATTCCCACATACCATTTATACTAATGGAAGCTGAAATGTTTACAGGAATTTCTATTAAAAATCAATGTATTCAATTAGACTATATTAAAAATGTTGTGGAACATATGCAGTTTATTAAATAGTATTATATTATTAGCAAACCAAAGGTACAAAATTCTCATTCTGCAAGCAGATTGGTGATAGCTCTCCTCTATCCAAGGGCCTTAAAGAAGCTACATCACTGTATGAAAACTTTTAAGTGCTTTGAACAATATGAGTAATCTGGCTTTGGGGTGGGAAGATACAACACCAACTTTTTGAAAGTAGTACAGATCAAATTAACTATTAACTATTCCTACTCCATAAAATAGCTATTATTGCAGCAAACATTTGCAATCAAAGTTTTTAAAAAGTTTCAAAGCTGAATTTGCTCTTAAGAGAGGTTCATTAATTCTGAAGTGTTAGAACCCTCCATTTTTTGTTTTTGGATGACTGGGGGTAGGAGTAGCTATGGGAGATTCAACTTTGCAGAGGATGGTTTAGGACCTGGTCCATTATTGGGTACTGAATATTAAATCGGATCCTAATGAGTCTAGTTCATTAAGTAACTAATTCAAAACTTCAGATTCCCCTGTGGACATTATGGTTAAGGAATCAGCCTAGTTTAGGTACCTGCTGTACTTTGTAACTCTCTTTTAAAGTGACTCTCTTTTTATGCCAGTAGAGAATGTTGTAAACTTATAGCTATTCATTTAGTGACCATTCAAAGTTACAATGGCACTGAAAAACATGTCTAAATGTCCAGTTTTCACACTTATGACCATTGCAGCATCCCCATATAGTCACGTGATCAAAATTCAGATGCTTGACAACTGACTCATATTTATGACAGTTGCAGTGTCCTAAGGTCATGTGATCCCATGTTGACAAGCAAAGTCAGTGGGAAAGCCAGATTCAGAAGCATGTTACTAACTTAACTACTGCAGTGATGCACTTAACTGGGGCAAGAAAGGTCGTAAAATGGGGACAACATTCACTTAACAAATCAGTGGTGGGATTCAAAAAATTTTACTACCAGTTCTGTGAGCGTGGCTTGGTGGGCGTGGCTTGGTGGGCGTGGCAGGGGAAGGATACTGCAAAATCCCCATTCCCTCCCCACCCCACTAACCTGGTTTTCCAGCTCCGTTCTCCTGTGCAGGGCAACAAAAAAAGGCCCAGCTGATCAGCTGGGATTCGGGAGGCAGAGAATAGATGGAGGCAGGCCAGTCAGAGGTGGTAATTGCTAGTTCTCTGAAATACTCACCATTTCCGCTACCATTTCTCCAGAATTTTGGGCTCATTTGAGGGCTACCAGTACTGCTGTTTGATACCAGTAAATACACGTTGATACCTTGTTTATGCCCTCCTTGTATATTCTGTGCAATATTTTGCCAAAGTTTCTCCTGCTGGGAGTGTAGAATAGATGAATCATGTACAAAAGGTTATATGACTGTTTGATGATATACCTCTGATATATAATTCTGAATTTTTTTTCTGCACCCTGTGACTGTGCTAACAGCAGAGCTAGGCCAAGAGGATCTCAGCTATTAGGGGAGAGGGTGAGACATTACCTCTAAATCTCTTTCAATGGTCCCATCAACAAGACTTGCATAGCACAATTGTTATTCCTTAAATTCTAAGCCTCAGTTATGGAACTAACTAACATATAGAGTACAGGTTTCCAGATCTGGTCATGAAAATACAAGGAAACATGCTGAAGGACAGTGAGGGATTTGGACTGTCCTATGAAGAACTGTTTAAGAAACTAGATATATTTATCCTAAAGGCTAAGGAGAGGGGTGATAGTAATTTTCAAATACTTGAAGGACTGTCACAAGGAAGAAGGTGTAGATAGACCATCCTCTATAATTCCTGAGGACAAGAATCATGGGTTGAAGCTTTACAGAGAGAGATCCAAACTTAAAATGAGGAAGAATTTCCTGGCTGCAAGATCTATTAAACAGTGGATAGCCTACTTCCTGGAGTCTTGAGTCCCCAGTCATTGCAGGTTTTCAAGCAACGTTTGGATAGCTATTTGTTTAGGATAGTATAAAAATACCTACTCAAAGCAGGAAACTGCACTAGAAGAGCTTTAAGGTAAGTTCATAACATTAGAAGATGTATGTATGTATTTAATAAGGCTATCCAACTTAGGTTCCAAGTGGTGGAAATAATGAAATCATTACTAAAAAGTACAAATAAAAAAAATGCAGACGTTGGAAAGAAAAGCAGCCATCCATTCTAGAAACAGTACAGTATACAGAATCCACCGTTCAATGTAATCAAAGCCCTGAGGTAGAGCTAAATATGAACAGGGTGGTGCCAGGTGGAACTCAGAGGAAATGTTTTTCCAGAGGGCAGGTGCTGCAACAGAAAAGGCAGGCTTCCCAGATCCTGTCAGATGACACAGTTTAACAGATGGGACCGGGGACATGCCAACTCTGCCTGATCACACAGGTCAGGCTGAAACTATGGAAACACATGGTCACTTAGATAACCAGTCCTTAGGCCATGACCTTGAATTACACCTGTAAGCCTGCTGGTACTAGATAAATGGCTGCATTTTATATTTTTGAAAAAAGAAGATCACCAGTTGCTTGCTTCTTTATTCTCATAATCCAACTGCAAGTTGTATCTAGATGCAATTCTAGCACTAGCTCAATCATCCACAGGGACACTCACTTCTGCTTACTTTTGAGTAACTGAGTTCTGAATTGCAGTCTGGATTTACAAGCATTCGTTCCTATGCATACCTATTGAGAAGAAAGCAGACTTTCTACTTTTTCCATTTGTCCCAGGATAGATAAATGGTATAAAACTGTAGCCTGAATAAAAAATTGTGGAGGAATAAATGATCCGGTGTGGATGAATGGCATACAGCAATTACCTTCCTTTTCTATTTTAGGCAGTTATCTTTTTTCCCCCAAAACATTCACTCTTCTTGCTCATCTTGCCTCTGGCTAAGCCAGATGGCCACAAGAGGCCATGTACCTGTTTTCCTGGTAAAGAATCCAGAGAGGATATTGATAGTAAAAATAGTTGAAGAATGAAACAGTAAGAGCTAGTTTGACTCCTACAAATGGCAATCAGTCTCCATGGGATAACCTGTCAGGCTAGACAGTATTGCAGGAAAACATCACAAATTGTACAGGTATTTCTGGACCAAAGGATGCCCTAGCAGTTAAATCTGTACAATATGCTAAATTTGATTAATTTGATTTTTATTGCTGAATTTTTGTTTTAATTGATAGTTAACATTTTAGTTGTTCTGTGAACTTGGAATATCTGGTTAGTTGTTTTCAATGTGTTTCATTTAAATTTAAAAAAATGGATTGATTTTGTGACCAGGCTAAAGATTTTTTTTTAAAGTTACTTTTTATCCCACTTTATTACTTGCATAAATAATTCAAGATGGTAACCCAATATTCCTCCTTCCTCTTATTTTCCCTGAAGCAACCCTATGAGGTGAGTTATTCTGAAAGATAGTGACTGGCCCAAAATCACTTGGCCCAGCTTCCATGCCTAAGGGTTTGTAGCCTGGTGCCTTAACCATACACCAAACTGCCTTTCTTTGTTGTTTGAATGCAGCCATTATGCCTAAATTTCTTTTCTCTGTGGTACATACAACATGCAATTTTTTAAACCTTCTTCTGTAATCCCTTCCTCTATAGGTAGTCCTTGACTTATGACCACAGTTGCGATCCAAATTTCCATTGCTAGGTGATGCAGTGTTAAAGTGCGATGTCATGTAATCACATCACTTAGTGACAACAATCCTGGCACTCCCTGTTACCCATTGTTAACCCAGTTCTACCACTATTTAGGCAAGGACTCACCTCAATCCAAGCCATTTCCAGCTTGGTCTCTCTCAGCCCTGAGAAAGATAAGGGACTCCTTACTCTTGAAATCCCCCAAACTGCCTATTCTCCCTCCTCCTCCTCCTCATCTTGTCCTGCATGGCCCTGGAGCTGCTTGTCATGCTGAGGACCAGCGGTTTCTTGGTGTGCTGCTAATCTGGAGTACAAAAAAAAACCCTGAGTTGCAGCACAGTGCAAAACTGTGATCACCCCAAGAAGCCCCTGTTGTCTTAGCAGTAGAGTGTCAATTGAAGTCACTTTGGGAAACCCCAGCTTACCCCAGCAACATGATACAAAGCTGCAGCTACCCAAGAAATCCCACCCCACCCCAGCAATGTGGTGCAAAACCACAGCTGCCCCTGGAAACCTCAGCCTTCTCCAGTAGCATGGCACTGTTGTGGGAAGCTCCAACCATTCCAACAGCATGGAACAAAGCTGCAGGCTCCCCAGAAAACCCCAGAAGCATGGCACAAAGCCACATCCGCCTTAGAAAGCCCCAGCCCAGCCCCAGTCATCCTCACCACTCTGCGTTTGGCCACCCCAGCTAAACTTTGTTGTCTTATTGTTCCTGCTGTTGACAGCATGCCTGCCCTGGCCTTTTGCAAAGCAGCTGCTGGTCATGTGAGGTCATCTTCATGGGGAAGAAAGCTTCCTGTGGCCAGCAGCTGCCTTGCAAAGGGACAGGCTGAGCATGCTTGGTCAATGGTGGGAACAAGATGATGGCAAAGTCAGCTAGGACAGAAGGGACCAGAGTGCAGGGGCCAAAAACATCCTATATGAAAGGAAATAGATGGTTGGGAGGGTTTGAGGTGCCTCTGTTGTTGTAAATGCAGGTGGGCTGCCAAGCACTTGGATTTTTATGACTTGACTGTGTAGATGCTACAATGGTCCTAACTTTGGGGATCAGCTGTGTCTTCATTTAGCGCCACCATAACTTTGAATGGTTGCTGAATAAATGGTCATAATTCAAGAACTATTTGTAGTTCAATTCCCACCAGATATATTCTCCTCTTAGATCCCTAAATTGGCTTCAGTGTATAGAAGAGAGCCTGCTGCAGAACTGAAGGCATCTTCTTGGCATATTATAGATGGACTATAAGAGAAAAACACTATTTTTCTGGAGCAGATGAAAGAAGACAAATATTTGATGGATCTTATAAGAATATTCTCTTGGATGTTCATCTCTGTGAAAAAGATGCACCATAAGCAACTTTCTACCAGCAATTCAAGATTAGGCTTGGTTCTTTCATTGTGTTCAACAACCTTAATAACTGTTTATTAAATAAGTTTCAAAGTTCTAACAATATAGAACATTTTAAGGTTTATAATATTCTTTACAAACCACACTGGCTAGGTGCACACAAGAGCCATGGTGGCACAGTGGTTAGAATGCAGTACTGCAAACTATTTTTGCTGACTGCTAGTTGCCGGCAGATGGGCAGTTCGATTCTCACTGGCTCAAGATTGACTCAGCCTTCCATCCTTCCAAGGTCAGTAAAATGAGGGCCCAGATTGTTGGGGGCAATATGCTGACTCCGTAAACAGCTCAGAGAGGGCTGTAAAGCACCGTGAAGCAGTATATAAGTCTAAGTGCTATTGCTATTGCACTTTAGCCAGCCAGCCAACAAGATAAGCAGAAGTCTGATGCTTAGATCTTGGCTCCCAAAGATGCCCTATAAACTTAAGAAATGTATGAAGTCATGAAAGCTTCATTTACTGTTTCAAATGTCTGCAGTTTTTAGAATTACAGTTGATGCAACCAATCTATTGCTGGGCTTTCTATGGTTAGCCTTGAGTATTTTTGTAATGGGTTCTATTGATTTGGCTCCCTGCTATTGCACTTTCAATTCTCACATGCTGGCTTTTGGCAACTTTGGCTTTACTTTAAATTGACTATGATCTTTCTATGCTGCAACATTGACTCTTGCTGTTCATGCCATCTTCTACATCTCCCTGGACCTTAGCCAAAGCTGGTACAGGAAAAGCAATAGCAGAGAATATACATAGCTCAAGCGGTAAGCAACAGCCTAATCAAGGAACCACCAAGGAGAAAGTAACACCCCATCAACACTAACAGCAGGTTGTGGTATATAAACAGAGAGCAAACCCCACTCACTTCTATCATTGAAGATGTTGCTTAGTCTGGTAACAAAACATTTGCAAGCAAACAACCAGTTCAAAGAAATTCAAGGAATCCACAAAAAAAGCAGCTGGGTGAGGCAGAAGATACAAAGACTCTGCATCAGCTGTATAAGTTTGCCTTAACTAAGACTATTAAGAGTCCATCAGATTTCATGCTTTGTTTACTTCCTTTCTTGATTACCAGAATAAGCTGTAAATGGAGCAACTCTTTAAAATTATTTGGAAATTGCAATTCATGAAAAATGTAGCAGGTAGGCAGCATTTTTATTTTTACTTTAGGTTCCTGTTTTCATCTGGTATTATGATTAGAATTACTGTGGGTGTTTTAATACTTATATCATGTACTTTAGAAGTCACCACATAAGATAAAAAATTAAGTAATGTAGAGTGTTGCAAAGGAACAGAAAACAAGCTGCTTGAATGTAGTAAAGACATGTCTGCACTGCTATTGTGCACTAGTTAGAAAATCAGATATGTTCCAATATCTTTCAGCACCGATTCAGTATTCATCTTCCAGGCAAAAAGGCCTACTTCCTCAAACTTAAGTTTTATAACTACCGATGTTCTAGGTTGGCGTTCCTAATTTACTTATTCTAACAGGCTATCTGCTGCATCTTCCATATAGGTATGGTTATTATAATTAATCTGCATATATTTAAGATTTACTGTATCTCAGTTTATGTTTTTCACATATGGCTTTGACTTCATTGATCGTACCCTATGACTATCATTAAGTGTTGTACGTTTTGATTCTTAACGAATGTATCTTGTCTTTATGTATACTGAGAGTATTTACACCAAGACAAATTCCTTGTGTGTCCAATCACACTTGGCCAATAAAGTATTCTATTGTATTCTATTAGCCACCCTTGTCAATGTAACATCCAATTCTTTATATTGGAACATCTAAAAAATGTGGCAAAAAAGCAAAGTGAAGATCAACCTACCTACCTGGTCATTTTTCCAATGTTTAAAGGCATTTTAAAAGATTTTTTTTTAAACCCAGCCTTTATTACTTTATAGGTAACTCAAGGGCTACGAACCTAATACTCTTTCTTCTTCCTATTTCCCCCTCTGTGAGGTAGATTGGTCTGAGAGTGACTGGCTCAAAATCACCAAGCTGACTCTCATGCCTATGGTGTGATTAGAACTCACAATCTCCTGATCTATAGGCCAGCATCTTTACTTCTATTCCATTCCTCCTCCTCCTCTTTTTGTGTTTTTTTATCATGAGTTAGTAACTAGAAAGTAAAACTATTCAAGAGATAATAACTAATTGAAGAAAGCTTTTGTGATGTGGGGAACCCCTACCTTCTTCCTGCCTTCTAGAATTGGGGCTCTTATCTTAAGTTTCTTCTGCCTGCAGAGCTGACGCCAGTGCCAGCCTGGCAGCTTCCCCTGGGCTATGCTTATCTGAGTGATGTGCACGGTCTGGGTGGAGCTTTCCCCCTTTTTTCCCCTGAATCCTGGCACCAGGCCTGGCATTTTTCTTGACTTTGGTGCAGGCTGATCCTTCAGCATACTGAATGAGGTGTCAGCTAGGCTGGTAAAACCTTGGGACTGCTGACACTTTGGTACATCTGTAGCCGCACAATAACAGCAACAATCATTTTTGTTTTCTTTTGTATCATGCTGTAGAAGTTGAAATAGAAGTAATTGGCAGGTGAACAAGAAGGGAATCTTACAAATGTTGGCGCAAACATTTTGCGCTTAAAGAATTGACAAATGCTATTAATTTTTTTTTGGGGGGGGGGAATTTCCTTTTACCAAGCTGAAGAAGTGGCAGCTTTTAAATTTTTGGTATTGTGTATTTTATGTATTAATTTACATATAGCAGCTGAAGCAACATCAAGAAATATACCTCCCTGTTGCCATTTATCACATCTTCCCCAATCAGTTATCCCTTTAATTGCTGAATGAAATATTTTTGAAGAGGAAACCCTGAAATCTGCAGTATTTTCATAGAGGCTAGATCTTCAAAAAACCAGTCAGTTGAGATTTAATCTGTGTTTATGATTGATACTTTGACTTTGATGGATCTTATATTTTAACTAGCTTGAAGTATGGTAGTATTATTATTGTCTCTCCCGCAGGTGCGATAGCAAAGATACTTGAAATGATGGAGATGCCAGCAGGAATAGCCAACACTCCAGAAGATAGGCTTAAGATACAGAAGGATCTTGACAGACTTGAACATTGGGCACTTTCTAACAAAATGAAATTCAATGGTGAAAAAAGTAAGGTTCTACATTTAGCCAAGAAAAACAAAATGCACAGATATAATATATGTGGCACCTTGCTCATTAGTAGTAACTGTGAGAGAGATCTTGGAGTCCTAGTGGACAATCATTTAAATATGAGCCAGCAGTGTGCAGCAGCTGCCAAAAAAGCCAACACAGTTCTAAGCTGTATAAACAGAGGGATAGAATCAAGATCGTGCAAAGTGTTAATACCACTTTATGAATGCCTTGGTCAGGCCACACTTGGAATACTGCATCCAGTTTTGGTCACCATGACGTAAAGAAGATGTTTGAGACTCTAGAAAGAGTGCAGAGAAGAGCAACAAAGACGATTAGGCAACTGGAGGCTAAAACATATAAAGAACGGTTGCTGGAATTGGGTATGTCTAGTCTAATGAAAAGAAGGACTAGGGGAGACATGATAGCCCTGTTCCAATATCTCAGGGGCTGCCACGAAGAAGAGGCAGTCGAGCTCTTCTCCAAAGCACCTGAGGACAAGAAGCAATGGGTGGAAACTAACCAAGGAGAGAAGCAACTTAGAACTAAGGAGGAATTTCCTGACAGTTGAACATTTAATCAGTGGAACAACTTGCCTCCAGAAGTTGTGAATGCTCCAACACTGGAAGTTTTTAAGAAGAGATTGGACAACCATTTGTCTCAGAATTTGTCTAAAAGGATTATGAAGAACAACAAGAAGAATTGGGAAGAGGCCACATGTAATAAGATATTGGTCTCTGGATTGGGATGTTTGTGTAGTCTGGATATGAAGGAATTATGGATGACAAGCAGAGTGCTGAGACTGTACTGCAAGTTCGCAGGACATGAGACTATACAGCCTTAAGTTTTTTCCTTGGCTCCAGGAGTTGTACCAGAGCAGTCAATCTGGGCCCAAGTCTCTTCTCAGTGGAGGGCTGGGATTTGATATACTGAGGTGTCACACAAGGGAGGGACTCTGCGTAACACTCCCTCCCCAATTATACTCCACCTCCCTGAGTGTAAGTCAAGATCCTCTTAACTCTCCCATCTCCTTAGCAACTGCATTAAGCAAATCGATTTGGTTGGTGTCATTGGAATGGGATGGGAGGGCAGGGCTCCTGCTGCACATCTCCGTTCCCTCCTGTTCTTATAGGCTTTCTTTGGTCTGCCACACTCCCTCCGCCCTTTTTCTTCTTTGTAAGCCAAGCAAATGTAGCTTAGAGTCCAAGCCTCTGAGCTAAAAAGGGCAAACTCCATCTCCTTCTCCTCTGTGACTTCCTTAGACAAAGTCCTTTGGGGAGGGCCAGAGATGCCCTAGTACGGATTCTGATGCAGAGTGATCTTCCACAGCAGGACTGACAGCAGAGGCATAGGATGCAAGAATCCACAACCGTGTGGGTAGCCCTGGCTAACTTGGGGTGAGGGAGCAGATTGGGTTGGGCTGGGGGCTGGATGCTATGAGTCCCTCTCACCATGAACCTGGAAGGTCTGGAGATGATCGCTGTTTTGGTGGTTCTGGTCCTCTTCATTAAAGTGCTGGAGCAATTTGGGCTCTTTGAGCCTGTCTCCTTGGAAGGTAATGTACAGGGAAAGTGGGAGGGAGAGGGAAGTAATTCCATACTTCCAGGGCTGCTGTCAGAATCTGCTTTACTTAGTGAAAGTGATGGTTCTAATCAGGATAATGAGTAGTTAAGTATTTCTACTTAGTAGAAGTCGGTTCTGTTGGAGGACTTTAAAAGGATGCTAAAGAATATAGAAATGGGGCACAGGGTAGAGCCTATATGGGGTGGAAACAGCCAAAGGACATGCTGTTGGATGCATATTCAGGGAAGAAGCAGCAAAGCCAATCTTGGATGAGAGACACGGAAGCCACAGTGTTTTCTTGCTATTCAGTGTTCATTTAAGGATTGAAATGAGCTTTGAGTAAACAAAATTTCAAAACAGGCAAGTCTGTCAAACAGGCAGACCCCTATCATGGCAAACTTTTAGGGCTGTACCTGGTTGTCAGCCTCTTCTCTAGCTCTGTACCCCGTATGTGAACAGGCATGCCACACTGGTCCTTTTTTTGCTTGTGTTCACTTGCATGTAAAAAAATATTTCTGGTATGGCATGCATGTTTAAGGATAAATGGAATAATGGACAGTGTAGAAATAGGTGGAGTTTATGGTGAAAATAATATGCATTTTCATTTGTGAGAGATATAGAGTAGTTGGACTGACTGTCCAGAGGGAGTCTTCTATAATATGTGTTAATTAGTAGCAGGCAAATCTTTATACGTTGCTGAAAGTTTGCTGGGATCTCTATATCCTTTCCTTTTTGTCCTCTTTTTCTTTTCTTTTCTTTTTTTCCAGAAATATCAGGAAAGCATTTTACTTTTAGTTAGAACTTTTAGGACACAAGCAAAGAATGGGAGTCCTCATTGGTTCTCTTACTGGAGGGCTACAGACATTATAGTCTCTGCATAATTAAGTGGGTCTACTGATTTTCTTTAGTACAGGAATAAGATATGGGGTAAATAAAGAGTTAGCGCATACATTTTCTCTAATGATGGTCCGCTTTTATGTTCCTGTCCGTGGTTTAGACAATTACTTATTGTGGATGTGATCTAAAATCTTTAAATAAAATTAAAGAAGCAATTCACTACCAAACAATTGGACAAATGAGAAGGCTCTAGGCCAGTTTATACTGTATTTTGCTGGACAATTCATAACTGTATGAATTTAGATTCTATGTGACTTTTTCTACTATTGGCATCAATTTCTTTTGGAATGTTACTTCAGTTTCTGAAGGGTTTTCTTAAGTTCTTAAGTGGATTTCCACTCAGCCTCTTCATTTTGACTGGATAATGAATGTCAATGTATCTGAAGGTGTCCTGATTCCCTGTTCCTACTTTCAGTTTAAAGAAACAGCCTCCTTACCTAAGATAAGTTCCATGAAAACATGGAAAACATTTCCATGAAATGTTTTACTGGGATAATAAGATCTCCTCTTTGTCTCTATTTTCCTCCCCTTCGTATTGGTTTTTGTGCTATTGTATTATATATTTATGCACAACTTGGTCATCGGTTTATTTTCCCCCACAATCCAAAGGTTATTGCGACATTGGAATTTTCCAGAGATTTGTCTGCTGGAAAAGCACTGCACTTCCAGTGACCTTTCAGGTGATATAACTAGCAGAAACAGTATAATTAAAAGTGTGGACTAAGCCAGACTTTATCCTCAGAGTTTCTTAGATAAGTTTTATACCAAAATGAATGCAGTTGTTCATTATGTACACATGGCAGCATTACCCAACCTGAGAGGAATTGCATTGTACTCCCCATCATCCCCAACCACAGAATAACAAGAGTTGGAAGGGACTTTGGAGGTCATCTAGTCCAACCCCCTGCTTGAACAGGAGAGCCTACTCCAAATATTAGCCTCTATCTAGGATGGAACTCACAACCTTCTGATTGTGAGGCAAGAGCTCCACCTCTAGGCCATCAGATCTGACAGCATGCTGAAAGCTATTCTTTTTGAGAATGATGAGAGTTATGGTACGGTTTTCCAGAACAGGTCAACTGATGAGAGAGTTTGAATTTTGGATAAAACATGAACACACAAATTTGGACATAGAAGTGCAAAAGTAGCCACCCACCTATTTATTCTGATATGCACATTTCGTTTTAGCACAGCAGAAGATCTAGAAAATTTGCATTTCTAGATGGGGACACTAATCACAGAGCTCCATTCTCTTTTCTCATGTACCTTTATAATGCTAATATATGATTTGATTCATCTGCCTCTGTAATTAGACATCCATGGCTGCAGATCAGTCTTCTAACTTGATTTTATGTAGTTATATTGGACTTCATCATACTGAGTTACCAATAACTTTTAATTTCTGCCTGTAGATTAGGATAGTCAGGAGTGAAAGGAATGGCAATTTGACATATTTAGAATTGTGGGGTTGAAATTCAGTTAGAACCTTTTCATTATTGTAGCTGATGTGGAGGAGGGGGCTAAAATCAGGAAAAAAGACTAGCTACTGAAAGCTGTAACTTGGAAAAGCCCATAGCAAATTTGTTAAATCTATCTTCCCCAGCATTCTTCTTTAGTGGCAGTAGTTTTGAATCTCCAATGCTGCATAATTTGGGCAGAGAGTATGTCCAGGGTGATTGGAATAGCAGTTTGCAGTAGACTATTACAGGTTTCTGACTTCAACCACACCTAATTAGCCTGTTTTAACAATACAATATTGGGGAAAAATACATCTCTCATTATTAACTTATCAATAATGCAAATACTCTGAGAATAGGTTATGGGGCAATTCTAGTGAGTCACAATTTCACTGCCCCTGAGGTATTATGTTTACTTCCAGTTATTTATTTTAAGAAGGTTCAAACAAAGCAACAGTTGGTTGGTGGACAGAAAACTAAATCCAGTGATTAGATGCTGGGTGAAATGGGTTGTATTGAGAAAGAAGGGATAATAAATTAAACATTGTGCTATAGAAGATGGGTCAGAACCCATTCTCCACTTTCTATTTTATAATATTTACTGTTAATGTGATTTTTATATTTTTATAAAATGTTTATATTTTTTCTGTGAGTTTTTTTTTAATATGTGGTTTTACACATTTGTGGTGCACTACTGCAAGATGCTTCAGTGAGAAGGGCAGCCATATAAATTTTATGAATAAATAAAATAAATCAGGATAGAATATGCAATATTCAGACTAATAGACTCAAACTGTAGGAAGAAAAAGGTAGTTTCAACGTTAAGAAAACTTTCCTAAGGCAAGTTTGATGCTGGAGTCAATTGTCTTGAGAAGCAGTCTGCTTTCCTTTAGTAGAAATTAATTACCCATATACTTTAGTCATTAGACAGAATAATGTCTCCTCATGATTCAAATACTTTGTTGGGCAGTAGGGAAAGAATGGTGGCATGATAGGTTGTGTTGTCATCCAGTTTAATCAGGTGCTTTGTAGAGTGTTTGAAACAAGCATCCATACTGAAACAAATTTAAGCTGCTAGACAGTTTGGCTTCTGCATATGGAATCAGTGAGGCATTTGGTCCACTTTCAAAGTATGTTGTGTTAGTCCTGCTGAAGACAGCTTGAGATATTATTTATGATGCCATAAACATAGCCAACATCACTGTATTAGGAGAGATCAAAGCTTTATTCATTCCTAAACCTTGCAAAATTGCTTTGTTCTGCATTATTGTTTCCCTGGTAAACATTAGTCTGATAAGTTTATCTGAGAGGCTGAATCCCTAGTTGGTGAATTCTGTTGATTCTCTTTTTACCAGAACAAAACTGTGTATCATTTTTATTTCTCCAGAAGACGTTTTGAGGAAGGAGAAGTGTTGAAGCAGCATAGGGAACACTCTGGCTCTCAAAACTGTCTCTACCTTTCTCCTCGTGTTATTTTTGACCATAAGAGTGTTCCCAAGCATTGCTGTATCAGGCTCCCCAGTGAAATGAAATCCTCTAATGGCTTACAGACTTTAATGGATAGAATCCCTCCATCAGCCCACCACAATCAATCACCCTATATCTGTGGTTGTGCCAAAGAATGGGCTGTTTTTGTTTTTGTTTTCCTGACTGCTGCCCAACAGAAAACGGGACAAAATGAGGTAGGTGAGAGTTGCTGAATCAAAAGACTGTTGATGCAGCAAGAAAAAAAAAACATGGAAAACAACCAATCATCTTCCTATATTACAAGCTTCCAGAGAGGTTTTTTGTGTTAATCTGATGCATCTTAAAGCACCTTGAGAACTGATACATTTATTATAGCATAAGCTTTCATGACTCCTGAGAAATAAACTGGTGGGGAGTAAAAGAAAAAACACAGGAAAATAAAACGAGAAGAGAAAATTAGTGATTTATTTATTGATAGTTGTCATTCACAAAACAATTGTTCAACCTGATTGTTCAATCAGTGCTTCTCAACCTTGGCAATCTGAAATCATCTATGATGTTTGGACTTCAACTCCCATAATTCCCCAGCAGCAACACTGGCTGGAATTCTGGGATTTGAAATCCGCACATTGTAAAGTTGCCAAAGTTGAGAAACACTGATAGACAGTCTTGAATTAGTTTATTTATTTATTTATTTATTTATTTAATTTTGATTTATTTTGATTTGTCAGTCGCTTACAAGATAATAGGTATAAGTATATACATAGTTATGAATACATGAAATGGGTTATATAAGAAAAATAAAAGAAACAATAAGACAGGGACGGTAGGCACGTTGGTGCGCTTATGCACGCCCCCTACAGACTTCTTAGGAAAGGGGTGAGGTCAATAGTAGAAAGTCTAAAGTTAAAGTTTTAGGGGTTTGGGGAAGAAACCACAGAGTCAGGTAGAGTATTCCAGACATTGACCACTCTGTTGCTGAAGTTGTATTTCCTGCAATCAAGTTTGGTGCGGTTAACCTTGAGTTTGTATCCATTGTGTGCTCTTGTGTTGTTATGGTTGAAGCTGAAGTATTCATTGACAGGTAAGTCATTGCAATGTATGATTTTATATACCATACTTAGATCAGACTGAAGACGGTGTAATTCAAGGTTTTCTAGATCTACAATTTCAAGTCTGGTGGCATAAGGTATTCTACAATGAGTACAGGAGTGGAGAACTCTTCTTGTGAAATATTTCTGGATTTCCTCAACTGTGCTAATATCAGATATGTAATGTGGGTTCCAGGCTGATGAGCTGTATTCGAGTATTGGTCTAGCATTTATATATATATAAATGTATGGTATATAAAACTTAAGAAAACAAACAAATATGTATGTATGTATGTATGTATGTATGTATGTATGTATGCATGCATAATGTGTCTTATGGTGAGTTTCTCCCCCAAAGAATGACCATTTTGAGGTCAGCAACGAGATGTTCTGAGCTAGTAAAATGTTCCCTCATTGATTTTTTTGAAATTATCATGTCTGATTTCTTCCTGTTCATTATTTTAAATAGACCTAGAAAACTTTATACAGTGTAGTCCACAGTGCTAATATAATATAATCACCCTACCAGAAAATAATGGAAGTTATATTTCATCTGGAGGACACTGTTGAGGTAATTCCCCATTAGGAGAATGAGCGCACATAGGGAGTCGTTTGCCCTCTTCGTTCTACAAACAAGTTATGTTGTGGTCTGTAAGGTGCAGAACGTTTATGCTCGACAGCAGCCAATTTCAGCATAGTTTGGAATCTTTTTTTAACAAATTCAGTCCCATTATCAGTAACTAAAGTAATTACTTTGCTCCTCATTTTTCTCTCTGCAAATCTTAGCCAGTTAAAGAAATGTTGAAATGTTTCTGTTTTTTCATGAGATAGCAGAAACTGTACCGTGAGTAATGATCCATTATACTCAAAACATAGCAGGCACCTCCCAAACTGAGTTTCTTAGGACCAATTATGTCAGCAAACAAACCTCTAAAGGTTCTTTGGCCTTAAACCCATTAAGTCTGTTTGCTGGAACCTTGCTTTTCTCTTGGCTACAGGCATTACAGTTTAAATACTTGCTACAGGGTTTTAATTTTACTCCCTCTGACAATTCAACAGTTTGTTTCAACATTTTGAAATTCATGTGCCCCAGACGTCTATGCAGTAAATGTATACATTCATTTTGTGGCTTAACATTGTCAAACCGAGTTAGCCATCTGCAACTGGTCATCATGTATAACATATAAATCATTCTCTAAATTAGCAGTAATACTTTTACCCTCTTTCTCTATTATAAAGTTATCTCCCCTAAAGGCCACTACATAACCAATATTAACTAAAGCCCTTACTGATAACAAATTAAATTTCAGTTTAGGTACATATAACATAGTTAAATGCTCGTTTATATAAGAACAATATGCAGTACCTTCACCAGACGCTTTCATCTTCCATCCATTTGCCAATGATACATGTTGCTTATTTGTAGACATCTTTACAAACCTCTCTCTATTTCTAGTAATGCACTGTGATGCTCCACTATCAACAACCTACAAATCATGGTTTACAGTTGAATTGCTAGACATAGCTAAACTAACATTCTTCTTAGCCATCTGGTGATTACCAGTATTCTGTCATTTTCCCTTCTTACAGAATTTAGCTATATGTCCCCTAGCCCCACAAGAAAAACATTTCCTAACAGTATAGGCAGTTGAAGACAAATCCTCTTCTTGTGGTTGTTCCTTTCTCAATTGGTCTATATCCAGCCGTCTTCTTGCCTCTTCTAACTATCTTCCGGTTATGTCAGTCAATGTCAGTTTATCTCTTGTCAGGACTCCCAGTGAAGATACATAATCATCATAACTTTCATCCAATGAGGAAAGAATTATGTAAACTTGGTGCAGCTCTGAAAATATCAGTTCCTTTTCATGTAGCTCCTGAAAAGTTCTTTTCATAAAGTTTAAATGAGCTAACGTATCTCCACCTTTCAGAAGACGTGCTCTAAACAGTTTATGTGTAAGATGTATGTATGCACCTACACTGTCACGAACATAAATCCTCTTCAAATTCTCCCAACACCTAGCAGCAGACTCTTCTCCACGAATATGGACTAGCTGCTGGTCACTCAGTGTTAATCCAATTATACAAAGAGCTCGTTCGTTGTTCCGTTTAAAGTCAGCTAACTTCTTGGCATCATCCTCATCATCTAGATCCCAAGCATTTACATCTGGTGGATTCTGAACTACAGTCCATAACCCTTCCCTACACAGAAGTAGACTGCACTTCATAGACCAGGAAACATAGTTTGTTCCATCCAACTGGGTTATCAGTGATAGACTTGTTGACAGGTCTTGTGCCATCTTTACCAAGACAGTAAACCACAATTAAACAGTAAACAGCTGTCTGGATATGGTACTGTGTATTCACACCAACGCTCAGTTATCTGAGCCTGGTATGGTCTGGGTCCATAACCAGTGTTGAGGTAATTCCCCGTTAGGAGAATGAGCGCACACAGGGAGACATAGTGAGAGTGGTGAAGAATAACACACAACCAGCACACAGATACACTGTATAGTAAAATGTAGGTTTTTACTTCCAGTACAACCGTTAAGCAAAGTTCAGCGAACAGTCCAAGTCATTCACGGTTAAAACTCTGGGAAAGAATACACCATAAACCTTTATCTTTACTGTAATCGTCATAAGCAAAAGACACTTTATTATGATGCAGCAAAAATCTTTTTCCAGACCTTCCCAATGTCTTTCGTTTCTCTACCAATCTATTGATACAGATAGAAAATACAAAATTACAATTGTAATAATAGACTAGACTAGACTAGACTAGACTAGAATAGAATAGACTAGAATAGAATAGAATTCATTTTTAGCCAAGTTTGATTAGACACGCAAGGATTGTTTCTGGTACATAAGTTCTTAATGTACACACAATAATAGTGATATCATTAACATAATCATTGTAAAATACATTCATCATAAAACATTAAGATGCAATACTTAGTGATAATCATGGATACTAAGCAATCAACATAAAACATACTAGGATACTTAGTAAACAATAAAAATCATAAGATACAAGCAACATAGTCATAAGAAGATAGGTAATAGGGAAGATGAAAATAGTGATGGTAATACTGCCTTTTTAGATAGTTTGACAGTTTTGTGGGAATTAGTTCTTTAGCAGAGTGTTGGCATTTGGGAAAAATGCCATTTGTGTCTAGTTGTTCTAGTGTCAGTGCCCAGTAGCATAGTTTTGAAGGTAGAAGTTGAAACTGTTTATGTCCAGGATGTGAGGAGTCTCTAGGTATTTTCACAGCCCTCTTTCTGGCTTGTGTAGATTACAGGGCCTCAAAGGAAGGCAGATTGGTAGCAATTATTTTTTTCTATAGTTATCCATTGAAGTCTGTGTTTGTCTTGATTGGCTGCTGTGTCAAACCAGACAGTTATAAGGGTGCAGATGACAGGCTCAAAAATTCCTCTGTAGAACTGTATCAGCAGCTCCTTGGGTAGCCTGAGCTTTCTGAGTTGGCACAGAAATAACATTCTTTGTTGTGCTTTTTTGATAACCTTTTTGATGTTAGGTATCTATTTTAAATCTTGAGTTATAATAGAACTAGAAACTTGAAGGTCTCTACTGTTGCTACTTTGTTGTCTAGTATTGTGAGTGGTGGTAGTGTAGGAGGGCTCCTCCTAAAATCTACAATCATATCTACAATTTTAAGTGTGTTCAGTTCAAGACTGTTCTGGCTGCACCACAAGGCTAATTGTTTAACCTCCCGTCTATATGCAGATTCATCATTACCAGATTATTGAGCAACAGATATTCTCACTGCATTTTTTGATATTGGATGGAGAGAAGAAGGTCTAAGATGAAATTACTAAAAGGAAGTTTAGCTTGTTAGATAGTCATTGTTTATAATATCTGCTGAAAAGCTATACAAGTAATCCTTGATTTATGACCATAATTGAATCTGAAATTACAGTCATAGGTAGTTGAAGTTAAAAATGGAGAAATCACTTGACTGGACCAATTTTTTTTGCTTTTGATGGTCATTAAGCGAATGGCATAATCATTAACCATGAATGCCATGGTTGTTAAATGAATTAATTTTCCCGAAGGTATGTTTTCTTTGCCAGAAACTGAAAGTAAGTACCAGGAATCCATAAAACACATTGCAAATCACATTCATGTGATCATGGAACACTGCAGACAGTCGTAAAAGTAACCAGTTGCCAAGCAACCAGAATGTGACCATGTGTGTGGGGGACATTCATAACTTAAAAATAGGTTGTAAGTAGTTTTGGGGAGATCTGTCATAACTTCAAATGATTATTAAGTGACTATAAGTCAAGATTTACTAGGAGTTCCTTAATAGGCAAGCTTTAGTGTAAGCTAATCACACAAAAACACTAACTTTACACAACTTCTCATAAAAGCTTTTTGTAAATAGATACAAAATGCTGGGTTTTAATAGTTTAGGAAGGCTTCACCACAAACAATGGCATGCAATGCCAGGGATTAATGGTGTCTGGAGTGCTGTCCTTAGAACCCCTTGTTCTGAAGGACATCCTTGAGACTATCCACAAGCCTCAAACTGGCTAACTCATTGGTGGTCCAAAACCTGGACACATTAATAGGAAAAGACCATAGGGCAGCTTGAAAATCTGGTGTTATTGATTGTGGCTCTTAAAATGCTGGCATCAATAATTCAGAAGAACAATTGGCAGCAAACAGAGTAAGTGTGTGCCTAAGTGAGGATGTGACAGAGTTTGCAGGGAAGAAAGAAAAGAAAAAAGTCCAACTACAAGAAGCTTGCACATAATCAAGTCTGCAAGTGGACACTAGACAAAAATCCTGATTGAAATCGACAGAGTGATTCTGTGCACTAGGAAGAAGGGGATCAATTAGAGAACCAGCTGTGGGATAAAAATGTGAAATAAGGTGGTAGGAAGCTACCGCTAATCAGGGGGTGATCTTCCTCCCCACAAAAAAAGTGCTTCTTTACACTTCCCAGCAACTTCCAAAACATCTTGGATAAGGAATGGGAATGCTGGCATATATCAATCAGTTCTGGAAAGAGATCAGAGGAGACGCTTCCAGGACCTGCCTTTTTTTTTAAAATGCAGCTTTCTTGTTCGGGTTCATGTGCAACATAAATATTGATAATATTAGGCACCATGGAGCTTCTGAGAATAATTTGATCCACAGTGTGAAGCAGCTTTCTCTTGTAATGCCTGTGGTGAAATCCAAATTATCAATTTAGTAAATTTTAGGGTAGACTAAGCTTTAAAAGAAAAGCACACATTTATCAGAAGTATCATTGTCAGCTAGGATACCATGCCTTTTAGCCATTTTGATGCTTCCTATTTGTTTCATGCCCACTCTTTGGAATTTATTTTCATGGAAAATGAGCTAAAATATGTTTTTTCAAAACCTTTCTCATCATGTTTTGCAAATGCAGCATATAATTACTGATAATTCTCTATCGCATACATTTCAAAGAGGATTTTTAGCCATATCAAAAAGGTGCCAAGCCCAGTTGCAAAGAGCCAAAGCAACGATGAGAATTTTACATGAGATAATGAAAAACGAAACACATTCTAGGTTTGTTCTCATTTACTTACTCTAAGATTTCAGTTTATTTTAGTCTTATCGGCTTCTTGGCAGTGTGTTTGTCTTCTTTGCCTATCACACCTGCCATGAGATGAACAATGTTGCAAGGGGTTTGTTTTGGGAACCTCTTGGTGCCACCTAACCTCTGTATAAGCAGTAGCATTAGACTACTTTACAGTAGTACTAGACATTTTGTAAGGGCACTGACCAATGTTAATGATATAATATTTTTAGGAGTTAAAGTAATATTATAGTTATAACTTTTTGCCCTTTCCAGCAGTGTAAAAATATAGAGGCATAGTGCTTTTCACCAGCCATAAGTGGTGTGAAACACAAGAAATCTGTTACTAGAATAAAAGTTAGTGCAGAAAAAAAATGAAATACAATTGTAACATAGACAGCAAGAGGCATGAATTCTCATTTAGGTAGGAATGGGATAATGCATAATCATTAGTTTATATTTTCAGGGTTGAAATCACAAGTCGAAGCTTAAGGGACTTATAAATGCAGAAAAACTGGAGTAATTTAACCTGTTCTGTTCCAATGTTTGGCACTATCTTCCTTTCCTTTTCTCTAATATTTTATTCATATACTTTACGTATTTTAACATATTCATTTATAGTCATCAGAATAGTCTGTCATTTAAAAATCTATTTAAAACATACATATTTAGTATAAAAATAAGGGGCAATAACAAAATCAATAAAATAACACTATAACACATAGTAAAAAACGAACAATTTAAAGAATTGTTAATCAGTGTCATCTGGCATTAAAAGTAGAATCAGTGTCATCTGGCATTAAAAGTAGGTACTAAATTTAGTGTCAATAAATTATAGTCAATTGCTTGGATGCCATAATATGAGTCAACTGAGTAACTTATAAAGCCACACTTCCCATACAACATGTCTGAATGAAAACTACCAGCACTGTGGGTACTAGAGTTTAGGGTACCACAGGGCAGATGCCAGAATAGAAAATACTTGTCTCCTGAGTGCCATCAGTTATAACACCTAAAAGACAAGGACCTACAATATGCTTCGGCTAGACCTGATGGGCTTGGCAGATGTAATCAGGAAGAGCGGTTCCTCAAATAACCTAACCTAATAACCTAACTTAATGTTAAAGGCTTTAAATGTTAAAAGCAGCACCTTGCATTGGACTCAGAAGCAAACTGGATACTAGTGCAGCTCAGACCAGAGGTATAACAAGTGCCACTCTAGGGCCACATGTAACTGCCTGCATCATAGCATTCTGTACCAGCTAAAGTTTCCAGATACTCTTCAAAAATAGCCCCATACAGTAGTCTTTCCAGGAGTTGACCAAACCATAAGTGACCATAAACAAAGCCTCCCAATCCAGACAAGGGTGCAACTGGGGCACAACATGAAGTTGTGCAAAGGCCTCCTAGTCGTGACTGTCACTTGTTCTTCAAACAGGAGTTATGAGTTCAGGATGAACTCCAAGTAGATCCCCAAATTGTGCACTGGGTCTGTTTTGGGCAGTGCAACTCTACTCAGGAGGAAAGATGATGCAGTCCCCATATTGGCAGGCCCCAAACCCACAGCTACTCAATCTTGCTAGAGTTCCACTGAACTCTTTTGTGCCTTATCCAGACCCCTGTCACCCCCAGGCATCAGGATATGATATCAACAGAATTTCTCAGTTTGCCAAAGACAGGCAGACATGTATAACTGAATATTATCAGTGTAACGATGATACTTAACCCCATAATGATGGATGAGCTTATCCAATGTCTCCCTATAAATATAAATAGGAACGGAGAGAGCATTGAACTCTATAAGACCTCACATAATAGGAGTCAAGAGCAGGATCTCCCCAATCACCACTGACTGGTGTTGACCCTGGAGAAAAGGAGGAAACCCAGCACAATATTACAGTAAGTTTAATTCACTCTATTCTTTGAACATATTTTCTGAGGTAAATTACATTTTTAATGGCTGACCTCAGAGGGCCTATAATAATTGTACAGAAGATAATATATTATCAGTTAGTTAGAATTCTATCCATTTTCCACTCAGAGCTTAAAGCAGTTTACCTGGGAATTTCCCTTCATTTTATTCCCATAACAGCATTTGAGATACTGTAGGTTAATCTAAGAGAGGAAGATTGGCTGAAAATCATCCTGTGAGTTTCCATAGCTAAGGATGGCCTTGAATCTAGGTTTCCTTGGTGCTTATTCACACTATAACCACTGTGTTGCAGTGGCTTTATCACTTTCATAAAGCAAATTCTCTTTAGGAAGGAAACTTACATGCACTGAAATTGATAAGATTATGATTCGGAATGTAGATACTTACATAGCTGTGTTCCTTTTGAAGTTTTATAGTAAATTCTACTACATCTACATCCCAGCTTCCTTTAAGCTGGTGATCAGTGATTATGATCCCATTGATAATATTTTTCTCATATGATTACTTTTTAAGAAGGTGAACAGAGAATTCAGGTTAGCTGAGAGTTTAAAGTCTATGCCATGAAGCAAGCAATCCTATAATAGGATATAGTAGGATGTACCAGAAAGGGATAATGCCCTCTACTCACACACTAAATATAAGGGTAATATGTGAAAAGTGAAAACAGTCCAAAGGTCCTGTCACCAGAGTTAACATTTGGGGAATATTACATGAGACTAAACAAAGGATCAGAGGAAAAATTGGCATGAAAGAACAGGCCAAAGTAGGAAGCTTCTGCAATTCAGGTTCACTAAGGAATAGGGGTGGAAATATTTGTACAGCCCAGAATTAGCAAGGAATCTGTCCAAGCTCAAGGGATGGACAGATGAAGACGTAGTGGACTTCTGTTCAAGATAGCAAAGGGATAATTTAGTTCTTGTAGCTATTTCTGAAAATTAAAGATATAGTAGCAAAAAAAGCCCTTTAAGATGTCCCTACATAAGTTATTAAGCAACTTACAGGAATTCTAACCATGGAAAGTGAAACTGGCAGTTTCTTATGCAGTACTTTCTATCTAGAAAATGCCAACCAGAATAAAGCTATATTTGCTGGGCTGATTTATTATTTATTACCCATTTAGAGGTTATTTTCTGGGCAATTTGTTCAAAAAGCTGTGTGGTCATCAACTGTTGCAAATGCAGCTAAGCTTTCCAGGTGTGTGCTTATAAAAGGGTGACAAATGATGTATATACAATTTGTGGGAATCATCTGTCTCTTTCTAGTTAATATCGTCATAGAAATCAACCAGTTTAATGTGTGCATTAGATCTTAACAAGGACAAAAATGTGTGCATGCTTAAAGAGAGAGTGACTAGGTTTTTAAAGTTATTATTTCAAGTGCAATTATTATTTGAAGTAGCTGCCAAGAGAGTAGGTAATGAACTAATGAAAGCCAGGACAGCAAAAACAAACGAAACACAGTGCAAGTGGTTTCCTATACCACTTATTATTTTGAAGTGCATGATCAGTTGCTGCATTCTCAGTGCTTTTGCTCAAAAAGCTATGTTACTATGTTGTTTTCTAAATTTTGTTTTAAATCTTTTTTACACCTGCTCCAGACTTATGCATATATTCCTAATTGCCTTTTAGTTTTCTCAGATTTAGAATTACATTTTAAAACTAAGACCTGCATTAGTATGGACACAAATGTAGTTTTGTGCCTCTTTAATGTACAAGACTACAAATGGCAGGAAAAAATGAATAAATAAACAAAATGTCACCTTGCAATTATTTGATTTTCATGCCTGAGCTGAGAATGTGGCAGGATTCAACTATACTATTAATTTTATTAACTATTCAGCAATTATGCAGCAGAGCATAATAGTATGATTCCAAGTATTGATTCCTTGATTCCACAAAATCTGTTAGAATATTATTACATACACTTGGGCTGCCCAGATACGAAGTTTTTTCATGATGTCACTGCATGCTCAGTAAATGAATCCATGAGACTGTTAAATTGTGACTTCTAAATGCTGCTGGGGGAAAAGAGGACACATAAACATCTGTGCTCATTTCCCTTCTCATCTTTTTACCGTACAATCTCCTGCAATCCATTTTGTTTGAGAGGAATGATTATTTGTTTTAGGGGAGTGTTGCTCTGTAACCAAGCTGGACTTTTTTCTCTTTTTTTGCAGCACTGAGATTATGCATGTTTGTCTTCTCTGATTTCTTCCATGTTTATTATGACTGACACCTAGGGAATGATTGCGGTAGATAAAAGATGCGGTGATATGTTAATTCCTTGTGGCGATTGTCATTTTTTTGCAGGCAATCCGTCTGGTCATGCTAAAAAAGCCCTGAAGCAGCGGTTCCTCAAGCTGCTCCCCTGCTGCCGCCAGCCTAAATCCATCCCCTCAATCAGCGAAAGCAAGTGATACTTCGTGCCTCTTTATGTTCTCTGTGCTGTGACATTATAATATCCAGGAAGGGGGAGAAAGATTCCCTCTGTATAGAATTTATATAAAATCCTTAGATAGTTCTTTTCTTAAAACAAACTTTAGATCAGGTATATTATAATAATAATGATATGTTAGTAATACCTAAGATACAAAACGGATACCCAGGCAGATTTTCTGATTTGAGCCACTAATATTGTACCGTTGCTTGGAGGTGGAATTGGGTCATTGCTACCTGCTGCAAGTGCTTACTACAGTGTGCAGAACTAATATGGGCATCAAGTTTGTGTATTTAATCCTAAAGTACTGGCTAACTCTTGCTGTGGGGTCGATCCTTTCCTTTGCCTATTTGTAAACCAAGCTTTGTAGATGGGCTTGTTGTGTTATTTATTAACATAATGCCAGATACACGTTAAGAATGTGCTTAATGTCCTCATTTAGGAAATTGCTCAACTCATTACCAGTAATAATAGTTGTATGCTACTGTCAAAGCCTATCCTATCCTTCCAGGATGTTCTGTGATTTGTGCAGTTTAAATAGTCCAAATGATAAGAAATAAACTATTTTTCTTTCCACTCTTTTCTGATTTTTAAACACTTTTTTATTCTAGCTAGCCCGTAGGAAAATATTGACTCATTAGGGAGCTTTGCAATATATCTATTGTATATGTATTTATCTGCACTCACTCACTTCCCTTCCATATTCACTGCTAGTAATGTACTGAAGATTGTCTTAAACTGAGAATACAAGGATTCTTTTGCAATTTTCAATAGCTTATTAAGTTCATTGTTATGATTGACTAAATACCCTTGAGTATCTCTGTGATTTACAGATGTCAATATGCACAGTGACTAAAGGATAGCATTAGAGTTCTACAGCTTCAGATTTCTATTTACATATTTGTATTTGAGCCTAGAAAACTGGTGGAGAGATATATATGTAGCAATGCTTGTGTGTTGTACCTCTAACATTTATTCTGTTGGCTATTGTGAATTTAGTTTATGGTTTTACTTGCCTTGCAACTAAATAAATGATCTATCAGCAATTTAACAAAAAGACTGAATGTTTTTAATGCCTGAAACTTTCTACCCTTTGTCTTAGAAGGTGAGACATTTCTTTTCTTTTTTCTTTTTTTTGCATTAAATCACTAAGAGACTGTAGGGTTTGGCCTTAGTGCAGAGTTGGATAATGCAGGAATATCCTTCAGCTGCAACAGATCTTTGAGTATCCGAAGCATATTTGTAGCTTTGCTGCCAACTATAAATATTTCTCCCACTTGTTTATAGATTTATATGCCTTAGATAGTATTGAAACATTCCAACTTTTTATGCGTTTTCTCATCTAATTGAATGTAAATCCCTGAAGTTGTTATTGTACAGGGAAGTTGCAAGCATATATCATTTATTTCTTATTTTCATGGATGATAGGGTCAGCTATAGCCTCCAGTTCTCATATAAACCTGTCCTGAAATTTATTTTTCTCATTTTGATTCCTTTTAAGCATAATAAACAGGGGGACTTGGTTGATACAGCTCTATTATGAATAGACTAGAAATCTACTCTTCCTCCAGCCTATGGTGTGATCACTGGGGCTCTGAATTTCTGACTGTGCCTCTATTTGAAGACTATATCTATAGAGGTTCTGTAGCATGCATACATATTTGAAATATGTTCTTCTATTAGAAAATTAAAAAGAGGCATTTATTCTTACATTCAGTCAAATGTAATGAGCCCTTTTGTGTCAGTGTGAGGATTGGAAAAAAAATCCAGTACCTTTAAGAGGAAAGAAGATGGAGTGAGGGAAGGGAAGAAGAGACTGAGGTTGTGTCTTACTATACTTCTGAGGTTCTTCTTTTTCTTGCAGACAGCATAGAGGATGACTTTGAGCTCTCCACGGTTTGTCATCGGCCTGAGGGTCTGGAACAACTACAGGAACAAACTAAGTTCAGCCGCAAAGAGCTACAAGTCTTATACCGAGGCTTCAAGAACGTGAGTTCAAAAGACTCTCCTCTTTCTAGCTGGCATTTCCTTATGGTGTGATTGCATTCTTTCTTTCCTCTCTTGAGTTGCTTCCTTATTAAATGAGCAACCATAGTTATTTATTTACTATGTACCCAAGTTATTATAACATTGGCAGGTTTCTTATTTATATTCTAAAAACTTGAACACTTCTTCTTTTAAGCCTTTTTTTTTTCAATAAGAGATTTTATCTGTATTATATAACTTAATACCACATTCTGGTAGCAGTTTTCTCTTCAGAATCAATTTCCATACTACTTTCTGTCTTTATTAGGATTTCCAACAAATATATCTTCCCCTCTTTCTAAAGGACAAACTACATTCAGCTACTCCTCATTTTACTTTAAACCACCCCCCTTATTATCATTATTTGGAGACCTAAATATGATCATAGTATGCAGGTGCAGAAGGATTAATTTTCTATTTACATCATCTCCTTTTTACTCTTCAGTTTAAAGCAAGATTAAAAACTCAACCCCCATTGTTGCCAATTTTGTTTAGATATTTTTCAGAACCTGAAGGGTGAATTTTACAAAGGGAGTGGCAGCTGAAGGAAGAGGCATTAACCTCCCTCTTGATTTTAGTCAACATAATGCATAGCAGTATTAAGAGAAAAAAACTGAAGCCTGCTATGTATTTATCGCATTAAGTTGCTTGAAGACATAATAGAACAGCATAAAATTATGCAATTGTTATATAAATGGCTTTGTACTATTTTTGTATTATTTTTCACATAAAGCTGCAGTTATACCACTTTCATTTGAAACATTTAGTTCCATGTAATTCAGTAATCTTCTTTTCTTAATTTCTTCCATGGTACTCTCAGAGGTCTTCTGAAATACCAAAACCATACATATTCTTTCTATCCTACCTCTTCAAAGTCCAACTTTGCTTTCATAGAGTATCACAGGGAAAACCTATTTCCACACAATTCTGAATTTTGTAGTCACAACATCTAAATATTTTTTTCAAACCTTCATTGTGATCCTACTAAGTTTGAGAGCCAGTTTGCTGTAGTGATTGAGGCATCACACTGAAAACCAGAAGACTGTGAGTTTTAAGCCCACTTTAGGTATGAAGCTGGCTGGGTGACTGAGACAGTTATCTTCTCTCAACCCTAAGAAGAAGGCAATGGCAAAATTCCGAATCTGGCCAAGAAAAAAGCAAGGATTTGTCCAGGAAGTCATCAGGTGTCAACACTAATTCAAAGACACCAAAAACAAACAAACAAATAAATCTTCGTTATCCTACGAAATGCTAGTCTGCAGCATATTTCTTGACTGTTGGATCCTTTGCCGTTTATAGATGATCCTGAAAGATAGCAGCTATCCACCACTTCAGTAACTTCGTTGTCAGTGCTAAGGCTTGGTTACTACACTTCCCATTTGTTCACTGCCAACACCCTAGCCTAGGGATAACTAATATCCAAGTTCTTCAAAAGGAGGGAATTCTTCTTTCTGTTATTGTTTGATGGGGAAACTAAAATCAGTTTCTCATAAATTAGACTGCATGTCACACTGGGATATTGTAGGTTAGCAATTCCAACTGGTGATCAATGTGCAATTTTCTATTTGATAGGAATGCCCTAGTGGGATTGTTAATGAAGAGAGCTTCAAGCAGATCTACTCACAATTCTTCCCACAGGGAGGTAAGTCCTTCATCAAAAGAGCTAATATTTTGGAAATGTTGCAAAGCTAGGTAAGTAGAATAAACTGGCAGTTGTTGGAAATAAAAAAGGATGACAGACTTTACATCCTCAGTTATAGCTTTCTTACCTTCACTGCCATATATCCCTGGAATCATCCTCTGCCTCCCTCACACGATAAACATAAAGTAAAAAATGTGAACACTGTTCATTGGATCATATATTAAAGGAATAGTGACTGTTGTCAAGTCAACTGTGGCACTTTTAAATATGGTCACTTTCTTTGCCTGATATTAAGTGGACATTTTTCTTATTTAAAAGATATACATAGTTGTTCAACTCATATAATCATGGCTTTGGACAGTGTATATCAGTGGTGGGATTAAAAAAATTATTAATAGTTCTATGGGCATGGCTTGGTGGGTGTGATAGGGGGAAGATACTGTAAAATCTCCATTCCCACCCCACTCCAGGGGAAGGATTCTGTAAAATTCCCATTCTCTCCCCACTCTACTAACCTGCTTTCTAGCTCCGTTCTCCTGTGCAGGGCTACACAAGAAGACCCAGCCAATCAGCTGGGACTCGGGAGGCAGAGAATAGATGGGGACGGGGCCAGTCAGAGGCAATACTTGCTGGTTCTCTGAACTACTCAAAATTTCTGCTACCGGTTCTCCAGAACTGGTTAGGACCTGCTGAACACCATTTCTGGTGTGTATCAAATATAAACCAAACAAACAACAATTACAGGCAAGAAACCATACAGAATTGTATATTATCTATAAACAATGTATCAGTGGCAACCAAACACAGTCCACCTCCAGAAGACAGTTCATTAAACATCCTGGCTCAATAACTGGGACAGAAAGCAGGTTTTAAAGCTTTCTGGGAGGTCAACGGTGTTTGGGCCATTTTAATCTCAGAGGAACATCATTTCAAGGGGCAGACAGTGCCATAGAACAGGCACAATTCTAGATCCCAATAGACAACATTGCCTCAGGGAGAGGATCTGGAGCTTCCACAACATGTGAAAGTGGGTGGGATGGGCAGAAATGATCAAAGTCTGGTGATCCTGAAAATAATCTGGCCCTAGGTTTTGTTTTGAAATCAACTTCATGGTTATGTATCACAGAACCATTTTGTAAAAGTGATACTTGTTCTCCTATCCCCAAACCCTAAAGTTTTGCCATAGCTGAATGTTTTATTAGCTTTTTCTAATTTTACTTTAGTTAAAATAAATTTATTATTCCAATTCTAACCTGACATAACTATTGAATATTTGAAAAATGAAGGGCTCAAGGTACAAAATTATTCTTGGAATACTGTATTCTCAGTTCTAATGGAATATAAAGAGAATAGCGATGAAATGTTCAGCCACTGCTTTGGGAGACATCTAGTTACGCCCTTTGTACTTTTTCTATATATATATCCTTTCTGGCATGTAAAAGATAAACACTATACTACATAGCTCTCTCAATTAGTTTCACAGAAAGTGAAATAACAGGATGCTACATTGGTTGCTGATACAGTTTTAATAGTACTGTTTCACTGTTACTTGTTACTAAAACTATTCTTAATTTGATATGTATTTGTATTAATGCATGCCCTTGTGTTTACAAATGAGGATAAATGTTGAAATAATTATAACTTTTGTAACAAAGGGTAAGAGATCATCATGTTATGGCATCTATAATTTCAAAAAAGTTGCAGCTTAGCTGTTTTCTCTAATAGTTTCCTGATAACCAAATGATTCAATAAAGTCAGCTAAAATATGCATACATGGTACTTCTTACTAGATTTGATATATCTGTTTTTAGATTCTAGTACATATGCAACTTTTCTTTTCAACGCATTTGATACTGACCACGATGGCTCTGTCAGTTTTGAGGTAAGATTCCATGTACTTATTTTATATGTGAGCCCCTACAAAACTTCTTTGGGCAAACTACAAACTGAAAGCTACCGTGCCTACCCTTATTTATTATGTATTTATGTATACAGAATCTGTGTTATGTATTTTTCTATGACTGCCCATCTCACTATGGCAACTTTGGGCAGCCAACAGCTATTTAAAAAAACAATAAAAATGAAATCAAATACATAAGTGTTAGGACAAAAAAAATAAATTTACAGGCTCTGACAATATGACCCCCATGGCTGGGAACACAACCACTTCTTCAAGGCTTTTACAAAATCCAACAGGGTTGGGGCCAATCTATTTTTCTAGCGGAATGATGTTCCAAAGGGGAAGTGTTATAATAGAAAAGGTTCATTTCCTGGATCCTGCAAGGTGACACACCTTAACTGATAAGACCATAGCATGTCTCTTCTGCTGGATCTGATTGGGGAAGTAGAAATTATGCCTAAGGATAAATGCCTTCTGCAAAGTAATTAGTATTTTTGAAGAAATTTTATTTATCTTAGCAGTTATATTCAGGGCTCACATGGGCAAATTAAAGCATAAATAACACAAATTTGCAAAAAAAGCATTAACCTCCCTTAACCTCACTCCAAAAAGATGGGCTACAATAGAATTTTACATGCTAGTGCTGATGGAAGTCCAAGAATTTATTTGATGTGTTCAAATAAATACGTCTATTGTTAGATTTTTTTTTTAAAGGAATACAAGCTTCTCTATTCTAATTCTCTATTCTAATTTTGAACTTTGCCATTCAACTAATCATTGAATAATAGGCCATCTACTGGTACTAACAGAATCTATCTCTGTGCTTCAGAATTTAACAGATGACAGAATGCATATTTTAAAAGGGGTGTTTATCACTGACAATACAAAAACAGTATAAAAACTATGCCAAAGATTTCCAGCAATTCTAATTAAAGGAGAGGTTGAAAATAATTGCCCATAGCTGTGTTATATGTATTAAACTACTGAATCTTGAGCAGTTGTATTTTCATTCGAATATTCCGCTCCAAGGAAACCATGGATACAGATAGAATTTATCAGTTTTTTTACTGTAGTCATTGGATCTACTTTACATTCCTGTAGCATATATCACAGTTCTAGTAGTGCTTAGACTGTATTTCACCCTTTTTTCTATCACCTTCTCTCTTGCAGGATTTTGTAGCTGGTTTATCCATTATTCTCCGTGGCACTATAGATGATCGGCTCAGTTGGGCCTTCAATCTCTATGATCTGAACAAAGATGGCTGTATCACCAAAGAGGTACAGACAGTAGCAGAAATCAGCAGGGTCACAAAAGATGATGAACTTTGCTGTATCTGCTTAAGTAAGATCCACTGGCCACATTGACTAATAATTCTTTCTGTGTTTTGACTTTCAGGAAATGTTGGATATAATGAAATCCATTTATGACATGATGGGCAAGTACACTTATCCAGCCATGAGCGAAGATGCACCCCAGGAACATGTGGAAAATTTTTTCCAGGTAAGCTTAGTATCAGAATATTTCCATGTTAACATCCTGCATTTTACCTATGAAAACATTTTCACAGTAAAGAATATGTATTATTTTGGTCTGCTTTTTGGGAGGACAAAATCTTCTTCGTCTTCATATTTTTCCCTTTCATTTTGGTTCCCAGTGCTTCCCATAGTATAATTCTATAATTATGTTCACAAACCTTTTTAGCAACTCAATTGTTTCTGTCTCCTTAAATCAGTTGTGTTCAATCTTGGTAACTTTTAAGACTTATGAATCAACTACCATGCTATTTGGGGAATTCTGGTAGCTGAAGCTCACAAATCTCAAAATTCTCAAGGCTTTTCTACCTTAAACACTTTCAAAATAGTATTAATGAGATATAAAGCCATTTTCTACTGATAGGGCTCTTCCGATCACAGACATAGATCTAGGCTGGAAATGTGTTGAGTTCAGATATTATAGGGTGCTTCTCTGCATCTGAAGGTCCTCCTAGGAAACTGCATAGTTTCTTCTTCAATGTTCATTTACATTTCAGAAAATGGATCGGAACAGAGATGGTGTGGTGACTATTGATGAATTCATTGAATCCTGTCAGAAGGTAACACCACTGTCCTCCTGGTATTTTAATTCTTTATAGCAATGAGTAAGGAAAAAGTATATAGGCAGTCCTATTCTTTGCTCTATAGATAACAACTTTTATCACTACCATCAGTGAGATCAAGAAGATGTGATATTTTACTACTGGCTCTGGATTTATATTAATACTATTGTGGCACAATTGAGCACAATCCAAGGCAGGTTGTGAGGGAAGAGAGCTGAAACAACATTTTTAGTAACAGTAAAGCTATACTGTCTTAATTTCCCACTTTTTCTAAGCCTTGATTTCATCTTTTCTCTGGCAGGATGAAAACATCATGAGTTCCATGAAGCTTTTTGACAATGTGATCTAGCTGACCATACCTGGAGTCAAGACCATCATATACAAACCAGGGCTTCTCTCCTTGGTGTATCCTGAGGCACTCTTCCCTTGGCTGCATGGACAAAGCAGGCCCATTTTGTGGAGACAATCCTCATGCACTCAAGATCCAACTGGGGTGGGATGGGGAATCCCTACAAGGGGAATGAAATGGGAGTCTTTGTCTGGATTCAATAAGAATAGGCAAGGAGTGTGTCCTAGAATTCACAAACTCTTATTCTGGGAAATTAACTACAAAATGAATTGTTGCCTCCGGACAAAAACTGCACTGACCTATCACTATATAATGTGCTTTTCCTTAAGACTTCTCAAAATCACAGCTACCCCATGATCCTGCATTAGGGCTTTCACACCCTCAAACGGCAATGTAAAGCATAATTAAAAAAGTAAACTCTTGTAAATCTTACCTTCAAAGAAGGGAATCTATCTGATCTGCACCAAGGTTCTCACAGCACATGGAGTAATCTAATGCTTCCAACAAATGGAGGCAATATTTTTCAGTGTTAAGCTATCTTGCAGTTCAACGCTATTACATTCAATGGAACTCAGCTTTTCTGGAGAAAACTGCAGAAGAATGGCATTTCGCTTTGAAAATTCTTTTGTTTGCATGCACCCCCCCCCAAAAAAAAAACACCACACACACACACACACAATCATGTGGGTATTTTGTATCACTCCAGACCAAAGTGCAAAAGAACCATTAGTTTTTTTTAGAAATCAGGAGATAAATTATGTTCAGGTTGCTATTCAGAGAAAAAGTACTTAAGCAAATAATTGGGTCAAAGATTTTCACTGCTCCTTGTCTTAGTAAATAATGTGCAAACAGAAGTAGAAACAGAGAAATCTACTTAATGGAAATATTTAGGTCAGAGCTCCAGCATCCTTAAATGAGAAACAGAGAGATCAGCTAAAAGTTTTGAATAGCAATATGCTTAATGCCATGGTAATATCTATGTGTGAGGGCTCTGGACTCTTGTGGCATTAGGGCAGAATTCAACATTGTGCCTTGTCTTTGAATTATGCGTATAGGCAGATTACAAGCAGAAGTATTGTCGGATGAAAAGGGGAGAGAAGTAGGGAAAAAATATATGGGAAAACAGAGGGAGATATACCTGGCTGTTCCCTTCCTGTGCCAACAATCTCCTTTTTCTGCAAAGGAACTTTGAGCACTTGCTCAAAGCACTTGCAAAATGCTATTTCTGTGAGTTTGTTTGCTGGTTTTGTTACTGTAGCATTACCATGATAAACAGCCTATGGGCCCTTCGGTTGTCAAAGCATTACAAACAACGAACAACTTCAGAGTATGCTTTCTCCAAGCACATGCCAGGTTCCATACAGAACACAACAGTAACACAGGCACATTGAATAGGCCCAACAGGAATGCAGTAAAAAGACAGTAATAGGGATGTGCTAGGGAAACCAGTAGTAGAGGAAGAAGTGATAAAATGTAGGTCATTTATAAAACACTTTGAAAAAAAGTGAAGCCTTTTTTAAGGGTTTAAGTAAAAATAAAAATAAATACAAAGGTGCTGATAATAGAGCAGCTGCGTAAACTCAGGAGTACAACATGGAAAGTACACAACAAAGGAAGAGAACCAGTATGGAGTAAAATACAAGGAAAGAGGAACTTAACACTGAATACATTAACCAAAGTCAATTTCAGGGAAAATGTAATATGGCAAGGGATGAGACCACTTGGGACATTCTGAATAGATTGGAGGAAAGATGCCCAGCAGGAGGGAATGAAGATATTATACTGAATCAAGAAAAGAGGTAATAGGAAAATAGGCTTTATTATTTACATACAAAAGAAAACAAGCAGCAAATATGAATATTCTAACAGTGGCAAAGCTGAATCATAACAGACAAAGAAGATACCAAAGCACATAGTTATCACTGTATATACCTTTCTCCAAAATGATGCCCACAAATTGACTGGCTATTAGATATCTGAAAAAAGTGTTTTGGACAATACTGTTGCATCTCAGGAAACCCTGCAGAAATATTACAACAGTAGCTTTTAAGAACTCCCCATCAGCACAATCATAGAAGTCGCAAATTGGGAAGATGTAAAGTTAATATTTAATAAATAGATGACTACTTTTTACCTTAACTCCCCTGAAATAAATAGTCTTTTCTAATACACAAATATTACCTTTAATCCACATTCCTCTTTTAATGGCAGACTGTTCTTGTATTTCCTCTTAATAACCAGCCCTGATAACTTCTGAGGTTTCTTTTTCAGTTTCAGGTCCCCCTCCTGCGCTATTAATAATCATTAGGGTACCTTGTCACACAAAGTAAACTCCAAGGATTTCTACTATAGGAACTGCAAGAGGAATAAATATTGCAAAAGAAATGTAGGAAATATTGGATTGAGTTTAGAAATGGAACAGTCTGGCTCAGGATTTATTAGCTATGCAAACAGGCTGCCATGCGCATTGTAGCCACAAATGGCTCTTCCCCTTCTTGAAATTATTTTACATTTTGCTACTCCATTACATCATCATATGTATATTATTAAGGATAACTGGAATCTAGATCCATAGACCAAGTTCAGTATCATCCATTAAGATTTTTTATTTTAATTTTCTTCAAAGAAACATTTTCTTAATATTTTGTTATTTTTCTCATTTGATCTAAAAACCCTATTCTATTTACCATATTTTCTTAGCTTCCATACTTCATTTCTGCAATCTCCTTCAATACTTCTGTTGGGCTAATCTCAGATGCAAGTTGATTCAATGTTCTTTAAATTCTCAAAGACCCAAAATAGTAGCGAGGGAGAGAAAAAATATCACTTCAGTTCCCTGACCATCTACAATGGCCACTCAGGTCAGTCAAAATAATTGGTATTGCATTACTAATAGCTGCTTATTATTCTCTAATTTTTCCTTACAACAGTTGTCTAAAGAGATATTTGCTATAACTGGTAAACGATGTCACTGGAATTAGCTAGTTCTGTATAGTGGCCATTCAATTTAACATACACAGCATATTACTATTAAATTTTCTACACTGTTAGGGATAGAAATGTCTTGCTGTAATACGGAAGTTCAACAGAGCACAGCATGGGGGAAAGCTACACTTTATGTTTCATGATTAATATGAAGAAATGCCACATGGTGGCAAGATATTTAAATTGGTGCTGATAAATATAAGTGGGGCAAAGTCAGAGGAGTAGCCTCTGGCATTTGCATTAGAGGAATTCCTCAGCCAAGATGGTTAGAAGTATGACTGCTGTGTATCATTCTCTTATACTATTATCAAAGTAATTTATTCTTATTTTGCCTAACTAGAATATATTTCTTATTCAAAAGTATGTAAGATTTCAATACTTATATAGCTCAATTTGCCATCCAACCCATTACAGTCTTGTCTTTTCAATCAGCAGAAGATATTTGCCCACTCCCAAGTATATAGATATCATATAATCGTAATCTTGATTCCTTGGAACCAAGAACCACACAAGGATTTACTCGGAGTGCTTTTATTGTTGCTGGCCTATAGACAGGAATCTTGGCAGACTAAAGCACAATCTGCATAACAATTACATTTACCCCATGAAAGGTTATTGAGGTTCCACTCTGGCCCTCTTCCTGCATAGCAAGGATTCCAGATTGATTTGCTCCTTGGGAAAGACCCCACTCCCTCCTGCAAGTCTGTACCACATTCTACCACAATGTCTCACTTATAGAAGAGAGAGGAAATGAAGAAATGTGCAGTGATGTCATAATATAAATGTCACACTTTACTTGTGTCATATATTGGACCTTAAGCACGGGACATAATTGCCACCTGGAGTTGCCATGTGTGAGATGGGTGGCTATATAAATCGGTGAAATAAATAAATGAAATATTTGCAACATTTATGTGATGACACCATTATGCACCTATCATCATTTTGCATCATCACAGTTTGTTGCACATAGAGGTGAACTCATTCCTCTATTTTCTCTTAGTTCCGATGCAATTTTAGATCTATGGGAAATTATCCTGAGAGCAAATAAGAAACTCCACATCAATTTTCTGATTACAATGAACTCTACAGATTTTTTGCCATCAGGTTAAAATAAGGGCTTCTATCCCCATTTGAGGAAGCAATTCTCCATGCAAGGGTACAATTCACATTTGAAAATAGTGTCTTAGGCTATATATAAAATTTCAATGAATGCAGATTTTCTTCCTAATATCCAATAAAATAAGTTTTTACAAGTATGGATGGTACAATTTATAAATTTACTCACTATGACTTCTGCAATGCATGTTTAATGGTAAAGTGAGAGTTTCAATTTGCTTTAGAGATTATGACTACATGAAGCGATTATTTTGTAAAAGATTATGTCATATGCCCTTCTCATTTGGCAATACATTTGCTATTTTTCCCATCACACTGACGTTGTTTCATAAATTGACTCTGCAAATCTACACAATTCCTTCCGAATTTGGTCCTTCCACATGTGTTCAAGTCTTATCATTGCCAATCAGCAGTCCAACAGACTAGACAGGAATGATAAGATTGATAGCTCAATACATCTGGAAGGGTTAGTTTGTAAGTCTGTTCTAATCTATGTTTCAACCTGACATATTGGTTCAAAATGCCTCTGTATGATTTTCTGATTATTGCAATTACAGTATGTTTTTGAGTAGATGTTAAATACATGTGTGGGGTTATATTCAGTTCTGGAAGTTGGAGACTGATGATTCTGTTGACTGTTCCTTACTCACATACTAGCTGCTTCCTTCTGTCATTACAATCAGTAGTGGGACCAAGCAGCCTAATTCCACTGGACAAGCTCTGCTATCAGCTTTGCATTTTCATTTGTATATATTTTGTATAATAACAACCAGATATAACAATAAAATGCACATCTAATGGCTATGCACAAACACCATAGCCTCTGCTATTGTTTGCTTTGCTATGTTCTTTTCACAATGAGTTTTGGGATAATATGTCCTATATACTATACTCTTCCCCCTTTTCTCTTTAATGCCTCTTATGTTTTGGTTCATATTTCACCATTAGGACATGAGATTTTCTAATACAAATTCCATCTAAAGCCTGCTTTTAAAATTATAGCACAACACATTATAATCAATTTTACAAATTTTATATTAAAATTTAAAACCTTTTGGTTGTATTTATAGTTGTCTTTGCCTTTGGCAGACAATAAATAGCTGTTTTAATATTAGATTCTGATTCTTTTGACAAGTGAAAGTTCTGGTTCTCCAAATTAGATGCTAATAGGTTCCAACTAAATTTTGTATTGTAATACTGCCATCACAACAAGAATTAGAACATATCTAACATGATGAAACTGGGATACATTTTGTACTTTTAGATATTGTCAGTTTAGGTATAATCATTCTCTCACAATTGGTCTGCGGAAACTAAACATTTAGTTTCAAAGCATCTCAGTAAAACATCTATTTTTCTAGATGAACATGCTATGTAAACTTATGCAAATATACATATGATCTCTACAACAAACATGTGGAAACTATGCAACCACAACTTCTATTTTCCTTTTTACCACAGCTCATTAAAGGATGTGAAATTGTATTTCATAATACAGTTCAATATTCTATTATTTTACTTCCTATGCATTCAATCCCAGCTGCACAAATCATGCAGATGCTCAGGATTTCATGGTTTTCCTCTAATAAACTATGATCCATTTTATTTCCTTTAAAAGTACACTTACAGTACATTCCAAACCACTATAGTTTTCATCAGCATTGCCCTTTCTTTCGCCCAAGGAAACTCTGGGCTTGCCTGCGTGGTCGGGGAGGGAAACCACCACAGAAGGCAATTGCGAAGATGCCAAAAACATCCTGAGTTACGAACAGTCGAGCTGGAGTCGGAACTTTTACACTTTCCCGGCTTGGACAGAAATAAAAGATAACATATTCGGGCAACGCATTTATACTGGAGAGACAAGCCTCTTCCCTGAAAATTTGAAACAGGGAAATTATATTGAATAAGCGAAACAAATTAATGCCCCTTTCCAGGCTTTGGGACAGTATTTTTTTAACCGCTTAAAACACAGCAACGGAAAGGCTTTCTGGTTTACCAGTGAAATACAACATTTCTAGTATGTATTGCTGAGTTATTTCATTTTTTACATTGTAGGTTAACGGTCGAAGGAATGCAATATTTTCCTTAGGCGCCCTCAATGTTGCTCAGCAACCAGACACTAAATATATACTGTAAGGAACAGCTCCTCCACGTCAACCGCAAGGAAACTAAAGTAATGCAGAAGGACGGCGATGAACTTTTCGGCCTGCACAAGACTCCGCCCTCATGCACAATATTAGCCTAAATAAAATTATCACTACCTTTCGCGCTTTAAATTCTGCGCTTGCGCTTTAACTCCGGCTACTTTGTTTATTTTCCTTCTCACTTGCGCCGTACCGCCCCCGGAGTCTATCCAGTAACCACGCATGCGCTGTAATGTCTAGCTGCGAAGCCAACGCCCGTCACATGCGCAGTAGAGCAAGACTTCATTTTTTGCGCGTGCGTGCAGGCGCGTCCCTGCTCCTCTGACCCTGGTAAGCATGCGCACTTAGTAGCCTGCGAGCCTCTTACGCCTGCGCTGTAAGGTTTTTCCGTCAGTTCTGCCCCCACCCTTACAATAGTCCGTTCGTTCTCTCGAAGCCAGTGTCGTGTTTGAGTGGTTCGCTCGCGATTCGTGTCTCTGGCTGGCGCGCGGAGGGAACAGAGGTGGAGCCGCACGTGATCAGCAACCGCGGCCCCGGTTGGAAATCGAGAGTGCGGAGCGGTTGGTTCCGGCTTGGACCAGTTGGGGCTGGTTTTCTCCGCGCAAGCGCAGCCTAGCCTGGTTAGAGTGGAGGGAAGGGCGATGGCGGCGGACGGTATCCCTGGAGTGGATCTGGCTGGGATGGTGGCTGAAACGCGGGGGGAACCTCCGGGCACCTCCGTTCCTGCATCTACGACCGTTTCCTCGCCCCGAAGTGAGTCGCCCCCTACAAGAACGGACCCCTCGGGCCCAGAAGCGGTTCCCGAGAGTGGCTCCGGAGCTGTGGGCAATGCGGGAGCACGGCGATTCCTCTGCGGCGTTGTGGAAGGTAATGGAAAAGAGCTCGGAAACGGGTGGGACCCGGGGCTGGTCACCAGAAAGAGCGCTGAAAAAGGAGACCCGCCATTTAAACAAAGCGTTGTTTCCACCACCACCTCTCTCGCCTTCCTTACTCTTCACCTCTTTGTGTAGCGCCTGACTCCGCCCAGCAGGAAAATCTGGCGGAGGAGGAGAAGGAGGAGGTGGTTTTCACTTGGCTCCTTCTTCTCATCCCATCCCCGTTTAGTTGATCGAACTTGGCCGAAGCCCCATGACTAACATGCCGCCGGGCGTAAAATGAAGCCTTTAAAAGAAGTGTCCCGGGTTGAATTGTTTGCGAAGCGCTTTTTGTGTATAAGGGTTTGTTTTTTTCTAGAAAAAAGGTTACAGCAATATAGATCAGATCAGTTTTTGAACTTCTAGATTAGGTTCTAAATTAGTGTTGGGCGCAAGGATGAAAAGCAAAACTAATATAGAGGTAGGTGCATCCTCTAGTCTGAAGATTGTAATTATCTGAGCTGCAAGCTTTCTGGGAATATTTAGCGGATTGTTTCCACTAGGCTATAGTGTTAACTATATAAACACGTTAGATGCGGGCAGGTTTGTGCTCACCTAGGATGCCCTATGAGACCTGATATAAAATCTTAGATTGATAAGGCTCGTTCTCTCAGACTTTTTCCTAAGCAAAGGTGATGAATAATCATCTATGTGTTTGTTTTAACCAATTGCTAATACTACTGAGAATTTCTTATTTGAATTCTAAAATATTTGTATAGTATTTATATTTTGTTATCTTTGTGGGGTTTTTTGCCTTTAAAGCAATAACTTTAAAATGACAATCTCAAGGTGTTTTCATTGGATATGTGAAACATAATTAGTTATTTTACGATGTAATTACTAGAATTACTTTTGCCTACAAAAATAGATTACTACAGGTTTAGGAAATATTTTGCTTAGGTACTGTACCATTTTCTATTCTAGAGCGAGCCTAAAACACATAGCTAAGAATGTCATTCAAATCTTGGATTGGTTTTCTTTCTAGTAACCACATTGGCTGCAGTTGCAGTTTGTTTTATTGGCTTGCGCTATAGCAGAATATTTGTATCAGAACAAAGAAACACGGTGATATATAAACATGAAAAATAAGTTTGTGTTCAATTATTGTAGTATGGTTAATATGGGGGAAGATGCATCTAGGTTAATAATTGCCTTGTGCAATATTCAGGAATGGAATAGAATTTGGATGATTAGCAGATATTTCTAGATGTGCAGTTAATACATCAATCCCAGTATATTTCAAACTATATTGAAAACACTATTAACAATTGAAACTGTAATATAGTTAAATTTATAATTGAATATGCTTATTCAATTGCATGTGTGCTAAAGCATAGGAAACTGGAATGCAATGCATAGATCTAATCCCTCCCCCTGCCTTTTTAGAATAAACTTTTGATAATAATGACAGATTGATGGTTTTGACAACTTGAAAGGAGTATAACAGTTTCCCATGCTGGCAATTGTTGAAAGTTTGTGCTTATAACAATAGGAAAGATTTCAGTCTATTTTAATATAAACATTCTGTATTATAAGTAGCATTTATTCTGAACTACGCTAGGATGATTTTATAAACAATTGAAGAAAAATATAGTATAGATTTATATAACGGCCATTAAAAGGAAAGGTGGTAAATAATAAAAACACTTTTTTTTGGTTGATGAGCTGATATATATAGAAATAGATGTTCCTCCCAGTTTTGGGAGATGGAGTTGTCTCTTTAGCTATTTGGATTGAGCATCTTATGGTTGGTGATTACCATCTTATTTTTTCAATATTCACATTATTGAGATTAGTACTCAAAAAGAGACTTATTGAAGTAAACTGTCTCATGGATCCAGTCAGGACAAAATACAATACCTGAAGAAGCATAATCTGTGGTTTTGGAATCACAGAGAAGATACTCTTCCACTTTCACCTCAGCGGACCCTGGCAATGCTAGAGGCTTCCATCTTTAATGGATGTGTGCTAGAAGACTTAGTATCAAAATAAGATCAGAACAAGAGAGATTATGTAATCTCTGAGAGTTATATCAAGACTTGTAACAATGTTATGTTAAAATTTTGACTCATTCTTTCTAGCATAGTAGCCACATGGAGGTTTGGGAGATGTTGTTATGGTAACTAATACCAATGTCATTAATGCATTAGAACAGATTTTCAGATAGACATTATTTCAAAAGCTTATTCATTTTTATTCAAATATATTGGGACAAATCCTGGTGTATAATTTTTATACAGGAAAAGTTGGAGGATGTTCTTATATAATGATACTAATTTATATAAATTAATTATCCAGTGCCTCTTAAAGTATTAAACCCTACTATTAGTGTATTCCTGAACTGTATGTGCAATGTTACAATAATCTTGAATCTGAGGCTACTGTTGGAAGATCACGTGGCAGCTCTGTATTCCTTCATATACCCTGCAGGTGGCCCTAAGGTGTTTAGAAAGTACTGTACAGGTAATGCAAAATATGGCAGTTATACTGTTGACTAATATGTATTTTACAGGTGTGAAACAGTTTTGAATTAGCCTTATTCCAAGTTTCCTTTGAGCTCAATTCATTTATAAAAGTGTAAACTGCTTAGGGCAAAACTAACTGAATGTCTTCTACTTTTTAAATGAATCTTCCCATAATTTTTGAGTGCTATTTATTCATTTTTTTAAAATGCTAAACATCTTCAAGCTGCCTTTATCTTTCCAAGGTAAAATTAATAAAAAAGCTGGGTGACTAGGGGCCATCACACATTGTCATCCCAACTCACCTCATAGAGTTGATGTGAGGAAAATAGAAGGAAGAAGTATTATGGATGCTGCCTTACTTTTATGGTAATAAAGGGTAGATAAAAAATAAATAATAATCCTAATAAACAAATAAAACTAAAAAGTAATTTAGCAATCTAATAAAATACCCAGAGACAAATGAATCATTTAACTTTTTTAAAAAAAACCTGAAATGATGCAATCTTTTAGATTCTAGTTAATACATTTCTAAAACAGGCTGCTATTGCTACAGAAAATCTTTATCTCACCCATCTTAAGTACTTCATAGTATGGATTTGTGAGAAGGAATACTCTTGTGAATCTTAAACCATTGGTAAGTAATATGGATGAAGCAGTCTTTCAAATAACAATTCAAAAAACCTTCAATAATAATTCTTACACTTTTGACAATTCAGATGATATAGTAAAAAACCAATTATGTGATCCTGATCAAACTAGAAGCTTTGCATTCATACAACATATTAAAACGTTTTTGCCAGATACACTTGGGTAACTGAAGTTAAGATCAAACATCTTTAAATAAAGTACTTATTTATCATAGAATCATAAGGGAAAATAATTCTTGGCTCCTTTTCTAATCTAAATCCTTTTAAGTAGCATTTAATCTAGGAGAATTCCTAAATTCCACTCTTGTTCTTCAAAGTAGTACACTCCATCTACTGTTACATCTGTTCACATAGGATATCTGTTTCAACTATTTCTCACAGGTGCAGAAATTAGGTAGGCAAGACAAGATTATAAATGCTATTTTATATGAATATTATGAAAACAAGCATTTGGTCAAAGCTTTCTGTTGTGGAAGTTCATTATTTCAAAATAATTTTAATACTTAAATTTATACCTTCAATATTTTTTACAGGTTTTTATGGAAGACCTTGGATTATGGAACAGAGAAAGGAGCTTTTTAGAAGGTATATGACATCATGCTTGTTCTGCAGTTTTATGCTATGTAATTATTTGGTTGTCCTTTAAAAATGCAATTAAAGCATAGATTTAAAGAATCAAATAATTAACAGTAAGTTATTGCAAAATTCTGTAATTCATGCCTTTCTTAATTTCCAAAAAACTTATAAATGGATGTTACTTTATGATTAATAAATCAGTTATTTGTGGTTTAAAAGCTTAGAACTGCTTTTACTTTTTCTTCCCTTAATTTCTTTTAAAAAGCAGGTTCCAGCTAATAAAGTTAGGGCAATATTGTACCTTATGCTTCAGGATTGTATTTCACATTCCATTGGTTCCAAGTGGTTTGGAGAAATTGGGGCAATTCTGTTAATATTAGGGACATGATTTTGAATGAAGATCCACAAATAAATTTATTTGTGGTCATCACAAATAAATGACCATTAGCAATATCAGCAGTAAAAACATGAACTTTACCAGGCAGGAACAGGAATATCTGAGAAATAAATAAAGGGATTGCATATGCCATCCTTCATTGATGTGATAGACATTTTTCATTACCTCTATCCACAATAAATATCCTTGAGGGCATTCTGCTGAAATAGAATTTAATTCAGCTATGCGTCTTTTTTTTAGCAACTCTTTACATAAACTTTACCATAAGGTTATCATAATGTAAGCATCAATATGCTAAATTGGTTGCAGAAATGTCTGTTAGGAACAGAGTTCTTTCTTTACAATATTAAATATATGGGCTGGCAATGCTGCCAGATTGGAATGACTCAATAATCTGAAATATGAATAATATCAGTAATCTGAAGTGACATCTATTCTCCAGAATGCATTTATTCAACTCCAATTTATAAACTGTCTACATATTCTTGACTGCTATTAATCACATTGTTCTAGCTTTTAAATGAGTCACTTTAATATTCAGTGAAGGTTCCTTTTGAAACTAATTTTCAACCTATTTCAAAAAGCTGGTTGTTGGTTTTTAAAGTTGAAGAGGGTTGTGCACAGGAGATGCACTCACAATCTGACAGAGTTGGAGAGCTTGTGGAAGGAAGAGTAGGCAAAGATTCCCAAGGCAAGATAGGCTTCTACCCCAAAACACTGAATGCTGTCATAAAATCAAAAGGTACTTCAACGAAGTGTTAAGTTTAAGGATGCAATCACGGTATTGTAAGATTTTTATTTTACCTCTAAAAGATTTTCAATTTGTTTTTCAATTGAATTGTTCAGCTTATCTGTTATATTAAAGGTGGAAAAAATTCTGAAGTGGTTTATCTTGGTATAATTTTTTTACATCTCAAAAATCTTGTATTAACAAAGGTGTGTAGACTTTTATATCCACTGTTTAGTATTGTATAAATTATTACAACTGGTAGTGTACAATTCAGCATAGTTGATGTGCAGTTACATTCTCATCTTTATACATTTTTAAAAAATCTTTTAACCTTATAGACTTCAGAAATGGGGACTAAATACATACCTATATGCTCCGAAAGATGACTACAAGCATCGTATGTTTTGGCGAGAAATGTATTCTGTAGAGGAAGCTGGTAATTAACCTCTTTGTATTTCAAAAGTTATTGATTAAGAAGTGATAATGAAAGAACAGTGTTGTCTTACTGCAAATGAAAATTATTTATAGGTAGTCCTCAACTTTTAATAGCAATTTTCACTGGGATTACCATTTACTAAACAATGGGATCGTAAAGTATGTTGTCATGTAACCGTGCAGCTTAAGGATGGCAATTCTGGCAGTCCCAGTTGCCATTGTTAAATGAAGAGTGTGCATGTTCGCAAATGAGGACCTCATGTGACCACAATTTCCAACTTCCTGAGTGCTGTTCTAAGCTGACCCTGCTTGTGGGAAAGCAGCAGACAATGTTGAAAATGCAGTTACATGACAGCTAGGATGCTAGCTACATTGGCTGGAACATACCATTTCCTACAGTATTTCTCCTCTCCTTTTACAGTATTTCTCCTCCCCAGGACTAGGATAGCCAGCTCACAGCTGCTATCTGACTGACAAGACTCTAGTAATCAGTTTTTACGCCTTTGGCTTTTGTTTGCCTCCTAACAATTTTAGAGAAATGAGGAACTGATTTCTCTACTCCCCTGCCCTTTGGAATATTCACCCTTGTAATGATAGAAGGCAATCTTTCCTGTGCCTGACCCATTCGCCCACCACCACCACCACCAAGCAGAAAGATTGGAAAGGGAGAGATTACAATAGAATGAGCAGGCACACAGAGGGAAATACATTGGGCTGTATGTGTAGTGCACTTATGACTCCCAGCCCTGAGTGTGCTTGGGGCTTTTGGACCATTGCGTTCATTTTGATGTGTATTCCCTAATGGGTGCCTGCTTACTGTTGTAATCCCTTCCTCTCCAATCTATCTGCTGTTTAAAAGGGGTGGTGGTGGTTCAGGTATAGGACAGTGCATACTGACAAATGGCAATCACAGGAGTAAAGGTGTTGCAAAGGTTATAAATGCAGGCATTGGTCATAAAGTTATTTTTTTTAGCACTGGAATAACTTTGAAAAGTTACTGAAAGAGGCAGTCTGTAAGTAAACTAGCTGTGTTAAATGGCTGCAAACACTCCATTGAGTCACTAATACAGTGATGGTGAACCTTTTGAGTGTGCGTGTCAAAAATTCAGAAAATGTCTGGTCACTCTGCTGGTGTGTCATCCCATCCCCCAGCAAAAGAGAAACCTATCCATGTGAGTGAACCCAAAGATCTGCATACCTCTTGTTTTCAAGTGATGCTCTCATTCTGTTGACAGTCCCTTATGGTCTTCTAGAGGCAGCATCAGGTTGCATGAGGCCTTCTTGAAGCGGCTGTAGAGAATGGTCTTCTGCGGCCTTTGCAGCCTCGAAAAATAGTGGGAAAAGCACGTCCTGTTCGATTTTTCAGAAGAACACTGGTGTGTCACCTATGTCATAGGTTCACTATCACTGCACGAGTACAATATCTGCAACCCTGAAAAACAGCATTATGTTGTCCTGTGCTTGACAGTAGCACAGGACAACATAATGCTGTTTTTCAGGGTTGCTGTTTTCTTTATATTAGTTGATTTCAAATTAGCTAATGAAGCAATCACAGTACTATTCCAAACCCAATCTAATAGAATATAGAAACCTCAAAATACTGAAACTCATTTGACATACTAGTTCAGTTAAATTCACTAACAGTTCACTGGGACCTGAATGAGACTCCTCCTTTCAGGATGTATAGCAGAAACAATAATGCAACAATGAAAAACTCATCCTTTTAATGTAATCAAAGTTACCTACATAAGTCAAATTTAATAATTAAATTCATCTGTACATTTAAAAAACTTACATCAAAATCCTATTAAGTGGGTTATATATTGCAATACAAAAGAACTACAAAGTACAATTAATTACTTGCAAGATTTCCTTCAACACAACAGATACCTGCTCAATTTCATCAGAAAGTTATTTACCTAATGAATGTAACACAGAAATCATACTTCATCAAAAGGATTATCCTGTCTTACATCAAAGATGTTTCAGTATCTACCAAGAGGATTCTCCAGTCATTTGTAATCTCTAGCTTAATATTCTTTGTAAACCCCAATTATTATCTTTCTTAATCATTTTTAAAATGCATAAAAATAAAACCAGTTACCTACAATTCATGGTAATATATTCAACATGATGTATATAATATACTTAAATGCATTATATGCAGATAGATAGATAGATAGATAGATAGATAGATAGACAGACATAATATATTTAATTTTTAATTTGATAAAATAAATTAACGTATGGTCAATTCTTGTTAAAATAATTGGTTTCTATTTCTAGAACAGCTCATGACTCTGATTGCAGCAGCTCAAGAATATGAGATAGAATTTATTTATGCCATTTCCCCTGGACTTGATATTACTTTCTCAAACCCTAAAGAAGTATCTACATTGAAACGCAAGCTAGATCAGGTATTGATCATTTGTGCATATTATGTTGTTTAAAATGTTAAGGAGATCACAATTTAAGTGTAATTATAGTATAACTATTCACAGGAAGCATTGTTTGAAATACTGGGCACTATTTTGTTAACTTGCAATATGGATTATTGTTAATACTAATACTAATTATAATAATATTATAGTTGCCCTGGGAAGCAGTATAAATTAAATAAACAACTTATTGGTTGTGGCCTAGGCCTATTGTTGCAGCAGTGTAAATCTATTATGAATCAAATAATTAGAACAATTGTAGTTAGTTTTATAGCTAACAGACTTTAAATTTATTATATATACTCATTAAATAGTATCAAGCAATATTTACTTCTGGTTTTGTTTCATGTGCACATGTTTTTCAGAACTTTTTGTACTACAGATGTTGAGTTACAACTGTAATGGAGCAATACCCATCATGGTTGTAACTCCTGATAGTTGTAGATTGGGTGACTTGTGTAACCAACCTGATTTTGAGGCCTTTTAGTAGCAGTTGTTAAGCGAACACCATTTGCTGGTTTTACCAAAAATTGGAAGTAAAACATGGTCACATAACTATGGATGTTGCAAATGGTTGTAAATGTGGCCTGGTTTCTGAGCGCCTGAAGCACAGTCATGTGACTGAGGGGGCCCTAACCATTGTAACTTGGAATATGGGTCATAAATACCCTGGGTGGGGGGATTTGTTGTAACTTCGGTGTTTGCTAAGTGACCAGTTGTAAGTCAAGGACTAATTGTATTTGCTTACCTCAGAGTTTTTGTAATGATAAAATTGAGGAAGAAAAGCAGGATACGATATTTGATGTATACAGTGATATAACAAAGCCATATAGTGTTATCTCTAGACAATATTTCTCTATAAATACATTTCAAAAGATTCTGTTTGAAAAATAAAATATTAATAATGTACTGAAGGAAATGGTCAGCCTCAGTACAGTTGATTTTGTAAAAATGCAACATCAATATCATTTAGTGGTTAGATCTGGAGAATTTTGTGAATTATTCAAATTGATTTTCAAAATCAGGCTATAACTGAGAAATAGTTTACAAGGTTAATGAACTGTTTTTAGTAAATATACATAAATCCAGTATCATTATTACTAAAAGTGCTTCTTTGATTTCTGAAGGAAATAGAAACATTTGATTGCAATTGTAGACTTTATATGTACATGCACTCTTTTGTTCCTTAATGAATACTGAACTTGATGAAACATAGGAGTTGCTTAAGCGGAAATACTGTGTTTTGCATGAAATGGGGTGGAATACAATAATGTGTGTATTCTCATTATTCTGATTTTCTTCTCTTCCTTTATTCTTCCTGTGTAAATCTATGTGCAATTGAAATGGGAAAAAAAGTATTGGCTAGAGGGTGAGGTTTTTTTACCTGAACTATAGAGCTAAAAATAAAATAAATCACCTTTGGAATAGGTTTGCTAATTCTTCAGTGCTCAGAATTTTGTTTTTCTTTTAGGTTTCTCAGTTTGGTTGCAAATGTTTTGCATTATTGTTTGATGACATTGATCACAATATGTGTGCAGCAGATAAAGAAGTGTTCAGCTCCTTTGCCCATGCTCAGGTTTCAATCACCAATGAAATCTATCAGTATCTAGGAGAACCAGAAACATTCCTCTTCTGCCCCACAGGTAAGCTGCTAAGTTAAATTCTGAATCATAGGAAAGACAACTCCCTTTTAGGAGGGTGCAGCAAGCAGAGCTCCACCTGAACTCTGTGACCAGTTTGCAGGATTCCTTGCTGATAGTCATTCAGGTGGGCAGTCTCTTGATTCTTCACGGACAGATTCTGTAGTGATGAGGACAGCACCTTGACATGTTACTTGGAAGTCATGTTAGCCAATGGACTCAAAGAAAGTGAAGACGGTGCTCTCATACATACTCAACCACTTGTTACTTGGATTCCTTTCCTGGTTCCTTCATGGGTCTTATAGATGGATTATTAATATCTCATTTCTAGAGCAATGTAATCTGCAAACAATGCTTGGTTGCTTGTTATTGTGCATCTCTGAGAGTCTTGTAATTGCAGTTTGTAGAAATATGGTAATACAATAAAATAAATAAATAATAGAATAGCCAATTACTCTGTTGTATTTAAACTTTTTAATCTGTTTTGGGAGACATTTATGTTGTTGATAGATGGTTACTTTATAAAATCACAGCTTTTTGTTTCTACGTCTTTGATTAATGTTAGAAACATACAATGTGTAATGAGAATGACATCTCCCCTAACGTTGAATCCCAAATAGGGGGCAAAGATCTTTTCTCTGTTCACTCCAGTAACTATATTCATCAACTGAACTTTCGGAAGACATCGACAACAAAGTTTACAAAGAGCAGATAATCTCTAATGCTATCAAAGTTCCTATGGAAGGACTTTTATTATGGTATAATTTGTATGAAAGGCTAGTTATCCACTAAGGATGGAGCAGAAAACAGGCATGTTAAAGACTCCTACATCTTGGAAAGTAGCCTGTCTTGACCCAGCTTTGCATTCCGATAACAAGGAGAGGCCTTCTTTCGTCTCAATTTCATTTCAGTCAATAGGAAGTAACAAGAAGCAGAAGATCCAATGGAGCAGCAGCTTCATTAGTCTCTAAAGTAGATGGTAAAATTGTTTGTTTTTCTCTCTTTACTTTCTCCCCTTTTAGCCTGGATGGCTCCTCTTCCTTCTCTTTTTGCTGTACTTTTCTGCCAGAGATCCTATATGAAATCACATATGGTGTGTCTATTTCAACAGTAGAACCGCAAGAGAGCTTCGTCAATTGTGGCATGATAGAAAGGATCCGTCCAGTAGGCCATGGAGTCACCTTTAGCCATCCTTTAGAAGTTCCACATAGCTGTAGACTGATATGATATGAGGCATAGAGGCAGTGGTATGTTGGTTGAAGCCTGAACGTCATTAATTCCAGTAGCCTATTCAATATATATCACAAAGGGGATAATAAATGATTCTACACCCCATAAAAGAGATCTAAGCCCACCTTCACCCCTGACATCCATTGGCACCTATCTGGTGCCAATATGCCTTGACAGTAGATATGATTCTTGTGTATAGGTAGCATGGAATAAACTCAGTGCTTTTGATCTCTGAACTGGCTCCTGGTTTGTTGCGCCTGACAGTGCTTCAGGGTTTGGATCTTTTGGTTCTCTTATTATCTACATGAAACCACTGGTTGAGGTCATTTGCCAGCACAGGGTGTGCTCCCATCAGTATGCTGATTTTTAGCTGGGCAAGAGATGTTTCATTTCCGATTCAGTGGTGGAAAGTTTGGATAGGAATTAGCCAGTTCCAATTCAACCCTAGCAAGACTGTCATTTGGGGGTGTCTCTCCCCCCCCCCCCCCAGATGGCAGTGGGGGAAGACCTTGAACATTGTACCTTTTGTGACAGATAGGCCTATTTCTGGACTGGGAGGCCTTGGTCACTTCCCAGTGGGACTACTAAGCTGCTCTTGAAGACCACCCAGAAGTTAAAATCGATCCAATGGTGTGCCCAGTGTTGAGTGTCCTTCAGTTTGCCCATATCACATTTTTGCATAAGCCTCTGCTGCTTCCCACTTACTTTTCAGATACAGTTTATAGTAGTGATTATTACATTTAAAGCTCTACATTGCACATGGCCACATTATTTCTAGGACTGCCTCTTCATGAGTATACTGGCCTTCCCATTAGGTTAGATAGGATGGATGTATTCAAGGTCCCTTTCCTTAAATCTGTTGGGACCTATGAAGCAAGCCTTTTCCAAAAGAGCCCTTGACCTATGGAACGTCTTCCCCCTGGGATCCAGCAATTCCCCCCCCCCCCCTTTTAGCATTCTGAAAATCTGTTAAAGGGGGGGAGGGGGGAGAGAAAAAAAGCTTTTCCCACAGGCATTGCATAAGGTGAGATTGGGACCTGAGGATTGTGTTTTTTGTTGGATTGGAGATCATTGGTTAGATGCCAGATTTTTGGTTTTGTACTGTTTGTATTTTTATTCTTGTCAGCCACCCGGAGTTATGTTGGGTTATATTTCACAGGATGGGTGGACATATACATTGTCTAATGAATGAATGATTTTTTTTCACTCCATAATTCATTGGATTTTAGCAAATTTATAAACAAATGTAGAAAAGATAAAGTGACTAGACGAGTATTTTTAATTTTGAAATTCCCTTTCAGCCTATAAAGTTACAGAGAGCACAACTGATGATAAAACATCTTTGACTATACTATATGACATTGTATTACTGTTGTAAAATTAATGCAGCTACTAATTATAAAATTGGATATATGCTTGATATCGCTTGTTCCGGGAATAGTTTTTCGCATCTTCATATTTTTCTTAGAATTCAGAAAAAACTATTGCAAGTTTGAAAGCATAAAATATTTTTTTCTTGAAATATTTATTGTTTTTGTGTTTTCTGGAACAGAATTGACAGAACTATCAAATTGTAATTTAGATAATTATAAATTACCTAAATTTATATCTACTCTGGAAAGATTAAAAAATGTGGAGTAAGTGAACATCTTTCTCGTGTGCAAGAACCATTCAAAACTTGTGCATAGAATATTTTGCATATCCTTATTTTTAACTCTGAAAGCTAATTTTTTTGATTTGAAAAATTCTGAGAATAAACTTCTGGATTCTCTTAAAACTGTAAAATAATAGCCACAAAGTCTAGTCTGTTCCTGCAATGGGTTTTCAATCCATTCAAAATACAATAGTGATACTTATTTTTTTTGTCTGTATATTATTTTTATTTGTTTATTTATTAAATTTATATGCCGCTCATCTTGCAATTTGATTATATTATAAATATTTTAGGAAATATTAAGATATAAATACAGAGTTCATATATCTGGTTTCCAATACCTACAGTAATTCTCTTGGCAGGATATCTATCAGTACCTGAAAGTACTCTGCCTGTTTTGGGCTTTCAACTTAAAAATGTTTTTTTTCCCTTTCTTCCAGAATATTGTGGCACTTTTTGTTATCCAAATGTTGCTCAGTCTCCTTACTTGCGAACTGTAGGAGAAAAACTGCTACCAGCAATTGATGTATTATGGACAGGTGAGAATCAGTATTCTGCTCTAATTTGAGCAAGGATCAGCAGCTTAATGTAGCCTTTTTAAATGAAAGTTTTAGTGCAATTTTTAAATGTTATTATTTTTGAATAAATTATGTCCGCATTTTTTTAATCCACCTATTTCCATTTTAGGTCCCAAAGTAGTATCTAAAGACATTTCAGTGGAGTCTATTGAAGAGGTTTCAAAAATAATTCGCAGAGCTCCTGTTATCTGGGACAACATTCATGCTAATGACTATGATCAGAAAAGACTGTTCCTTGGGCCGTATAAAGGCCGATCAACAGAACTCATTCCACGCTTAAAAGGGGTCCTGACTAATCCGAACTGTGAATTTGAAGCTAATTTTGTTGCAATTCACACGCTTGCAACTTGGTACAAATCCAACATGAATGGAGTGAGGAAAGATGTTGTGATGAGTGAGTTGATTGAATGGATAATGCATACTGTCTTATGTAATAATGTTTATGTATCTAATTTATATAGCTGCCCATCTCACCAAAAGCAACTCTGAATGGCATACAAGACTTATAGGAAGATTTACATTCAAATCAAATGGCTTTCTTTAGGAAATAAGATGCATTATCTAACATGAAAACATATTGTTTGTTGGCAAGGAAAATTTTGCAGTTAACATTTTAAAAGGTTGTTAACTTTGAAATGTTGACGGCTATGGTAAAGAGTGAAATGCAATGATCAGAAACCACCCAGATAATGCTGAATTAAACATGTAACATGACTTCGGCTTACTGGCTTAAAATTGTAGCTGACATCTGGAATATGGTGGCTCCCCAGAGCTGATATTAGTGAAGCGAAATTTCAAGCATGTTGACAAAAAAGAATAATGAAAGGGGAAAATAAACACATAAAAGAAAATAATAGAGTCAGTGTTATTAGTGAACATGATTACAGTTTCGATACCTGTTTCTTTATCAGATCAATCATTTGACAGAGATGCAGATTAAAAAAACTTAGACTTTTAATGTCCAGTTGGGATTTCTTACTAAAGAGATCGGTAGTTGATTTTTTTATGTAAAACACCCAAATTCTATCTATTCTGGAATTATTAATTAGGAACAAATTTTATCTGGCTGCTGACGGACTGCCTTGCATAGCCAGTTTTAATAACTTTAAAAGTCAAACTGTAGAACAATTGCAAATTATGTTACTTTAATGCAGAATTATATTAATCTTCTTAAAATGGCAGGTGGGATTAATGATCAAAGGAGTTCTATTTAAATGCAAACACAGCAATTTTGATTGTAGCTTTCACCATTTAATATGCTGTTTCCTATGTTTTTTTCTTCAGCTGACACTGAAGACAGTACAGTATCAATCCAGATTAAACTAGAAAATGAAGGAAGTGATGAAGATATTGAAACAGATGTTCTTTATAGCCCACAGATGGCTTTGAAGTTATCATTAACAGAATGGCTGCAGGAATTCGCAGTCCCCCATCAATATAGCAGTAAGAAAGATTTATAGCTTTGTTTCAGCTTTAAACTTAAATGGAATGAAGAATGTTCTTCAAATGAACAGCGACTTTCATGTGTGTTACTGTAATTTGTTAGCATTTACAAAACACTTTGAACTCAACAGAGGATAAGATGTGCTGTATTGTGCGTACTCTGTTCTTAATAATATCCAAAACTTAACTTTTTCAAGCCACTGAGGCATAAAGACTCGATTTAAAAGCTTATGTCAGTGCTGCCATGTCCTAGACTTAGTTGGGAATGTGGAGGCAAAAGAGATTCAATTAAGCAAATTTTATTCCTAAGAAAAAGATTTCTTTCTGTCTGGTACATTTTTTTGACAGATTTGTAAACTGCCTTTTCCTCCAAAAACTCAGGGTGGCATATGTAGGATTCTTGCTCAAACTTTATTTAATCCCCACAATAAAATAGGATGAACTGGGCGAACTAATGAGTTTCCAGGGCTAAGGGTGGACTTGAACTCTGGTGCTCCCAACCCTAGTTTGAAATTTCAAAGTCGTGATAATGATTTTACGGGTTGTAGTATAATGATCCTTTAGTGCAGCAGCCCCCAACTTTTTGGGCACTAAGGATCAGTTCCATGGAGAGAGGTTTTTCCACAGACCGGGGGCGGGGGGGGGATGATTTTGTGTGCTGCCTGCATCCTGCAGGTGGGACTTTGCTTGTTTGTGCAGCCTGATTTCTGGCATGCCACAGGCTGGTGCCAGTCCACAAACCATAGGTTCTCTAGTTTGTTGTGCTTTCTTTTTTGGTTAGGTAGCCAAATCTAAAAATAAGCAGTGTGTTGTGTTTTTTAGTTCATCTGTATAGGGCTAAGAGCAAAGAGTAAGCACAGTGTAAGAATATGGATGAAGAAGAATCTTCAAGAAAACAACCAGAGAAATGTAGTAATATGTAGTTACCATATTACTGAAGGACAGTATTAAAATGATTCCAGTTTCTTTGCTGGACCCAGTTCTGCAGCTCTTTATGTGGGTGCTAGCTGTAAAAACTGCTCACTTGTTTCTAACCCTGCTGATCTGGAAATTCTAAAAATGTTTACATTTTGTTTAAAAATACCTCCTTGGTAAGGTTTCTGCAGAATTAAAATAAACACTTGACTTTGCAATCCAAGGAGAAACGGGGGAAGTTTTGAGTTCCTTTTGCATAAAACCATGCAAAATATTTTAAATTTTATTTGAACTGCTTGAAGTTGAACTATTTCATAACCTACAATTCTATATAGATGTGCCATTGTTACTTGCTTTTCTGACTTCTCAGGTCTGAAAGACCTGTCATAACAAGAATGGATAGAACATCAGATTTTCCTATCCCTGTCATGCTCATTTGCCAGGCTAATTCTTTCTAAATTCAGAGTATGCAATCATTGAAAGCCCCCAAAGAGAGAGTGAGGGAAGGTACTGCAGCCCTTTATCCTACAACCTCTTGCCACACATAACGTATGGGGAAGCCTAAATACATTCTCTTCCTTTATTTGCAGTAGAAGGGAAATGTTTTCTTTAGGGCCAGGAAGAGGTTGAAAATAGAAGTACTTTATTTCTTCACTATTTTTATATTTCTGAGAAAGTTACATAGCTTGATATCAAAATGGCTCAGATTTTAAGTCACAATATTCCAGAAAGATTGTATTGCATTCTTTATATATAAAGAACTAAGAAAATTTTCATGATATGGAAATCAAATAACTGGGACTTTTCAAGAATCTCAATAGCAAAATGAACACTCCATATTCTTGTATTTGTACAAGTGAAATATATGAAAATATTTATGTGAAATAGTTGGATAGGTAAGGATAAAGATTGCCTGTCTGCTCTGTTTTCACAGGTAGGCAAGTGGCCCACAGTGGAGCTAAAACAAGTGTGGTTGATGTACCTCTAATTGCACCATCTGCTTTAAATTCTACCACGGTGGTTACTACTGTATATCAGGAGCCCATAATGAGTCAAGGAGCTGCCCTAAACAGTGAGTCACAGACTCTGGTGAAAGAGGAGGAAGAGAAGAAACAGTTAGATGAGGAACCAATGGATATGGTGGTGGAAAAGCAAGAGGATGCTGACAAGAATATCAACCAAATATTGACTGACATCTCTGAAGCAAAAATGTCAGAAGAGTTGAAACCAATGGATACCGATAAAGAGAGCATAGCGGAATCAAAATCTCCAGAGATGTCAATGCAGGAGGACTGTGCTAGTGATATCGCACCAATGCAAACAGATGAGCAGGTTAACAAGGAACAGTTTGTGCCTGGCTCCCATGAGAAGCCATTATATACTATTGAGCCAGTGGCTCTAGAAGATCTACAGCTACTTGCAGATTTATTTTATTTACCCTATGAACATGGACCTAAAGGGGCTCAAATGTTACGGGAATTCCAATGGCTCAGGGCAAATAGCAGCGTTGTCAGTGTGAATTGTAAAGGAAAAGATTCTGAAAAAGTGAGTGACTCTTTTTTCATCTTTTAGTATTGTGGATGACACAATAACAAAGGAAATTAAGCAAAGCTTCTGAGATAAATTTAATGTAAGGAGAAATTGAGGAAAATGTGCACGCAGACAGATGGATGTTCATTTCCTTGTCCTGTAATTCTCAATCTGTTGTGCTCTAGTTACGTTGAGTCTACAACTCCCAGAATTCCCTGCTATTAATATCCAGTTCCAAACAAATATGTTCAGTTAGGAAAGCTTGTACTATAGAATTTGTCACACTTTGCATGAATTGCTAACTCCTTGGTTAACACTATCTGATGATGGGTATGGAAGAGATAGGTGAACAGATAGGTGAATCTTTCTCGGTGGCAAGGAAGCAAAGTGGGTAGAATTAAGTACAGGTAGTCCTCAACGTACGACCAAAATTGAAGCCAAAATTTTCATTGCTACGCAAGGCAGTTGTTAAGTGAGTTGCATTTTACCACGTTAAGTGTATCACTGTAAGTTGTTAAGTGAATCATGTAATTGTTAAGCAAATCTGGCTTCCTCTCTTGACTTTGTTGAAGCCAGCTGGGAAGATTACAAATAGTGATCACATGACCCCCAGACAGCGCAGCTCTCATAAATAAATGTAAGTTGCCAAGCGTTTGGATTTTGAACGCATGACAATGGAGATGATGCAACAATTGTCAGTGTGAAAACCACGTACGAGTCCCTTTTTTCAGTGCCATTGTAACTTCGAACGGTCACTAAATGAATGGTTGTAAATTGAAGATGATCTGTATAGCTGCTTGATAAAAATGGAACATAAATAACTTGAATGAATTTTATTAGATTGAAGAATGGCAGGCTCGAGCAGCAAAATTTGAAGAGATGTGTAGCTTGGTGATGGGAATGTTCACTCGTCTTTCCAACTGCGCCAACCGGACAATCCTTTATGATATGTACTCATACGTCTGGGACATCAAGAGCATCATGTCAATGGTGAAATCTTTTGTGCAGTGGCTAGGTATGTTCTTTAGGAACCAATTATAGTGTCAGCTAGCATATATGTTTGTCTTCAATTAGCCCACGGGAAAAAGAGAATGTCTAATGTTTTCATATTGGGATCCCGTTGTACTTAAACTACTTTTGTTTTTGTGCATTATTTAGGGTTTCATATTAAACTGGTAATAAAAGCACAATTACCCGAATAGCTCTTAGTTTATATATTTTTTTCTTGGGCTAATTAATCTGAAAGTTTTATCTCTGAAATATGAGTGTTGACTCAGACTGAATGCACACTGGACTACATTATTTGGTATTTTCAAGTTCATAGCAAAATTGGAAATGACACTATGAAATGTGACCATACCTCAGCTATCTGCTGCTTGCTCTGTTTCAATAATGTTATTGCTGTCTTCAACAGAACAGTTGCAGATGTGACCTTTCACTGGGCTTGGCCAAGAGGGAGCCGAGCTTTCTAGCCTTTCTCTGCGCATGCGAGCTTTAGCATAAGGCTATTCTGGTGCAAAAGTGATTTGCTTTGACACTTGCAAGAAGCCTAATTTTGGGCAAGGATAAGAAATTACAGAGCTCTGGAGTCTGCTTTTATGATAGACTGATGGTTTCTGAAGCCAAACCAAGAGCTTTTTTGTGTGTGTCTGCAGCTTTTTTAAAAATTAAATATTTTGGGGAATAGCACCAGCATGGCCTGGGTTCCACTAGTGATCTTGTTTCACTTTCAGGTTTCAATCCAGCTGTAAGGAAATATGCTGTGGACTTGTTTGATGTACACAGCAGGCAGCAAAACTGATGGTTTCTTGTCACCATTTCTGTAGTAGTCACAAATGTCTACATAAGCTCACTGCTCCATATTGGATCAGCCTACAGTTCTTGGATCACATAAATCATTAAGATTATAGTCATAAAATTATATTACAGTAGTTATATAAAATAGAATCTTGAGTTGAAAATTAAGATAGCCAACACTTTGAATTTTTAGTGTATAGATTTTCTGTAATGGGAATGATTTTTCCTAGACAAAGGAATCTTCCAAGGTTACAGCATTATATAATAGCACATGCTGTAAACACATTTTTGTGAGGATTTTAACTTCTTCTGCTTCCACTTTCTCTTTGGATTAGGCTTAGAGATTATTGGTAGCTTCCAGGGAAAAAAAAGAAAATAGTATCAGGCAATCCTTATTGCCTTTCAGATATTTTTCCTATTATAAAGACAAAAAAAAGAGAGATATACCAGTTAGGAATAGTTACACAGTTGGATAAATAAAGTTATTACCTGACAACTCATTAAAATTGTCTGCTAATTTGCTAAGCAAAAATAGCACTACATGGATATGTAGGTTAAAATATATGATTTCTGTTCAAGCTAAAATGCCACTACAGCCACTTTACTGAAGTCAGTGACTAGCCACATCACAATATTAGGCTAGTTTAACAAGATAAAAACTAAATTTGTTCTATAAAGATAACAGTGGCCAATATAAAGGACTAGAAGTATAAACTTTCCATATGACAGCGTTGTATACTGAGGGGAATCTTGTAGATCAAGACTGTCAAACTCCTGGCCCATGGGCTGGATGTGTCACGTGCTGGCCAAGGCCACGCCCGGTTTAGTGAACGGGAAAAAGTCCCAATATGTCATGTGATGATGTAATTTTGACACCACTGTTCTAAATCAACTAATTCAACCCTGCTATGAGTAGGAAAATTGGGTAAACCATGCGTAAAACATATGGCTATCCAGCCTCTTCTTAAAAATCTCCAGGGATGGTGAAACTGCAGCCTCAACAGATAAACTTTCAGCTTCTAAATTTTTAAAAATACAGAATTAAACAATCTAAACTGACAAATCTGTTTTGCCCATAGCGTAGTGTGTAATTTCATAAGTACAAATACAGGCACACACTAATGGAATCCCTATGCAACATAGAACTAATGGCATTGTTTCCATAGGGCAGAAATTGAAGTAGAAATCAATGGATTGAGCATAGGATTCCAAAATACACATTACCTTCTAAATGAAAGATGCTGGGAGCCTATGTGGCCATTAAAATCAAGACTAATGTTGCATAGCAGTAATTTTCTTAAATGAACTGCTATTCTATTTTTCTGTGGAGCTAATCTGGACTAACCCAATAAAATAGTTTCTCAAGCTACTAATTGATTCTTTAAAAAAAAATTTTTTTGAATCTAAAGGCCTAACAAACAAAATTTAAAATAAATAGAATATACATTATTTTATATTTTAGCCTATAAGTTGCTCTACTTGGCAGTAATTAATTACCAATTTTGTATATTCCATGTTCTACTCTACACTTTACCCCTAAAAGGATAAAGGTTCCCCTTGCACATAAGTGCTCGTCATTTCTGGCTCTAGGGGGCGGTGCTCATCTCCGTTACAAAGCCAAAGAGTCAGTGCAGTCCGAAGACGTCTCCGTGGTCATGTGGCCAGCATGACTAAACGCCGAAGGCGCACAGAACGCTGTTACCTTCCCACCAAAGTGGTTCCTATTTTTCTACTTGGCATTTTTATGTGCTTTCAAACTGCTAGGTTGGCAGAAGCTGGGACAAGTAATGGGAGCTCACTCTGTAATGCAGTACTAGGGATTCGAACTGCTGAACTGCCAACCTTTCTGATCGACAAGCTCAGCATCTTAGCCACTGAGCCACCACATCCCTCAACACTTTATCCCTGCAAGTTAATTAAATGGTGAATTCTGACTGACACCAGTGGTTAATGATTTTTAGTTGATATTATTTATCTAATTAAAACTGATTTTTAGTTATAACAACACATAAAATATTAAACTACAACGAACAGAAACTTAAAGCTGTATCAGTGAACGTTCAAATGCTTAGTGGTCCACTGAAGGCTGATTTTCTTACTTTTTCTTGCAATCCAGCTAGCATTCAGTTTATATAACTAGCGTAGATAATTCTACTATGGATTACTAATGCCTTCTACTGTCTTCTTCCCCAATGTGTGCAGATGGGAGAATCTTCAACACAAGTGTCTACTGCTATTGGATGGACCACGCCAGATGCTTTCAGCGTGTCGTGATTAATAAATTTAAGATGGGAAAGTTCTGATTGTGAGGCAGTTCAGATTAGAGTTGTAGGCATGGGCTGAAGTCACATTTGCGCAGCGACTTAGGCATTAACTCTTGATTTTCATTCATACAGCTCTTCATTCATGCAGCTCTATAAAATGTACAATAGTTGAAGTGCTAGTTACAGTGTAATCTCAAAGGAGAAGTATTTCAAGTTACTGTGAAGGGGTTCTGTATAAAGTCTCTGTCTATGAGAGACTAGCAAATAGAAGTAGTTGAAGCTCAAACTGGGCTCTTTGGGTCACGTCAAGCTTGCTGTGTTAAAGGCTTGCTTTTATAATTTGAAACTAAGGAACAATATTTAGCTTGATTCGCTTTGAGACTGCCTGGCTAGCATGATGTGTGTGACTACTGATCTGAGATTGTTACTTGAACAGGAAGTAGATCGCTGTCCACAAGAAGAAAGAAACTTGCGCAGCTTATCTTATCAGAAAACTAGAGGGGTGATATACTCTTCACATCATTTATTTATCTCCTCCTTAAAAGCTTAATTATACTAGTTGGTTTTCCAATATCTTAAACAGAATTTTCTTCAAAATTGAGTCATGGTTTAAAATTTGTAGCTTCATCATTGATTGTGGCAAAAATTTTAAAGCACATGGTAAGGCTGGCTGTCAGAAATTACAGCATTTCTAATATAAATTAGAGCATTTCTAATATAAAAACTGTAATTTAAGCCATTGTTGCCTTTCTTGGTAATGAAATATTTGCTGTGCTGTGTGTTTGAGAAGTAGGTAATATTGGTCTCTAATCTCTGAAAAAGAGGCTTTTGTTCTGCATAGCTGTTTGGGCTACAGTATCCCACACCAGACCTAGTTTTCTGGCAAGATTCCAACCGTATGAAAATGTGACTTCAGACAGGTCCAAGTTTTTTTTTAAGGGCTGTGGTAATGACTAGTAACTGTACATCCCATACTGGGTGAAATTAGACATTTATTTCCTTATATGTTGTATATTTCATGTACCTGTATCAAATGGAGCATCTTAGCAGCTTTTAGCAGTAGTAGACTGTCTGTGCTCTAAGGCTATCATTGTAACATTCTTTTGATTTTATTAATAAAGAAAACAAGCACCTTATGGTTAGGAAGCTGTGTACTGTGCAACATTATTACAGCCCAGCAAGCTCTTGGATAATAGCTCAGTTAGAGAGCTTTTCCCACAAAGTATGTGTTAGCTTGTTGGACATTTTAGTATCTCAGGACAATCCCCCTTCTCGTAACGTTCTCCGCTTGGATCTGATCTCCACAGGGTGTCGTAGTCAATCTTCAGCACAGTTCTTAAGTGGAGACCAAGAACCCTGGGCCTTTAGAGGTGGTCTAGCAGGAGAGTTCCAGGTATCAATATGAATTCACAACTGAATGACATTGTCTTTGTTTGAGAAATCTTTTTTTTTTTGCACATCGGAGGGCTGGAAGGCTTGGTCTGCCGAAGGCTTCCTGGTTCAAAACCCAAATAGCCTGATAGCTTGTTTTAAAATAATTTTCCTCCCATTTCTACAGTAATATCCCAGGAGATGCTGCCATTCCCACGCGCATGCGAAGCGCTGCGGCTTTAGTTGTACATTTCACATTGTTTCTTTGCAGGTCGCACAGCGTTTTTATCTGCGCCCGCAATTGCACAATGCGCGCCTGCTTGTCTTCCAGTGAGAACTCCATGAGCGAAGAGATTGTGATGCAATTGTAGTTAAGAACTCTTTCAAAGCAAACATTGGTTGCATACTTGACAAATCAATTGGAAAATCAGTTTTTAAAAGTTGTTTTTTTCTGTGTTTGAATTTGCTCATGGATTTTTCAGGGGCTTACTTTCTTACCCCTCACAGGTGCTCTCTGCGCACAGCCAATTGAGTCAGCACGTTGTTTTGGGTTAGTGTCTCTGGCCAGTTAACCCTCTTCAGACCAAACCTTTCCTCCTGACACATGGCTATCTTATGCTGAGAACATAGATGAGATTTGGCAAGATAATGCTAAAGCAAAAAATGAGTTTAATGTTAAGTGCTTGTAACAGTTGTGTATCTTAGACTTCTATTCAGATAAAATGGTCCTTACGTTTGTAAAGCCTGCAAAATCCTATCTTCCTCTGGGGTGCCTGCAATACCAAAAGTTATCTTGGGAGTCTGCAGTGCGCACCCAAGAATGTATTGTCTCTTGCTTTTCACTTACATTAAATTTTTATTTTCACAGCGTTTGCTGCCTATTGAAGGAGCAAATGACCTCTTCTTTCAGCCCCCTCCTCTGACTCCTACTTCCAAAATCTACACCATCAGGCCCTATTTTCCAAAAGATGAGGTAACCTAAATTCTTTTGTGGTCTTATGCAAATTTGATTTTTGAGAGAACATCTTGATCTAGGAAATTGTTTCCTTTTTCAAGAGTCTTTTGAATGTCTGAGAAATGTATGGCTTTTATAGGAAAGGTTATTATTGAAGTAAGTTTAAACAATTTACTCAGGTTCATTGTAAATAACATGCAGCCCTGACATTATTTCTACCAACCTTTTCTCAAATAGAATATAGTTAGCTGGATGCTATTGTTTCTTTTAAAAATTGTAAGTATTCTTGATAAGATGCCTGAATCAGAGCTTCACATACCCCTGATACTTTGAAAGCTAAGTCTGAACTAATTTTGTGTTTTGTAATTTCAAATCAAAGAAGATGGGAGATTAATGTAATTAATATCCTTCTAATTCTGTCCAGTGTGTTTCATTGTTGAATGGGGTTTTGAAGAGTAATTTTTTTTCATATAAATCCAACTTAATTTCTGTAACATTCTATTGTCAGTAGTTGCAATATCTGTGAAATATGAACTGTTATGGAACCTTGGTTCTAATAAATGAGCATGTCTGTTTCATATTGGAATAGTATAACTCACAAAGAAGAATACATGTTACAAAGTTTAACATATTTTTTATGTATTGTGTCTTTAGGCATCAGTGTACAAGATTTGTAGAGAAATGTACGATGATGAAACTGATCAGCCTTTTCACAGTCAACCCGATCTAATTGGAGACAAGTATGCATTTGACAGAAATTTGATTGTATTGGCTACACATTCTAATTTTTGTAGTTTTCGCAATTATAGTGACATGGGGTTAACTAATTATTGATCATACATTACAAATGTTTAAGACTCCAGTTTCTGAAAGCAATGAAAAATCTCAGCAAAAAATACCTTTCTTTTTTTTTTGCTTTAAATCATGTTTCTGACTATTGAGAAATAGTTATGGAGTTAGAAGAAAACGAATTTATACTACATGGACTATGAATACAATGTAAACATTTCTCCTGAAGTTAACAAACCTTGGATGACTTGCAAAGCCTAATACTGTAATTTACTTAGAGAGGACTATTTACTTGACATTGCTAAGTTGAGGTGTGTGTGTGTATGTATGTATGTATGTATGTTATTCGGCTTTGTTCGGGTATTTTCCCACGTCATTATAGTTGTGCTTTTAAAGTTGTAGCAACGTTTCGGCAGAATCTCATCTGCCATCATCAGGCTTCTGTATTGTGTTGGTCTGTGAGTCAGACTTTTACAGTTGTTTCAGTTTTAAATTTGGGGCTAGCCTACTGCTGTGCCAGAATGGTTTTTTCTTCATCCTGATTGGTTGGGAATCTTGCTCTGTGTTTATTGGTCTTAGAGTTTGCTGTGTTCTGCTTGATTGGTGTTTCTAATATCTTCTGTCTGTTTTGTGGCTTTGTGTGTGTGTGTGTGTGTGTGTGTGTGTGTCTTGATTGGCTGGCAACATTGTGTTCCTGTATTGGAGGCTTTTAGTGCAGCTTGGCTCTGAGTAAATGGATGGCTATCATTTGTTAGGAAGCTAGGTTTCATCTGGGTGCCTGGTTGGGGTGTGTTTGAGCTGGAGGTATCGGGGGATCTGTTTGTGCCCAGGTGTTTGCCTGGCTAGTGGTGTGGAAATTTTTTTGTTTGTGAGTGCAGGCTTCCAAATGATTGACAGTCTGGTGGAATCATCTCTTCTATTCCTGCTTTCAGGTCTTTTTTAAATCTCTATGGCTTCTCTGATAATTCTGTGGCTGGGGTTTTCTATAGTGGCTAGGGTTTTGGTGCCATTGAAGTTGATGCTATGACCTGTGGCTTTCATGTGTTGGACTAGTGAGGAAGTGTGTTCCAGCTTTTTTACTGCATTTTTGTGTTCATCCAGGCGGGTACTTATTCTTTTATTGGTCTGTCCAATGTATGTGGCCGGGCAAGATGCACAGGGGACTTCATATATGCCTTGGTTTTCCAGGTCAATTTTATTTTTGGGATTTCTAAGGATAGCTGCTATTTTTCTGTCTGTTTTGAAGGCAATCTTGATGTGATGCCTGTGTAGTATCTTACTGATTTTGTCGGGCAGGACAGCTGTTCCATAGGTCTGTTCATCTTCTAGGTCTCCATTATGTCTCAGTGTGTTTTTGTGGATCAAGCCGGTGATTTTGCTTTTATGGAAGCCGTTAGCTGTCAGTACTTTAGTCAGGGTGCATAGTTCAGTCTTTATGTGTGTCTTGTCTGCCAGGCGTTTGGTTCTAGGCAGACAAGACACACATAAAGACTGAACTATATATATATATACACAGTCATAGGGATGTGTAGAATGTTCCGTGCATGGAGCAACCAGTTTCAGGTGACCTATTTGTGGATTGAAATTTTTTGGTGCAGACATAGGCTCCAAATATCCATGTTCCATACAGAAGCATTTTGGGGTTGGAAGAGGAGGATATAGGTAAGATTGTCGGCTGTGGTTAAAGGATAATGATAAAGGAAATTGTTGGGAATCAGGAAGGGAGTGTGTAAATTGGTTGGATATACCAACCTAGAATCCAGGAGTGGCACTTGCTAAATAGGTGGGGAAAGTAAGATGCTGGAAAGATAGGTAGTTGAACCTGTGCATGTGGCATACAGTAGGGAGTGGGGAATGGTTCTTGCTTTATTCATTTTGTAAGAGCCATCCAGATATATTTTTTTCAGAGAAAAAAATGATACCATTCTGAGTTTCAGATTGGCTAAGCAGTTCAGTCAAAACTTTGAAATACGGTGTTTTTCACATTGGAAACAACATTTTCCATGTCATGCAGGCCCCTGATTCCTTGACTCTCACCTTGCTGGGTCATCCTTGCTACTACATTAGTTTAACTTACAATATTAATTGATGAGTGGAAATGTGAAAGAGCCATGTTAGAAAATAAATTAAATTACCAAAGGGAGGGAGAGAGAAGGACTTGGTATGGGTGTTTAGAGATATACAGGTCTTACTAAAAAAAATGAAGATTGATATTAAAGCAGGTTGATTTCTAAAATATAAACATATGAAAAAAAGTTGTTTCATTGTTAGGCTATTTGGCTTAAATAGGATTGTTAGTTTTAGGCCCTAACTGAAGCCATTTGAGATTTGTCTCAACTAATACCTATTGCTTTGTTATTTTTCTGCTGGATGCTTTTCTTCAAGTGGAATGTCTTACTAGGATGGTATGTGTATCTTGCGATTATAATTGTTCAAATCCTCTATCACTATTCCACATCTGGAATTTAATATTAGAATGCTGAGATCAACAAAATATTGGTACTAAAGGCAGACATTTTATAAAAATTCATCTTCAGAAATTTCTTTCATGTTACTGTAGTATTATAATTTAGGGGAAAGAGATTGTTCTGCTGTTCTTTAGTAAATCTAGCTTTACTGTTTTACTTGTCCTTTCCCTCTTTATGCTCGATCTAGAATTTCAAGTTTAAGAAATGGCTAGTTCAAATCTGTTTTCTCACTGTCTAAAGTACCTATCTCCAAAGGCTCTTTAAATCCACTTAGGTGTGGATTTTTTTCATGAACTGATATGGCCCCATCTTCTCTTTTTGCCATTACCTCTAAGTTTTTTTTGAAACCTCCCATAATATATTACCAGATCCTTTAAAGGTTTTAATAGGCAGTTTCATTAGAAAGCACAACACACCCTACTGGCCCAACTAAATGTTTTAAGTTTGAATGTATTGTATAATATGCACAGTTTTTATTTATTTCATTTATTAATTCATATCTTCCAGGTTTTGTTCCCATGCATTATATAAGTGGTTTTGCTTTTCTGTAGATACGTTTTGCGGCTGTTGTCTATTATTTAATGTAGTTTTTGTGATTTGAAATTTTTGTTGCTTTCGGTCTCATTCACTACTCCTTTCCTCTCAGGTTGGTGGGTGGCTTGCTTTCCCTGAGTCCAGATTACTGCTTTGTTCTGGAAGATGAAGATGGCATCTGTGGTTATGCGCTGGGTACTGTTGATGTAACCCCTTTCATTAAGAAATGTAAAATTGCCTGGATTCCTTTCATGCAGGAGAAATATAGCAAGCCAAGCAGCGATAAGGAACTATCAGAGGCTGAGGTAAGTCATGCCAGCTTATTGTATGATATGAACAAGTAATATGATACGTGTTTCAGTTCTATTTTAGTGGGAACAATGTATGCAGGTCCTCCTGTCCAGTGTTAAATTTTAGACTTAGAGTTTATAAATTGCATGTGATAAAAAGTTACTATACATCATTTGCATAATAATTCCATGGCCGCTCATGAAAACGATGCCCATCAAGGTTATGAAAACTTTATAGCTTATGCCAGGGGTGTCAAACTCAAGGCCCGTCAAACTCAAGGCCTGTGATGTGGTCAGATCCTGCCTGTGGGGCCATCCTGGTCCACCCAGTGTGAAGAGGAAAGATCAGGCTGGCGTGGCGCCGGCCCAGTCTACCCAATGCAAAGAAGAAACATGCCAGCAGTTTGGGGAGTGGCGTCAAGCGTCCACCCAGTTGGCCTTGCCCACCTGCCCCCCCAAGGTCAACTACAGCCCTGATGCGGCCCTCAATGGCCCTCAGTGAAATTGAGTTTGACACCCCTGGCTTATGCTTTTGTGTGTGCATGCCTATGAGTGTTGAATATAGTTTTTAAAGATTTATGGCAATATTTGTAAAAAGATCTAGGAATCTCTTGACAAAACCTCTGTCTGACCATTTAACATAATATCCTTTTAAATTATTAAGACATTTATATTTAGACATCTGTATATGAGCATGTTTTAGATTAGCCATTTCATTATTAAACAACACCCATCTGCTGCACATATATCTCCCTCCCTTCCTTCCTTCCAACAAAATCATAAGAAAAAAACACTGAAAGAGAATAAAGAGGAAGCAATATTGAAATGCTCTAGAAAGGAAGTTAGGAATTAGAATGTATAACAAGAATATGAATACATAGGCAAAAGTAAACTTAAAACTTTAACAAAAAGTATTAAGCAAATCTTACTAGCAGCAACTGATGTTAAGGACATCCATATTCCATAACAATGCTGTCTGCAAGCATTTATGTCTTATGCTGCTTGCTTTGTTTTCTATAGTTATTTTCCATTTTTATAAAGAAAATAAAATTCCTATCCATTCACAAGTAATTTATTCATAGGAAAAACATTCTACCTAGTGTAAATATTTTTCACTGGGAAGTTCTTGCTGTTTTTCTAGTCTTGAGCATTTAATTTAACACATAGATCAAATGAAGAAAGGGACATCTTAGCATTCGTAGCATTTGGGAAGTTTAGCCTCTTTTCTATGTGGTTGGGTCAATATTTTGGGCTAACAAGATATTTTGGGCTAACAAAATATTTTGGGCTAACAGCCCTTGTTTAGCAGATGTACATAATGTTTCTAATGTATACTGTTAATAGTAAAAATATGTATTTGTATATTACAGAAAATCATGCTGAGCTTTCATGAGGAGCAAGAAGTTCTGCCAGAAACATTCCTTGCCAACTTCCCATCACTGATAAAGATGGATATTCATAAAAAAGTGACAGATCCGAGCGTCGCTAAAAGCATGATGGCCTGTCTCCTCTCCTCTCTCAAGGCAAATGGTAAACTGCTTGTTGTTGCTTTTCAGGTGACTGGGGTTTAAGAGCAGTAACTACATTCTGCTATAACTTTATACCAGTGGCCCCCAACCCCTGGGCCATGGCCTAATACCAGGCCGCAGCCTGTTCAGAACTGGGCCACACAAGCGGTGGGTGAGCATGTGAGTACATGGCAGCTTGGCCTTGTGCACGAAGCTCCCCTTGCTCAACTGGTACAGAAAAGCATCAAAAAAGGTTGTGAACTCTGCAAGTTGGAATCAGTGTACCATATCACCTTTGTTTGTCTTGAATAGCTTATGTTTAACTTTTTTTTTCTTTAGCTTCTGAGGTCCATGATTTAACTGAGATACACAATTCAGTTTTATATGCCCAGGAAGTTTAAACTTTATGTTTTATATGAAACCCTGAAAAAAGTTCCAGAACGGGTTTATAAGAGCTCCAGGCGTGCCTGAAGTAATTTTCTGGATGCGAGGCAATTTCATGAAGACTAAAAAGCTGATGATACTGCTGTGCGTGATTGGAATTTGGATCAAACTATTGGACTCAATGTACAATGATCTATGCTGTTCTCTGTTCAGTCACCAGTTTAGATTATCTCTGCTTCTACTCTCTTACCAAATGTCTTCCTTTGATTTTATTCATTTGTAAATCTCTTGTTTCCTCTTTTCTAGGCTCCCGTGGGGCTTTCTGTGAGGTGAGACCGGATGATAAAAGAATCCTGGAATTTTACAGCAAGCTGGGATGCTTTGAAATAGCCAAAATGGAAGGTTTTCCAAAAGATGTTGTTATTCTTGGAAGAAGTTTGTAAGGGATTTTTTTTAGTGAACCTGTTGAGACTGGAACCAACCAACAGTTGAGAGTAGTGAGCCCGAGTTTTGTTATTGCCTGCCCTTTCTATGGCAGCAGTCAGCTGGCCTGACAGGAAAGAACCACCCCATTGTACTCTCCCTTACGCTGCTGAAAACAGTTTGAAGAACGGTTACTGGTCATTTCCTGGTCTTACATGAAGTGCCAAGGGATACTGCATATGATGTAGCTTCAAGAAAAGATTCACAAGAATTCTCAGAGAAGGACTGGGGGCTTTTCCATCTCTGCATAACAGCAGAAAGGTCTATTCCTTTGTATCATGAAATGGGAAGCAAGACGGAAGTGGGATCCCTGTATAGAGAAGCAGGGTACCTGTGTAGGTCATTTTATGTGTTGGCTGTTTTGCTTATTAGTAAGGAAATGGCCATCACCGCTAAAGAAAATTGATTAAGCTTTGTGCTTTGTAGGGATAAATTGTGCATTTGTCTGTGGCAAAGTCACTCAGTGGCAGAAATGTAAATTTCAGTGTGTAAATATATACATATATAGATATATATATATATAAACTTGCTGAATGCTGACGCTTTGTGTTTAATTGTTTTTGTAATTTTTTTTGCTTTCCAAAGCAAAGTGGTATTGTTCTGAAACAGCACCTTCAAATTTCAAAAAAAAAAAAAAAAAAAAAAAAAGCAGAGGCTGAGGCTGATGTTGTTTCTGATCTGGCCTGCTATGTTTCATGCCCTTTACTAGAACGCCAGTTTGAAAGTTTTTTTAAAGTGTTGCTCTACAGCAGGGGTGTCAAACTCTTGTCATCATGGTGTCTTCACGTGATGTATCACAACTTTCCCCTTCGCTAAACTGGGCATGGCCAATGCATGACGCAGCTGGCCCGCGTACCACAAGATGGATAGCCCTGACCTAGGGGGATCAATCCTTTAGAGAATGGATTTTCAGAAAATGGGTAAATATTGCTTCCTACCAAGAAGATGAAAACTTATTGACAGTCATTTCAGTGATAGCTACTGAGTTGCTCAGTGGGTGAATGGAAAAATATTACAACTTCAGCTACCCATTCTTCCCTGTTCAAACTCATTAAATCAGGGTCTTCAGGTCATACATATTTGTTACAGACTTCTGAGGGGAGGGATAACAAAAAGCACATTTTATATATTATTTAAATGTTACCTAATTTTAATAATCACTGTCTGTTCCAAAAATTTAAGATTTTTACTGCAATCTGACAAACTGTATGGAGTTGTAGAAGGAATGGTGAATGCATTTCTTTTGTTCTAAGAAGCCGTTAGCCAACATAATGTGTTTTTATTTTCACCTACTACAATAAATTATTTTTTGTTTCCTTTGAAACTTTTTTTTAGTAAAGATGGAAATCGAACTGATTCTGATTTAAAAGAAACTTTGAAACTCATATACTTTTTAAATGGCATTTTACTGCCATTTTAATTTGCACCGATTTCCTAGAAGCTAGTCTTTGGCCTTAGTTGTAATTGCTTATTAACATTTGATTTTCACTGAATGAAAAGCAGAACATTTCAGCTGCAGAAAATACATTTCATTTGAGGACAAAACAGTGGACAAAAGGACTTCCATAAGTTTTTTATGCTTTTGAGTGAATGCTAACTAGTCACTTCATTTGGTTTTAATTAGTGTGTATGTGTATACAGTACTGTAGTTGGATTTATTGCAATTTTGTGGGGAGAGGGCACCTGGATTTTTATACTGTTAACAAATATAAATTTATCACTGTTATAAGTTAATTCTGTGCATCTTGAAAGTTTGAGTCAGTTGCTTGCTCTGAGTGTATAAAAGTATAGCACTGACACAACTTTCAGAGTTACGGTATCAGTTTTCATTGCATACAGTTGGAATGCAATTTTCATGACTGTCTTTAGATCTGCTGTATCTGTAGCAAAACAACAGACTGTAAAATTGTATTTGGAAACCATGTGAAAAATAGAATAAATTGCAAAGTCAATGTAAAGGCATGTTTTGGTATAATGTTAGAGAATGAGGAAAATTAGTGGAGAATAATAATTTTCCTGTTGTGTTTTATAACTCTCTAATGAATGTATGATAGCAATGGATACTTCATATTTTGGCTCCACTGTGCAGGTTTGGATATAGCAAATCTGTCTCTTGTGTTCATTTTTCTTGGCTGTGCTTTGCTGTAAATACAGGTGGACATTACTAAAAGCTACTGAAGTAGGTGTTTATTCTTATTGAGATTTCACAAATAATATCTTCTAATTTAAAGGAGATGAGTAATTCCGGGTAATAATGGTCTTTTATCACTATATATGATCAAGGCCACTTCTGACAGCAGAAGTGTGTAATTTATACCCCTCTAAAGCCCTAAGAAAAACTCCAGGGATCCATCAATTAGCAATTTTCAATGTGACAGAATTAAAAATGAGAGTAATGGTGTTATCTGTTTTATTAATTAAATTAAATGAAAGTGAATTCTACTTTTTCTTTGCTCCAAATAATATAGACCCTAGTCTACCGATAGGAGAAAATATTGTAGTTCAGGATTGAACTGTGGGGTCCTTGGTGCTTGTTGAGCTTGGTTGCTTCCTTGCAGACTTTTCATTACCAAACTAGGTAACATCATCAGTGCTAGTAGTTATGATACCTAGTTTGGTAATGTCTGTAAGAAAGCAATCAAGTTCAGGGATCCTGGTGGTCAAAACCTAATCATAACTTTTTATTGAAATTTGTATTTTGCCCGATAGTTCTAGAGAGTTGAAAGAAAAATAAAGGAAGTGGGGGGGGGAGCTGTGTAGTGACCTGATATTTAATACTAGTCCCGTCCTTTTGATTCCATTTTAGTTGATAAGTTTTTAAACCCTTGAATTCCATAATTATTTAGATAAGAGAGAGAAACAATTTTCGTATAACATGTCCGGATTATTTTTTTAATTCATTTTAGAATTAAGTATTTTAGCATGACGAATGAAATATTTAATGAGTAAATTTTATTGTAGGTTAAATTTCTATTCAGATAGTAGAAATGTGTTACATATGAATTAACATTTGTGATATATACAGTATCATTTGGGGGTCATTTCTGTCCTGCAGTACAGTGGACAGTGTGGTGAACTTCAATACTTCACAATGCAACTCAGTTTATTAGCCTACACTGATTGGGGATTATGGACATTATAGCCTTAACACATCCAGATACCTGGCTTAGTCATTTAAGTAAGGATTTCGAAGGCATCAAACTGAAAATTCATTTGCCTCCTTGTTTGGATCCCAGGTATGCACAGTTTTCCAGATTTAGCTGTTTTATATATCATACTTTTTATCTCTCAATTTCATACTGTTTAAACAGAAAAGCCCTTTTTTAAAAAAAGATTGCCTTCCTGGACTTCATAAAGGTTGGAAATACTATTAACCAGATTATGTAAAATTGAAACTGTCATGTCGCTCTTTTGTCATTTGTCTTGACTTTTCTTGTTTTATATTTTTAGTTCTTATTTCTAAGTTTAATAAAATATTTGACTTCAACTTGGGATTGAATAGATATTTCTTATCGGCCCAAGTATTTACTCCTTGAATGTCTTCCTTCTATGCTACAGGTCTGGACCAAGGAAGATACTTGGAAACTAGATTTACATCACAATGTAGTGCCAGAAATGAGATAGTAATTATTGTCTTCAGTTGAGGGTTAGTCCAAGCATTTTAACATGTAGAAAGTTTAAAACTAATGAGCCTCCCTATTACAGTCATGATGGTCATAAAGCAGATCATCCCTGAGCAATCTGATTTTATAACCTTTAATTTGTGGCGGTCATTAAAACGCCATGGTCGTTAAGTGAATCATGACTGTGATGGACATTTCTGATGAAAATCAGCATTTATTTACTTCTAGTTTTTAGCAAAAAAAAATGCATTCAATTAATGGTTGTTAAGCAAATGCATTGTTTGCTATGAGATGTTTTTGCTGAAAATGAGAAGTAAATGCTGGTTTTCGGCAGAAAAGTAAACCGCAATCGTGTCACTGTGTAACACTGTAAATAGCTACAGGTATGAGTTTGTTGTTGAGTGCCTGAAATGCAGTCATGACTGGGGTAGGCTGGGGTGGGAGTGTCAGCGGCTGTTAGAACTTTGGAACCAGGTCATAAAAAACGGTCATTAGTTGAGGACTGCCAGTGTGACAGTGAAGAATGAGTTCTGTTCCTTAAATTTGGTTTTTAATCCAAATTTGTATTTTAGTCAACAGCTTAATGTACCTGTACTGTGTATCAGGGATAAATAACAACGAAGTTGTTTATAAAGTTTTTTGTAAAGTTTGAACTTACAACATTTATAAGTTACAAGTTTTTTTTAATACGTTTTATACCTTAAAACTGAGTTGCGTGGGAGACACATTTCCAGCAAGGACAATTCACAGTCTTCAGAGAAAGATTTAAGGGATTTTAGAAGTTTGAATAAAATGACACAGACATAAAATTGCAACTGTGATCTCTGTGTTAATGTCTTATTTTTAAAACAACAAAGAATTCTGATGAAGAGTTTGGGGGGAAGAGAAGAGAACAAACAGATATAAAATAAATGTATTCCAAATATTAACAACTTGGACAAGTTCAAGTATTTCTGTACCAAAAAAAGGACAGGGCAGCCTGAGAAAGGAGAATAGAGGGAATATCTGTGGCTAGCGTAATTTCTTGTATCCCAATTCTATGTAGATTTTGCCAATATTTGGTTGTATTTCAAGCCTCAAATAATAATTATAGTACTGTTGTGCTGTTAGATTTTTTTTTTTATTATATAGAGTAAAGGGATCAAATGAGGGGAGATACCCCAGCCATGAATACTTAGGAGATAAATCAGGACAGAAAGACAATACAATATGTAATTTATACTGTTTAATGGATTTCTCAGTCCAGATTGATGAAAAATGGAATGAAGGTAGACTACCAGGTTACATAAATCAAGTTCAATTGCAAACATCCTGCTCCTTCGTTCTTCAAAACTCACAAGACTTTCCTTGACCGAACAGGAAGGAAACTGCTTTGCTACCAGGAAGAATATGATGTCTGCTTTTTTCCAGTGGTATCTTGAGGACTAATCCATTCCAAGTACTTATGAGAGTCTCTTCCTATAAAGCAGGTAGCAGGAAATACTGGTTTTGATTTTACTGCACATAAATTAAACGCTAGAAATAGAACATTCAGCAAACTCCGCTCCAACTCTTCATAGCTAGAAAATCAAATCATATCTCGGAAACGTCCTTTGCGAGCTGGTTTTCTGCCTGCACCGAGAATTTTTTTAATTGCTCCAAAATAGCAAATCTCGGGCTCAGCATAGCTACTGCCTTTACTATCTGTTTTCAAAACTACCCGGGGAAAAAACCAAAATCTATTGCCATGATGCTATATGGTAGGTAATTTATTAACTGTTACCTGAAATGTTCTTTCTGAGAAGAGAAATTATAACTGTCTCAACAGATAGTCTTTAGGCATGTAAGGTAATGCTGAGATAATGTACTCCCTGCTTGAAGCATCTATGGACCATCAAATTCCCCCATGTTTGACTAGATGATGTAGTCTAAAATGCAACTACAGTAGCATATTATAGGTTATTATTTAGGAACAGTGTGTAGGGAGATACCCAGTATGTTAACTCTTATTCATACAGTAATGTTATTTTTGCATTCTGTTTTCTCTTAATATTCTCAGGTACTTTTCCTCAGAGAAAGTGCAAAACAAAAGAAAATCCTTTTGGAACACTTTATCTCTTAATATTTTTTCAAACATTTCCTTTTTTTTCTCTTATTTTCAGAGCATCCTAATCACTGCATGAAAAATGAAAAATAAAGCTTTAGTTACTCCTAGTTTTGTATTTTGTTCAGACTTGATTGTTATTCCCGCAACCTCCTCATCTCTAGGTTGTTCACAAAATTGATTAGCAGAAAACCCTGTGGACTCATCTCAATATTATGCTATGGCACTTCTCCCAATCTATTTTTAAACGAATTGTAAGAAAATGAGACTAACTAATGAGTAGTTTGTGACAAGCCCATTGTGGCTTTTGTTGATTGTTGCATCTCTATTCAAGGGCATCTGTTTTTATATGTAAAATCTGCTTCGGGATTTGTCCAATAAAGAGATCGAGTTGACAGTCTGAAATTCCTAGCTTTCACATCACAGAAAGTTTGGCCTATATCTCCATGGAAAATGCTTCAACTGAATCATATTTCAGAGTTTTATGTTATAAAAAGTTGTTCATTTCAGTTCTTGCCATATTTCTGTTGGCTTTAAATCTAAACCTTGACCACTCCAAAAATTGAAATCGTTTTTCTTCATCCATTCTATAGACTACTTGCTTGTATAAGGAAGCAAGTATTGGAATTGGAATTACAGTGTTGCTTCAGCTGACAGACAGATGGCCACATACTCTCTTGGTGAAGTCTCTGATACAAAGAAGAATTCATGCCTTGTTAAGTAAGGAAAAGTTTTTCAGGTTCACAGTACAATTAGTCCTTGAACAGTTCATGTAGTGCCTGAAGTTACAACTGGCACTGAAAAAAAGTGACTTATGACCACCTGTGACTAGCAGCATCCTCATGGTATCATGATTTACATTTGGATGCTTGACAACTGGTTCATATTTATGACAGTTGCAGTGTCCTGGGGTCATGTGATCACCTTTTGAAACCTCTGAAGACAATGAAGCTAGATTCACTTCACTGTTACTAAACAACTTCAGTGATTCACTTATCAAATGTGGCAAGAAGTTGTAAAATGGGGCAAAATTCACCTAACAAATTTCTCTCAACATAAATTTTGGGGTCGGTTGTGGTATGTTGAGGACTACCTGTATTATCATTTTCAATGCTTGATAATTGGTAGTAAATTCTTGATTGATGCTTATACAACACCCATTTAGCCTCCAAACTTCCACATTTGATTCATTCCTCCAGCAGTCTGGAAGGTTATCTACATGGTTTTTGTGAAACCTTAAGACAAACATCAATGTTCTTAATAAAGAATTGCTTCCAACTCTCTACTGTCCTATGAATTCTATTTTTACCCATGTTCTCTGATGTCAGAATGATAAATATTGATTTTAGTCAGGAATGAAAGATGCCTTTGGTAAACGCAAAACCTTGGATGTGATTTTCATTATATGTGTGATTTTAGGAATGATTTTGACAGGATAGCCACTTTTTATTTCTATTCTCCATTTTAAGACAGTATCTCTGATATGTGGATTGGTGGAACCCCTTTTTACAACCCTTTTCAGACTGATAGGCATCAAGAGGTTTCCCCAAACTGCTTCTGATCAGGGTATGACCCGACTTTAGGATTTGTGTGGTGAGAGCTTTGCTCAAACTTCCTTTAGCAAGCCCTACATGAAGTTCTGATAATATTCACTGGCAAGTGAGGACTAGAATCGGAGAACACATAATCTTTCTTTTAGGGAGTTTAAGATTTCAATTTTGGGACACTAACAAGCAAAGAACTTCCCACAACAGGACAATCTATATTTTTCCCCCTTCGACGCTTGCATAGTTTAGTTTTACGGTCTCACTTGTTCTGTTGTTTTTTTAAGAAAAAAGAAAAATAGCAAACGCAGGGACACGCGATTTCTGCAATTTGTCCTGAATGAATAAGGTCCCTTCCGGAGCGGACAAGCTTGCAATTGGAGAGAAGCTGCGTTTGCCGATTGGAGCGGCCCCGGCGGGGCGGGCAGCAGGCGGGGCGCCACTCGAGCGTCTTCCTGCCGTCCCTTTTCCTTTCTGCTCTGCGCTTCCGGGCCAGCCATGGCCTCTTTCTTGGATCTAGACAGCATGGACGAAGGGGAAGCTACGCCGCCGATTTGCACCAGCCGCTTCGTTTTCGGTGGGTAAAGATGTGCGGGGACTTCGCAGGCGGCCATATTTGAGAACCGGGGGGACGTGGGGGGAAGGCTGGAAGGCCAACGAGAGAGATGATGGTTCTTTGCTCCTGGAGTAGCGATCGTTTGGGAGGATTTGATCGCTCTGGGAATCGCTTGAATAAGGCTTTGAATGGCCGTATTAGCACGATACATTGGACCACCTAATTAAGTCACCGCGTTTTGGGTTTTTATTCTGGAGAGCTGGGCACATGGAGGCACCACGTGCTCCCCAGCTCGGCTCTTGCAAGCGGCTTGGCTTCTTCGTTGGAAAAAGGCTGGGAAGGCATAGAAGCCACGCGTGGTTTGCTCTTCGTCCGTTGCGAGGAAGGATTTATCTGCCGAGTAAACGTGGTGAAATGCTTCATGAATTTCATCGAACAGGTTAATGCGGGTTACACAGGGCAGGGCGCAGATCTCGCTCAATTCATGTGGGAGAAATTGCATCATAGCAAGGCTTTCTACCTGGTTTCATTTGTTTCTGTAAAGGTTGATGGAGGGGATTTGAAATGCAACATGTCACTGAAAATTCTCTCTAAAATTTTTCGTAAGATATACTTTTGTCGGGCAGCGGCTTTGAAGTAATAAACAACTAAGAAATGTGTTCTTTTGTATAACACCAAAACATTGGTAAAAAATCTCTAGATTTTACTGCTAAGTCTAAATTTTTTTAAAAAAAACCTTGCTAATTTCTTTGGCTTTAGAATTAAATATTGTACTCCCATCTTTTCAAGCTAGGGAAAACATAGGGGAGATCAATACAAAGCACATTGAAAAAGACATAAGACATAAGAATTTATTTGTCATTACACTCGCAAGCGGGTGCAACGAAATGAGGTGCTCTTCCACAAGTAAAACTGGACAACACCATTGAAAGAAAAATAAAATTAAACACAACAGACCATACAATAATCTCTATACAATTTAAAAATGTAAATACCCCATTACTCTCAGCCATTAAATTCCACAAAAATCTTATGACCCTGCATTCAAACTCAAAACTGCACTTGGATAAAAACTGTTCTTAAATCTAGTCGTCCTTGTTCTTAATACCCTGAATCTCCTTCTCAATGGTAATAGTTCAAAGAGCTGATGTCCCGGATGAGAGGAGTCATTCAATATATTAAATATCTTCCTCTTACATCTATTCCTATACCGTTCTTCCAAAGAGGGGAGTGAGCAGCCAATGATGTTTTGGGCCATCTTAATCACCCTCTGAATTGCCTTTTTCTCTGCCACTGTGCAGCTCGAGAACCATACACAGAGACAGTAGGATAATATACTCTCAATTGAACTCAGATAGAAGGTAGTCAGTAGACTCTCAGCCAGTTGTTGTTTCCTAAGAATCCTTAGTAAAAATAACCGTTGTTGTGCCTTCTTAATTAAAGCAGCGGTGTTTGCACTCCAGGTCAGGTCATTTGTAATGATGGTCCCGAGATACTTACATTCAACCACCTGTTCCACACGAACTCCCTCTATATACAGTGGCTGAATGTCTGCTCTTTTTTTTCCTATAGTCCACTATAACCTCCTTGGTCTTCTTAATGTTAAATAGAAGATTATTATTTTTGCACCAGTGGGATAGCTGTAATACCTCATCCCGATATGCAGACTCATCATCCCCAGAAATAAGTCCTACAAGCGTAGTATCGTCTGCAAATTTTATTATCTTATTGTTGGGATGTTTATTTGTGCAATCAGATGAATAAATGGAGAACAGTAGTGGACTAAGGACACAACCTTGCGGAGTGCCAATGCTAAGTGTCTTGACAGTAGAAATATAATCATTCAGTTTAACTCTTTGTGGACGATTTGTTAAAAAATCCAATATCCATAAACAAATAGAATCTGGAAAATCTAGATCTTTGAGCTTGGCTATTAATCTGTGCGGTATGATGGTATTGAAAGCAGAACTAAAATCTGCGAACAACATTCTTACATAATTCCCCGGTGTTTCCAAATGGGATAAGGCCATGTGAAGCACAGTAATAATTGCATCCTCGGTTGATCTATTTTCTTTGTAAGCAAACTGAAGCCCATCAAAGGAATCAGGAAGGCAGGAGATAATATAATATAAGCATCACAGAAGAAGACAGTGGCAACTGTTTTTATATTGTTGCCTAAAAATGAGGTGAGTATTTCCATGAGGTAGCAGAAATCAAGCTCAGAGACCAAAAGCTTTTGGTTTCAGCTTTTCATCATGCTGGATTTATTTTTGGCTTCTGCAGAAGTGAGAGCATGTTAAAATGCGTAGCATTTCTGCAGTTGGAGAAACTTATCTCTTCCATTTAAAAAAATCTGCTTTTTTTTTTAAAAAAAAGCCTTATAATATTCACTTGGGTTTTTTTCTTCCTCAGGATGTGAGCTGAACAGCAGTGCGCGTTCCTATACTTTTAAAGTCTCGGAAGAAGATGATTCGGATCATTTCCTAGCTCTGAATATGGTAAGAGATTTCACTCTGAAATGGGGAGAGTAGCTGCAGGCTATTTCCTAGCTAGTGACCTACAGCATGACTAGCCATTGCTGGGGAAGTATAATGTCCTCATTATTGTTACATGGCTTCAGTAGTATTTAAAAACCCATTGAGTTGCCAGAAACCATGATGAAATCATGCAAGCAAATGAAAAAGTGCTGGAGAGAAGATGACGGATCACTTAGTTCTTCTGACATGCCTTGATTTTTATTCTAGTAAAGGCACTAGAAATCTCCCTACCTAGACAACTAATGGGGAAATACAGAAAGTTGAAGGAAAGGGGGATGGCTGTCTGGGTCTCGGTCATATCTGACGATAGACGATTTTTATTTTTGATACCTGTTAGTAAGGTAGAATTCTGTGCAGATTACAATGAATGAAGCTGCACGGCTTCTGTGGCCAATATGAGAAGTAAAGTGTTTACTTCACATAGTTGATAAAATACTTTGCTGATAAAGCTGCTTTAATATCTACCTGCTTGGACAAGATGGCTCTGAGCCTTTGTTGTTGTTTTTTTATTATGCCACAGAACACATTGTGTGTATGTGCACACACAGATACACAAAAATCAAATACTTTGTACTGAAGGCTACATTTTCTGATCGTTTAAAATCATAAAAGCAAGAATTGCGCTCTTAGAGCAGAATCTCCTAGGTCAGGGCTGTCAAACTCGTGGCCTGTGGGCTGGATACATCACACACTGGCTACGCCCCCCCAGGTTAGCGGGGGGTTGTGATACGTCACATGACAATGTGTCACGAGTTTGACACCCCTGTCCTAGGTATATTGTGATTCTGCATAATTCTTTTAATCAGTAAATTTGGGACTAAAGGGAACATTACTGCAAGAAGATCATATAAAATATAAATATATAATTATATATAAAATATCAATAAAATAATGTTTGACTGTATTGTTTCATCTTCTTATACCTCTGTCTATTCCAGAGGCATCCCAAACTCTCCTGACAAGATATTTGGGAAAGGTACATGAAGGCTATAGGATTGATTTAATAGGATGGATTACATAGCCTGCAAATTGGCTAAATTTACTGTTTTTGATTCTGTTCGTGTTTGTTACTGGATGATTTTGTTCTGATCCTGTTTCCAAGTGCTTATTGGAAGAGGTTCATCATTAGAGCTTAAGATGGCATTTCATTCTTAGCTAAACATTCCTCAGTGCTCCTTCAATTTTGTTTCTCTTCCTCTTTTCAAGGCTTGTCTGTCCGAAGGTGCCAAAGATGAATGCAACATTGTGGAAGTGGTTGGTCGTGACTATCAGAACAAGGAGGTTGCTGTGCCTGTGGCCAACCTGAAGTTGTCGTGCCAGCCCTGGGTAAAATCTTTGGGAATACGGGTGTCTTGGAGAAAATCAATGTGTAATGGTTCCAGAATGTTGATTTGAAACACTTGAAAGACTTTCAAACACAATTGACCATACTTGGGATGGCCCCTCTGATATGCCGTGGTGGCGCAGTAGTTAGCATGCAGTATTGCAGGCTACTGCTGATTGTTGGCTGCCAGGAGTTCGACTCCCAGCAGTTCAAGGTTGACTCAGCCTTCCATCCTTCCAGGGTTGGTAAAATGAGGATCCAGATCATTGGGGACAATATGTTGAGTACTATTGCTATGCTCCAAAGATTAAGGTGTATCATCAGATTTTCCAGAGCCTGCCTTCTGTAGTTTCTTCAGAGTGTACCCAAGAATGTTCATCCTGAGTGAAATATTTGGTGTTTGAAAATTTGGTATTTAGTATCAGAAAATCTTTCGTGACCCATGACTTTCTAGATCATATCTGTTTAATCAGCTTAAATAGGTGGCTTGAATCATTAGAATAACTGGATATATTGCACTGGTTTAAAAGGTGTTATTGAGAACCCTGAACCTCCACAGACGTGTTAACAAGAGTTAAATTTGCAAATTAGGAACACAGTATTTCTCTTTCATTATATGAAAATGTCATGGCCCTCACCCTCTCCCCCCCCCCCAAAAAAACCCCCAATAACCACAGATGCAACAAAGCATCTGAATAAACTTCAAAACCCATTGAACTAAATGAGACTTGAGCTATTCATTTTGTTTTACAATTGCTCTATCTTCTTATTTTTCCACAGTTGTGTTTAGATAATTTTGAGTTCCAGCCCCCGGTGACCTTCCGTCTGCGCTCAGGATCTGGCCCTGTTCATCTTTCAGGACAACATCAAATCTGTAAGAACCTGGGAATGGGATGGAATAAACTATTGGGTACAATGAGCATGCTATAGTAGTTAAAGGACATAGAAAAGTAATAGTTCTTTCTGGAGTAGAGACCAGAATTCCAGATTAAGTATCTTGGCTACCTCAACTAGCATGGTCAATATTGCGGATTCTGGACCTTTTCCTGGTGTGGAGTATAAGCTGGTTCTATGAGCTGTTCAGAGCATCCAGTAGTGGGAGGTGCTTCAGTCTCTGCATCCATAGGCTGAGCTTTAATTGAGGAACGCTCCTCCTCCTCCATGTGACTCCTCCATGCGTTCCCCAGTTTTTGCTCAGGCTGTGAATTTGTTTTTTCCATTGACCGAAACAGGAATTCAATTTGTCGTGTACAGGTTTGATTATCATCCAGTTTCTTCTCTTTAGCCTTCCAGTTTACTAGCTTGCCAGACAGTTTTGTTTAGGGGAAGCGCTGTTTGCGCCCCCAAGAAGGGCGGCGGGAGGCTTTTGGCGCTGCTCTGCACCACCTCCCCACAACCAAAAGCTCTTATCTCTGCCTCTTTGGTTGCCGTTGTGCCTTTCGTTCCGTTTCCCTGCTAGCAGCTTGATTTTCATCATTTTAAACCACAGCCGAGTCATATCACCTTTCCCCCCCTCTCCAAACGCCGTTCCTTCAGTGGGGAAGCTAATCAGAGTTAAATTCCCCCTTTCTCCGCCATTTCTTTAATTTGCGAACTCTGGCTTCGTGGCAAGGTGGGAAGCGGCCTCTGAGAAGCGCGCAGACACTTTTGCTGGCGGACGCCTTTTTGAGTGCCACCTAGTGGCTGCGCACCTTTTACCTTCCATCCCTAAGCTGTGTGAGGTATTTAGACTTGAAACAGCAGGATCCTTCCTGGATTCTTAGAGTCTTTTACCCTCGTTTTGGCTGTATTGCACTCGAGGTTATGTACTTCATTGAAAGATTGTTGGCTTAACCCTCACAGCTCAATCCTCAGCGCCGCAGCAGCAAGCACCCAGGCCTGTATCCGCCTGTGCAAGAAAGCTGCTGAAGGCCCTTATACTCTTCTACGTGGGCCTTAGGCATTCGAATTTGGCTAATTGGTCCATAGATTGATCTTGTTTTTTTTTTCAATATTCCTCTTCTCAGTAATATTGAGATTTATATATATATTTCTGCTCATAGGAGCAACAATAAACACTAGGGTAGCAACAATATTATAATAATTATTACAAGTATAATAATCATTGATAATAATTGACAGTGTAATATTTTAATTCAATAAAATATTACTGAGATACGACTCATATATATATATGTATATGTATACATACATACATACATACATACATACATACATACATACCAAAAAAAGGAGTGGGGGCAATAAGTACTTATCAGGGCAACTGTTCTTGACTCAGATCGGACCCTGGGCGTGCCAACCACCTTATCTTACTTTATATCCAAATTGCAATACAAATTTAATCAAAATGGCAGATGGTAACACCTCTCAAGCCCCTTCCTTGAAGGCAAAAGCCAAAACTCACCACAAATGCAAGCAGGCTAAAGAGGCTTCTGAAGCCTCAGAAAGGGATGCTTTAAGGCGCCATAAGGCCTTACAAAAGGAGATAGACAGGCACTCTAGGGAACCACACACTGTGTCTCAGGGCTTCCCATCTTCTAGTCCATCTACTTCTTCACACCCTCCTCCTCCCCTAGATCTCTCCCTCTCATCCAGGCGCAGCTTGCCCCCTCAAGAACAACAGGTCCAAGTTCCTGGGACACCGGTCAGAAGGGCTCCAGAAGCAACTTTCACTCCGACGGCCGCTGGTGTCCGTCAAGGGAATAGTCTCATTGAGGAGGTCCCAGAAAGCATAAGAGCCTGGATGGAGGTGGCTATTCGCCAGGGGATCGCGGACGGGCTTCAACAAGCAGCCATGTCCGGACATTACCCTGTGTTAATGTCACTGAGGTCATTGCCCAGGTCGGACCAGCACCAGACCCAGGTATATTTACAGGGGGAGACCCCCTTCCAAGGGCGGGAGGAGGAGGAGGAAGTGGATCAGATCATGCAAGCAGACGAGTCCTAATTGGGGTCGATGCAGGATAGCGAGCCCCTATCAGAGGCGGACCCCTTAGAGGGGGAAATGTCTGAGGATGAAGGGCTTATTCCGGACCAGCCTGTTTTTATGGGCTTATTCCGGCTACAGCTCTTCAAATCCCTATTGTTTAAGGCGAAGAACATCGCACGCCTAAGCAAGCAATCACCATCTGATACACCTATCCCCTCAGAGGAGGGGCCAGAGGACCTGATCTTCAACCAACCGGTTGTTGAGGCAGAGGTCATCCCAGTCCCACCCATGTTTTCCGACCTCGTGCAGAAGCAGTGGGCCTCTGCAGCGGTGTACTCATCCCCAACTAGCTACGATAGGAAATATTTCAACCTGGACCCCAATTTTTCTAAATTACTCAGTACCCCCGAGGTAGACGAACCTATAGTGGGTTTAGCGTCCTCCTCTATTCCCAGTGACGCACTGGAGGTTTTAAAGCCGGAGGAAAAACGGGCCGAGCTAGCCCTGCGCAGAGCGCATCAATCTGACGCATGGGCTATCAGATCAGCTACGGCCGCCTCCTTCTTCACGTGGTCATCTCTTAGATGGCTTCGCCTTTTGAAGCAACACATCCCTACTTCCAACATTAGGGCGCACCAAGACATCGCCAAACTCACTGCTGCTGCTGAATTCTCTGCTTGATGCCACATACCACGCAGTCAAGTTTTCAGTGAGGGCCATCACATCTCATGTCACAGCGCGTCGCTTGCTATGGCTAAGGCACTGTCAAGCAGACTTTAAAAATAACTCCAAGCTGGTTTCCTCCCCCATAGTGGGAGACAAACTGTCTGGCCCTTCCCTAGATCCATTGCTAATTGAAACCCGTAGCAAGAAGAAATTCCTCCCCGCCCTTGCTTGAAGATCAGATCCCAGAAATCCCCAGTCCTTTCGGAGGTGATCCTTTCGATCTTTTTATCAGGGACCCTTCTCTCCCAGATACCAGAGACCCCCATCATTCAGATCAGGACAACAACATGATAGGTCCGACTCAGTGGACAGGAGTAGAAGGGGCGGTCAACACAAAAAGGGTTTTCAGGGAGCAGGAAACAGGCCCTTCCGACGACCAAGATAACTCAAGGGACCCATTTCCCATTGGCGGATGCCTTAAATTATTCGCGGACCAATGGGACTCCTCTACCTCTGATTCTTGGGTCAGAGACACGGTTAGATTTGGCCTTGCCCTGGAGTTTCAGTCCACTCCCCCAGACTTCTTCATGTCACGCCCTCCTTCCAGAGATCTGATTAAGCGTAATCTCATGGATTCCGCTATCCAACATCTTCTAGACATAAGAGCCATCCAACCAGTAGCTACCAAGCAACGCAGGCAAGGTTTTTATTCACATCTTTTCGTTGTTCCAAAACATTCGGGGGGGTGGAGAGCGATCTTAGATTTGAAACGTCTCAACCGTTTCCTGGTATATCACAAATTTAAAATGCATACCCTCCAATCAATATTACTGGGCATCAGACGGGGGACGTGCTCATGTCCATAGACTTGACAGAGGCGTACCTGCATATCGCTATTCGGCCTTCCCATTATAAGTTTCTGAGATTCTGCTACAATAATCACCATTTTGAATATGTGGCCCTTCCATTTGGATTAGCCTCTGCCCCCAGGACCTTCACCAAGGTCTTCGCAGCGCTAGCTGCCCATCTCAGGAACATCCCTGTCGCCTCCAATGTTATCTGGACGACATCTTGATTTTATCTCCTTCTGCCCATCAAGCAGTTATAGACACTCAGACCACATTAAAATCCCTACAAGAGCATGGATTCCTAATAAATTGGAAGACGAGTCAATTAACACCCTCGACTCGAATCATTCATTTAGGGGCCGTTATAGATACAGTGGAAGGCAAGGTTTATCTGTCACCAGATAGACTAAATAGCATTCAAAAATCAGTTAAGGAGATCAGATGGCTTAAGAGGCTGTCCTTATTGGATCTATCAAAATTGTTGGGCAAAATGATATCATGTATTTCTATTATCCCTTGGGCCCGCCTTCACTAGATCCCTCCAGTGGTTCCTGCTACTGTACCAGAGATCCGGCCGAAGCAACTCCAAACACAAAGTCAGAATACCACCCAGGGTCCTCATGTCTCTCCTCTGGTGGTCCAAACCGGTCATCAACAGAGGCTGTCTCTTCAAGGAGCCACAAAGGCTCACCATCACCACGGATGCCAGTCTGTTTGGATGGGGAGCTCACGTCCAGTCGCTCACAACCCAAGGCAGATGGTCCACAATAGAACAGTCGTGCAGCATAAACTGGCTGGAACTTCACGCAGTACACCTGGCCCTTCGCAACGTCCTCTCCCAGGTACGCAGTCAGCACATACTGATTCTGACAGACAACGTGACAGCCAAAGCTCACATAAACAAACAAGGGGGCACACAATCGAAACAGCTAATAAGGGAAGCGGAGCGCCTGTGTCGCTGGGCATAGAACAACCTACTTTCCATCAAAGCAGAACACATTTTGGGCCTGTCAAATACACAGGCAGACTGGCTAAGCAGGGCCACCATAAATCAGTCAGAGTGGCGCCTCCACCCATCCCTGTTTCTAGGAGCTGCATGGACATTTGGTCAACCAATGGTGGACCTATTTGCTTCCCCTCTCAACACTCAGCTCCCAAGATTCTTTTCCAGGTACCCATCCCAAGGGGCAGAGAATTACAACTCGCTCTGCTGCCGATGGCCCCCGGGGCTCCTGTATGCATTCCCCCCACTGGCACTGGTTTCCAGGGTCATCCAGAAGTTACTAGACAAGAGAGCAGAACTACTTCTAGTGGTGCCTTTTTGGCCCCAGACGGCCATGGTTTGCAGACCTCCGCAGCCTCTCGGTAGCCCCATCCTGGAGAATCCTGCCAGACAGAATCTCATTAACTCAGGGACCTCTTCAACATCCAGACCCTCAATGGTTACAATTGACCGTCTGGAGGTTGAGCAGAATGGCTTGAAGAGCAAAAAGCTTTCCAGCAGAGTTATCAACACTATCCTAGCCGCCAGACGCCCCTCAACAATTTGCATTTATAACGCCACATGGTCCATCTTCTGCAAATGGTGTAGTAAGTTTCAAGTTGATCCTGTCTCCCCATCTGTCGCTCAGATTCTATAGTTCCTACAGGAGGGACTTGATAAGGGGCTGTCACCTAATACGCTAAAAAGGCAGGTAGCAGCCTTGACATCAGTTATCACTTGCGAGGGTTTCAGTTCTCTCTCACATCACCCACGCATAAGGTCTTTCCTTAGAGGAGCCACCAATTTACGTCCTCCAGCAGTGCACCGTTACCCCACCTGGGACTTAACAAGGTCCTTGTCGCTCTCACTAAGGGGCTTTTTGAACCTTTGAGGAAGTCAAGTCTCCAATTCCTGACATACAAAGTAGTTTTCCTTGTAGCGATCACCTCCACTCGTCGTATATCAGAAATTGCAGCCTTGTCTGTCAGACAAGATCTCTGTGTGTTTCATGCCGACCGAGTGGTCCTTCGTCCTGATCCCACATTTATGCCCAAGGTCAATTCGGCTTTCCATAGAGCACAAGAGCTCATTCTTCCAAATTTTTGCCCCAGACCATCACAGGCGATGGAAAGACAATGGCATAGGCTTGATGTAAGGCGCACACTGCGAATTGATATCAAGCGTACAGAGACCTTCAGGAAATCAGAGGCCTTATTTGTGTCCTTTCAGCCCAATGCCCAGGGTCTCAAGGTATCACCATCTACGATAGGCTGTTGGATACGGGCTGCAATAGCTAAATTGTATCAGTCTCAATCTCTGCAGGTGCCTAGGGGCATAACAGCTCACTCAACTAAGAGCGCAGCAACTTCAGCAGCTTGGGCCACACAGGCACCAATAACTGAAATCTGCTGGGCTGCGACTTGGGCTTCCCCATCGCCCTTCATTAGACATTATAAAATTGATGTGTTTGCCTTTGCGGAGGCCTCCTTCAGCAGAAGAGTTCTGCAACGGGTCCACAGGGACCAGGAGGATATTCCAGACCAGACGGAGCCCCTCCCGTAGGACAGGCCAAGCTTTGGTATGTCCCTCTACTGGATGCTCTGAACAGCTCAAAGAGAACAGGCGTATCAGGTAAGTACCAATGCCCCTTTTGTCATTTACATGGAAAAGAGACCTGCTATCTAACAAAATTCACATTTTGCCCAACTTCTGGTTTGGAGCAATGCAAACCACTGAGGATATTGTGCGAATTGCTAAATATGAGGTGCTGTACCAACTTAAACGTCATTGTTTTTAGAATGGAAATTAATGGGTAATATGAAGGACAGAGGCTTGAGGAATTCTCTGGGTGATATAAACAAGCCGAATTGTTTCTCAGTTCACAGAAAGGATCTCTCAGATGATGACTTCAGTGATGATGAAGAGGAATCTATTGATCAGGAGGAAGAGCTTTCACCTATCAAGCCAGCCAAGAAGAAACAAAAATCATAGCTGAGCTTCTCTGTAGGTACCTGTTCAGTTGCCTGAGAATGCTCATCCTAAGTGGAATATTACTGAGTTCTTGTTTTCATTAATTAAGCTTGTTATATTATTGTAGGATACCTTGAGCAGTTCTCCATTCACACACCATTACTACTGACCTCTTGACAAATTGGCCTTTTCATTTAAAGGCTCTGGACAGGAAATGTTCCACAGCTTTTTGCTCGTTAACCCCACCTCTGATTTTATATTCTAAATAGCATAGTGTAGTGTGGAACAGAACTGGCGGACAAGGAAAGTAGCTACTTTATCTTCAATACTATGGTAGGGACCCTCCAGTATGCAGCTTTCCTTCTCATGGTAGTGTTACAGACATATGCGCTCGTCTTGGAAAACTGGCAGTTGTGGCAGCAGCTTGGTGAAGTTGGTCTTCTCCCCAAAACATGTGAGGGGCGGTACAGCCATCTAGATGTGGTTAGCTATGGGGCTAAAAAATAGGTGCCCATATCCTGGATGTGTTTGCTGCTGTGATTGAGATTTTGGTTTGTGACAAGTGCTACAGGTTTTATTTTATTGAGGTGCATCTGGAACCGAATTAAATAGCTCACTAAATCTGGTGGCTGTTAGAAATAACAGATGTTTCTTATTCTGTGCAAAGAAAAGCTGTGGAGTTGTTGGAGAATTGCAAGCGTATAACTTCCACACCTGGAAAAAAGAAAATCAATATTGTGATGTTTTCTAATAAGAATTTCCTGATACTAAGAAAACTATCCAATTATAAGCCCTTTGCTCCTGATATTATTTATTTTTTCCAGGTTAAAAAGCAGGGCCTGTTTTCCAAATGCTTTATATCTGTTTCTAAGGTTACTTTTTTAAAAAAGTGAACAATATCAACTTCTCAGGGAAAGTTATACTCCATTTCACTAACTTGGGGTGGCTCCTAATTTTGTTTTGATGTGAACCACATTCTCTGCAATAGTTGATATATTCCATAAGTATTGAGGATGCTTCCCAGATTCACTCTCTGAGAAAAAAATAAAGATTTTATTTATCGTGATACATTTTAACACATTGCTCACTATTGGCCAGATGGAATTTATTACAATTTATAATTCAGAACAAGCTGGAGAGAGACAAATTTTTACTCTTGATAGATAGCTGAGAAGGCTGCCTGTATGTTTTGCCCTTGTTTCTGGTGTCCTTTTTTAAATAAACGCATTTGTTATACATGTTCTCTTTTGCTTTTTATTTTCTTGAATGATGCTGAGTGTTGAAAAATACAAAATGGAGGACTTACTTCAATTTTCTGTAATTCTTATTCATTCCCTTCCTAAAATATGTAACTGGTTTATTGAGAATTTCTAGCATTTTCTAAAAGAGGCTACAGTTATCGTCACAGTCCATTTTGGATGGTGCTAACACAAGTAGGATTGTTTCAGCCTTGCAAGGATGTATTTGCTACTCAACAATGACAAAAGTATAACTTTAATTTTAATCCAAATTATTTGCTGCTCTTATGCTATTTTATCAAGCTTCCTAGTCCTGGGCTTGTTCCAATTAAAATCTGTTAGCTTATTTACATAGTGCTTTAGTGCTTTGCTTTAGCTTTGTGTGCTAAGTCTCCTATGCTACTTTTTTCTTCTAGCTGAGTTTGAAGAATGCAAACAGTTTTCTGTTGAATGCAGCTCATACACAGCCTCTGCCACAGGGTGGCTTATTCACTCTGCTCTGCATTCAGTAAGGCTCCCTTCTTTTTTACTTTCAGGCTGTGCTATCCCACAGTCTCTTTCCCAACCACTATTTATTTTTTACCCAACCAGTATTTTATCTCTCTACTGGATGAGTCACTTTGTAGCACCCTTCAACCATATCTTTCCTCATTGCTTTCTTGGTTACAATGCAGCTTGCATACCGAGCAAATAGATCAACAGATGATGCTGTTAATATGGCTCCGCACTACATCCTACAACAGCTTGAATCTCCAAATACCTACACGAGGGTCCTCTTTGTAGCCTTCAATTCAGCATTCAGTACCATCATTCCACTCTTCTAAGCAAATTAAACCAACCAGCGGTACCTGAACACACTTGTAAGTGGATCATAAGCTTCCTAACAGACAGGAAGCAGCAGGTGAAGCTAGGCGGAATCACATCTGAATACTGCACAATTAGCACAGCACCCCCCCCCACCCCCAATGCTATGTGCTTTCTCCACTTTTCTTCTCCCTATATACCAATGACTGCATTTCAAACGATCCATCTGTTAAAATACTGAAGTTTACAGATGCCACAACAGTGATTGGTCTCATTTAAGTCGACGAATCTGCATACAGACAGGAGGTTGTACAACTTGCCTCGTGGTGTAACCAAAACAATCTGGAACTGAACACATTCAAACATAGAAATGGTGGTAGACTTTAGAAGAAACCCACCCATACTACCACCTCTTACAATACTAGACAACACAGTATCAACAGTACAGATCTTCAAATTTCTATCATATCACAAGATCTAAAATGGACACCTAACATCAAAAACTTCATCAAAAAAACACAACAAAGAAGGTTCTTTCTGCACCAACTCAGAAAGCTCAAACTGCCCAAGGAACTGCTGATACAGTTCTACAGAGGAATTACTGAGTCTGTCATCTGCACCTCTATAACTGGTTTGGTTCTCCAACCCAACAGGACAGACACAGACCTCAGAGGATAATTAGGACTGCAGAAAAAACAATTACTACCCACCTGCCTTCAATTGAGGACCTGTATAATGCAAGAGTCAAAAAGAGGGCCGTGAAAATATTTATAGACCCCCTCACATCCCGAACATAAGCTGTTTCAACTCCTACTCTTATAGAGCACTGCACATCAGAACAACTAGACACAAGGACAGTTTTTTCCTGAACGCTATCACTCCGCTAAACAAATAATTCCCTCAACACTGTCCAACTAGTTACAAAGTGCATGACTATTACTATTACTTTTCTCATCACTCCTTTATCACCCATCCCCTCCCACTTGTGACTGTATGACTGTAACTTTGTTGCTTGTATCCTTACGATTTATATTGACTGTTTCCTAGTATGATTTGATTGCTTATTGTACCCTATGACTATCATTAAGGGTTGTACGTGATGATTCTTGACTCTTCATGAATGTATCTTTTCTTTTATGTACACTGAGGGCATTTGCACCAAGACAAATTCCTTGTGTGTCCAATCACACTTGGCCAATAAAAGAATTCTATTCTATTCTATTCTATTCCTATTTTCTATTCTATTCTATTCCTATTCTATCCTATTCCTATTCCATTTTTTCTATTCTATTCTTATTGTACCCTATGACTATTAGTTAGTGTTGTACCGGATGATTCTTGACAAATGTCTCTTTTCTTTTATGTACACTGAGGGCATTTGCACCAAGACAAATTCCTTGTGTGTCCAATCACACTTGGCCAATAAAAGAATTCTATTCTATTCTATTCTATTCTATTCCTATTTTCTATTCTATTCTATTCCTATTCTATCCTATTCCTATTCCATTTTTTCTATTCTATTCTTATTGTACCCTATGACTATTAGTTAGTGTTGTACCGGATGATTCTTGACAAATGTCTCTTTTCTTTTATGTACACTGAGGGCATTTGCACCAAGACAAATTCCTTGTGTGTCCAATCACACTTGGCCAATAAAGTATTCTATTCTATATTTTATATTTTATATTCTATATTCTATTCTATTCTATTCTATTCTATTCTATTCTATTCTATTCTATTCTATTCTATTCTATTCTATTCCACAATGCAGCTTTTTCTTTTCCCCGGGCTCCTTCAAGCCTCCTCTGCTTGCTTGTCTTTTGATTTCCTGAAGGTCCAGCAGCTCCTTCGCTATCCTGTATCATCTTCCTGGATTTTGTTATTGGCTCCTTTCTGTCTCCCCCTAAAGACCCTCATACCAACTCCAGCAGCACCGTCAGTCAGAGACCTTCTGTTAGCTGGCTGGCAGGGACAGAAGCAGGGATGCTACAGAGATCAACAGTCCAGAATGACCGTGAATCAGGGATTGCAGTAGATCGAGAAGGTCTGGATCTACTGCTGGTGGAAAAAAGTGGATCAATCATTGTCAAGTGACTGTAAGGATTGGACCAACATGGCTGGTTTTGCACTGTTCGAAGGACGTTTGAGAGGATTTTCCTTTATTAAAGCAATCAAGGAAGAAAAACATGAATTATCTACCATGGTGTCTAAAATTAAAGAATACCTATTACTGAAATTTGTTGCTTCTCCTGGTTTTGGTGAAGATGACAAATTGCTTCAGTGTGGAATTCCCCTGTCTCCTTTTGTATGCATATGGATGGGGCATTCAGGTACAAACATCTATATAAACACACCAGCAAAATAAGTATATAAGTATATTTTGAGCAACAAGTCTATTTACTGTATTTTTTGCAGTATAAGATGCTCCAGATCATAAGACACACCTAGTTTTTGGGGAGAAAAAAAAAATCTGCCTCTGCCTGCCAGCAATTTACCTTCTTGCAGCAAACAGCCTGGTCAGCTTCAGCACAGCCTGATTTAGTACAAGCAGCTGATTGGCGGTTGGATTGACCTCCCAGAATACTGCCAATCAGCTGTTCCAGGCTGCAGGGATCACCGCTGTCACCTCCGCGCCCCCCATTTTCAGCCTGTTCCAGGCAGCCGCTGCCGCTGATCAGCACCACCTGGTACGGGCCAAAAACAGGACACGGGGACCGAAAATGGGGCGCACAGAGGCCAAAAAAGGGATGCACAGAGGCGGTGAAAGATGGCAGCGATGGTGGGTGGTGGCGATCCACGCAGCCTGGAACAGTTGATCGGCCAGGCTGTGCTGAAACTGACCAGGCTGTTTGCTGCAGGGAGGCAAATTGCTAGGAGGCAGAGGCCGAAGGGTGGGGGCTGGTGGGTAGGCGGTACTTGGGCAACATTCACCCTATAAGACACAGACATTTCCAGCCACTTTTGGGGGGGGAAATAAGTCCATCTTATAATGTGAAAAATACAGTAATTCCTGCCCAATGGTTAAATCAGTTTCTAGATCTGAGAAAATGCATCTTGTTGGTTCTTGGCTGGAGTTCTTTTACATTGGCTGTCCCCAGCTTGGGATTTTTGTTGCACTATCAATTTGCATCTGCTCCAGCCAGCACAGGTGTTGGTTGAGGGAAAATGAGGGCTAGTAATCCGGTGCACCCAAATAGGGTGAGACCGAACCCAATATTCAAATGTTTATTGAATATTTGCCCAAGAAAGAGATTGCAAAAGAAGTATAAACCTGGGAAACAATCCACTTATAACTCCATTAACTAGAGACCTGGGCTGGATCCTTAAGGACAATAGTGCACAGAGATGAACAGTTTCTTTGGTCATCTGGTGATCAGGCAGGTTCTGTGGTTGGAAATCCTTGAATGCCCGTCAAATTGTTATCAGATGAAAGGAGACAAAATCCTTGTGGGTCTAATCACACTTGGCCAAATAAAGTATTCAATTAAATTCAAATCTAATAAAATAACATCTGGCGGGGGGGGGGACTTTGGGGAAAGAGGCATCAGACAGATTCATAGATGGGTGAGGCTGATAACTTGATGATGGAAACCTTTCCAAGAAAACTAGGACCACTGGAGTTTGTGTACACCAGTTTTCAGGGCAATCTCCAAATCAATCTCCCCAGTCTGTCTTTTTCTAGATAAGCAGACCAACCTCTTAGAATTTCTCATACCAGGCTGAGAATATGTCAACAATAAGACAAGAAGGTCTCTGAGTCATTTATAATTGGAATGATTTGTGGAACGGGGTGACAAATTTCCTGAAAGCATGGAATTCTTTTCTGCAAGCAAAAAGGTGTAGTTCTCAAGTTTTAAACAGTTCTTCATGAAAGAGCAGGTTCTTCATTCAGCCACAAGATGGCAGCCGCATCAGCAAAGACATCCTTAAAATTTGTTTCTTTCTCTGGACTTGGAAGGATTTAGTTTTTACCCAGTCTCTGATGGAGCTCAGGGTGTGTTAGAAAAAATGTTTATGATGCAATAAAGTTACCTGCACTTCATTTTTAAGTGACTGAGAAATCTGTATTGCTTATTTCAGCCAAAATGTGTAAGCAGATTGCATTGCTTTGAACATCCATCATATTTGCTATTGCCTATTTGCCAGAATATTTTAAACTGTTTAAAAGCTGCTTTATACTGCTTCAGTTCCAAAGCACCATGTGATGACCTGTTAGTCTGAATACATGGGTCTGTCAATGTATCTTCTATCAACAGATTCCCTCATAAAACTAGACAAAAGCCTTAAGAAGACCGGACCAATCACACCCACCATTTCCTATAAACTATTTTGAACAATAATGAGATCATTTAAAGATCGTTAATAAAGTTACAGTCTCTTACACTGTTTTCTTGATAACAAGTGTTGAAGAAAATTGAAAATGTGATGGACAGCCAAGAAAACAAATGGATCATGAAACAAATAAGTCCGTTTGAGGCATAAATGATCAGTCTCAAATTATCCTCCTCTGAGGAAGACTCTGATGCAGGGAAAAGTGGAAGGGAGGGAAAGAGAAAGGCTAGCAGCAAGGGAGATGGGCACAATTGCAGTGGAAATGGGTATAGCTTTGGAAGACTTGAAGGACCAGCTTAGGAACAGACCATCTAAGTCAAGGATGTCAAACTCAAGGCCCGCAGGGTGCTTAGATCTGACCTGCAGGGCCATCCTGGAAACAGCAAAGGTGCCTCTGCCAGCGAAAATGGAGCTCGGGAGGCTACAATGGCTTCCTGCAACCCTCTGCCACTGAAAACAGAGCTCAGGAGGGCCGTGCGCAGTGCCTCTGCCAGCGAAATCAGCTCAGTCACCACAGGCGCCCCCCAACATGAGTGATGTCAAGCTGGCCATACCCACCCAGCCCCCAAGATCAAACACAATCCTGATGCAGTCCTCAATGAAGTTGAGTTTGACACCCCTGATCTATGTGGTTCCTAAAGGTTGGTGGTGTCATGATGGCGCAGAATCAGTGGTGAAGAAAAGATTATAACTGCATTAGAAGAAGAGTAATAGGTGATCCTATGGAACCTGAATAGTTGTCAGAGATTTCTTCTAGAGATTTTACCCATCTGCCCTACTGTATATCCTTCCTTCCTTTTTCTTTGATGTTATGAATCTACTGCATGACATCTTGAATAGTTTTTAAGCAAGTGAAATTGTAAATTGAACAAACTGTTATTACAATACTGAGGTTATTTATTTACAGACAGGAGGAATTCTTTGAATCACATCTCGTTGCAGGACCAGTTGCTTCTACTTCCCACACAGATCTGTCCCATCCTGTTTAAGCTGTTCTTCCTCCAGTCCCATCCTGTCCAAGGTTTACCCCAATTTCTTCCCTGGGAATACTATACGTAAAACCAGGTAAATATGTATAAGTTTTGCTGCCATTTTTCTGTCCATCCTCCCGGTATATACTGTTTCCTAAAATTGGAAAGCTTCTGTGGTGTATTTTTTTCCTCTAAAAAACTTTATTCGTATCAATATTTCATTCAAGATACAACCATTTGGGTAGGCCTAAAGTGAACTCCTCAGACCCCAGGACCATCATATGGTTTTTGAATATCTTAATGAGACCTCTCCACTGAGATTTTTCCCAATTATATTTTTATATCACAGAATGGGAAATTATTGTATTATTAATTAGATTTTTATCCCACTTTATAAGTAAACCAAGAGAGAGATTATACTTAATTCTTCTACAGCTCTCCTAATTCTCTTCCCCACAACAACGCTGTGCGGTGGGTTGGGCTGAGAGAGAGTGACTGGCCCAAAATCATCCAGCTGGCTTTCATGCCTAAGACAGAACCAGAACTCTGATTTCTAGGCCACCACCTTAACCACCACACCAAATGGGCTCTCGTTATTATTAAACCAGGTAAAGTTGATACATGATAGTTATTACATATACGGTATTTTTTGTAAATTTACTTCAACTTTAAATGCACATTAATCTTCATTTCTCATCTTTCCATTACTTTTTGGAAGGCAGCTCTCCTCTCTCATCCCCCAACAAACCTAGACATCATGACTGTGGGCTCACTGCCAGTTTCCAAGGGAATAAAGATATTGCTGTGGTGACCAAAAACTGCTCAGGTGTTTCAGAAAGAAGGGCATGCAGAATGGAAATTGGTGAATTGTACTATTATGCAAGATCCCAGCTGTCTTCAAATCCTACTCAGGGCTTTGATCAGTTTAATGACATTCTTTTTAACAGTCCTGATTTTGTGTTTGATGAATCCTTGGAGCAGAGAATTAACGTATCAAAGCTTTTCACATGTATGAAATGACTGAAGCTGGATCCTAAATGTTGCAAACGTCCTGGTGTATCAAATGCGATGTCCTTATGAACACTTTTTATCAGCAACCAACTCTTACCTACTAAGTACCTAAAGTTAATATTTAACCTTTGCAGGTTCAAGCATCCATACCGAGATTATCATCAAAAGAGAGAGGGACGGAGGGAGAGGGAGTTCCTATAAGAGAAACGGAGAAAGATTAGTTATACAGACCGTGTTTAAGGAGAAGGACAGGATTAGAGGGTCAGGCAGGGGCAATGAGTCCTTCTCTAGAGGTGATGCTATCAGGATAGGCTTAAATACCTTGTGCAAACAAAGAGGATTGTCTAGGAAAAGGAGATCTTAATGTCACAGATTTCTTGTTGCAAACCTTTCCAAGAAAAGGAGCTGTTAGTTTATTTTTCCCAAAGAAGGACAGATATACATGTGGGTAGAGTTGTTTCTATTCCATTTACTAGGACTAAGAAAACAAATAGAAAGCCTATTTTTCTCCAAATAAATAGGGAGCTCTATAAGTGCTCCCAGCAAAAATGTCACAGCACAAAAAGATAATGTAATCCCAGGATTTAAACAGAGTTGTGAAAGAAATTTTTACCTCTTGGTTTATAAAGAAATATTGCTGGGATTGCAATCCCATTAAAAAAAATAGATGTACCACAGAGAATGAATGAATGTTTAAAAGAAACTGAAATTACTTCTTGAAAAAAGATACTAATTCTATGAAGGTTTTAAAACAAAATTTTATAAGAGAAGATCCTAACTTTTCAGGGATTGGGAAAATATTAATAAAGCTTATTTTTAAATTAGAAATAAGATTTTTTCCATTCAGCAAACTGTATCAGCAATGGCCACAGATGTGATGGGGTGAATTTTTCAATACAGCTGACTTCCAAAGCAAAAGTGGGATCCTATACCTTCCTTTAGAGATTAACCATAAATGGGTAGTTATTGGCCAAGTAAATTCAAAATTATTTCATCAGAGTAAATGAAATTAATATGTAATTTCCCTCTCATTATTACTGGACCATAGTTTGTTAGGAAGTGTGTAAGAATTTTCAGGGTGCTGGCTTTCACTATCATTCACAATGGCTGTTGTTTAGGCTATTTCTGAATACAGATACTCTTCTGGAATAATAAAGGAGCCCAATAATTAGCTCTGGTGTGACACAAATATTTTGCATGGGTAGATTAAAAGGGAACCTAACTTGCAGATGATCTTCGTATTTCTTTTGGACATAGGTTCAGCTGTTAATTTCTTAAACCTCTATCCAGAAGGGTGCAGGAAGCATGCCTTCTCTGTTGTGTTGCCTGTCCTTTGGAACAGTTTGTCTCCAAGATTCAGATAGCTCCAAGTCCACAATATTGGTGTTTCATAGGCTCTGAAGAATTGCTTCCCCTTGGGCACTGGACCAGAATATGGAATGAATCTCTAGCAGGCACAGTGGCATATTGATTAGCATCCTTTTAATCTGCTTTGTTTTGTTCTGATATACATTGTTTTTATAATGTAAGGTGCACACCACAAGAGAAGAAGGGGACGGCAGAGAATGAGGGGGCTGGATGCAGTCGGCATGAGCTTAAATGGACTCAGGGGGATCGTAGAGGACAGGAAGTCCTGGAAGAACGTTGTCCATGGGGTCTCAATGGGTTGGACAGAACTTCGCGACTAACAACAACACACCACAGTTGTTATAAAATGGGCAGCTATCTCAAATCGACGGAATAAATAAATACATTTAAATAGAAAGCAGTCCCCTTTGAATGCAATATGCATAGTATCTGTGCTGGCCAAGGACTGATCATTCATCTCCAGTTGAATTCAACTGTCCAAAATACTTTCACCCAGTTAGAGGGAGTTTTGACAGAGGCCAAACCCAATAACCTAGCCATCTGTGAAAACGTGTCTCCATCCCATCCCACATTAAGGAGAGTTATGATTCCCCTCTCAGCAGGTGGTAACATTTGGTTTAAGAGAGAAACAAAGTCATGGAATCCATTACTGCCTTTAATACAGCATATCCTGTTCATTGTCATGATTAGCCATTTGTATAATAAGACTCCTGTAAAAAAAAATACTGCATTTAAGATTACCTCAGTTAAGTAGAAATTCTGTTTGTGTCGTATCTATGATATTTTTTTCACATATGCATTTCGCTACTTGAAGAAATGAATATACACATGTGAACTAGCCTTGGGATCTGCAATAATTAAATGTATTTATATTCATATTATCTAGAGCAGGGGTCCTCAACCACCGGTCCCCGGACCGGTACCGGTCCGTGGAACAATTTCTACCGGGCCGCCGGTTTGCTGGGCGCCGCCATCTTGTTTTGATGAAAAAGTGCTTCCGGTGAGCTTTTCCGGGTAGAAAGCGGCATTTGGGTGCTGAAAGAATCCTCATGCCTTAGTCTCATCGAGGGGGGATGGTGGCTTCAAACAAAACTAAGGCGCGAGGATTCTTTCAGCATGCATGGCAAGGCGAGCTGAGCGACCGTCGCGAAGCCCAACGACACAGGTACAAAGGAGGAGTTGAAGGTGGTGGGAGAAGTGGGGGACGGCTGGCTGGCCGGTCGCTTGGCTCACCTTGCCATGCGTGCTGATGCCGGTACCGGGCCGCGGATGATTTTGTGATGCCGGTACCGGGCCGTGGCACAAAAAAGGTTGGGGACCACTGATCTAGAGCATAAGACACCACAGTTTTAAGGTCAAGGTTACATGCAGATGCGAAGGAGAGAATTTGAAGAAGAAACTAGGTATGGTCAAACCTCATAGTGTGTGTATATCCAGAATAAAATCACATTTCTCCATCTTCTCCAGCATATCAAAAATCATCAGCAGGAGGAAATTCCAACATTGTACTTCTTTCTATAGAATAAGGGTCTCCAAATTTGGCAGCTTTAAGACTTGTGGACTTCATCTCCCAGAATTCCTTAGTCAGCCATGCTTCTATTTTTGCCATTGTGCAAGAGTAAAACTGAATATAATTCTAGAAGGTTCTTACAAATGAATTGCCTCCAGTAAATATAATGACTAAAATTTAGCATTGAACTAACGTCCCACTTTGGATCTCAATTTGTGAACTAAGCAAAACTCAAGATTGGTGGATCCCTTATGTATCTATCAGCAGGAAATGTCTTTTTGGAGTATCACAAGAGTCTCTCTGTTAAATGTTGATCGAGCTTAACATGCTCCCCATGTGTGATGAAGTGGAAAGTATGGTACTGCAACGAGGAAAGAAGGGAATGAAGAATTAAACAATAATAATGAGGTTCAGAGAAACCAATGTCCTACTGAAAAAAAGTGCACCATTAAGGTACTAAAGGAGAAAAGCTGAATTTAAAAAGAAATTCCAGTTAACAGTTTATTATTTTTCACAATTAACATTTATCAAACATTTTGAAAGGAATTCAGCCGAACTATATATTACCATCTAACTTTCGCATAAGTTTTTAATTTCTCAAGTGTCTTTAAGAGTCAGTTTGGTATAGTGGTCAAGTCATCAGGCTGGGTGACTTTGGGCCAATCATTCCCTCTCAGCCCTAGGATAAAGGAAACGACAAACCAGAGCTGGAAATCCTTGCCAAGAAAACTGCAGAGATCAGTCTAGGTATTCTCCAGGAATCAAAAGTGACTCAAAAATGTGCATGTGCACACACACACACACACACACACACACACACACCATGGGTCCTTGCTTTATTTCTGTCTTAGATGCTTAAAAAGTATTTTTCTTGACACAATTCTACCCAGAATGTCCAGTTTAATAATCATGTGAATGGTGTAAAGTCCTAAAAAACACCTTTCAGATCTTGTAGAATTTCTGCTTGTTACCGAAGATATGGGGCCAAATTATAACATGAAACTAAAGATACTTTCCCACCTTGGGTGAAGATTCAGGTTTCCTTTAGAGATAAAAACATCAAGTCTTAATAAAGAGAGATGGACCACCAGACCAAGAGCAAAAACAAAAACAGAAAAATAACATGGATGCTATGAATATGTTGTACGTTTCATTTTCCTCTCAGTTAAAAACTGAGAAAGCAGAGGATTAACTAGTCAGCCTTAGCTAAAATGGACTTACATTTCCAGTATAAATTGCTGTGTTTTTCTGTCATTTTTTTCACTTTTCTTTTAAACATCTCTTTTATTATTTTTTGCATCTTATTTATTTTTGCCACTTTTCTTAATTTGGAAATGTTGATATATTTTTGCCTATTCTCCCAATCCAGCAATTTCCAGGCTTTAACATGAGAAAACAGATGTACACCTCAGTGATTTGAAATGGACAATGAAAAGCAGCATCGCCTGCAGGCTAGAATGTCTAGATTGAAGCTCCAGAGTTTTGCTAATTCATGTGTTCAGTAAATCACCCACAACTGTGGCAGGAGCCCTAAAGGTTCTTTGATAAAGTTTGTTTAGGCTTCTTTTTAAAATACACACACAGGTCTCAAGTTACAGTTTTCCTCATAGTGACATTTGTCTGAACCTTTCTATCCTGTCTGCTTTTACATCTGATGACTTGAACATGCCAAACATTGTAACTCTGACGGTGACTGTTTCTCTAGGAAACAGCTTCAATTCCTATATATGTGGCTAATTCTGTGAAATAGGAATTAGATTGACTTAAAATACTTATAATTCAAAGTGCTTGCTAAAGAATTCCATACTTTTTTTTTTTTTGGTAAATTGTCTTCATATGCACTTTTTAAACTTACTGTTTTTATATGCTGCAAGTTAGATGTGGAAGGGATGGTAGGTATGAATGGAATCTAATAATTCCATTATTTTCTCCTGCCTGAATATTGACTTATGTAATAATATAAAAATCTGATCATTGGCCGGTCTTGGAGATCCTTGTCTATTGTAGCAATTGTTTCTGTCCATAGTTTTATGAACATAACAAAAAACTCATTTTCCTATTTGTTTTTTTAATGCTTATATGATATTATACTTATGCCTTATGGCTCAGCGAGAATCTGCATAGATGAAGACTTCACAGAGCTGGATGCCACCCAGTGGAACAAGAAATGACTCTTATATATGCAGAGATGACTAAATACTTCATCCCCAAAAGAAATAGAATATTTAATAGTATCAAAAACTGGGAAATGGTCCTTTAGATCAGTGGTCTCCAATTTTTCTGGCTTTGTGGACTGTTGGGGGGTGGGGGAGGAAGAGAGGGGATGGCTCCACATGAGTGGCAGGTGGTCGCCCATCCTCTGTGTGCACAAGTGGAACTGCACATGCGTTTGTGCTTGCCCACTGCTTCTGCAGCCCAGTTCTGAATAGGCCACGGATCACGGTCCAGCAGTGGGCTGTGGCCAGGGGGTTGAGGACTCCTGCTGTAGATCCATTTCAACCTCTAATCAATGGGAAGTCCAACTGAAGGCTCCTTGGACAGATAGTAGTACACCTTCAGTTTCAACATATTCAGTGAAAGGTTACCTCTAAAGTAATTAGTTACACTGTTAAACCAGCCTTATCTAAACCATTAAAGCAGTCTTACCTAAACCATTAAACTAATCTTATTCTTAGGAAACATTTTTTTAAAAAATTGTCTGTAAATATATAGTAGTTTCCCTTCCACATGGAAGCAGAATGCTGATTAAATCACTTATTGGAAACTGCCTCCTTGTAGAACTACTAGACTGCATGCAAAAGTCAACCCTGTGACAAATGAAAGAAGAAATGTGACATTGCCCCTCTATGCACCTCCCGCATGGTTCATTCCAGATAAATGTGCAGGGAAGCAATCATTACCTGAGTTATTTTGGGAATAGATATTAGGAAATGGTATTTGTGATCCTCCATCCTGACCCTGGAAAGTTATTGGCTTGCTTTGAAGTTAGATTAGACTAGTCTAGTCTAGTCTAGTCTAGTCTAGTCTAGTCTAGTCTAGACTACACTAGACTAGACTAGACTAGAATAGAATAGAATAGAATAGAATAGAATAGAATAGAATAGAATAGAATAGAATAGAATAGAATAGCATTCTTTATTGGCAAGATTTGATTGGGCACACAGGGAATTTGTCTTGGTGCAAATCAAAATCCTTGGTGTTTATTCTGGAATCCAACATACAAGCAGAATGAAGAAATGCCGGTACATAAGTACTGACATTTTCACGGGTGATTCCCTGCTCTGAAAATGCCAGCTATTGTGTGTTTTCCTTCTAATAATCAAAGCAAGTAAATGAAGACTTGCTCCCATGGATGGCTGTTGCTGCCCTGAGGCCATGTTTGTGCTGTGGGTACAAACAACAAAGTCATTCCCATGGAGCATGCCCTAGAAGGCTGGGGAGGGAACACTCTGAGCCTGGGAGAGGCAATGTTAATTGGTCTTACAGCCTAGCCTGCGGCAACTGGGAGTCACCCAGCCATAGCAAAGTTGTGCTGTTATCACTAAAGTGTTCCATTAATTTGGGTCTCCTTTTGTAGAGGTGGTGGGAGAGATCATTGCCTGTGCTGTGAACTCTGAGATTGTTTTTGTTGACTCAATCCCATCAGTTGTCCAGGTACTTCCTTGCCTAAGGTATACATCTACCTTGATTTCCATGTGTCCCACATTTTGGCTTATTAAGGAAGAGGCGGGGGGGGGCGGGGAAGGGAAAAATATAGCAGTGGCCAAGATGACCAACTGTCATTTGAGATGCCTAGTCTTTGGTTGAACTGGATGTCTGTTTTCAGATTGCCCTTGGAAACTGGGTGGGCCAAGGCCAGCCCAAGGTTTCTTGCTGCCCAAATGATACTTCCCAGCCACCCAAATGTAATTTAGCAAAGCCAGCCAAGGTTTTATACAAGGTAGCAAATCCTGTTTCTTATACACACACACACACACACACACACACACACACACCTCATGCTTCTTCCTTTGGGGGTTATATAACAGGAAAAGGGTAAGAAAAGAGAAGCAAAAGAAAATAATTATATATATCATCCTATTCCCCAATTAAAATTGACCTGATCATGTGCTAACTCAAGGCCTGGAGGAAGAACCAGGTTTTTAAGGCTTGTTTAAAGGTAGATAGGATAGGGATCATAAGAAACTCTAGGGCAGAGGTGTCAAACTGGTGGCCTGCGGGCCGGATGCATCATGTGCAGGCCACACCCACCCCAGCTCCGTGAAGGGGGAAAACTTCACAAAATGTCACGTGATGGCAACATGACGCTGCGGGTTTGACACCCGTGTTCCAGAGGGCAACAACAGATAAGACCTATTTCCTGGGTCCTGGGTCCTTCATGTTACTGCTTAACCGAAAAGATCTGAAGTAAGCCAATTCTGTTGCATCATAAGAGGACAAACAGAAGCTATGGATGGTAAATGGTCCCTCAGGTAACTAGGCCTATGCAATGTAAGGCTTTAAAGGTAATAACCAGTACTTCGAATCACAACCAGAATCTTACTCATAACCTGGCCTTTTGGCTAAGATCAAGTGTAGTAACCCATGTAGCTCACCAACAGGAAAATAAAGGCCTCTGAAGGTAAAGCCATCAGAAAAAGATCATACAAGCTCAATTACCTCCAACCCCCATGCCTGGGAAAACACCAAGATCTTAAGGGATTTATGGAAGGCCAGCAAGGTCAAGGCCAATCAATCTTGAGTGGAATGGTTTTCCAAAAACCAGCAACAGCGAGAGAAAAGGCTGGCTTCCTGGCTCCCATCAGAGGACACTCTTTAAGTGTCACTCCTTAAGTGTCAGGGCCTGGAGCATGCTCCCCCTGTCAGATCTAACGAAATGGGTGAAAACCATTGGGAGATAAGTACTCCCTTAAATATCCTGGTCCCATGTAATAAAGGGCTTTATAGGTGACAACTAACATCTAGAATTACATCTAGAAACTGTGGGGATTCAGCACAATTCATGAACCAAAAGTGTCACGCGAATGTTTTAAGGCACACCAATTGCTTTCACGGTATTCTTTATCAATTGCATATGTTCTGCACAGTTTGCCCCATTGCATTAAGCTAACATATCATTCATGCTGATTCTTGTACAACTGAAATGGAAACCAGAGAAGTACTTAAAATGAACTGAGTAAAACTTGAGCTTGGCAACACTAATTATTACAAGAGACGGAATCCACGCTGGGTAGCATGACATAAAATAAGGGAATGCACATAACCCGTTCTCATCCAAAATCCATGTCTGAGTGAGTAGTTATGACCAACCCTGTTGACACAAAATGTGGATGAATTTTGAATGTTTCTCATGGGCTGACCTAGACAGCCAGCAACTCTGTGATATTATGTAACAATGTGCACGCTCTTCTGTTCTGCAAAATGTATTCCACATAATTAAAATTTTGCAAAATGTCCTTACCAGGCGATTCACCTCTAGATATGCACCCAATTTTATATGTGGAGGCAATTGGGGAAAGGAATCTCCTTTACTGGATTAGGATAGTTTTCTTTTCCAATTTGTCCTTTGCTCATTTGTTAATTACTGGGGTGAGTGGATGTCCTTTTCATTTTTTATTTATTTTTTGTCAAATAGAAAATTGCTTATATGAAAATTGGTTTATTTTAGCATTAGTCAGTGTCAGATTCAACGAACATCTTAGTCCACGCACCCACCCTCAGCGCCATGCATATTCTCTGGTTTTCCCTCCATCAGTGCCAGCAGACAAGGAGTAGTTTCATATTTTAATTACAGGCCCTACTCTGATGCAATTTTATACCAGGGATTGCAGTATATTTTAATATCAGATACCTAGCTTTGTCATGCAAGAGGCAGAAAAGTCTTGTCACTAAAGCAGGCCTTGCAGGGATTCTGCTGCTAACTCTGCTTGTCATGAAAATAATTGGGATTAAAACAGATGAATGCAAACTAGAATAAAACAGAGAACAAAGGTTTGTTCAAAAGAAAATAGCTTATCTTGAGATGAAAACCTATGGCAAGGGAACATTATAGCTAAGTTGTGTGTATAGATTAAACAGGAAAATTTTTAAACAGATAAACAGAATATAGATAAATATTACATGCAATCAATAAAACAAGGATTGTACATAGAACAATATCAGACCTCTGAAAAGTATAAGCATGCATATGTACTCAATACTTGGTTTGGGCCCCTTTTGCAGCAATTACTGCCTCAATGCGGCGTGGCATGGAAGCTATCAGCCTGTGGCACTGCTGAGGTGTTATGGAAGACCAGGATGCTTCAATAGCGGCCTTCAACTCTTCTGCATTGTTCGGTCCCATGTCTCTCATCTTTCTCTTGGCAACGCCCCATAGATTCTCTATGGGGTTCAGGTCAGGTGAGTTTGCTGGCCAATCAAGCACAGTAATCCCACGGTCTTTGAACCAGGTTTTGGTGCTTTTGGCCAAGTCCTGCTGGAAAATGAAGTCAGCATCCCCATAAAGCTTGTCTGCGGAAGGAAGCATTAAGTGCTCCAAAATCTCCTGGTAGACGGCTGCATTGACCCTGGACTTAATGAAGCACAGTGGACCAACACCAGCAGATGCCATGGCTCCCCAAATCAACACAAACTGTGGAAACTTCACACTGGACTTCAAGCATTTTGCAGTGTGTGCCTCTCCATTCTTCCTCCAGACTCTGGGTCCTTGGTTTCCAAATGAGATGCAAAAGTTGCTCTCATCAGAAAAGAGGACTTAGGACCACTGAGCAACAGACCAGTTCTGTTTTTCTTTAGCCCAGGTAAGATGCTTCTGACATTTGTTGTTCGGGAGCGGCTTGACAAGAGGAATATGACATTTGAAGCCCATGTCTAGGATCCGTCTCTGTGTGGTGGCTCTTGATGCACTGACTTCAGCCTCAGTCCACTCCTTGTGAAAGTCCCCAACACTTTTGAATGGCCTTTTCCTGACAATCCTCTCCAGGCTGCTGTCATCCCTGCTGCTTGTGCACCTTCTTCTTCCACACTTTTCCCTTCCACATAATTTTCTATTAATGTGCTTTGATACAGCACTTTGGGAAAATCCAACTTCTTTTGCAACTACCTTTTGAGGCTTTCCCTCCTTATGGAGGATGTCAGTGATGGTTTTCTGCACAACTGTCAGGTCAGTGGTCTTTCCCATAATTGTGATTCCTACTGAACCAGACTGAGAGACCATTTAAAGGCTCAGGAACCCTTTGCAGGTGATTAGAGTGGGACACTTTGAGCCTAGAATATTGAACCTTTTCACAATATTCTAATTTTCTGAGATTGTGGATTTGGGGCTTTCATGAGTTATAAGCCATAATCATCTCAATTATGACACATCACGGCTTGAACTATCTTGCTTTGCATTTAATGAGTCTATCTCATATATTAGGTTCACCTTTTAAGTTGCATTACTGAAATAAATGAACTTTTGCACGATATTCTATTTTTTCGAGTTTCGCCTGTATATTGCAAAAAGCTTTAAAAGGGAGCTAAACTTATTTGAGTTTTAGAGTTTGCTTTTCTTCAAGTCTGTAAAATGTCTTTAGAGGGGCATGAATGCCACCTGCTGGACAACAATTAAGCTTACAGCAAGAGTACCTTCTGCAGAAAACGGTAAAGCAGCCTTCCCTAACAATAGTGATTTCCTTATCTTTGGTCCTGTTTACAAGAGTTCTGTATAGGTTTGACTTGTATACAGTATTGCTTGTTTTCCCTCCCTTATAGCCATATCTTCTGTTTTCCAGCAGTTCTCATTTCTCATAATGCATTTGGTTTGGGTTCTGGCTGTTTTGACCACTCGAAGATCTTTTTCTCCATCAGGATGCATGGGCACATTTATATATTTATGAATCTTTTATTCACAAAAAACACAATTACCCAGTTCTTTTTGGACAATTTATTTTTATTTATTTATTTTTATTTTATTTATTTTTGTCAATTGCTTACAAGATAATAGGTATAAGTAAAAACATAGTTATGAATACATGGATACGTATAAGAAAAATACATATATATATATATAAAAGAAACAATAGGACAGGGACGGTAGGCACGTTGGTGAGCTTATGCATGCCCCCTACAGGCCTCTTAGGAAAGGGGTGAGGTCAATAGTAGACAGTCTAAGGTTAAAGTTTTTGGGGTTTGGGGAAGAAACCACAGAGTCAGGTAGAGTATTCCAGACATTGACCACTCTGGTGCTGAAGTCGTATTTCCTACAATCAAGTTTGATGCGGTTAACTTTCAGTTTGTATCTATTGTGTGCTCTTGTGTTGTTATGGTTGAAGCTGAAGTATTCATTGACAGGTAAGTCATTGCAATGTATGATTTTATATACTATACTTAGATTGGACCGAAGGCGGCGTAGTTCTAAGTTTTCTAGGTCTAGAATTTCAAGTCTGGTGGCATAAGGTATTCTGCAATGAGTAGAGGAGTGGAGAACTCTTCTTGTGAAATATTTCTGGACTTTCTCAACTGTGTTAATATCAGATACGTAATGTGGGTTCCAGACTGATGAGCTGTATTCGAGTATTGGTCTAGCAAATGTTTTGTATGCTCTAGTCATTAGTGTAATATTACCAGAGAAAAAGCTATGTAACAATAGGTTAACAACTCTTAATGCCTTTTTGGCTATGTAGTTACAGTGGGCTCTAGCACTTAGGTCATTAGAGATGAGTATTCCAAGATCCTTGACAGAGTTTGGATCATCAACAAGGTCTTGATTATTCAGCCTGTATTTTATTTTCTGATTTTGTTTTTGCCAATATGTAAGACAGAGCATTTATTTCTTGAGATTTGAAGTTGCCATTTGTTTGACCATTCTGATACATAGTCGAGGTCTTTTTTGAAGGGTAGCAGTATTGTCTGTGGTATTGAATAGCTTTACATCATCAGTGAAGAGAACGCAGTTGCTCTTGATATGATCACAGAGGTGATTTATGTAGAGTATGAAGAGAATTGGTCCTAGAACACTGCCTTGGGGAACACCATTGTTGACAGGTACAGAATTTGATAGGATGCTCCCAATTTTGACCATTTGTTGTCTCTTTGACAGGAATTCTTCTATCCAGTTATGAAGGTGTCCAGAGGTGCTATAAGATTTTAGTTTTAGGAGTAGTTTGTTGTGTACCACTGAATCAAAGGCTTTACAGAAGTCTATGTAGATTGCATCTATGCTTTTAATTTTAATTTTATTTAATTAAATAAATTTATTTAGTTATTTATTTAATTTTAATTTTATTTTTTTAATTTTAATTTGTCATTGTTTAACCATTCATTTGTTTTTGGCTCTTCAGGACCTTCAGTATGATCAGAATTTATGCAGGACTGTCTCCCATTAATTGCTTCTTGAAGTCTTTATAAGCTCGTGCTTCTGTCATCAGTGATGATAGTCCAGATTTTAGTGATTCTGCCAGCACACAATCATAATAATAAATATTTGGAGATTCTGAAACTGCCACAGGACCTGCCTGATATTCCATTAGTTCTGCTGCCAGATGTCTATTGCTAAGACTGCCTGGCAATTGTAGTTCATCTCTATTGGCCAACGGGACAAGCGTAAGCACTGTGTGGTTACAGTAAGGAAGACTGTCCTTTGCTGGGAGGTTTTTTCGGTGCAATTTGTACTAGACTAGATTTTCTCTCTTTTTTTTCTACCTCTAGCTTTTTTTCTTGGAAAACCGTCACTTAACTGGCACTAACTGGCACTCAGGTTTGAGTGAGTGCAGGTAGTTTGTCCCTGTTGCATAACTGGGTCTACTAGGAGCTACATTTAGAAAAATTGGGTGAATGGACTAATTTAACTGTTTTTGGTATCTCCATAACAGCCCACTATTTTCCCTTCCTCCCTGAAGTATGTTAAGACAGGGACGCCTTTGCATTTCCTTGGACATTTAAATATTTTATAGTGTGTGTGTGTGTGTGTGTGTGTGTGTGTGTGTGTGTGTGTGTGACATGTCCTCCTAAGCTTAGGACTGAGAGAAGATGAGACTATGTTAAGGGTGGGGGCAGGGTACCAGTTCTTTAATCTGTCACTCATGGCTCAGGCTGACAGGAGCTGTCCTAGTGGCAAAAAGCACTGATTGCTGATTTGAGGAAACAAAATAGCAGTTGTAATTACGGGCCTTGATAAGATAAGGCCTTCTGAAGGGAGGAGGGGAGAGTCCTGAGCCATCACCAGCCATTTACACTGAATTAGCAGCTGTCACTCATTCCATCCTGAGCAGGAACACAGTGGGAGCACTCTTTTTTCGGTTATTTATTTGTAAGGGAGCTAGAGGGTATCTTGGCCACAGAAGAATCCTCTTTTCCTTTCCAAATTCTGTACAAGTGTGAATGGCCCCACACCTGACCTATGATAAAAAAAAATAGATGGACTCTCTCTCTCCCCCTCCCCCTCTCTTCACCCCCCTTTCTCTCCCTGAGTTAGGTGAGAGACCTTTACTTGAATTTCACTAATTCACTGACACTCATGCCACTGCCTCCTGATCAACGGTAACACTTGCAATCTGCAGGTCCTCAAGGAAGCTATTCTTAATCTTTCTTAAGCGAGTGAGAACCATCCTCTTCCTTTTGTTGCTCCCTCCACTGCCAAGGACTTCTCTTGTTATGGGCAACCTGTGTTTAAAAATTAAGGGAACCATTTGCCTTAACAAGGGGATGTCTATCTTACAGCATTCTGAAATCAGTGCAGACCTAGATGACCTGGGATTTATCAAGTGCTGAAAGAATGACTTGGTGCTGTGCAGTCCAGTTCTGCAGGTCCTAATTTCTGCCTGAGTTGAATGGGATTAACTCCTAAGTAAACAGACAGAGATTAAAATCAAAGTGGTAGTTAGCTAATTAGCTGGAACCGTAACAAAAACATTTCTCATGTTTTTGTGGTATGGCCCTCACTGAAGTCCTCAGCTTCTCCTTTCATTTCTTGCAAGTGTTTTAATTATCAGTGCTTAGCATATCTCCATGCGGTCATTTGCCATCTAGTTCTGAACAAGGTTCTTCTCTGGTTTGATCCACAGCAGGGCTTTAACAGAAAGGTTCTTGTTCAAGATGTGTCTCTTGGTATTTTTGCACTTCAATGTTTTAATGCCTCTTTGCTATTTTTTTTCTCTCTATTTCATTTTTTACACAGGACCATCTCCTGTTAGCAAGTCTTTTTTTAAAAAAAAACAAACAAACACCCTCTTCTTTCCACTTAAAAACAAAAGCACTAATCTCATACTGCCATACTGGGAAATAAGCTCCACTGAACTTGGCGAGACTTAATTCTGATTAGGTATGCCACTGATTAAGCATTTAATTTCTTTTACGTAGGCAAAAGAATACCCATTCAGCAACCAAACTTACAACAGCGCTAAACAAGTGGTAGATACAACCAGATCTCATACTTATGGCTGTTGCAATATTCTAATTAGTTGATCAGAATATAAAATAAAGAAATATGAAAACAATGGGAAAATAGAGGAGGAAAAGAAAAGGATGAAAAAGTGAAGGGGAAGAGAAAAATAAAAGCATGGACTTCCAACTCCATTTGATGCAGTAGAATAAGGTAATAGCATACAACTCCAACTTTTTTTTCTTTTATACACTAATATATATTAACCATTTCTCTAATAACAAACCTATTTAATCAGCAAAGCTCAAAATCAAAGAATATGCAATCTTAAACATTAAAAGGAAGAATTTCATATCTTCAACCTTAAAAGAGATTGCTCCATCATGCAAGGGCTATTGCAGAGAAGTCGTGCTTTCTAGTTGATACTCATTCCTCTTACTTCTGGCTTAAGTGGATCCTCTTGAAATTCCTTTACAGAGCAGACAGACGCAAACTGGACAGATGGTCTGTTACATACACTTGTGCTGTGACATTTATGGGCAATTTCTAGTTCTGTTTGCAGTGTATATGTATCACGCTCTGTAATATGAATGGTAATTCCATATGTGAAAGACATTCATCCCTAATCAAAGAAAGAAATCAAACCACAATTAATGTTGTATTTAAACTTTGTTTGGGTTGATATGTCTGTCTGTCTGTCTCTCTCTCTCTCTCTCTCACACACACACACACACACACACACATATTTGCTTATCAGCAGGAAATATTGCTGGTTCTGATAACCTGTTTCTATAATGTTTTCCTTGTACATTGAATTAATGTCCATTTCTTGTCTAGTATAGACATTGTCTATTCTAGCCACCCATCAGAAGTCTCAAATTGATGTACAATATGACTAACTCAGTAAGTGGATACAGTATATATCAAAAAAGTCTCGTTTTTTATGTTTTCCAATGATAAAATTTCTAATAGCAAAAAATACCCTAAAATAGAAGCAAGGCTCCCCAAACACGATAAATACAAAAATAAACAAATTAACACAGAATGATCAAGGCAGACAGTTTTAAAATGCTGCACCTGAATGAGAACAAATGAACCCACACAATGATTATTTATTTTGAAAACTTTGGAAGGTTAAATTTACACCTGCTTTTTGAAAAATGTTGAAGATATCACACAGCCCTGTTTGAATCGTTGAAACAACTTCCAGAGATAAGCCACCTATACTTTTATGCTGTATGAAATATGGAGTCATGGAGTCCTTGGTGCTCTCTGAGCTTATTGTTTGCTGGCAGACATTTTATTACCCAACCAGATAACACCATCAGTGCAAGTGAATGTGCAGTTTGTTCCCTATTTATACATACTGGGAGTAGCCAGTATGGCTACTAGAAGTATAGAGCCAATAAGGCTATTCCCTTCTTACTGAAGTATGTGGATTTCTACTTCCAGACTGTCCTAGTCAGCACAGCCCATTTCTGAGAGTGTATGTATCTCAAGTATATTTAAATTGAAAAGGCTGGAGTACATATTGGAGAAGCTACTCTAACATTTCCTTTTAATTTTCAATTAATATTAACACTCTGATTCCTCGCTAGTCTTTTCTCTAAAGAAATAGCTGGTTTAACTGTCATCCTAATAGTAACTGGAAACAGCTGAAATGTCATGTTTTAAAAAAGAAAATTATATGGCTTCACTTATATTCCTATTGAGATTAGATTTAAAATTTATATTTAACGCATTTTAGTTAGAATTCAAGGTGTCACTAAACAGGGTCATCCATTTATTTTTTAAAGGCAAGTTGACAGCAAAACTGTACAATTGAAGTTTTGCTCCTTTTATATACAGCATGTTACATGTTAAATAAGAACAGAAGTTCAAGTGTACAATTGACTTTTTTTTTTTTACTATATCACAAACTGTCCCAAAGCTGCTTTTTCAAGAAGCAATTGGACTTTCTGGAAAGTCCAGTTGCTTCTTGAAAAAAGTACCTTTGGGAGAACCATGACCTGGATGACTGAGAATTTAGACATATATCACAAACTGTTATGAAGGGATATCCAATGTGTAACGCCCTCAAAGTAACAATGGACATCCTTAGAGATAGAATTCAGTGCTACCTTTTTTCCCATTTTCTTTGGGTTTTGTAAAAGTTTGTAAAAGATTTGACAGATTAGATAGATAGTTAGCTGATAGAGAGATGATAGATAAATAGATAGATAGATAGATAGATAGATAGATGACAGATAGAAAGATGATAGATAGATAGATAGATAGATAGATAGATAGATAGATAGATAGATAGATAGATAGAGGATGATAGAAGATAGATAGATAGATAGATAGAGAGAGAGAGAGAGAGAGAGAGAGAGATAGTTAGATGATAGATAGAGAGATGATAGATAGATAGATAGATAGATAGATAGATAGATAGATAGATAGATAGATAGACGGACAGACAGATAGACAGACAGAGATATACTTTACAAATTACCTGGAATACATAGCATTTATAGAATAACCCACCTACACCCTTTTTTAACATCTGAGATTCATATTCCCCAGGTTTGAGTTTGGAGCAGAATAATAAGAAAACACCTTTCTCATTCAATATTTATTCCTTTATCCATCAGCTGTGGGAAGTGACCAAATGTTTAGATAATTGATTTGGATCAAGAGAGATAGCTGTTTATAAAGTGTTACCTTGGCAAAGATAAAATAACAATGAAGACCTATCCTAACCTTAAAAGCTATCATTGTGGCTAATAAAAAAGTTAATCTTTAAGGCAACAAGGCTTTTATAGCTGCTGCAGGTTGACCCCATGGATCTTTCAAAGACTTACATTTCAGTCTGACCCATTTAAAACTGAATATATGCTAGATCTGAGATTTTGGTTGTTCCTAATATAAAAAAAGCATAGGTATTTGCAAATGCAAAGTTGTCTGAAAGAAATGTCCTGTATTTTAGATGTTTCCTTACTTTCCTCTATTCCCAATAAAATGAACAAGGCTGTCACCATTGGCCTTATCAGCGTGCTGAGCAGATAAAGTGACCTCTCAGACAGAAGCTGTGCCGCTTCTGTTGTTTCTGGCCCTCTAGCTAACTGTATCCTTGCTTGATCTTAGCTTCAGCAGACAAGAGGAATTATTACTTTGGAACCCTTTCATGGTTTTCTAGGTGTTTATGCCACCAGTTTTCTCCTCCATCACAAAATCTGGCTTAGGCAGCCTTAAAAGTAGAGTGAGAGAAGTCGGGTAAGCGGATAATGAGACTTAGTATAGATAATAGGTTTGGTGGCTTATTTATTTGTTTAGTAGCATGTTTTTCCTCTTCCGAAACTCTTGTTCTTTACTCTAATCCTTTGAATGTCTATCACTTGCTGTAGGTAGCTTGTGCCGACTGTCTCAATCCACAAAACCAGATTTCCACAGCTCTATGCATAATGATTCAAGTCCAGCACCTTCCTTCAATCTGCTGCCGTGGGGTAGGAGCGCCCAACCAACCCAGTCTAGGACCGTGCCAGATTCCTATCATCCTTAATCTGCACTGTGGGTCTATAGAAGGTAACGTTCAAAGCATCCGGGAGGCCACTAGAGCAGGAGGCTTACAACATAGCACAGGTTAAAATTGCAGCTGATGTTGCCTGTGAGTGTTGAACATGGCAAGCCATTCGACTGTCGATGTGCGAACATTTCCCCCCCAAACACTTGACCGCTCTCATTATCAGAAACAAAATTATAATGGGAGGCGGGGGGGGGGGAAACACCCAATCACCTACTCCAGAAAGTCACACTGGATTCTAAATTTCAAATTAAGGAATTGCGTAAGAAATTGTTATATAGTCAGGGGAAAAAAATACAGTACATCGGAACACACCACCCCATCATCTAATGAATGAATTCTTAGATGCTTTTTATAGAATGGTCCTTTGACAGATGAGGAGTTTATCTCTTTTTTTTTGGTACAATGTTGTTTAGGTCTGAGGTTCACAGCATGACCTGAAAAAGTGATTGTTAAAATATCGATTTATCGCACTTTTATTACTGTCTACAGTCTCTAGCATTGATCCATGACAAAAATCCTTATTTCTAGCAGCCAAGCAGGGCAGTCTCCAACTTGTGCCTTCTGTTAACAGAGCTGTAGTTGGATACAAGAAGATCAGGTTTCAATAAGACAGAGTTGCTTCCCCAGAGTTTGGGGGGTGGTAGTGGAGGAGAATGAATGCAAGCTTCTCTTTTCCCAACTTAGTATCTAGATCTGTGAGACTCTTACTGTGATCAATTTGGGAACTAACTGTGTCTTCTTCATAGTTACAGATGTGTTATCTCTGGATATAGCAACCTAGCTAAGGCTGGGGTTTCAGGACCAAAGTTCAAATCTGGGGGGCAGAGTTTGCAAGAGAATTGCAGGAGATGGACAAACATGTCCAGACTGATCTGTCAATTGGCAAAGACATGTTGGGTTGCATTCTAGCAGTTGCTTGCTCTTTCCCTTTTCCCCTCTTTCTTCTGTTATACTTGTGATTGGTAAGTATATCACGTACATAGTTGCACGCGCTCTTCTTAACGTTTTTGTTTTAAAAAATATATTATTTCTTCCCATAATTAAATGATGTATATTCCGAAATAATGTGCATGGCTATGTAAAAGTAGGGTAGTGGGGAGGCAGGGAGATGATAAGTTATTGGTTGCATCAGAGGTTGGACGTAATTCTTAATGAATGATTTCAGTTTTAAACAGAAGGGATCCTATAGTGTGATATTTTTGGATTCCAATTCTCATCAGCTTTAGTCAACATGACCATTGCTTCAGATTGACCGGAGCTATTGTCCAACAACAATGGAAGCATCTACATCAGGGGTCCCCAACCCCTGGTCCATGAACCAGCACTGGTCCACAGCATGCCAGAAACCAGGCCATGCAAACAAGTGAAGCCCCACCCACAGGGTGCAGGCAGCACATGAAACCACGCCCTCCCCCCCACCCCGCCGGGTCTGTAGAAAAACATCTCTCCACAGAACCGGTCCCTGGTGCCCCAAAGGTTGGTGGTCCACTGATTACATCCCATCTTTCGGCTGCAAACAATCTGGAACCAAGATAATTGATGGGGTTCCTACATAAAACCTCCTCTTTTTTAGGATCAGCTAATGAGGGTTTCCTCTGGGTTTGAGCTTTGAGGTGGTGATATTTAGTTAAGCGTAAACAAACATTTTCATTTTCATAAGCTTCTTCTGACACGTACTTGTTTGGGCCATTTAGTTATACCGTAAAATGTTCTGCTCTTTGAGGTTGCTTTGCTTTTATTGTGGCAGGGTCAATATTGTTGGATCCATATTGGGGATATGTACTGTGAGTCAATAGTTTTGGAAAGGTAGCATATTATAGTATGAAGTAATAAGAATATTTTCCCATATTCCTTTGAACTCTTTCAGAATTTACTTGGAGTTGTGGTGTTTCTTTTTGAGCAGGAGTAGGTCACCTTTGGTTGGCCAAGGGCTGGGCTTAACATTTGGTTTTTGTTGTAAGATTTGCAAATTCTGAGGGACCACATTACAGGTGTGGGCAGAGCTGGGTTTACAGGTGAGTTTGGGGTATTTTCTTTCTTTTTTTTAAACTTTGGGTACTTACAACTGTTTTCATTTAATTCTTAAACATAAAGGGAGGCTTCACAGTTTTCAGTAGTCAAGGCCAGAAGGGGCTCTGAGAGTTGCAATTGCAGGTTGCTCACCCACTTGCCTTATGAAGTCTGGCCAATTCAATTTGTGGAACTCCCAAAGTTCCTCCCAGAGTTATATCTGATGGAGATCCTCTGTTGGAAAAGACAATATGTATTGGAAGGAAGATAGTTCCCCTTCTCTCTGCTTTGTCATCTAAGAAAATGAGATCAGTCTTCTGAGTCATGTACAGTAGAACCTCTGGTCATGAACGCTTCTGATTACGACCAAATCGGGTTCCAACCAAAAAATTCACAATTTTTTTTGAATCTGGTCACAAACACATACTCTGGTGGCAATCAAACGTGATCCCTGACCCAGAAATTCCTGAAAATGAAACATTAGAAGATGAAGAAATTGCCAAGGTTATGGAACGAATTATGGTCGTGACCACAGGTTCTACCTCAATTGGTCATTTGTTACCTCAGTGGCTCAGACAGCTTCAATAGGCCTCAAGGGTCATTCGTTCCGGGCACTTGGTCTTCTTCAGTGGACATCTTTCTCTGCAGACTTCAGAAATTGCAAGATAATCTTGCAATAATGAAATTAAGTCATTTTTAATTGGATCAATTCACACATTGTACAAAACCATATTGTGGTTTATTTGCTTTCGACTCAGTATGATGTGTGAATCCAATCACTATGGCTTGTTCGAGAACTTGTTTTGCCCTGATCCATTTTTAAATCCTAGCTTAGCATTACATATGAATGTAGAACATGTATGAAGTCCTCAAATTCAATTCTTTTCTTTTTTTCTAATTACTATCTAATGAATTATTTTGCTGTTTTTGAGCCAAGGGAATTCAGTGTGCTTCACTTTCTCCCCATCTTTTCTTTTTTTCTCCTCCTGTCCAGTTAGAAAAGGTGGGCAGGAGCTGCAGTTTTACCATTCTTATTGTATTTTAATCTTCAAAGTGATTAATTTCTGAAATGCAGAAGGGTTCAAGCTGGTATGGAAGCTCAGCCTCTCTTCTCCTCCCGGCTTCTTTTCCTCGGTTACTTAGGCATTGTTTGGTCTGTCCTGGCTTGGAAGCACTGAGTGGTTTCAGGTGTCTTATGGCTGTATACCACCATTAAAACCAACCAGGGCTGAAGGGCAGGTGTGTGTGTGTGTGAGTGTGGGTGTGTCTGTCTGTCTGTCTGTGCGCTTGCGAAGGTTTGTGTTCCTCTATGTAGTCCTAAGGGGATGAAGCCATCACTGGTCTTTATAGGTATTTGGTATTGCTCCACACATGCTGTTAACAAAGCACCATTGGTTAATCAGGTACATCATGCGTGGGCATGCATGCTCCTATATCTGCGCTACCTGGCTTTATATCTACGTTTTAACGCTAAAAGGGAGCACGTTGCTTTGAGGAATTTCTCTGCCGGCGTTGGATGCAAATGGAGGGAAATGCTAAATATTCAGCCGCTCTTTGGAAAATCAGAAGTATCCGAGTTTTGCCCTGGCGTTCCTTCCCTTCCCCTTTTGCTTCTTCGAAGCTGCTTCCGAGACGCAACCCCGAAACCCGGGAGGAAAGCTGGCATTCCCTAGCCGCTCAGGTGACCTCTGCCCTGGTACTTTCGCGGGGATTTCTGTCTGGCCTGGTCTCCCTCTTTTACTCATTTTTCTCTGCCAGGCCTCTGGAGCACTGCCCACTTCTCCAACCGGGCAGGCGAAGCAGACGCCCGGCCACACTTGGCAGACGTTCCGCGTGCGTCCCAACGTTGGGCAGAAAGGAGCGCTCGAGCTTTTTAGCCGAGCTGTGGTGCGCGCAGTACTTTCAGCGGGAAACCCCAGCAGCCGTCTCCACGTAGGGGCTCGAAAAGAGCCACCCCCCTCAGATTGGTTCCGCGCCTTTTTCATCACGGGGGCTGCAGGTGTTACGCCGACAGGCTCGTGGGCAAAGTAGGGGAACCCCAAAGCGTGATCGTAGCTTCTTTCTACACCAAAGGCCACAACCGCGCGCCCGAGAAACACGCGAGGCGTTCGCAAGCAGCCTCCCCTTCGGCCAAGCTGAGGGGGGTGAACGAAGTTGGGGGAGGGGGGAAGAGTCCCTGGAAGCCAGCGCATCTCGGCCAGCGGGATGCTTCCAAGCGCTGCTGGGCTGGTCCCGTCGAGAGGTGGATGGGGGACGGTCTATGTTGTGGGGGGGGGAGAGAGAGAGGTGGGGAGGACGCGGGTCTAGGGACATCCCCGGATAGATGAGAAGGGGCTGGCACATTGGCGAGCAGTACACAAGAGGAGGGACCAGGGCCGGGCTGGTGCGTACTCCCCCTCGGGTGCTCCGGGAGTGGAGCGCACACCCACCCGGCCGAGGGCTTGCCTCCCCTTCCGAGTTCCGCAGCCGCCAGCCTCGAAACGCCGGGCTCTCGTGCTCCCGGCGCGGAGCTGTCAGCGGAGCCTCGTCCTTCTCCGCTTGGCCCCGAAGTCTTCTGACAGCCCAGCCGCCGCAGCCTCAGGCGCGCCGAGCCGGCCGGGTGAAGCTCCGGCTGATTCTCTGCCGCTCGGCTGCGGGACGCTCCTCGAGGGATGGGCTGGGAGCGCCCAGGGAGCCCCTCGCCCTGACCAGGAGGTTGAGCCTCCCCGGCGGGAGACGGTCTGCGGGCAGAGCAGCGCCTGGCGAAGGGAAAACGACGCCCGCGGAGAGAAACCGAGAGCCTCCCCCGCCCCCCACCCCCACCCCCAATCCCTGCTCCGGACTCCCGCCGGTTAACATAAGCCAAAGCAAACCAAGGAAACCACCCGAGCCCGCAGCGCCTGCTTCTGCGCCCGGAGCCAATCAAGTCCCCGCGTAAAAAATCTCTCAGGATGAATCTCTTCTCTTCCATATTCAGCTATTTGTAAGTATTGAGTCCTGCCGCTTCTGGGCCGCTTTCGATCCCCCCCCCCCACTCCCCGAAATAGTCTCCTCGATTTTCCATCTTTATTTCTGCTCCATTTCAATGGCAAAATTCATCTCACCATCTACTTTGTTTTCCCCTCCACTCCCCCTTTTCCATTATTCTAGGCTACTGCACTTGTTTGCTTTCTGCTTGCAGGCACAGGTAAGGAATTGTTTTAATCCTTTCTAAATAGATGCGATGGTTTTTATGATACGGGATAGAGCCAAGTTTTTCTTTTCCTCTTTACCCGCCCCCCCCTTTTAAAAACTGATGTAATAAAAGGAATCCCTGTGATTAAGAGGCGAAGTGTGGGGTGTAGAGAATAAAATGCAAAATGTGGGAACCAGCGTTGAGTTGAAGTAAGAACAGATGTACGCTGAACTCCCCAATTGTACAGCGTTGAAGAATCCCCATGGGAAATTGGTGATGATCTATTTAAATCTAAGTAAACTGTTTTCCCATCCAATTTCCAGACTTAAATAAGAGCACATTCCTTCCATTATTATGCTTTGTTAAAATTATATTTAAGAGATAGACATTAATTATAGGAAAGACCTTACTAATACTCTTGCTTCCTAGAAATTAGAAACCTCATTAACATATGGAGCAACACAGTCTGATACTCTGGAATTTATAACCCTTTTGGTGTGGTATTGATTGCAAGCCCAGAGAGTTAAAGCCAAATGTTTGCAGAAACATTCCCCTGCAAGGGAACAGGTGTAGGATTCTGAATTAAATTTGGAATGATCTCCTATAAAGCTGAGTAAACAAATTGAATCCAGTGGACCTGAGTGTAAAGGGGTTATAGGCTCACCGTGTTGTAATATTTGGGGACATGCGATGGAAATCAAAGAGCATTATGGCTGGCCACATGGTCTACTCATTAGAGCAGGCAGAGCAATACAGAAATGTTACGGAAAGAAATGCCAATAGGAAACCCATGCGTCCCTCCGTGTGTGCATGCACACACACGCACAACGCAACACATACAAAGGATAAGAGAGATACGCGATCAAGGGAAGACTTCTATGAAGTCTATCTTTCAGGAAGAGCTTGCTTCCCTGCGTCTTTTGGACAACTTTAGAAGCTGATAGGGGCTGAAGATGGGCGGGGAGGCAGTGAGGAGGGAGGCTTTCTTCATGCATTACCACCCCGTGAAGTTGAAAGGAACAAATCTCCTCAACATTTGCTCAGAATACGTCTTTATAAATGTCAGGGGCAAACTAAAACCCTTCAGACTTAAAAGGGGAACTGGAGACATATTGGGGGTGGAAGAAGAGCAGCCTGAGAGAGGAAGGGAAACAGACACACGGGGCCCCGTGGCAAAGCCCAACTGCATGGTTGCAGTTGGAGCTCAAACCTCCGGTCGCTGGACCTTCAGCTAACAGGCTAACGATAACTTTGAATGCGGGCGCGGGTGGGTGGGGAATCCACGGCAAGTTTCTCTGCATGGAAGGGCCTCATAAATATTTGGGAGAGACAATTCCGAACTGCCTGGACTGCTGACACAACCGATCCCTGTTTAAGGGGATAAAATACAGCTATCCCCATCCCCACCCCCACCCCACCCCCATCCACCAGTCACTCTGGTCCAGGGCATGGAGCCACAGGACAAAACTCTCAGATGGATCAGTTGAAACAGCTGGGAAGCCAATATCAAAGCAATAGAAACAAATCCAGGAACCGAAAGCCTGATTTCCAGGCAAGCAGGACGCATCGTATTCCATGTGATTGTATTTAGGCCAGTTCAGGATTTAGTCGTGTGTCTTGCATGATATCGTTGTGAATGATGGGCATCTTCATTTGCGTTTTTGTTTGCCTTGTGGAGCCTTCCTTGATTTAAAACGTCACAAAGAGGATTGAGAACCTAGTTTAAATCTGTGTAAGTCTAGACACACCACTTTGAAACCAAAGGAGAGCCATGCTAGTACTTGATTCCGAGCCAGGATCATCTTTATTTCCCTCTCGCATACTTGTTTTCCAGTAATGAACTCCTGGGCAGCCCAGTAACTTTTCAGTCACGGCTAGAATCCTGGTCTTTTACTATATCAACGCAAATAAGAGTCTCGACTCTACACTGCACCAACTTGGTGCCCTCTCCAGATACACCAGGAGCACACCAAGATAGCCTTTCTCAGAGGAGTAGAGATTATAATGGTGTGTTGTATATTTTTTAATTTCCTAAAGGTAACTGTTCAGTCCCCACCTAATTTTACACAGCATGTGAGGGAGCAGAGCCTGGTGACCGACCAACTAAGCCGGAGACTCGTCCGGACCTATCAGCTATACAGTCGAACCAGCGGGAAGCATGTTCAAATCCTGGACAACAAGAAAATCAATGCTATGGCAGAAGACGGAGATGCTCATGGTAAGTCTGTATGTGTGGGCAGGAGCATTGGGAGAAGACTGGGGGGTGGGGAGGGCGTGCACGCAGCCCAGTAATTGATGATTTCCGTCCCCTTTGTTTGCCAGAAATCATTACAAGCATTTGGAATGCAGAAAGCTTCTGATGGAAGAATGTGGGGATCAATATTTGTAATAACAGTATAATGCTTTCCCTTTGCGGATTGAGTTGGAGCTTCTGTGGAGGGGACTGGGCTGGATTTTACACCTGATCACTGACCACGGAAATGGTGGGATGAATTGCAGATTTTACGAATTCAAATCATGGGACTGTGGGAGAATAGAGGTGTCCTCTTGCAGTATGTTCCAGACTAACATTAGTGCAGCGGAAATAAGGAAACTGGGAGCATGTTGTGATGTTAAACCCAGGTTTTCTAGAAGCATAGGCAAAATGTGCCTTTAGCTAAGGGAAATAAGCTTTTATGATGCACAAAATATCTTTCCCAAAGAGAAAAAGATGTGAGAATAGAAGACCAGCTTTAAAGTTTTAAGTGAGACTTAGTTTTACAAATGATCAGTTTATATTCAGTTCATCCAAAAAAAAAAAAAAAAAACCAGAAGTCCATGTTCTCCTTTCTAACTTTAATTATGCTTATGAAACACTGTATAATATTAAATGAGATGCTCCATAATTGCGCTGTCTTCAATTTGTGGTCTGTAATGCACATCCTAGTATTGAATCTCCATATCGCTACAATTTATGTATCATGACTACAATTATTGACCTCTCACATTAGCCACAATTTCCCCCTCTCACATCAAACTGTTATCTGAAAATCAGGCAGGCTTGCTTATATTTAAGCTGGCTGAAGATTTTATTAACATTTTTAGCAGGCATTGGTAGTGAGGGCAATGTTTGCATGTGTATAAAGTATGCAACTTAGCTTTCAAGAAAAATGTCCCAGCCATAACTGAAATATACAATATAGTTTGATTCTAAATAAAGGAAAAATGTGCATCCCTTCTTTAAATATATCATTTTCTAAAAAGTTACTTAATGTTTAAATAACAGCACTACAACACACAGGAATGAATGATTTGAAAAAGAAAATATTTCTATTAAAATGGTTAAGCATAAGAAGCAAACTCAGCAGCGATTTAAAAAGAAAGAGAACACAAGCAATTTTTCAGATGTAAGGTTTTAGGAGAATTGCAAGTCTGTAAATGTTAAAATAGAGATTCAGGATTGTTCTATATGAATCTCTGGAGAGACCCCCATGTCTGGAAGAGCTATTAAAACTCTTCTTACTTTCACCTTTTTAAACATTTCCTGAATACTTTCTCCTCTTTGCAGTCCAGTTAGGGGATCAAGTGTGCCTCGCTGCATTTTTTCTGCATCTACGTAGCCACTTTCCTTTCAAAGTTTGAGCATGAAACATAATTTTTACTGGGATAAATCTGTCACTGAAGGGAAAGAATAGAGTTGGAACTGTTAAGCTTTCATCCCTTCACTAACAAAACCAACTTTTCACACCCTTCACATCTTATGTTATACTTCAGGTTGTTTTGTTTTGCTTTTTAGTTATTGTTTTTCTTTCTTTCTTTCTTTCTTTCTTTCTTTCTTTCTTTCTTTCTTTCTTTCTTTCTTTCTTTCTTTCTTTCCTTCCTTCCTTCCTTCCTTCCTTCCTTCCTTCTTTCTTTCTTTCTTTCTTTCTTTCTTTCTCTTTCTCTTTCTTTCTTTCTTTCTTTCTTTCTCTTCTCTTTCTTTCTTTCTCAAAAAAGTGATTTATTTCCACCAATGGCCATTTTCTCCACTGTGACATTTTAATAGCTGATTTAAGGTCAGGTCCATTTTTCTTGGTTATCTGTCTTGATTGTCAATGTCTGACTCAGTTTTCTAATTAGGAGTGAAGCCTATGGATCTTAAAGCCTGGTATCCTTCTGTCTTGTATAGCAATCTGTAATCTGGCTTTGAATCATTATGAGAGGAACTAGCATTAGAAATGAATGATAATTGTTGCATTTGTTTTCAGTGGTGTCTTTTAGGAAATTTTGCAACCTCAGAAATAATAATAAAACATACAACTTTTATATTATTATTATTATTATTATTGGATTGGAATGGACGTTTTGCTAGTTTGGCTTCTTGCAAGCAGGTTATCATTTTCTCTCTGACATTTTCTACTCTGCTTTCACTCTGTATCTCTGTGCCAAAGCAATGCAGTTGAGGTTGTCAAGGCAGCAGCATTTCAGTGTTAGAGGGTGAGTCCCTGAAGAGGCTCGTGTGGTAAAGCTGACCAACAGGCAATAAATCAGAAAAAGGCCTTTGAAAAGGTAGAAGAGGAAAAAAGCATGTGGTGTTCTGCCTGTGTTTGGGGCTGCTTTTCTATGCCTTTCCACCAGTCAGCAGAGGAAGAGCATGAAAACTGATGCTCTTTAAATGTTAACTGCTCTCTTGATCGACCTCCCTTACTCGTGTCCCCCAAAGAGAGATAAATAAGGGAACCTTGTCTATGCAGTTCAATGAAAAGGAGTCAGGGGTCCAATTGTCCTTGGGCAAGGAGGAGGTTACAGATGTTAATATTTTATAGACAAAAAAAGCAATAAAGTTAAAGGGCTCATAATAGGTTAGAAAAAGAAGTGATGTGATGCTGGAATTTAGCAGTTTTCAACCTGGGGATTATAGTTGGTGAAGTCCGAAGCCAGTTTGGAGAAGGCTGCAGTAGTGTAATCCATATATAGCTCAACATTCACCCAGGGAAAAGAACTGATCCTACGCAGTTTCAAACAGCAAGAGTTAAGAGAGGCAAAAAGAGGTGAGGAGGGTGAGGGTGACGACGTCAGGTTAGATGGCTTCAAAAAGATGGATTCATTAGGTTTATGAAAAAATTGGTGTCCAATTGAGTGGCTGAATTGGTACGATGCAGAAAATGCCCTGCATGCTTCTGCTAGTAGCATCCATTTCCAATGATAATATTAGTTCAAAAAATACAATTCATTTTGAAAGAAGTTCTCAAGGAACTGGGTAATGAAGTAGAAAAACAGAAGGCTCTTGTAAAGGAAAAAAATGCTGTTGATAAATTTCAAGTTAGTGGTTTCTGCATTATTATTAAATATCACATTATTGGACTTGGCTTACCATTATGGGAAATGGAGTTTTGTTCTAGACAGACTTAATCTGACCTAGCAGTAATTGTGGCTATGCTTTAATTAAAATAAGAGTAGAATAATATATTTTTATTATAGAACAAACTATACTTCTTTAGGAAAGCATATAGATCACTTGGATAGGGAAACCAGACCATAGTTTGTTTGAAACCTTAAAGGGATTCCTTACCTGATCAGTTTTGTGCCCCATCCTAGTGGTGAGAGGGCAGTCTAGGATTTTAATATTCCAAGTATTTAGAATATTTTGGAGGAATTCATTGATGGGAAACCATCAATGTTCTTTTAATCTTATTGAAAAACTGCTCCTTGCACAAAGTAGTAAGACCTTATAATAGCCACCATCATTCCAAGAATGGGGTTTTCATCCCAAAAAGAGACATGCCTATATTTAAAATATTTTCACATTGGTGACTTGTAGCATCTTCTCACATCACCCAGCCACCTCATTATCTCTTTAGTGACTCCTCAATAGTTGGATGTCTCCAGAAGATGTTGCAAGTTCCTAAGGAAGATCTGAAGAAAGTTCAGTCATAGCCCACAATCTTTGCTCCTTTTATAGAGCAAAGAGCTTTGTGACTGGAGTCATTTTTTCACTTTGGCTGCTGCAAGTCACAGGATATGGCCATCATGACTATGCATTAGTTGTGCTAGAGGAGAATGGAATTCATCTCATTTTGGACTTTTGAAGTAAAACATTAAAGAAGTAAAACAAAATCTCATCAAATTAGACTTAATAAACCAATTAGTTTACTTGGACTGTTTTGTGGCATTTCTCAGATGAACATTGACATTGGAACTGTGGCTGTGGGGGAGGGAAGCATTCAAGAATTCAATAAAAAGGAGCTACATGTAAGTCATATGTTGTCCATCTCTGTGACATAAAAGTGGAAGAGGCAGATTTGGCATGAACTATAGAAACCTGTGAAATAACATATCCAAAAAAGTATTATAACCAGCTTCTAGTAATAGCAAGCTTCTATTCATTCAGGATACTCCTGGGGTTATTGTCTTGATGATAACAGTATCTTGGCTCCCATTAGTTTATTTATTTAGCCCAGTAGAGTGGCAGTTTCTAGCCAACTCATTGCAGGGCTTGTATGTGGACTATGGAGCAACTGATGCGGTAAATAACAAATGAACAAGTTCTTGCATTGCAAGCTGCAAGATGAATAAAGTGAATAAAACCCAATACTTGATAAAGGTATCGAGTTTTTGTAGACAAAGAAGTTGTAGAGGTTGTTTCAGTGTTAACATAGTAGCCTGGGCACTAAAATGATAATACCATGTAATCTCTCCCTCTTTCTCCTACCTGGGAAAAGTAAATGGTTTGCACTTAGTTTGTTGCATGGTGTAGGTTCAAGAAGGCAGGGCAGAATTTATTTTTTTAAAAAGACTGAAAGATCTAACACACCTGTAGAAATGTTTGTTGTTTATGGAGAAGGCATATCATTAGGCTGAACCTGACAGTTTAAAAAAAAGCCTTCCATTGATTATTTATCAAATATGCACTCATCTTTGTTGCAAAGAGATCTTTCTTCTGCTTGAGGCAAGCATATCATATCTTCAGATTTGATAGAATAATTGATGTGGTAATTTATTGTTGCTAGAAAAACAAGGTATCCCTCCCAATCCAGCATTCCTCAGACAGTCAACACTCTTAGAAGTTGGGAATTCTGGGAGCTGTTGTCCAAATGTATATAATTGGGCAAGACTTTTGTAAGCAGAACAATTGTGAAATGTGGCTGTCTGTTATAATGATTGGTTTAAAAAGAAGAGTTCCTCCCAAACATCATGATGGCAAGTGAGACAGTATGGCTATGGATGATTCAACCTGTGTTAACAAGAACAAAATAAATGCAAGATTATTGGAGAGAAGGCAGAGATTAATGGTCCAGGACTCATAAATTCTTCCCAATGGCTATCAGAACTGCAAAATTGTGGATGATGCTGACATGGCAACTAAGAGACTCTTTAAAAAAAATCATTCAGCATTTACTAGAATTTGTACTGCAGTTCTAATAATTTTATTTTTTCCCTTATACAGAATTATGTCTTGCGTTGGAAACACAAGAAATAATTACAGAAATGATGACTTAAAAGATTGAAGTGAGGGAAAGATCATTAGGAGAATGGATAAACCAAGGTTAAACAATTTGTGCAGTTTCTCTTATGCTCATGTGTTTGCCCTTATTGTGTACTTCTATTTTTGTGCCACAGTTAAAAATAGTTTTTTTATATTGAAGACTTTAGCTGAATGTAGTATTTGGGATAAAACAGTGAGCCTCTCCAAACTTTATACCAAACTGGTATACTTCCAGCTGTTCTGCTTGTCCACCAGCCTGGTTTTTCACTGTAATGCCTTGACATCCAGTCTAAAAAGTAAAATACAAAAAAAAAAAAAAGATGGTAGGGACAACAATGAATATTATGGAAAGCATTGTGGCTTGTCTCCATTGCTATTCCTCTCTTTCCCTAAAATTAATTACAGGTAAATAGTGTAGTACTACTTTTGAAAGGACCTTGCAGATAACTATTCTGCAAAGGCTGAAGTGCCATAAAACCAATCATCTGGTTGGCTGACCATGTTTGTGTTTATATTTGTCCTAGTGTGATTAGCACAGTCTCAGTGAAGTAGGATTTGCATTAATGGGTGCAAATTCAGGATCAAGCATGACGCACAAAAGTTGTTTCACTGGTACCAGCATACTAGATCCTTTTTGGTAGGATATAGGTAACTTTATGCTCTCCAGATATTTGGACTGCAACTTACTTCGGTTCTAGTTGTCATGGCTATGGCAAGAGACACAGTCGAAGACTACCTGTACTGAAACTCGTATTCAGCATTGTTGTTTCTGATTGTAGCTCTGCAGTTCATCTTTTTAATTCCTAGCATATCTTATGCCTTAAGTATGAGTATGGCATGTTTTAGCCTAAGCAAACTGTGGTTTGTCACAATCTCATGTCCTCTGAACTCCTGTAGACAATTGGTCATACTGAATGTGAATGAATGGACTCATCACAATCCTTACTCATAATGGCTAGGAATACAAATGTGTAAGAATTTTAGGGGACAATATTTGGGAAGGATAGAAGTAGCAATGTAGAACTTTTTATATCTATATACTACTAAATCTTTTGTTATCATGACCTTTATTGAATGAAACAGTGTATCGTAAGGCAACATTTTTTTGAAGCAAGGTACCTCAAATGAACTAACTTATAGAATGCATCCAGAATCTGAGACCCATGACTTTGAGGTAGTGAAATTTGGAAAAATTGTGATTGCTTCAGTGCTGCTGGCTATTGCTGCACTGCCGGGTTACTGCTGTGGTCATGTGATCTTAATTTTCAATGTTTCATGACAGTTGCCCAGTCAATCTCATAATTCCTTGCTCCCTCCCTCACCCAGCCACTTACCTGCCTGCTGAAAAGGGGAAAGAAGGATGGGGGAGGGGAGGGGAGAGGGAAGGATTTCTGATGCTCTTGGCCATTCTGTTTCTCTGTTTAGGTGAGGAAATATCTCTGAAACCATGACCCAATAGATTGTCTATTTCATATTAAAAACGGGTCCTTCATAGAAGCGGGTGGGGGAGACTAACAGAAAAGATCAAATATGGACCATAGAAGAAGAGTTGTTTCATCTCTACAAAATATGATGGATTCCAATCACTAGTGTGGATATTGTTATAAAGTTACAAAATTTGCCCTTTGTCAGCAAAAGGCTTCGTCTGCAATGACTCAAGTATTATCAGAAAAAAAGGGTGGGATGCAATTTAGAGATATATCATTTTATAATCAGAAATGGCAAGTAAGAAGTCCAGTTCTTTACAGAAATTTTGGGCACCCTGAACCCTTAATAAAAGTTCCACATAGAATTCTTTATTTCTTTCAGACACAATAATATGGCAGAGTTGGAGTGCTGAGATAGTTCTTGGAGGACAGCTGGCTCCAAATCTTGGGGTTTATGCAAAAGCAAGAAGAAAGGACAAGCTATTGATCTGTAATTTACATAGCAGCTCTATAAGTCAATCAATGCCCATTAAAAAACTGAGATTAAATCAATATACCCTCTCAACTCTCACAAAGATGAAATGCATTAAGGGGCCAGCTTTTCTCTGCAAAATCAGCAACCATACAAGGAAGGAAGAAGTGGAGAAGAGTCTTAAACTGTCTTCTGGTTCTTCATGGCCTACACAGAATAGAGATGCAACGAAGATAAGATAATGAAAGAAGAAATTATATATTATTTTTGTTGCACAGACCATACCGCTACCTTTAGAAGATACCATTATTTTAGTATTTATTGCTGACCTAGATTTTGTATTAACATATGATTTTCTTGTATCTCCATATTTTGTGCTTTCACCATTTGCACCGATTGTGACACAAGCATGTGCAGGCAATATTGGTTTGTGTGTGTGTGTGTGTTCCCATGATGTTGCCTTCATCTTGTCTCCAGACTATGACAGGCTTAATCTCTTCTTAGATGTTCCAGTATTAACATAATATTTTCCCTTTATTTCAATATTGTCCAAGGTTAGTATCAGGTTATACAAAATCTATAAGATTATGTTACTGTTACCTTGGAAGGTAGCTAGATGACTTGAAACAGCAGTATAGGGACCTGCTATGGGGACAGCTAATTTCATGGCAGTGTACATTTTTTGTTTTTTTATTTCCTAAATGAAGTATGGAAAAAGAGTATTTAAATTCAACAGTAATGAAAGACTGTCCATCCGCTTTCTCCTCCGGTTAGTTAAAATTCTAAGTTTAAAAAAATATAAGAAATTTAGAATAGTCACATTTTTTGCTTTCTTTATTCTACCTTTTGGACAAAAGGCTGCTGTTACAATAATGAAATGAATTATTATTTTTTTCTGTTGCGGGGTATATACAACAGGGAACAATGCAAAGAGTAAACTTGTGATGCCTTAAAAATTAACCAAGTTATTATCACCTAATTCTTCATGGGTAAAAAAATTCCCCAGTCTTTCAGTGACAAGTGGAAAAACATATTAGTGCTATTGGTGTCATTTTTTCATTCACTCCCTTACCATAGGGAAAAAGTAATCTACAATACAGCTCTTGGTTCCCTGTAAAACATATTCCTTTTTGCCTTTGCTTCAAATGGAAACCCTTAAATGAGATTTGGGTGTGGATGGACTTTCAGCAGGCAAGTTGCTCTGTGTATTGAAAAATAAATGTATGTGATTTTACATCCATACTCCATACTTTCATTCCTTATCACAAGAACAGCACACAATCCTGGGTCCTCTTTAGCTCCATTGTCATTGTACACAATGCCCAAATTACATGGACTATCACTACTTTTCATTGTACTATAAGTCTTGCTACAACTGAAAAATGTTATTCTGTCTGGCAATTTTTTTAATCTCTGGGACTTCTATATGATGTTGATCTTATAACTTGACTTCTTCCTTCTGTTGCCTTATTCTTTCCAGCTAAGCTCATTGTGGAGACTGACACTTTTGGGAGCAGAGTAAGAATCAAGGGAGCAGAGACAGGCTTCTATATTTGCATGAACAAAAAAGGAAAACTAATTGGCAAGGTAAGAAATAAAGTTTTGGGAAGATTGTAAGAATATGGCTGAATTGGCTTTTGATGAGGCAGCAAACAATATAGCCTTATGCAAACAGGAGGTTATGTGACTGAAGCTAGAAATTTGCTCATTTGCATACTTTTATGTGTTTTGGGAAATCTTCATGCAGTAAGTTTGCCTTAACCTCAAGAATCCAGTGATTAAAGTAGTCAGTTAAACACACTTTTAGAAGGTGGAGAAAAGAGAAGATGCTTAAATCAGTATTAGGTAGGTGACTTTTTTGGATTAGAGGAGTATTTGGATGGACAAAAATATATAGTGGATTTCCTAACTAAATAGCAATAGCACTTTATACTGCTTTATAGTGCTTTACAGCCCTCTCTAAGCAGTTTACAGAGTCAGCATATTGCCCCCAACAATTTGGGTCCTCATTTTACCCACCTTGGAAGGATGGAAGGATGAGTCAAACTTGAGCCTGGTGGGATTTGAACTGACAAATTGTAGGCAGCTGGTTGCGGCATAAGTGAGCTTGCTGTACTGCACCCTAACCATTGTGCCACAGAGGCTTCTTCTAAATAGTTAATATTGGGATATAAAATTGACTATTTATAAAATGGCAAATGTGACCACTCAAAAAACACTTATTTCGATAATCCCAATAATTGTTTAGCATTTTGTTTTCTCTCTTGCTTCTCTTTCCTATGTCATTGGTTTTACTGATCATAAATAGTCAAGAAACATTTACACCAGTTTTAGATGCTGTGTAAAATATAAATGGATGGGAAAACACTGTACTTGACCTGGCAGCCATCTTATTTCATGATGAGATCTATCACAAACATGATTCTTCAGGATTTTTTTTTGTTATATGACTATTCATTTTAAAAGATCAACCATTTTAACCTTAAGTCTCTGCAGGCTGGCTGGAGACCAAAACTGTTTGTATTCTAGGCAAAATTTGTGACCTTGACCCTTGTAGAAATCCAAATGAAACATCACTGGATTTGTGAAACATCTTTTTCAGTCAACATATATGATGAGGAAAGGAGAACAGGGTTTGTTTAATTAAGAACTCTGATGAATTTAAAATGAGAACATTGAAGGGGTGATACTTCTGCTAATTTTTACACAAATTGCCCATGAAAATTCTATAACTCAAAGGTCTTTTGTAAAAAAAAACCTTGAAAACTGTAGCTTATCTTTTTTCGATGAAAGAAAATCATGCTTGGTACTATAAAAATAATGACTTGCAGAGTATACTAATAAGAAACTTAGAATTTGCCCCTTTAGAGCCCCTTTACCCAGCCTGGAAGCTATTATATTTAACACTACCTTAAATCACAGTATTATAAAGCATTCTGGTTTTTTAAATTCTCCCCTTTTTCTATATTTATATGAAGTATTTGCATGCTGTTTATTCCACTAATGCTCCATAGAAATATAATTAAAACAAAAGTACTTTTAAAGACAGATCTTAAAATGTTATTAAAACATTAAATTAAACAGTTCAGAACAATCAAAATAACTTAAATATATTTATGAATAGTATCTTTGACAGCAGTCTAGTTAGGGGCAAACTGAGTGGCACACCCAGATCTTTTCTTCAGGGTTTACAGTCTAGGCTGCCTGAGGCAGTTAGTTCAGTCTGCTGGATGGCAGGGCCAGTTCCTTCCGATTAAACCCTGAGGAGTTAGACACAACATCAGCATCCTGATCCTTGGGGATTAAAGACGACACTGGGCATGACCATGCAGCCATCAGAAAAAGATTGAGGAAGGCCTTGGCCCTGGGGCTAGACCAACCGATATTACTGCCTGAAGTTGAAGAGCAAATGCAGTCTTTTCCCAGAGAACATGTGGGGGTGGATAGGTGGGAATGAACCTTGGCCAAGTTAGTTGGCACCTGAGGCAGAAAACTCACAGACTTCTTTTTACACTTCTGTGTAAAAATAAAGTAGCAATACTTTTAAAAAAAAACAAACAAGAATTTTCTTTCTTCTCATGAAAACTATGAAAAGGTTTTCCATGGATGAAACTAACTGCATGTAGAGCCACCTTAAAGACAGCAATTCCAGTCCTGGAGAGATATTCTGGGAAGGTTTAATATTTTCTCCTGTTATGCTTTCCTAATTCAGATATGTTACAGGTGGGATAATTCAGTCTGATGGATTACATAAAGAAAGAACTTAACCTTCAGTTTCTTGTCAAAGCTTCCAATGTCCTTCAATTTTTCATTCAAATTATGAGCCTAGATTTACATAAGTAGATATATGGTCTTCCATGATGACTCTTCCTTTTCAATTTGGTCGTCTTTTAGATCCCTCACTTTTGCTTTGCAAGTGCCATCTCTTTATGGTTAGAAAGGATCAGCAACAGAGATGATGAATTGATGAATCTTGTATTGAGATGCCCATCTTGGAGCCTAACTACCTCTGTCAATCAGGAACCATAACACCACTCAATCTCCAATGGATATGATGTGGTGTATTCTGTCTTCTAAATGAATCTGCATTCTTCTAGTGGCAATTATTCTTTGACATTTTAAGGGGAACATTTTATCTAAACCATATAGTAATTATACCCACTCTAGATGTTTCTGCTTTCTTTTTGACAGAAAATTTATTATATGTGGAGGACAAGAAATTCACAATCAGAGTGATTCCTTTTGGGCCCCCTCTGGATTTGCCAGTTGGTGTAAAGTGTTTGTGTTTGGTTTCCAAACACTCCTATTTACATCTGTAATGAGTGAGGCTGCATTCAAATGAAGTGACACTAATTAGCGGCATCCCAAGTCTGCTATGTTTGTAATAAGCGCTAAGGATACTTGGCACCTTCTGTGAGGTGCCATCTTCTGCATCACTTTAGAGTCTAAGTATTAAGGCAGGGAAAGATCCACTCTATCTAGATACAGCTTTATTAACTAAAACATAATGAAAGGAAAGAGATATATACAAACTATAATTTATTCACGTATGTATATGTAAGAGAGTGAAGTAAATGGGAGAAAATAGACATAACAAGGTCATATCAAATTCCTCTTTCAGTTTCTCCAACTTTACATTTCTAGAAATATGTGTTTGTTGAATAGAGAGCCAAAAGAAAGTTACAGTGTTTGTGCTACTGAATACATCCAACATTAAAATTAATAGTCTTATTGTTAACAGACTGTAAATTTCAATCCTAGTCCTTGTACAAAGTAGGAGAAAAAGTTTGAAACGACATGTAGTACATATATATAGGTTTGTAGGTGGAATCTAGTTCTTAAGGCATTTAGCTGCACACATGGTGGTTGAAGCATAAACAGATATTATCACTATTCATAGAACTGTTGCTATTCTGATTATACATAGTGATTTTGTTGTGCAACAGTAAGTAAAAATGTTTGTCTCTTTCTACTTAAATTGGAGCTTTGCGTAATAATAAAAGAAACTCATTGCAGTTGTAGGGATCAAAGGATAGTCAAAGTATAATAAACAACAAATAATCATAAGAATAAATATATGAAAACTCTATATAATTCTTATGAACTTAGTTACTATATCAGCCATTGCTATTTACTCTCTGAATTTATGAAGAAAAGATTTTTCTTCAGTCATGAAATTATACCATATCACCATCATTCTGGTATTTGCTTCAGTAAAGCTGCTTGGCATAATGGAGCATAGAAGGCTTAGGTAAATGGAAACAGGAGACACCTAAAATGTTTTATTGGAAGAGGCTTATCCTCAGTGTGGGTCTGCTACCTGCCCAAAGAGGCTTTAAGGACAGCAGAGATGGGCAAGACAAAATATCTCGGATTATTCATTCTTTTTCACTTGCAGAGCAATGGCAAAGGCAAGGATTGTGTCTTCACTGAAATTGTGCTGGAGAACAACTACACAGCATTACAGAATGCAAAATACGAAGGATGGTACATGGCCTTCACCCGGAAGGGACGTCCCCGCAAAGGCTCCAAGACTCGTCAGCACCAGCGTGAGGTGCACTTCATGAAGCGGCTGCCCAAAGGCCACCAAACAACAGAGGCTCATAGACGCTTCGAATTTCTCAATTATCCTTTCAACCGAAGGAGCAAAAGGACTCGAAACTCCAGCCCAAAGCCATCGCCCTGACCTGCCTCACTTTGTCCCACTCAGGACCATTTTCCTTTGCTGGAGGACATTGTGCAGAGACTCAGTTGATGGACAATAACTAGAGACTTACCTATGACGATGACTATAAAAGGGGATTGGAAGAAGAGGGGGAACAAAACTTGATTTAGTTGTTTATAATTGTTCTATGTTTTTTTAATAAAACAAAAGAGGCTCTATTTTTGTATTCCAACTTGAATGCTTTTTTAAGAAAAAGCAGTATAATGTTTAAATACTCATGGAAGGTTGCTCTTCACTTCAGAAGATTTTGAGTTCTTTGGGAGGGGGCAAGCATTATGTTTTGTTAGATTGCTTTTTAACTTGGGGTAGGGATTGGTAGGAGGTAGTTGATCTAGGCATAAGCATAGAACATGCCCTCTTCAATAAATCATACACTTGGGACCAAATTTCTACCTCAGATAAGATACGTAACTTAAGAGGATGGAGTCCATCCCCAATTTTTTGTACTAGGAGCTTATTTTGGTGTGTTTTTGCATACATGTGAAATGTCCCTGATACTTGCAGATGGTAATCTTCCTTGAAGTCAAATTTGTTTAAATAAGTCTTTTAGGTCCTACCCAAATGGGACATGTTCATTGGTCATCATTTTTGTGTAATAAAGAAGAGATGATGAAAACATAGTGACTGCCCTTGCTGAAGGAGATGCTTAGGGTGCTGGTTTGCTTTGTTCTTTCAATTGTAATCATTTTTCCAAAGGTCTGAATTTTTTAAAAAGGATATTCCATAAGATTGAATAAAATTTTCTTGTATACTAGGGCTATCAGAATATTTTCAGTCCCTAGGTAATCCAACAGACAAAAGAAGCCTTCTTTTCAGAAGGTTGGCAACTTTTAACCTCTGAAGTCAAGTCCTTGAGGATTTTTTTCTTAGTCTTGCAGTTTTGCCACTCTAGAATTTGCAATTTTATTTGTAAGCCAACTTCCCAAAAAATACTTTGAAGAAAACTAGCAACTGAACTGATTTGTGGTTATTTTTTGTTGCCATGTTGTTAACACATATCAGTGGTTCTGAACTTGTAGCTACTGATGTGTTGGTATTGGTATTTGTGTATGTGTGCTTCACATGAGGTTCAATTGACATATTTATGTCAGGTGGAAAACTATCTAGGAACATTTTCTGTTTTCATCATCTTGTCCAATTGTCACTGAACAAACATAGCTATTAGGTTATAATCTATTGGGAGTTATGGTTATGTTTTCATACAATGTTCAAATTTAAAGATGGATTTTTAAGGCAATGTAGTAAGTTTATAAGTTTTTAACAATTTCCATTATACATTAATTTGATTAAAATTGAGGGGGAGGGAGATCATGCAAGTCAAATTTCTCACAAACCTTTCCTGACCAAGCAAGCTTTGCAACAATATTAGTTTTTTTTCCACTATCCTCATGACTGTTTCATTCAGAATTTACCAAGGAATATTATTTGCCACTCTGTCTTGATTAGACTTCAAATTGATTACTATGTGAGATGTTGATGTTGTCTACTTCCTTTCTGTGCCCTGGTTTAGTTCTTTATCTGGACAAAACAGGTTTTGATACAGTCCTCAAATCTGCAGTGGTCTGGAATGATATGTCCTGCCTGAACAGGGATTTCAGAAGGCTTCAGTAACTGTGGAATGAGATTCTATGTCACATATTTGATTGGAAAATGTATTTTCATACAATCATTAAAATAACACCAATACAAAAAAAGTATGTTAAAAAAGGTTGCTCTGACAACCTTGCTCTAACAGCACATTTTTCTCTTCTTGCTCCTTGAGGGCTTAAAAAAGTTTACTGTATACAAATTGAAATATGAAATTGTTGGAAATATTTATTTAATATGTGCATTAAAATTTCTACTAGTACAAATGAACTTGATGTTTTGACTCTGTGATTTACAGTAGGAACAAGGATCTCATAGGAATGGAAGATGAGACTGTGGGGAACAAATCTGCAAACAACTTTGTTGAGAAAAAAAGATTCTGGGCTCCTGATTTTGGCTCTGAGGCATCACAGCAGCTTGGCTGTGCTTTCTGCAAATATTCTAACTATAGTTTTCCACTCAGCTGGGGATAATTTTAATGACCCTTAAAATGTTTAGAAGAGTGGTATGCATCAGTGTAGGAAAATTTCAAATCCTAACTTTCAATAATTGAGAATTGGTGGTAATGATTTAAATATATTTTTTGTAAAAATTGGTAATTTAATTTTGAATTTTTTTCTTTTAATTTTACTTTCATAAATTATATTTAAAATGATATTATTTAATAGCTTGTACTATATGAGTTAAACTGAAAAGCTATACGTACCTGGAGGTAAATTCCATTTAACTGGGTAAGTCCTATAAATAAAATTACACTATTAAAGAAGTTAAATATTCTTGTACCTTCTTTAAAACGATTGGATACAGTCATCATGCATAATTAACTTACATATTTCACTGTCAATAGGAGACAGCTTTGAAAAACTAGAAAAATGGCTTTATTAGCAGCCTAAGTTTTTATATATGGCCAAAAAAGGGAATATGCTAATATCAGATATGAGTGGGATGGGAGTGAGAAAAGTTACTGTGTGAGAAGTCACAATAGGCTTACACAATCCCAATAAGAAACATTTAGTCAAAAGGTGTTGATCTGTGGGTCCTTGGAAGTCAAATATTGAAACGCAAACTGGAGATCTAGAAAGATTAAGCAGCATGCAAACATATAATAGGTTTAAAAGAAATAGTTACAGAAAAGTACTTGAGAACCTTCTAACTGAACATTTTCTGTTCCAGTTGCCTTTCAAAGTATAGTCTTCCTTTAAAATATTGCTACTGTATATCTGCTGAGATAAATGACCATCCTTGCACTTAACTTATAGATGAATATTTATCCCAATGAATTCTCAACATGAAACAGGGATTGGATATAATTCATTTGGAGTGTTCTGCAGGTGCTTAATTTGGTTATTTATTTCAAAATTCTCTAGTATTTTCAACAGTGTATTTTGTTAATAGTAAAGAAACAAGGAATAAAGATAACTCTGGTTCACATGACTTCGTTTTCCAAAGTTAAATACAAGAAATGGAGACATTTCTTCTTCTTGGCTCGCTGGATGAAGACAGGTGAAGGCAGGAACAATAAGAACGAACTGCAGACAGATTCAGAATTGGCTCTGGGGTCCCTTTCAGGGTATGAGGGTTGATGATTGCCAAACTAAGTCCACCACCATCGGTAGAACCAGAAAATCGCTCAGTCAGTCTTGCTACATAGTAATAATACTAGTACCTACTTTCATTAACTTTCCATTTGAAGCCATGGATTTTTTCTGATGATTCTTAGTATGTGCCCTTGATAAATGAAGTATAATAATGTACGCTCCTTAACGCTGTTTATGAAGGGCAGTGAAATAATATTTACTGGCAACAAAGATGTGAGAAAGAGGTATTACTGTTCTGAAGAATATTTATTGAGAATATTTCTTTGTAGATACCCTGGACATTGTCTTAAACAGAAATTCTTGGAGGGAAAACTGAGATTTGAGTATGAAACTATAAATATCCTAAAGACAATATGGCTCACTCTTCCCTATCTTAGTGTGCTACAGACTGTGAGATTCAATCTCTATAATTCCCAATTTGCAACTATATGAAGCAGTAAAAAGATTGGATGTTCTGTAAATCAAATTAAAATCAAATGAAATAATAACAAATGATCAGTTGAAGTCTTTTGGGAATTTTCTTTCCATGTTTTGTGTAAGAAAGGACACTACCATCAAACTACCACAGAACTGGCATAATTACTATTAACAGAAGCTGATAGACTGTGGCTATTACTAAGATTCCTTTTCCTCTCTCCCCATCCCTTTTTAAAAACTCATCCCTTCGGGAGGATAATTATTTGAATAACCTTAATATACAGTATGAAGTGTATTAAACTATCTGAAACAAACAATAAATTGTTTGTAAGAAGAAACCATTAGCATGTTATGCTGAAACTTTGGTAGGACTACACTTGGAGTACTGATCACCACAATACAAAGAAGATGCTGAGGCTAGAAAGAGTGTAGAGAAGAGCAACTAAGATGATTAGTCGGCTGGAGGCTAAAACATGATGAATGGTTGCAGGAATTGGATATGTTTAATCTAACAAAGAGAAGGATTAGGGGTCACATAATAGCAATCTTTCAATATGTGAGGGCCTGTCACAGGGAAGAGAGGAGTCAATCTATTCTCCAAAACACCTGAGGGCAGGACAAGAAGCAACAGATGGAAACTTATCAAGGAGAGATCCAATCTAGAACTAAGGAGAAATTTCCTGATAAGGGAACATTCAGTGGAACAACTGGCTTCCAGAAATTCCGGGTGCTCCATCACTGGACAAATTGGACAGTCATTTGTCCAGAATGGTATAAGGTCTCCTGCTTCATCAGGGGATTGGACTAGAAGACCTCCAAGGTCCCTTCCAATTCTGTTATTCTGTGAGATTCTGGTCTAGCCAAAGTCATATGTAGACAATGATAATATTTCATATTTCCTTGTGGCCCATTTTTTTGGTGAAGAATTCATGGTATTTTGAGTGTTCATTGCCTTTTGAAGGCAATCTTGCTTTCCTTTGTTACTGTACTGCCTTTAGCCCAAGCAAAGACATATATACTAATTGATTCCATCAACTTCTCTTGCTGTTTAATGACATGAAGGTTTTTCGAGCTTGACACATAACTTTTTTGTAGGCACACTGACTCACTGACACTCAGCTTCCTCCTAATGTCCTATTCTTTATGCAATGAAGCCCTTACTGAACAAAATGGATCGTGGTGCCAGGACTGAAGATGGAAGCTCCTGAGTTGAATCTCCCAGGTGTCCTGACTACAAGAACAGGCCAAGAACATTTGTTTATTGCTTAGGGCTCAGCTTTCCAACATCTTCCCTTTAGTCCTGTGTGTCCTGCTCCTGCTCCATTGGCCCTCCCTAGTCCTTTAATTAATTCTAGTTACAAAGTGCTGCTTTATTGTACCATAGAGCCAAGGGCTCCCCGTGGGAAAAGTCACACCTTCTGAACAGCTTCTGATGCCATGCAAATGAAGGAGAAGTCCAGGAAACGCTTTCATGTGGGACTTGTCCAACCCCCTGCTCCATTAATTACACATGTTTCATTTGTTTGAGAGCAATTCCAATTGATGGGGGAGGGAAAGGGAGGTAGAGAGGGCTTTGGGTTTGCTGCTAATTTCTTCTGCATTTTCTAAAGGCCTCCCTCCTTTTCAAGAGATTTATAGCTAAAAAGGGATTGTAAAAATCCCACCTGGAAGATTCCATATTAATTCCCTTTTTTCCATTCTCCACTTCAAACTGGCTCAACCCACAAACTTTTGCCCCACTACGGCTAACTGCTAAATGTTCTGAGAGCAAACTATATTCTTAGCACCCGTCAAGATAGAACCACCAAATAGTTCCTATCTTCATTCGTAAATTGTCACTTTTAAAATCAAGGTTAGGAAGATACATCTGAAATCAGCAGACAAATCTTTGATCAACATTAAAATTGGTGTGTGCCAAAAGTCACGAAGAGACCAGAATGTATTTCAGATAGCTTTTAAAAAAACCTTTCAAGGATAGTAGAAAGTGGGGAAAAAGTTACTAATACATATCTCTTGGGTGGGATGGGTAAGGGAACAGAAACTGGATTTAAAGTGGAGTTATCTGACATTTAAACCAAAGACCAGATTATTTAACTATTTAAATCAAATAGCTTTGGAATAATATATGGATAGAGGACATTGCATTTCCCTACTAATTTTGAAGAAAACTATTATCTTCTCCCACATTATGTAAACCAACAAACAGTGATTTGGGTTTGGATTTGTTGGGCAACTAGTTTAACCCAATACACAAAAATATATATTTGCCTAGCCAGTCAAGATGAACTTTCTTTGTTAATTCCTTAGATTTAGGTTTCCTATCAAGGTCAACACCCATGTATTGAAATCCTACCCAAATCATGATCAATGGTGCTTCCATTTAGATGGTTTCCAGTCCCTAGCTCTCAAAAGATATTGGATATTTATTCCAACTACTTCTCATTAACAGATTCCCCCTCTTTTTTTTTTTTACTTGTATGCGTGCCAAGAAATAAGACAAAAGAAGTGCTGGGGAAATAAAGAAAAATTACAACTGAGAGATGCTATCTGGATGTCCATAAAACTTCAGGAGTAAAAGAGGTGTTTGCGTGATAACCTGCTTAGCAAAAGAACTCCAAGACTTGTTCTTCACATCCATTGCATTGAGAACTTCTGGCACTCAGAAGTTCTATTCTTAGTCTACCTTTTAGTTTTGCAAAGGTTGCTGATACCTCAAGGACTAGGTACCCCTTCATAGGTCTCTACAATGTAGACAGTTCAAAAAGTGATAACTTTGAGCAATTAAACTATTAGCTAAATTGTTTTGGTGCATTTTAAGCTACCTTTGTGAAAATAGTCACGTGGGGAACTTGACCAGTGGTCGAGGGGAAGATCCAAGGAATGAGACCAAATGAAATTTCAATTAAGTATTCTCTGTGGCCCCTAACAAGTCATTTTTGTACTTGCTGGTACAAGTGAGTTTGTGCTGGTAGACAGATACAGTGGTCTATTCTAGTTAAGAGGAGTCCAAGCACATCTGAGCAAAGGTGTCACTCAGACTGGATTCAAACAATGTATATTGGAAGCTGCTTCACCCAGACTATATGTTATAATCTTTCACTTGTCCTTTCAGTTTTCTCTATTGACTAAGTTAATGTATTTTCAACTCTTTTTCACTCTTTGTCATTCCCTCTTAGTTCTTCAAAGTAAAGATGTCCTGCTATGGATTGGAGTTTTCCTGTAGATGATAGTGGAGCAGCAGGAGGCATTACAACCAGGGGATTTGATTGTTGGAGATGTTGAACACGCTGGGTTTTCACAGCCACTTTGCTAACAATTCTTAGTGTTTCTAGTGTAAATTAAAAATACCATGCTATCATCATCTAATTAATAACATGATTTTCACCCTCTTCTTGAATAATGAAGGCAAAATAGAATTAAAGTAGGCATACGGACAATTAGTTCTAATTTCTACCCATCTCATGCTCAAGTTCTAGATGTTTTCTTTCCAAATTGTTACATGGATTTTATGGCATGTATTGGAAAGGTTTTCCTCTCTACTCCAGTCAGTGTATTATTGCAGGCTTATATTGGGATTTTTGTTTTAAACATTTATCCTGCTTTTTTTTTCATGTATAATTCAAGGTGGTGAACCCACAACAACACCCTGATGTGAGTTGGGCTTAAGAGAGTGACTGATACAGATATGTCATTAGTAATAGAGACAGAACTCAGTTCTGTATCATTCCTATATTTCTATTTTTTTTAAAAAAAAACAACCTGTTTACATTTTTAAAATGACTGGGCATGTTGCTACACTGAACTAATCAAATAAGCTTTCAAAAAACTCTGAATACTGGAAATTCACATTAGGCCTAAGTATCATGTAGAATCTAAGGTAAATTCTAGTGTAGAGTGTAATTCTAACACCTGCATTCAAAAATGGCTCTTAGGACCTTCTGTGGTAATAAAACATGGCTCTCATTGGGATTCTTCTGTTGCTTCCAGTGGGGTTTCCTTGTATGTTCCAAGCAACTTTGATTCACTCCTACTGTGTGTGAGGTGCATATAGCTTATCATTAGCCTAAAAAAATCTGTACAATCAAAGGGAAGTGAAAGAGAGATGGAAATATAAAAACCAATCAATCACATCTTTGGTCCCTTTAGCTTCTTTAATTTAGCCCAAGATGTGGTAGGATCTCAGTTCTTAGAAACTCAGGTTGATGGGTGGCACTAGTTTAGTGAAGATATTGGTAGAGTATTAATTAAATATAAGCTTTTTTTATTTGCCAGTAGCCTTTCCTGAAGACACAGACAAAATGAAACAAAAACAGGCAATTTAATAGATTTCCAAATATAGTCTTCCCTTCAAGTGGCTTGCATCAGGCCAATGGTAGACTAACTTAAGAGAAGGAAATGGGTCCCAGTATATTTAATCATTTTCTAATGCTGGACAAAATATTTTAAAGAGGCAATGTTTAAGCTGAATATGATAATCCAAATGTGATCTTACTTGATTGAATCATCCACAATAAAGTCATCAAGCACCAGATTCATCTTTTATCATGAAGACATTGATTTGTTGCTTACAGTCCACGTAAAGTGATACCCAATAGGGAGAGAAAGACCTTTTGCTAATCGCTTGTGAACTTCTCTTTATTGCCTGTTATCACAGCCCTGCCTGCTAATTTTAACACAAGGTAAATTGCTGAGCATCTCATGTCTCTGTGAAGCAACTGCTGGAAACCAGCTCTTATTGCAATTAACCACCAGTTGGTTTCAGTTCAGTCTGTTAACTATCAGCCTCCTATCAGGAGCTGGTAATGATTGATTCTTCAATAGTTGCAAATGGATGGAGAATGAAGACATGGGTCATGGAGTGGTTTTATGGTTTTTGCCAATTTGGCAAAATACCCTTTCCATAATTCTAACCAGAATTACCAAGTGAATTATGAGATGAATTTATTGCTGGGAGTTAAGGGGTTTTCTATCCATATAAATGGAAGCATTTTAATTTCCAGATTACACTTTTGCTGAGTCATGGAAGTAAAATCTGATATAACTGAAGAATTGCAGATTGGGAAATGTTATACTATTGAATTTTCAAATATGTATTTCTTTATCTCAGTATTTATTAATACACTGGATTTTTGTGCACCCGCTATTCTGCTAATGCAGAGCTCTTACTTTTTTTTTGCTGCATCAGGGCATAAAAGGAAGTTTTATATTTGAACTAGAAACTAAATCAATAAAAATAGTTAGGCTCCAAGATTCAAATCAACATTTCCTGAGTTGGTAACCTTCAAATATATTGGAGTTCAACTTCCTTAGTTCCCAGTCAGCATAGTTGGAAATGGTGGAAGTAGAAGTCCAATAAATCTGGTGGGCCTCCCATTCCTAGACCATGTTCTCTGGGAATTATGGGGACTAACAACATTGATATATATTAACAGAGTTGGAGGATATCAATTTGGGAAAGGCTGTTGAATGTGCTGGACAACTGATTGAAGGAGAAACCTTTTTCTTGGGAATTTAGATGGTGATATGAGGTCCAGGGAACATGTAGTACCCCAAATTTCTTAAGAATTATCTCAGAACACATTATTTATTTATTGCATTATTATGCTGTAATTTTGCCTGTTTCCTGTGGCATTCAGTCTGTTATGGTTCTGGCTTACCCAATAATAAAATACCATAAAAATTTCTTCTTAGAAGTTTAGCTTCTTCTTTCCGTCATTTTTACCAACTGCAAAAACCCTTCTCAAAAAGCATCTCCAGGGCCATTAAATAGAGAGTTTATATTAGTATTTGTATTCATATTAATTTTTACATGTTGCATTTCTATGAAATTTCTTAGGGCTAGTTTAATTTTACTTTTAAATAATTGCCATATAGTTGTTAGAGTGACCTCACAAGATAGATTTGTATTATTTGATATACATACAACCTGCCTTCAACATAGATAAACTCCTTTTAAGTGAAATATTCTTAATTAAAATATAAGACAAAAATTGATATGGGATTCATAATTGCAAATATTGTAGTAAGGGAGGCAAAAGACACTGAATTAAAATAACTATTATTGTTTGCTGACATAGAAATGTTCTAAAATAATAGTGAGTTATTTCTTCAATTATTTTTATCATCTTTACTACAGGTTAATATCTGTATAATTCTTTTCTCTAGTTTATCAACCATTCTATAAAACAATTAGACTAAGACAGAGCAGTCAGGAGAAAATAGTTAAAAGGAATTTTGAATTCAAGTATCTCAAAGTAGTCCAAAGTTCCTGGTTTTTCATTATATTTCATTAAGATATTTGCTTGTTGGTAACCCAAAATTCCATTATGATCTTGAAATGCAATTGTTTTTAAATGGGGGGAGGGGGGGGTTGAAAATGTCCACACACCTGAGTAACTAGGTAAAGCTCTTAAATACTTGGATAATGATTATTTTGAACAAAATAAAAAACCCAGTATAACATCTGAGACGTTCTTATATTTATATTTATGCCTTTCAGATGGATTATCTATTGCACGCCAAACCCTGTTTTATAAAAGAGATGGAAATTGTGACCATCAATTGACAAAAAAAAATATATATCAGTGTGTTAAATAGGTTTATCTCATGAAATTGCTGGAATTTAGAAATAATGGAAAATTCAGTTAAAGGATTGTCTATGTTTATAAATCAAAGATTTTCATTCTTTATTCTTGCAAAAAGAGATTTATAAATAAACAGACTTTATAGGTAACAGGGTAAATTTTACACATTTTCATATACCGTTGAAAAGGGCACTAAGCATAATAAGCTATTGGTATAATTGACCTATCTATGAAATGTAAACGAGTTTAAACTTTCAATATATTTATTTGGAATGTGTGTATAAAATCTATATGACCAGAAACAGATTATTACAAAAGATTCTTGCAATGTTTAGGGGAGTGATGTGATTCCAATGCGGTTATTTGTTTTCCCTGGCTTGTTTTTCAGAAGATACAACAAATATTACATATTTTTATTTAAATGTAAAAATCTTCTTTTAATATTAAAAAAAGAGTGAATTTTTAATGGGGGAAGGGAACAAGGAAGCTTCTGGCCAGCTACTAATCTGCCCTAGTCTATTGCTTTTCTCTTGTCTCTAGCAATATCTGATCTATCTGACTGTGAGTCTAAAGCATTGTTTCTGGTACTTAGGAGCTTTGCTTACACGTATGATCAAAGCTTCTGGTTCAAGCTGTAGCATGTAAAGGAGTGGAAAGAGGCTGACACCTGTTTGAAAATATTTAGAAGACAGAGAGAATGTGCTACAGTGATGGAATATCCCTGACCTTATGAAATGTAAAGAGATAATGCAGATGTTCATACCATCATGACCAGGGAAAGACTAGCAAGTAGATAATGCAAAGATTGAACTACAGTATTAACTTCTCTTTCAGGAGCTGGACTTATAGGACACTGTCTTTGTCAGCATACAGTCATGTTTATGGATAATTCTTGGGGAGAGGGAATAAATATGCTAAGCAGTTTGTGATTTTATTTGAGCAGAAACTATTACACAGATTTGAAAACTGCTATACATGACATGATAGCAAACCCATAGGTAAACTCAGTACAGATAAAGTGCCAACTTCTGTTGAGTCCATTCTGTGATGAAGAGAGAGTGAGTTCATTTTATGTTTTATTTGTGTATTCCTTATATTCCCCATGACTTATTCATAGATCTTCTGTTGACAGAATGTACTGAGGTCATATTGGATTTCCAATTAGAATTTAGCCCTCAAGAAACTATGTTTTGAAAGCAGGAAGTTATTTAATCATATGCCAGTATACTTAAGGATGAGTCGTTGAGGCAGTGCCCTTATAGAACCATATTATGGGTTAAATTTCAATAAGGATTGAAGAACACAATTTGTTCATCTAACAATATTAGCATGTATCCAAATTATTTATATCATGCCTTTTATATCCTACCAAATTGTCTTATAAGCAATACAAATCATTGTAAATTAAAATACACTTGTGTACATTTAATGAGAAATCAACCAACTTCCAGGATTCTTCCCACAGAGTAGTTGATGGCGATGGCTCTACCTGTTAAAAGTAACATGAATAAAGAGTCCACATATACTATTTAATTATTTAAAGGAGCTGCAGGGCCTACCATCCATTTTGCTTTGGATTTGATGATGTAGAAGTATTACTGAGAACTTCATACCCAAATGAAACCATTGGGAGCATAAGATTTGCATTGAATGGGATTTCCTCCGAATAGAGAATGTCTGGTTTGGTCTTTGTAAAAATGCTCCCATTTAAAAATTATGTAACATAATCCTTCAGATGAAAGAGAAACAATGCAGGCACTCATATGTCTTGGCAAGTAATGTCAAAAGGAAAGGAAACAACTGCAAGAACAGCAGCAACATGACAACTCCATAGCTTTCTGAAGCATAAAATCTTTGCCCCCTCTTTCTCTCCCTCCTCCTCATTCTGGAATTGGCGTCTTCCTGGAAAAAACAAATCTACTGGATTTCATCCAATTTTAATAATATTTGGTAACTCAACATAAATTATTATTCAAACAAATTGTAGAAACATGTTTCTAGGCAGAGAAAGGATTAGTTCAGTCTCCCAGGGATCAGCCTTCTGTTACATTCAGTAATGATATGCTGTGGAAAGAGAGTGGGCTGATATAATACAATCCACAGATAACTAGGAAACATTACTGTTGCAGGGAAAGAGCAGGAAATTAAGCAGGATTGGTACAGATTATGTCATGAATAGGAGAAACAGAAAGCAAATGCAACCCAACCTGGTAACAAAAAAAGTAAGTCCATATCCAGTTTTTCATCATTTGGGTGCTCATCTGCTTGAAAACCACAGAGCGATGAAAGTCTATATCATTGTCATGAACAAAGCATGGTTGGGGGAGAAAACCCAACCGACTGGACTCCTGATAGTTAAGCATTTTCAGAAAAGAAAATCATTTTATATATGTAGACATTTCTCATTTAACAATGCCACAGTGAGAGTTCATTCGCAGTTATGATTAAAAAATAACTTTGTGACCAATCTTAGCATATAAAATCTTCACAGGTCTATAAAACAAAGCAAAGCTGAAGCACAATTTTAAGCACAGTTGCTATTTCACTTAGCAACTGTTTTCTTTAATGACTGAGGTGCCAGTCCCAATTGTGGTTGTTAATAAGGACTAACTATAATGCAGTAGTAAAGCTGTGATTAGGTTCTTGTAGGCATAGTGGAACAAAATAGATAAATTCATGTGGCAAAAGACATACATAAGGCAGAAAAAGAATATTAAAATATAATTTTGGTTGTTCTTTCTACTTTTTAATAACTTAAATTCTTCATCTTGGATTAAAAGAGGATGAAGATATCAAAATCTGTCTTGTCAATGAATACATAGTCTAGAAATGTCTCAGCAAATACAATCTTTAGATACCATTATTTTCCATTTAAGTCCCTCCCCCAGGTAGGTTGAATGGAACATAGTCTCCTAGGTTTGGAATATTGTCTTAAGGTGCTACAGTATCATTGGACCAATAATATTACAAAAGAAACAGCTACTACTGATCAGCAGAAGATAGTAGCCCAGCAAAAAATGGCTGCACAGGACAGTGACCAACTGCTGGAGGGGAGTATGTGTGCTGGCCATCAGAGCCAGTCAGCGCTGGGGTTGTTACTAGAATGGAATGAAGAGCTGGAGACCATTCTCCCTGAAGGGCTTAACCTGGCTCATGTTGGCAGTTTTGAATTGAACCTGGTGAGGGCTGGTTGAAATGGATTGAGAGTGGGAGTAGTATGACATCATCTGTTCCTGAACACAGAAAACAGGGAATAGTTGACCTTCCCTTAATTTTCTGAGTTTCTGATTGGTCTACTTTGGATTACTGAAAGGACAAAAAAATGATTTCTTTCCCTTTGCTTTGTTTCAGGTAGCGTTCTGGTGACTTTTTTATAAATTCAGTTCAAAACAATATATTTATGTAACTCTTTTCAAAATTCTATCTGCATTAGTTTGTTGCAGCAAAAAATAATGAATGCATAGAATTGTAAAAGTTACGTTGTAACACATTTCTTGATTTTTAAAAAAACACCACAATATTCCTTGTTATTTATATGAAAAAACTTTTCTTTCCTGGCAGATTGACTTCAACAAATACAGAACAAGGAGAAATTTAACCAATTATGCTTTATTCAATCTTTTAACTGTATAATTTATCCTTGTAAGAAATCTATGAAAGGAATAGTAACTCTGGAAAGGAAAGGAGATATATACTTTTTCTAAAGAAAACATTTAAAAGCAATGCATATCTCCTATTTTATAATTTACAGTAGCATTAGGGTGCATAGAAATGAGAACAACTTATTTTAATTCTGAAGAATCTATCAACTTTGTAATATCAATATATGTAGATTCCCCAGAGCACATGCTGTTTGACTTTTACATGTACACACACATCCATCATTTACCTACAACATAAAATATATCTTATGGGAACCCTATATTATTTTCAAATGCCCGTGAAAATTTTTTGAGAATGAGAGATGCCTGTTTTTAAAAACACAGAAAATGAATCTCTTCTACTTAGTTGGTGCTAAGTGGAGATGGAAACTCTAGTGGCATTTGAAAAAAGTCAGTTATCTATATGCAGACTAGAGGAAGGACAACGGGGGAACAACTAAGCACAGAAAATTCACTTCAAAGGTAAACAAGCGTGTGAAAGGCTCCTGGAATGGAATGAACTCCTATGGGTGACAAATTCAGAAATTGAGCTACCAAGAGTCAGATGCCTCCAATGGGGTTTTGTATGATTGAATTTATTCACCATTTATTCAATAAGCCATACTTTCCTTAAACATAATTTGTTGAATTAGTCCTAAGTGGCTGGAAAATTCTGCATCTCTGTAAGAAGGTACTGGGGTTGCTAGTGTATCCACAGATGCCTTTCTGTTTTCAATAAGGCCATATTTGTTGTTGTTTTTTTAATGTTAATAATCAGAAAATTTTCCTAAAGCAAAATTTTATTTTCAAGAATGCTCCCGGACCCTTGAGATATTCTTATATTTAAAAAATGCTAGATAATTAAAGCATAGTGTTTTTTTAGGAACATTGCTTGCCTGTTGTGAGGTGGGGTAATAGCTGAAATGGAAGCAAGAACCTTGCAGATTTAGAGAAGGCAGCTGGAAGCAACCTTACAAATGTTTTCCTCTGGTAAGATGTTTCATGGGTGGCATGGTCACCATGAGAATGCCCACAACAAATTCTCAAAATTCCATTTGTGTCCACTCATCTCTAAAGTGGAAGACTTCTGTACGAAACTATAAATTATGGTCTACAAACTACATTGGTTTGGTCCTTACTATACGGAAACCCCAAATCAGCCACACATTCTAAGTTAATATAATGCATCTTATCCACTATTACAGAATGATAAAGAAATCAAGATTGTCAACTTCATGAATGAAGGCAAATTATACATGTTCCAGGAGTCCATCTTCAGGAAACTTCTCTCTATGGACTATTCTGTGACTCGTGTTTATGTGGTGCCTTCCTATTGGCTTAGGAAAGCACCACATAAATCCACAGTATAGCCCAAAGCACATATTCCAGTGGAGAGAAGTTCCTTGAAGATAGGCTCCAGCATGAGTCTGAAAGCTTGAAAGTGTAAATTTCTGGTCTGTGTGACTGACCCAAATTCAACTGTCAACCTCACTTGTCCTTTGGTATCTAAGAGTTTGCCAATTAGAGGCAATCTGTAGATGGATAAGTGCCAGATGGATTTTTCTTGAAAAAAGAAACTAACAATTTTATTACATATCTAGGAGTGGAGAAACAGAAACCCCTAAACTATTTATGCTTGATTACAAAGCCATTTTTGCATCCATGTCTGGCTAGAATTGCTAAAAAGTGAAGAGACAGTTGCAGGAGAAATGCTCAAAATCTGTAGTGTAAGCTTTGAAATAGGCTTGACATAGCAGAATATCCCCAAATTTCCTACAAACTCAAGAATTTCCCTACATATCTTCAGTTTCTCTACTTAGCATCATTATCCCTGTGGCTCTTGGATATCCCAGAAATATTAAATGTGGCTCTAAGACTTCAAAATATTTTCCAACCCTGTACTACAGTATTGTCTTTTTCCGTATTGTTACTGAACATAAGCAGCACAATATGAGTTCTGCCATTCATTCAATTCCAGCTGGTTACTAATTGAAATACTTGTTAGGTGAAAAGCTTATATGCTATGCTACGACAGAAAAAAGTTCCAAAGAACCTTAGGTTGCAGTCTAATGCTACTTTACATGGGAAGTGAGCCCCTTATTCAGTGGGTATCCAAGAGTACAATGAGTGCATTGTAAGGTGTATAAATGGGATTCTCATATCATGCTGAGTCATAATGTAATTTGTCTGGTTTTAGCATGATGTGTGAACCAGACAACTATGGCTGATGATTTTCTATGGTAACACCAGTACCTTTGTTTTTGTTTTAAATCAGGATTGCTGCGCCTCATGAGATTTTGGCACCATAGGCCCTAGCCATGTAAAGATTTTGAGAAAAAATGAAATCATGCAAAATCTGACAAAACTGTGACATTTCAGCTTTTTAAAAAAAACAACAACTTATTTTGAAGTTTCAGAGATGTCATTTGGGAATGTCGTGTGCAACATGGTGCTGATGGGCACGCATAGCCAATTCCTGAGGTAGTGGGATACATGACCCCAGCAAGTGGATTTTCACTCTTAGTTAATTTTCTAGTGCAGCCTCTCCAGTCAATATTTATTAGATATTTGTCACATCTATTTTACTATATGTTCTTGACATTTAGACTATGGAACAGATTATTGTCCACTAGCTGTTGTTGCTGTTCTTTTTTATTTATTTATTTAAAGGCATTTATGAACCTGTAGAACTCTGAAGTTTCCTTCTATTTGGAAAGGAACTGAGTTTGGTACTGGTATATACGTGATGATACAAAGACATGTTAGTGTCAGGTATGAAAGTGCAATTCATCCTAAGGAAGAAATCATGGCCAGCAAATCTCAACACAAAAGTTAGCCTATTATGCTAAGTCAGGGTTCCTTCAAACTATCTTACCAACATTGATTAGCATACTCATCAAGAACTGATAATGGTTTTCTCACTCTAAGCATTCCTTTCTTGAAAGAAAGAAAAAGAAAGAAAGAAAGAAAGAAAGAAAGAAAGATGTATTTTTTTATGGCAATCAATGTACATATCAATCTTAGTAATGCTACATGCATAAACCTGCCTCTGCCTGCTAAGAGTCACGACCCCCAGTGATTGGAGCCTTCACCCTTCCACTCAATATAAAAGCTGAATGGTTTCTCATCCCTGCACTAGTCAAAACATATCATATTATAACTTAATATGGTTTATATGAACCTAGTCAATGTTTTCCAGTGTTTGGAATTAGCTTTCCCAATATAATCTACGAAAAGCACATAGAATAGAAAGGAATGTTCCGATTCCTAAAGCTTAACATTTTAGGACTTGTCCTTTAGCTCAAATAGTGATCCCAGTAATGCAAGTTATTTCACTTTGTCTTAGTTTTTGTCTTTGTAAAATGAAATGTCAGAGAGCTACTTCCTTTAATGATGATGGAGAAGTGTGTTTGGAATACATTTTAGTGAAAATTTATCAAATTTGTTCTTTTTATAAAGTATACAAAATGCACCATATTTTTTATTATGTGTTCATGTTGTATCCTGCTCAGAGTTATATTGAGTTGGCAACTTTATACTTTTTGAAATAAAGCAAGCAAACAAACAAAGAAATATGTAAACTATAATGCCGTTATATACCAAAATTGCCCTTTCCCCCAAATTTACAATGAATGAACAATTCAAGGGGGACAATGCACACAAAACTGTATTAGCAAAGCTTATTCATAAAGCACTTGTAATAGGCACACAAACACACATCTATTAGACAAAACCATGGTTAATAAAAGGAACACATTAGAACATATGTAAACAAAATACATGTGGATTTTCATATGGATATTTAGAAAATTCCAAAAAATGATTTATCATTGGAAAGATGAGAATCTTTTGCTAATCTCTACTTCTAGCCCTGAATCTAATACAATCCCTTCCTGAAAAATGAAGCTTAAACAAAAAAGCCTTTGTTTTTACATTCTTATGAAATTTAAGATATCTGAGCCACAGTATGAAAATAGTTTACCATTGCCATCTTTAAGGATTTTTTTTTTAAATACTCCCCAGTCTAGCCTACAATCCTAGAATTTTCAGTGCACTAGGGATCCATAAATCTGATATTTCATTATTGCTCTTTCATGATAAATGTGGGGAACATTGACTCATTTTTTGTACAGTGCACATGGCAAAAAGACTGTCTGGGTACACAGAAGTTGCCTTTTCAGTTTGTTCCTATTGCACATTTACCCACTATTAGTTTTTCCCCTTATGATCCCTGCTTTAATATGAATGTTAAACACCATTACTATTTTGTGAGAATTCCAGATGCCAAATGGTAAAGATATATCAGGTAATATTTTTCTTAGATAGGTTTTTAGTGTAGCTGGGAGAGTATAGAGGAACGTCTGGGGAAATGAAAAACTATCTGCTAGAAATAATCTGCTAGGAAAAGCAAGAAACCAAACCAACCCCAGCCATAGTTTTCTGCCAGCAGAGGGAGCAGCACATCATTAACAAATACATTGTTTTCTGCACTGAAGCTTGCAACTTGGGAAGCAAAGGCAAGAGAAACCGAGATAAACCATGAGCAAAAGACAACCGTAAAACTACTTGATTTAATGTTGTGCACTAAAAGTAGAATGGATACAATGGAAAAAGATCAGGAAAAAGAGGTAATGCTGATAGTGTGAAATGTAATCAGTTAAGCGGGAGACAGAATTTAAGACTACAAGAAACCAAATAATGTGGAACTCCCCTTTCTTAGAAACTAGTTCTGAGTTTCCTAAATGCTCCTCATAGTTAGGCACTATTTAGATAAATCTGATTCCTGGTGAATGCATGGATAAATGTTCATCATCTTGACCCTTCTTCACCAATAATTCAAAGCTCTTCCAAGGACTTTCATCACTGTTACGTTTTTAGCTACGTTTTACCTATAATCTATAGATAGGCTGGATCCCAAAGACATCAATTAAATGTTTTCGGCTTAATAAACAATTCAAGGACTCTTTGTGATTTATATAAGTATAAACTGTATAGGCTTTACAATTTTAATAAGTTTTGGTAATAATATTATATAATTATCCAGAATAACTATATTATAGTATTTGCATTTAAGAATAATCTATCTTTGGTGTCAAGTACCAGCACACTTAATATCTTAAGACTATCTTAACAGAGAAAAACAATGCTCATGAACCAAACTAAAGATTAAATGAGACCAAAAACACTTTGTTAGGTGTTACGATTAAACTTCAAAGGTTCATTGAGCGTCGTTTTGATTGCAATAGCATAGAAAAACGTTAAGCAAAAAGAAAGCAAATAGAGCCATTGGGTTAAGCTATCACACTGAAATCCAGTGTACAAAAGATGGTAGAAACCTGTTGTGAAGGTTTATTTATTTCATAAATTTGACCTAAACCATATCAGAGACCTTTTCAGTGTATAATTAAATTAGATCATCTGATTCGAATTTATCTCCTTTGATACCAAAGAATCTATCACTAGGCAGCTATTATCAGATGCTTGTCTATATAATTTTTTTAATAAACCCATACTAAGATGGGTGATTATAAATGGTATTACTTTCTGCAGCCTCTTGCCTAGTGTTGCAATTAATATTTTAGTATCCATGTTGAGCAAAGATATTGGTCTATAATTTACACATCCAGTAAGGTCTTTCTCAGGCTTTAATATTATTGTAGTACAAGCCTCATAAAAGAATAGAGATTAAATGATTGATTGCAGACCTCTAACAATATAGATGCCAATTGGGTTATAAAAGTTCTGTATCATTCAGCTGGAAATCCATCTGGCCAAGGGTTTCCCAAAGTTCATAAACTGAATTGTCTCTGTAATTTGTCGTTCAGTTACAGAAATCTCTGATTTATATAGCTGAGTACCACAATCATAAAACTGAAAATTATTTAATTGTGTCAATAAATAACTGTCTATCAGCAGTCTGAATTCTAAATAAAAATTGTATTGCTTTTGTCATTTCAAATGATAAGTAATAATAACTAACTTTTACAGTTGCCTTTTACTGCTTTTATTTATAAACTGCCCAGAGTCACATAGGTAAGATGGGTGATACAGAAATTTGATATATAAATAAACTTTGCAGCTTTTTCCCCCTGATAATTCAAAGTACATTCAAATTCTCTGAGAACAATGGCCACAAGTTAAGCTTTGCTGCTATAAATGTTTGACATGATTCATCAATGTAGGGATATCATCTTGAGTGAATCTAGATAATATTCAGAAAAGATTTACAGAACCTCTCTCATTCATCAGGATGTAAAATAGGGAGATAAAGGATAATCAGGTTGCAATATTCTTATTATGGTCTATCTCAATAAACTATAATTCCAATTTTGAATGTATTACTGCAGTGCATTTTTCATCCTTGAAGACTACAGCTGAAGTAGAATGCAGTGGCATGTGTACTTATGGTTGCACCTTAATCATAACCATATGGCACATCTAAGAAACACTGATACTCTCTGCAAGCTGCACTGGTTACCATTTGGTTTCCAGAGCAATTCAATGTGTTGTTAATCATCTATAATGGCAAGGGCCTATCGCCCCCCACCCCCAACCACAACTTTCGTTTCTATCTGTCACTACTGTAGCCTAGTCTAGCAAGTTGTATGAAGGCAGCCATGAAACAGTCACCTAAATGAGAGCTGGCCAAACTTTCTATCCCAAGAATGAATGTAGCTGATGCACAAGATGAAATCAAAGGCATTCCTGGCTGGTTCTACTCTCTGACTTTGCAAAAGCAATACTGGATTCAAAATCAGCAGTAAACTGAGCATTCAGAGAAATGATACTACAGACTCAAAGAATCTTTAGTGGCTACACAAGACCTTTGACATTCTTGTTATTTGATCACATGGAATGTCTGGTCTGCAGATATTCTGGGTAAGTTTTCTCTAGCAGTTTCAGTTATTCGGGCCTTCCCATGATCACCAGTACTGTATTACCCTTTGCTTTGATCAAGTTCCAGGAGATGTAAAAGTGTGAACAATCTAGGAGGCAAGTATCAAAATGTAGATGTTTCAAAAGCATTTTAGGCTGTCTATTGAATATTCTACAGGGTGGGGGCAATGGCAGAGAAGGCTCTCTTTCTGGAGCCTTTCAGTCCATATTCTTTAGTTGGTAGGGTTCACAACATGCCTTCCCTGCCTGATTGGGTGGGCTGGGCTGATGTAATGGGATAAAGATGATTCCGTAGGTAGCCTGGCACCATGCCATATAAGGTTTTAAAGGTTATAACCAACACCTTGGATTAGACCTGGAAGCAAACTGTCATCAATGCAGCTCTCGCAGCAAAGATGTTATATATGCCATTCTTTGGGTACCCAAAATTGGCTGTGCAGCCACATTCTATACCAGCTGAAGCTTCCAAATACTTTGCAAGGATAGCCCATGTAGAGTACATTTCAGTAGTCCAAATGGAGATGATTGAATGGCGAGCCTTCCTAGCCAGGAAAGGGCATAACTGGCACACAATATAAAATCATGGCTGCCACCTGATCTTCACGCAGGTTGGAGGTAGTGCATCCATCCTTGCCCTACTTTGACTTCACAGCTGTGAAGGATTGGTTCAGAGGATTGGGAGTTGATGGGAGTTTTGTTGGTTTGTCTCCTTCTTTCAAGGTTAGTTCCAGTCAGTGATGACTGTGGAGAGGGGTTCTGCCCTCAGCTCCTAGTATGGGAGTGCTACAGGGTTACCCTTCCCTTTTAAACATCTATATGAGACTGCTGGGTGAGCTCATTCATTGCCATAGGGTGAGGTATCATGAATATGCTGATAGTACCAATTATATCTCTACTTCTGGATGATTAAGTGATGCTGTGAAGATCTCAACCTGGAAGCTGTGGGGGTCTGGATTGAGAACAATGAGCTTCAGCTGAATCCAAGCAAAACTGAATGGCTCTGGATTTTAGGGCCTACTGCTTCCAGTACTGTGCGATCATTGGTACTAGAGAAGTACCAGACAGATCCAGTGAGCAATCTTGGGTTGTCCTAGTCTCCCAATTCTGTTTGATGAGTAGGTGGCAGTCATGACTAGGAGGGCCTTTGCTAAACTTTGTCTTGTGTGCCAGTTGCTCCTGGATCATCAGGCCTGATTACAGTCAACACCAGATTGGACTACTGTAATGTGCTGTACATGGGGCTGCCATTGAAGACTACCTGAATGGATAGAGTTTATCAGCTGATAGACAATGCAGCAGCATGGGCAGTTATGTACATTCCTAAAAACAGCATGTACAACACCTCAGCTCTACGTTGCATTGGCTGCCAGTTTGTTTTGGGGTCCAATTCAAGGTGCTGGTTTAAACTTTAAATGCCTTTATGGCATGGGACCGGGCTATCCGAAGGGCTACCACTCCCCAGTCAAATCAACCCACCCCATTAGATCTGGCAGAGAAAGCATGCAGCAGATACCATCAGTTCGGGACCTACATTTGGTGGATGACAGGAGACATGCCTTCTCTGCTGTGGCACCTGCCTTATGAAATATGCTTCCCCCTGAAATTAGATTAGCCCCATCTCTTGTGACATTTCAGAAGTCCCTCAAGACCCAAATATGTAATCAGGCCTGGGACTCCCAGGGAACTGGAGACATGCTACCTCCATGAGGTAGTCATTCTTATCCTCTGTCTCAGGTTATATTGTTTGTTATATTGTTTTATAATATTTGCTTTATAATGTGTTGTTTTTATATCTGTTGTTTTACCTGACAGATTATTATTAAAACACATTATATTTTACCTTGTTGTTTTTCTATGAACTTTGAAAAATGCCTTGAAAAACAGAGAATGTTTTTTTTTAATGAACAGCAATCAACTGACATTCTTTATTTGGAAAATAGTTAAGGTTGTTTCATAATTGCTTGGTCCTTGGAATTTAAGCATATACTCTATTATTTGTAAAATACTCAATTAAAGAAACAATTGAATACAGTATATGGTATAAATGGCATGGAGGATACTTAAAATACATATATTGATTTTTGCATTAGAGTGGTAATGCTTGATGATTTTTATTTTTTCCATTATTTGTACTGTATCTTGTCAGATTTCTACATAAAGAATGTTGGGTCATCAAAATGATTGTAAATTTATTTCATATTATTAATACATCACTGAAATTATAATTCCACAAGGGCAATCTTATATTTTTTTGATATTGTAAGAAGTTCTAGGAGTGTGAAACAAATGCTGCAGGCATTTTAAACAATAAATAGAAAAGACTGTTCTTCGCCAAGCCCCATGTATTAGACCCTATGTAAAGATCCACTGTTCTTCATAAGCCAAACTGGAAGTGAAATCAGTTGTGTTCCTTGGAAGATGAGTTCTCTCTTTTGGCCTTTAAGGCATATTGTAATTGTGTCAGATAGTCCTGGAAATAAGGCAAACAGAAAAAAACCCTTAATCTATAATTAATTAATATAAAATACTACAGATATGACTGTCTGTTTGCTAATGTACTTACATATCTTAATTCTTATATTCTATCTACTCAAAGTTGGCATAAGATTGTCTTCATGCAGCTTACATTGTGAAGATACATTTGCTTATTGTCTAAAGAGCACAAGGAAATATTTGGGAGATATTCAATTTACTGTAATTTGGAGATACATTGTGGGTTCACACCTCATACAGGTGCTTGAATCCTTCTAGTCCTCACTGGTCAGCAGTAGTTCTATCACTGTGAGAAACACATTGGATTAAATGCCCCCCCCCCCCCAAATGAATGGCTTAGCTTCTTGGGTGGAAAAGTTTGTCCTAGGATTAGAGCGTTTTTTCCTACTGATTGCTGGATCAGGATAACTGTACGTTTAAACACAAATAGTGTTCTCCACAGGCCGTTTGAATCTCTTTTTATGAAATACAAACTGGTTTTTTAAAATCACTTTTTAGCCCAATGATTATTCACTGGGCCATTTACTGATTCATTGTGGAACGCTTTCAGCTATTCTGGTGGGAGCATGAAACTCAGCCTGGCAGGATGGAAAAGCAGCAGACAAATGATCGTCCAACCTGACTTTTGAAAAAGAGGCTCAATTTCTTCAAGATAAAATGAGCCAAAATGAGCTGGAATGCCTTGCTAACCCCTCGAGACCATTGCTATGATAACAGTTGTTGTCCTGGAAATCTAATGCCTGCAAAAGGGTTAAATGCTGGCCAATGGGCAATATCAGTGACATGCCTCTGAATTGAACATGCTCCTAGAGTGAGACTGTGGACTGGTGTTTCTCAATGAATAGGGGCCACTCCAAGGGAGTTTTCCCTTGAATGGAATGGGGTCAGGGAGCCGCTTTGGGGAACAATGGTTGCCACCAGCAAGCTGAATTTCTTACAATCACACACCATACCCCCTGATCAAATAGCTCCTTTGTCAGGCTGATATAAAAACATGTCATACAATGATGATCTGGAAGAATGACATGGGCTAGCCTTTCATGGAGATCAGAAGGGCTTGTTATGCACAAAAGGGAGCCCCTGTCAGAGTCAAGAATGGGGGAAAGAAACAGAGAATAAAAAGGAGCGAATGGAAACAAACATTAACAGCCACAGCAGCAACAACAACAACAGAAAAGAGAGTGAGTGGGGAAGTTGTGCTTGGTTCTGCTGCAAGATGCTTTGGGGGACTGAGAAAATTGCTCTAAATCTGCTGTGGGGTCAACAGATGATTTTAGTGGGTTCGGTCCGAAGGGCTCTATTGTCATTCTGCACTGGGACAGAAAAAATTGCTGGGTGGGAAAAGGTCAGTAGGCCCAACAAACCTGTCCCAACCTTATTTTTTAAACTTTGCCTCAATCTCTGAGAAATAAGCAGTCATAGAATAATAAAGCTGATAAAAAGGAAGTGTTACATAAAAAGAGGGAGAATGCATTTATTTTTTGGGTAAAAGGGCAAATTTCTAGTATTTTAAAGCCAAATATTAAATAAAAGTGAAAGCCAACATCAAGAACACAGTTGGAAAAAAATAATAATTGCCTGGGGATAGTCTGAATGTTTCATCACAGGAGATTTTAAAGAAGTCTTAAATAAGTATAATTGGAGATTCTTGTAAAAATCAATGCAACATATAAAATGGACTATTATAGCTATTATAGCATATTACAATTACCTTTGGCAATAAAGGTAGGAATGAACCATATGAATATTCTGAACTTATTTCCTACATGGGGGAGATTACATCTGATTGCAACATTATTTGCTGATGTTTTAAAATTTCTATCCACTTTTACTTTTACTTATCTTTACTAACTTTCAATATTTTTATTTTCCTTTTTTGGCCTAATACCAGATAAAGTCCAATATATTTTTGCATCTGAAGCAAAAAATAAAATAAAAAATACAATGTTTCTTCTTTCCCAGTGATAAAAAATATATAAAACAACATCTGATGAATAACATTAGTTATTTATCTGATAACAATAACTCAATTCCATCAAGATGTATCAACTGCATTTACTGAACAACTCATTTTTGCACAATAGCACAATTTGACTCTTGATAACTGGGATGAAGTAAAATGTTAGTAATAAAGGTAGGCTATACGAAGAAACCTTTTATGGGGCTGCTGTGTTGATTGCATTGTAGCTTCAAAACTAGACCTTCTGCAGATAAGGCTAATCTGAAGTAATTTCTTAATATCCATTGGATAGCTGATTGTTAACAGAAGCTACTGCACTCTACATCAAGTCTGCTAAAAATATAAAGGAATGATGGTAATTCAGGAAAGTACAACTGTTGTATAAGTATCAGGCTTCTAATTTAATTACTGTCATTTCCATGTGTTGGGAAAGACCTTGGAGAAGACAGTACTGAGCTAGCATAATATGTAATGTTAGTTCCTACTGTATTTGCTATTATCAGCTTGGGCTTCTACCTTTATACTTTTTCCTATCTTTGCAGATGAACAAAGACTACTACATTTTGATATCTATCTCTTCACTCTTAAGAGCATGCACAACTATTTTTTTACAGCTGTGGAACTTTTTTTTCATGGAAACTCATCAAATCCAGAAATATGGGAGGACCTTTAGTGATGTGGTTAAATTATTTAAAAACTATAGTATTTATTATGTAATTGAACATATATGGGGTATATTTGCCTTTTAAGATATTAGTATACTGTGTGTGGTAGGCTAGAAATAAGGGAAAGCAGAAAATATAAATCAAAGCTGTACCATCTGTTTTAATACTGTCTTGTCTTTCAAAACAGGGAGCTGATTCTGATAAGTGCCATACATACCACATTGATTATAGTAAATATTTCATCTGTATGCACTTAGAAAAGGAAAGAACTAGTATCCTGTAGCTAGTTGTATATAGCTGTGATGGTGAACCTATGGCACGCATGCTGGAAGTGGCATGTAGAGCCATCTCTCTGGGCATGCCAGCTGTTGCCTGTTGCTCTTCTGGGCTCCAGCGTGCGCATGCGCATTGGCCAGCTGGTCTTCTGATTTCCTGTGTAAGCATGTGTGTGAACACTCCTGTTTCGGCACTCAGTGCCGAAAAGGTTCGCTACCACTGGTATACAGTTTCAGAAACTACTGTAGCTCCGAAGTTTCTGAATGATTGCAGGGATAATGATACCCATCTTATTTCCTACCCCTCCCTTTTCTTCACTTAAATAATAAACATATTTATGTAATTAATAAATGGAAGAATCTGAAACTATAACCATGGTAGCCTAGTTAACCCAGTCATCCCAAACTAAGTTTATATATAGATGGTGGCAGAGTAACTTTTCTTAACAAATTAGATCTGCTTTTGCATTAATACCACAGGAACAAGTTGATGGGATCACTTCCTTCCTTTCCAGGAATTGAAGAACAAGAATTCTGCAAACTCAAAATTCCTTCAAATTACCATACTATACTCATTTAGCAGAGAAATAAAAGTGAATCAGAACAAAGCATCTGAACATAAGGAGACTAGTATATTTACCGTACTTCTAAAAATATTCTCATGCTTCAGTATCAGATATGTGAACTTACAAGTTTTAATATCAAACTGTTAGTCAAATTTAAGATCCATCCCTTGATACTGATGCTATATCTATTATACAAAATTCCAAACTGTAAAATTCCGACTACTTAGTTCCTACAGTTGAATTCTTAATTAGATTTACTCAGAAGTCCAGTTGAGTTCAATGGTGCTTACTTTGTGATAAGTATCCCCCAAAGTTCACTGCATATATCAGTACACACATACACAGCATTGCACATTTGTATTCTTGTAACCTGGCAAGTAATTTTCTAGTAAATCTGATCTCCAGTGCTGTACCACAATGGATGCCTGGTGTCATGTATTATATTAATACAAAAGCACTCAGATACCATGGTGATAAGTGCATTAGAAATCCTTAAAACAGCTGCATTCTTATTCTGCAAATTGCACCCCTCCCAACTGGGCATTTTGAATTGACGAGGCACTTGAAACCTATGAAAAAGACCTTGTGTTTTTACAAGAAACAGAAGCTGCTGGACAGTTCATTGCTATGGGGATGTAACTAAACTGGACTTGTTTAAGGCAGAGGGCACAAACTAAGAACAAAAAATAGACACAAGAGGGGGGAGAAGGAAGGAGCTGCATTGATTTCAGTCTGTTCAGGTCTAGCTAGAAAACACAATGCAATGAAACGGTCCCTTAGGCGGCAAATCTCTTTAGGGAGTTTTTTCCCAGGGTTTGAAGTAGAGTTGGAATGGTGCAACAGAGACAAGGCAGAGATGTGAAGCATGTCTTACAGAAGTGTAAAGTGCTATCTTTCTGCTTGTGCTTTTGTATTTGTTTGTTGGCATAAAGGTGAAGCAGAGCCAGGTAGATAAAGATCTGAGTCTTGTCTTATTGTAGGTGCAACTTCTAAAAGTTCTAATGCCTTTGAGAAAGTCGATAGGAAAACTGATTTGATCAATTCATGAATCCTGTTCTCTTTGTTATTCTACAGCCTGCCCCTTACTTCCTTCTATTGTTTAATTTCCACTCAGATCTCCATATTTTCCTTTAATGTTTATAGTAGATGCTGTAGAATGCAATGTACCTTTCCTTCCTCCCCTCTTTTTTTCTTTGCATGACCCTTTAATCCACAGGTGTCAAGCTCAATAGCATCATGTGATGTATCCTGACATTTTTTGCCTTTGCAGAGGCAGGGTGGGGAGTTGCCCTTTGCATTATTTTATCCAGCCTGTGGGTTGCCAGTTTGATAGGCCTGCTTTAATCCCTTTCTTTGGGGTGGAGTTGGGGCAACTGAATGGAGTTGAGTGTTTACTGGCTGGATGCCCTTCCTGATGCCTAGATGGAGTTCACAGCAGATATTTTCTCTTTGCGTCCTGATAGAGAAACATCTGCTACTACCTAGGACTGAACTCTCAACCTTCTGAGTCAGAGGTGAACGTCTTCACCTCTTGGTCATCACATAGCTCTTTCTTTCCTCCCCTCTGCTATATGATTATTTCTGTTCTCGACACACACACACACCCAGTATTATCAGTTGTTTTATATTGAAATGAACAATTATTTATCAGGCTTGTTTACAAAGCTACATTAGTTGAACTGACATATCATGCTAAACCATTAATGTGCTAAACCAGGAGTTGCCATCCTTTTGGACCTCAAGGACCACCAAACACATAATTTTAAATCCCATGGACCAGAGACCCTGAGAAAATCCCCAAATAAGTTTTCAGGAAAATTCCCCACCCCATTTTCCTACCGATCAATCATTCTGTATTTGGGATCGCAGGATACCGTCTCCAGCTTTGTTCTCGGAGGGGGGCAGGAGAGAGACTTTTGGCTTCATGCAAGGAAAGCACAAGTCTTTCTCTCTCTCCCCAAACTCCATCAGAAATGAGTCTTTGCCGGCACAGCGTCTTGGAGCAGGATGCCTTGCAGGGTTCCAAAGACTCATTTCTGGCAGAGTTTGGGGGAGAGAAAGACTTTTGCTGCTTTCGTTGTGTGCAGCCAAAAGCAGAAGTGGAAAGAAGTAGCCCTGTGGCCAGGCGAGGCGTGTGGGGCAAGTTCCCCCCTTCTGCCCTTTCCCCCCTCCCCTCACTACCTCGTGTTGTCTGCAATGCAAGCGACACAAGCCTTGTGTTCCTGCGCAGCCTGTATTAATTGCTTTGGGGGGAACAATTCTCTGCGGACCACCCAAATTTTCTTGCGGACCACCAGTGGTCCCTGGCCCACTGGTTGGTGACCACTGTGCTAAACCATATATGTGAATCCTTATACTAAAACTGCTTTCCATCCTACTTTCTCCTTTGAAAGTCATAATGAAGTAAAAAAAACCTGGAAATGTTTATTTTTTTTTACTGGCATTCTTTGAAAGAGATAGCCATCTTCCTTTAAATTTCTCTGTGCCTAATTTACAGTTATGTCATCAGCTGGTTTATTTTATTTCCTTCATCTATTGAATGAGTCCGAATGAAGTATAATCAATATGTCAATGAAACTCAATTCTGTAATTTTTATCATTTCAATCAGGGAAATCCACACTGGTATCTGGTCTCAGGAATGAGCTAAATGAAGCCAATGAATTAAAGTTAAATCCTGAGAAGATTTAAGCCCCGTGATTCACTAATTCATTTATGGAAGTTGGGTGTGCAATTTAGACAGTCTTGCGTGCACCTTGAAAGTTTGGTAGACTTTCTGGATCCAGTATCGTTATCTGGATAGAGCTGACTTTTGAGGTTCAAAGTCCTTTTATCAATCATCAGCTGATTTAAAAAGCATGTCAGCTCTAGATCAGAAGTTGTCTGGTCATATTTATTTATGCTTTCCTGGGTCCTTAAGTAGCTTACAGTACTGATTAAAATATAAGTCAGAATGTTTCACTACTGTAGTATGAAATGTTTATATATGTGATCAAATGAGATAATATATTACATTTAAAAGAGCTGCAGTTGTTGCCAGGTTATTTTTGTGGCCAAAGAAAGGTACAGGTGATTTTCTTTAAAATATTAACTGTTTGAGGCTAATCACTTAAAGAAACATTTCTCTCTATTGCTGCTTTCCCATATTTCAAGACTTTCCCAAAGTACCTTTTGCTCATTATATTATAATGGCAATTTGTAAAATATTTTTTCCCCAGAGAGATATCATTGCTCTAATGTTAAAATCAGTCTTTTTAAACTGCCATCCTTGCCCAATGTATTTTCTTGTCTTTTAATGTTGATTTGAATTGTATGTTATTTTACTGGATTTTAAAATGTTATTTTCATGTCTGTATACAAATATAGTCTCTTGGTACAGAAGATTGGTATAGTCTTTCGATCAATATTTAACTTCCCAATTAAAAACTGGCTTTGTATTTTTGATTATCTTACGTTGCTGCTATTCTTGTTGTTATTGCCAGTACTATTTAATGTTTATTAAAATTAATTAAAAATTAAATGAAATTATTGTATGCACAAAGATGGAGCAATTCAGCATTACCCACAATGGAGAAATGATTGGTGAAGAGGATGGAATATGCAGAAATGGCTAAATTTACTTTTTTGATCAGAGAAAAGACAATGTCTACATTTATTGCTGACTGGAAACACTAGATTTTATTTTTGAAGTGAAAGAGGAAAAGGAAATTTATCATTTAAGGTTTTGATAATTAGATGGGAATAGATTATATGAAGAAGGGAGTGATGCTGTAACAACAGAGTAATTGGGCTTCATTGCTGTAAAGAAAATCAGGAGTTACTTCTTTGTTTTTTCCCCGTTTTATTTTTCTTTTCCTTCTTACACTTTTAGCTTTCTTTGATTTTTCCTTTTTCTTAATTTATATTAGTTTGTATTAATTTTTATCTTCTCTTTAACAGAACAACAGAGTTGGAAGGGATTTTGGAAGTCTTCTAGTCCAACCCATGGATGTCCAGTCTCTTCTTAAAAGCCTCCATTGATGTACACATAATTTCTGAAGGCAAGCCTGGTTAACTGTTCTCACAGTTAGGAGTGAGTTCTTAGTTTTCCTTAGTTCTAGGTTACTTCTCTCCTTAATTAGTTTCCATCCATTGTTTTTTGTCTTGCCTTCTGGTACTTTGGAAATAGGTTGACCCTCTCTTTTTTGTGGGAGCCCCTCAAATATTGGAACACTGCTATGTATCACCTTTAGTTCTTCTTTTTGCTAGATTAGACATACCAATTTTCTGCAACTGTTCTTCATATGTACATGTGAAACTTGAAAAATTAGAGTATTGTGCAAAAGTTTATTTATTTCAGTAATGCAACTTAAAAGGTGAACCTAATATATGAGATAGACTCATTAAATGCAAAGCAAGATAGCCGTGATGTGACATAATAGAGATGATCATGGCTTACAGCTCATGAAAACCCCAAATCCACAATCTCAGAAAATTAGAATATTGCGAAAAGGTTCAATATTCTAGGCTCAAAGTGTCCCACTCTAATCAGCTAATGAAGCCAGAACACCTGCAAAGGGTTCCTGAGCCTTTAAATGGTCTCTCAGTCTGGTTCAGTAGGAAGCACAATCCTGGGAAAGACTGCTGACCTGACAGTTGTGCAGAAAACCATCATTGACACCCTCCATAAGGAGGGAAAGCCTCAAAAGGTAATTGCAAAAGAAATTGGATGTTCCCAAAGTGCTGTATCAAAGCACATTAATAGAAAGTTATGTGGAAGGGAAAAGTGTGGAAGAAAAAGGTGCAGAAGCAGCAGGGATGACAGCAGCCTGGAGAGGATTGTCAGGAAAAGGCCATTCAAAAGTGTTGGGGACTTTCACAAGGAGTGGACTGAGGCTGGAGCCAGTGCATCAAGAGCCACCACACACAGACGGATCCTGGACATGGGCTTCAAATGTCGTATTCCTCTTGTCAAGCCGCTTCTGAACAACAAACGTCAGAAGTGTCTTACTTGGGCTAAAGAAAAACAGAACTGGTCTGTTGCTCAGTGGTCCAAAGTCCTCTTTTCTGATGAGAGCAACTTTTGCATCTCATTTGGAAACCAAGGACGCAGAGTCTGGAGGAAGAATGGAGAGGCACACACTGCAAGATGCTTGAAGTCCAGTGTGAAGTTTCCACAGTCTGTGTTGATTTGGGGAGCCATGTCATCTGCTGGTGTTGGTCCACTGTGCTTCATTAAGTCCAGGGTCAACACAGTCGTCTACCAGGAGATTTTGGAGCACTTCATGCTTCCTTCCGCAGACAAGCTTTATGGGGATGCTGACTTCATTTTCCAGCAGGACTTGGCACCTGCCCACACTGCCAAAAGCATGAAAACCTGGTTCAATGACCATGGGATTACTGTGCTTGATTGGCCAGCAAACTCGCCTGACCTGAACCCCATAAAGAATCTATGGGGCATTGCCAAGAGACTGAGACTGAACAATGCAGAAGAGCTGAAGGCCGCTATTGAAGCATCCTGGTCTTCCATAACACCTCAGCAGTGCCACAGGCTGATAGCTTCCATACCACACTGCATTGAGGCAGTAATTGCTGCAAAAGGGGCCCAAACCAAGTATTGAGTACATATGCATACTTATACTTTTTAGAGGTCCGATATAGTTCTATGTACAATCCTTGTTTCATTGATTGCATGTAATATTCTAATTTTCTGAGATTGTGGATTTGGGGTTTTCATGAGCTGTAAGCCATCATCATCACAATTATGACAAATCATGACTTGAACTATCTTGCTTTGCATGTAATGAGTCTATCTGATATATTAGTTTCATCTTTTAAGTTGCATTATTGAAATAAATGAACTTTTGCACGATATTCTAATTTTTCGAGTTTCACCTGTATTAGCAAGAACACTTGCAGGAATTAAAATGGTTAAAATATTTAACAAAGTGATATAAAAATTAATTAAAATTAGAGAGTCAGTTTGGTATAGTGATTAAGGCATTAGACTAGAAAACAGGAGACCAGGAGTTCTTAGGCACAAAGCCATCTTGATGACTTTGGACCAATCAGTCTCTTTCAGCCTTAGCAGGCAGTGGCAAAGTACTTCCAAAATCTTGCCAAGAAAGCTACAGGCATTAGTCCACTGTCAGGAAGGAAGGAAGGAAGGAAGGAAGGAAGGAAGGGAGGGAGGGAGGGAGGAAGGAAGGAAGGAAATAGTATACTGGATTATTTAATAGGAAATTTTCTTTGTACTCCAAATATAGCTTGCATGTAACATTATTTAAGTGATCATTTACAATTTGTGGGGGGGGGGGGTAAAAGCTAACTTGGGTTAATTTTTCTAAGAACAGCATAATAAAACTGATCCAAATGCATGAAATAGTTTGATAAAAGAATGATGCATTGTTGGGATCAAAAAGAATAAAGAAATTGATCTAATAATCAATATTTAGATCAGGTTAGACTCAGTACTAGATCTATAGCATTTTGCAAATATTCAGAACAGAAACTAGAGGAGAGTGGAATAGAGCCTTACAGAATTCAGCATTCTGCCTCTGAATTTATGTATTCTTTACTGATTCAGAAGAGAGATTTAACATAGTTGAGTCTGGACTAAGAAAGGCAACCTCATTAATTTCTTTCAGAATATAATACAGTGACATACAGCACATACATATGTATATAAAAATGTGTGACCTGGCCACCCATTTACTGGATTGCAGATGTTAAAACTATCAAAAATGTAAGTCCTTGTAGTTCTGAAGAAAAATATTTACTATTTAAGAATGGGCTTTTTAATGTAAATAAATAAACCCACAAAAATAGCATGCTTTTCTGTGGCAAGATTGACATATTACATGATGTAACCCTAACAAAATTGTTATATTATTAAGAACTCTTAAATGTACTATAAAAAATATATTGCTTCAATGTCGTTGATGAAAATTTATCGACAACAAATTGCCCCTAAAAATGATAGTTCTATAAAATCTGCATAATTTGTCATAAAGGATAACTTATTATTTAATTAATTCATATACCTCTATTTTATAGCTATAACAAAGACTGCATATCTACCAAAATTATAAAAAAGAAAGGAATGCAACATTTTTTTGTCTCTGATCATGGCTTACATAGATGTTTAATAACTTGCATCCCATTCTTACTGAAAATAACTTATAACTATCCTATTGCTACTCCACCACACAATTACACTTAGTACTAATATAAATTATTATAATAAAATGCAGACTTCTCAAATGTAAACTTATTCATTTATTTAATAGTATATATTCATGTAATATAGATCAGTCTTGAAAACACAATCTTGTAAATCATAAAGTCTGTAACTAGATGTTAAATTAATCATTATTGTATAGAAAGCATAGAATAAATGTTTAAATATATGTGTTTGCTGTTGAATCTACATGCAATATTTTAAATGATACTGCCATTCTAAACACACTTATCTGGGAGCAACCCCCATTTATTTTAATAGGCCTTACTTCTGAATAGATACACATAGGATTACATAAATACAATGTTTTCCATCTTTCATCTTAACACATTAACTTTTTTTCTTTTAAACTGTAGAGGTTTTATAAGAAAAGGAAAGGATAGTTGATAATATAAGCACCTTGATCAGCAAAGATTATTGTGGAGAATAAAATATATATATACTAAGATATACATTTCTAGCAAATATTGTATACTAAATCAATTTGTACTTATCATTACAGAGGATTTATTGTTTAATTAAGCAGAAAAGAATTTGTTGAACATGATTTTACATTTAAAGGACACATGTTTGAGGATAGTAATGCAAATGAAAAGCTTTAAAAGGGCTGTGAATCTTGTATGTGTGTTGGTGGGGGGAGAGTCATATTATGGACTGTTTCTTTGACTCTTGCCTTTGCAGTAAATAGAAAGTAGGCTCAAGCAGTCTTTCTATGAAGTTCTAATTGTTCATGACAAAAGCTTTCAGCAGCCCACAAAAAATGTTCACTGAAATGGGCCCAATTCTGCTATCAAAGGAGTAGGTGGGATTTTGCTATTGATTTCTAGAAAAGCAAGGTCAGGCTTCAAGTGTGAAGGGGGGAGGCTTCTCTTAAAATAAATATCTTTGTAAGAGCCCACTAAAAAGACCCAGGATTCAAACACATTCCTTCTGGAGATCAAGGATGTCCGGCCTTTGAAGCCTGAAGGGTTGGGGCGTTTCACAGTCTGTGTGGCAGTCACACTGTGGCATTAGAAATTGTGCATTTGGAATTGTAAAGCATTTTAAATGGAATCTTTCAGAATTCCACAGCTGGCTGGTGACTGACAACCTGATATAGCCTGGGGCACAGGGAGAGATGACATTGCTTGGATTAAAGTTAAAATGATCTCCTTGAGGTGAAGAGATACTTAAGAACATTTTGGTTAAAAAGGGGGAATAAAATAAAATTCAAAAACAGGGCTGAATGTTTTGTATGGTAACAAAGAACTCTGGTACAAAAATCAAATGGATATACTGGAAACTGAGCTGCAATAATAGTAACACAGTCCTAAACATATTTGGTTAGGCATCAGGGATATTGCATTTTATGGGATTTATAACTATCTAGACTGGGTTTTTTTTTTTGAATAAACCTTACTGAACTAAATTAAAATTATTTTTGTACAGAAATTCATAGTAGACATTTCAGTCTGCTTAGTGGAAGCTATAAATTGATTTGTGGATTAAAGTTAATGTTAAATCACCACAGAAGTAATATTGAATGTACTGGATGGAGCAGATACAAACCACCAATCAATCAAGCTTGCTGCATCAGGATTTTGCTACATCTCTCTTTCCTTACCTTTAAAAACTACTAATATTTATCCCTTTTTATTGTCATAAAAGAGCAATATTTCTTTTAAAATATTAAGGAGACAGGGATGCTCCCAATATGGTTAGGTTTCATCTAAACTAAAGGTGGAACCATATTCACTGAACATGATTATTTTGTTCTCGTACAGAAGAGAAAATTGGACTGCAAGCATTGCTTGTCTTGTTCTCTCTTTATGCTTAATTTATGCTTTATGCTTCATATTTCAAACACTCAAATATTTTTTAAGGTTGCACCTAGAGGCAGAAGCTGAATAGCTGGGTGATGATAGGTACTCCTATAAGAGAAATTATATCTTGGTTGGACTAGCTGATAAGATTCTTACTAGAGTAGGATCCTCAGAGAGCAACAGTAGAAAATTACTGAACCTTTTATTGATCCAATGTTCTTTTATAGGAGTATTCCATTTTTTCTTCTTATGGTCAGAACGTGATATGTATTTCAGATTTCAAATCTGCTGTGTTTGAAAGAAAAGAGCCTTATAGTCTTAATTTTTTAATAAAGTTACTTAGATCTGGGAAATTGCTCAAAAGGTCAGAGGACATGGCTTTGGGGCTGGTTTGTGTCTTAATAGTTATAAATAATACTTTTTTTAAAAAAGTCATAAATGCAGAACAGTTCTCACTCTCTCTTTTTTGCTCTGATTTGCTTTGCTACTTCTTCAGAGTAGTGAAATCCATGAAGCATAATTTGGAGAAGACTGCACCCCAAATTCAATGCAACCTTTTTTATCCCTCTTAATCCTTTGATAATTTTTTGTGCTTCTCTAGTAGAAAAGCAATTTTGCTAATCACCTTTGTGCCGATGCCTGCATTCCTGACAATAGCGTGAACAACTTCCATCAAAGTCTTTGATGTGGGAAAGACACGCATGCACACACATATAATCTGAAAACAATTCCATTCCTTGCCACTCAATGGAGAGCACTCTGCTTTAATAGAGAGCCGATTCTGTAGAAGTTTCTAATCCTTTCTGCCAAAGAAGAGAGGGACTCAGCCAGGTAGCCCACCTTATTCAGGAGTTAAAATAACATGGTTTTGCTCTCAAGAGAAAATCAAAACAACTCAAGATCAAAACCAGATTTTCCCAACCCTAACAGGGCAGCCTCTCTACTCAGATAACTCTTGATCTAAGTGTGTAACAAGTAACTGGCTTTAATCCCTCAAAGTGATGGCGTTACAGATAAGTACCTCACTAGTATCAGAGGTGTCTTGAATTTCAGGAATACACAAAAGTGTTAGTTGGAAAGAAAAACAAAAGAGAAAAATCTCATCCGCATGTCTAGTGTCATTTGCTGAAGAGGTAAAAAGCTTGAGCAGCATAAAGAGCAGGTCTTTGAAAAATGAACTGCAAATAAAAGTGACAGTCAGGTAATGAAGAGGTAATTCTTCAATATAGTGCCTGGTGACTTTTGGTTGCGTTTTAATATCTTTCATAACTGGTTGCCCTCTGGGTGTATTGGACTTGATATTATGCTAACTAGGAAGATGGGAAGCTTAAGCCCAACATTGTGAAAAGCAGATTAGGCATAAATTTGTTCCATGTTCTGAAAACCACCTTATGCAATGCATTACATAAGCGTATCTATGTAAATTCCTGAACACCTAACAAAAACACTGGGAATCACTGACATATCCGGGGAAAACCTATTCTTGAGAGATAGTTCACATAAGATCTAATAACTTCATTATCACATTTATTCAGCTAGAACACATGGAGTGATTGCTCCTGATAACTGAGATTTTTCTCTCCCATCTGAAATCTTGATAGGTTAGCTGTCCCGCCCTCCCATCTACGTGTTCTACCCCATAGACCTACATGCCAATCAGAGAGTGACTAGTCCCTGCAGATGGACATTTATGCCTATCAAAAATACCTCATCGTATTTTACATAACCCGACTTTTCATAATAATGGGTTTAAATTGTATTCATATAACCTAATCACATGGATTGAGTTTGAAGAAACTTAAGACTGAACTGAAATAAAGGCTGAATTAAATGCAGTCTAAAAAGGACATAAACCAGGGAATGATGGCTTGGGGTGTGTACAGAGGCAGGAAAATCATTAATTGACACATTGCATTTACTTCCGAAATTGGTTTCAGGAGAAACACCAAATGGAACACTATACAGTATAAGGGTTTCTCCAGTCAAGCTCCATGACTTTTGATTGAAAGAGGGCCAGTCCTATACGAGAGAAGGAATCTGGGTCTATTCAAATTTTCTCAACTATAATTTGTAATTTGCATAACTGTAAAATTAGGAAATAATTATTTAAAAAAATCAGAATTTTTCACGGAGTGTGTTTTAGGAATTCAAATATATCTATTTAAGCAGACTTGATACTAAACTGACTAGTAATTTACTTCTTTTAAGTTATTTTATAAAAGAAATTCTAAGCACGGACAGTCTGTTAAATGTTGAGATGCTTCATTATATAGTATGGAAAAGTCTGATGTTTCTTTTTTTAGAGTATCCTTCACATTTCAGTGCCTTCCAAGTCCTGCTATATTGTCCCATTGTGGTGATGATGGGTGTTTTGGCAGAAGTGAGCACAGAACGCTGGAGTATATGCCAAGAGCATATAATGGCATCAAGGATCCTGATGCCCGGTATATTAGGCAATGTGATACTATATAGGAAGATGTTGGGGGTAAACGATAACTTTAGTGACAAAAGCAGTAGTATCATTTCATCCTGCTTTTGAGAAGGTTATGGTAAACCACTCCTTTTTTAAAAACCAAATAATCACATGGATACACATTGTGATAGACAATATATGGATGATGAGCCGCTTACGTTGAACGCTATTGTTCTGAAGCAGACTGAGGATATTTTACAGTACTAATGGAGTTTACAACATGACTATGTTAAAATCTTTGGGACATCTAGTTGCTGATGTTGCTAAGCAGGAAAAGAAAATCCAAAGCTGAAAAGGTAGAATTAATGGGAACAGGTAATGTGAAAATCATGAACACATTAAGCTCAATACATTGAAAGATGAAATGAATCTATGAAACAAACATAGCTGTTGAACTTCTTAGGCATCATCAAATTGAAAGAGACTGAAATTTGACCATATCCTTTATTACTCACAACACACACACAAAATGATATTTCTTGGCAAGATTTTTCAGAAGTGGTTTGTCAGCCTTCCTAAGGCTGAGAGAATGTGATTGGCCAAAGGCCACACAGCTGACTTTGTGCCTAACGCAGGACTAAAACTCATTCTCCCAGGTCCTAATCTGGTGCCTTAACCATTTCACTAAGCTGGCTCTTGTAGTGTTGGCCTTAGATGGTATTGCTTTCTTATAAATACTTTTAATACTGGAAGATGAAGACATACCAGTATTGTGGTTATTACCAAGGTAGAAGGCTAGCAAAAGGGATGAAAACTTTGCAGGGATATGGTAAACAACAGAAGAATCTATAAAGATTCTATAATCAACTATTCCAATAAATCTGGAGAATGACACAATGGTCAATTGATCTGCGTACTATTACCAAATAAAGGAGTCTTAACAGAGTGTGCAGATTATCATGCAACATCCTTAATTCCTTATGCAAGCAAAATAATGCTTAGGATCATCCGGCAGATACTAGATGGCTTTAAGAAAGGCTGAAAAACAAGAGACATCATTGCTGATGAATGCAATTCAATAAAGAATGAATTGAAAAAGCTAAAAGAATTCCAAAGAAGTCAGAATTTGCTTATAAAAAGGCCTTCAATTGTGTTGATGTCAAGCTGTGGAATGTATTTAGAAAAATGGGAATTCCAGAACATTTCATTGTCCTCATGCAAAATTTATACACAGGTTAGGAATCCTGTCTGGACTAAACATGATGAAACACACTGTCTATGGTTTAGTAAAGAACTGAAACAAAATTGTAAATGCTCCACTTATTTATACAACATTTATGCAGAATATATATAGAGGAAAAGAAGACTGAAAGATGAGCATTGTTTAAAATTGGAGGAAGCATAATCAATAACCTAAGCTATGCCAATGATACTGATTTAACTGAAAATGCAAATGATATGCAAGCTTTAATAATAAAAGCCAAGGAGCATAGTGAAAAAATGGATTAAGATTAAATATAAAAAAGCAAACAATTGCCAATGAAGATGCTGAACTGATTAATACAGAATCTCCTACCTGTGGATTGACTGCTCCAATGAACCAACAATCAACTTTCAGTTCTTTACATTGTAAGCCATTCAGTTACCTCAAACCGTGAGATGGGCAGCATATTAATAATAACAATTATTATTATTGAGTGCCTTACACCTTCTTTGGCTGAATTTGTCAGCTGTATGGTCCTCATTTATGTTTTCTCTTCTACCCTGATGTATGCATTCTGCCTGGGCTTTCAAAGTTGTTGCTTTAAACAGGTTCCATGTACTTGAAGGAAATTGGGCCTTACTAATTTTTCCTCCCAGCTTTCTTTTAATCAGTTTCCTTTGTATCTTACCTGATTTCCAAAAGTCTTCCTTCTCATAGTAGTGAGGAAATAAAATTATGTAATCCAGGGGTATCAAATTCAATTTCATTGAGGGCCTTATCAGAGTAATGCTTGACCTGGGGGGAGGATGGGTGTGGCTAGGATGGGCATGGCCCACTCAACATCACTCATGTCTGAGACACTTGTGATGGCCAAGTATTAAGGCAGGACTTCCCTCAGACCCTCCCTCTCATTATAATCTTCCTTCCTTCCTTCCTTCCTTCCTTCCTTCCTTCCTTCCTTCCTTCCTTCCTTCCTTCCTTCCTCCCTTCCTTCCTTCCTCCCTCCCTCCCCTTCCCTTTTCTTTTTCCTTCCTGACAGAGGCACCATGGGCCGGTCCTTTGCTGTTACCAGGGCGGCCCTGCAGATCAGATCTAAGCACCCTGGGGGCCAGATGTGGCTCGCAGGCCTTGAGTTTGACATCCCTGATGTAACCAATCTGTAAATGTAATCAAATCCATTTTGATTCCGCTGGTGTGCAATAGCAGCCTGCTTTCTTTATCTGTGAAAGGCATTTTATTTCATTAGAAGGTTCCATGGAATTACTGTCCATAATGACAGCAAAAGCCCCACAAATGCTCAGTGCTCTATTAGGCCCTGTATGCTTGTCTTTAATTTTGCAGATAAAATAGAATTAATGTGTAGTCAAGTGAAAGAGAAAAAGGCAAACTTATTAACCTGAGAAAACACTTAAATAACGGCTGGACATCAGGAAAAAAAAAGGAAGCTTGCAACCATAGGAGACTATATGCATTTCAAGTGTAGGGTAGACATGATGCAAATTTGCAAAATTTGATAGCTTTTGGAATTCATTTCATTTGGAAATAAAAATGAATTTAATTAATTAGTTGTACATTTCCACCCAATTACTTGCTTTTAGACTTGAATTCTAGCATGATTTTTGGCTTTACTTTATGATAACTATGATCTAACTGGTTTGGCATTACAGTGTATAACCAGTATCAAAACGTGGACCAGAACATCAGTTATCTATGTCTACGAGAATTACTTGTACAGTGCATCAAAGGCATGGAACTACAAATCAATGTAAGCTTTTTTTAAGGAGTATCAAATATGGAGACCAAAGCTCAGCCCACCTATTATTTTAAGAACCTGACTCTACCCAAATTTTGGAGTTTTTTTTTTTTAAAAAAAACAGCCTAATGTAATTTCATTTTCTGTGCTAAAGGGAAAATTAACTATAAATTGCATCAGGAATGTGATTTCCTTTGTGGGTCAAGAGCAGATTGAACATTAGACATCTCCTTTTATATTGCTCCTTTTGTTAGGAGCAATATTTGTATGGAGTTTATTTCATGTCTACTTCTACTATTATTACTACATCATCCTAGGTACTCAGAAAATTAATATATTTGACTTCTTTTTAATGGATAAGCTCCCCAATATCATTTATAAGAGGGTTGTATTCAGTGTTGTATTCAGTCTCATGGAAGCTCTTGATGGATTTTAAATGAACTTTTGTTATAAAAGATATTTTATAATAATCTAAATAATAAACATATCACAACTATGTAAAATGCATGAAAAGTGGCCTTGGACTATAATAGATATTCTAGTTTGCAAAAATAAGAGCAAAGAATTTTCTTTAATGAATATATTTCCATATCTGTGAAAACTTTATGGAATACAGCTTATCATTGTTAATTTATTTCATTCAAGAATTACAATTGTTTATAATTGTCTATCTGTTTCAAACTAACAACTTTTCAACTTCAGCTCCACTCTATAAACAAAGAGGTAATCTGTCTCAGGTATTTATTTATTGGATTACTATTCAATATAACAAGATCCCCGATTCTAATTATCACTAGATTCTCTGACAGTATAGACACTAACTGCATCCCTTCCCCTTATAGTGAAGGGGGAAAAAATCATTGTATTGCTCGCAAAATCTGTAGCCCATATTAACTATTGTTATCAATGTATTTCTTCCAAACTCCAGGGATTTTGCTAACATAAAAATAGCATCTATTCACATATCCAATTGTTTCGATGATGATACACATTTTGTTAAATATATTTTTCATTCATTTGTTTGCCCTCTCCAGCGTACATGAAAAGATAGAAGAAATGAAAAACATTCAGAGATATAAACAGCAGTCAGTTATATTTTCAGATATTCTGGAGATGGTAAATACGGAGTGTCTGAGGACAAATTAAATGACTATACTTAAACATATATTTATTTGCACTGTTCCTGAAAGTGTGCTGGACTGTAATAATAAAGTCTCTCCATGATGGACAGATGGATGTTTCTGAGATGTTGTATGAACACCTGATTCTTCTTAATGCATAATTCTTATTGCTCTTTATGAGGAGACATATCTGGAAATATACACACACACATATAAAATTCTGTGCAGTCTATTTCCTTTCATGACAATTCAAAATAAATAGACTAAGTTTGTAAGGTAGTTATATGTATGTACAGAACCTAAGCTGCATATAGGGTCATTCTTTAACACTTCACCTGAAACACTGGTTATAATAGATGAGAATAATAATTCCATCAGAATATTTGTGATATTATTCTTTAAATTTAGATCAATATACTAAATTTTCTAACAGCATCCTCTGTAAAAAGTAAATATCCTTGTGCTTTTAAAAAGTTATTTCTTATGATTGTGTTATATCAGGATACAGGACAAATGAAGATGTACTACTTGCATTTTATAGTTTCATAAAATGTCTGGGATCATAAGACCTTCTTTTCTACAGGGATTGTTTGGTTAAGTATTGCAATAAGGCTACATTATATTTATCATCAGTGTAACACTAATTAAAAGTAACCAGATATAAGTCCTTCATTTTTTCAAATATGGCAGTTCCAAAATATGAAGTAGCTTAGAGAGAGATTTTAACTTAGGAACTAAGGACCTGGATTTTTAGTAGTTGTGATGTTCCTTAATAAGAAAAGTTTGGTTTGGAGTTCAAGTGTTCAGGGATACTGTCCATAAGAACAATTATTAATTTTCTCAATACATGTAAGCATAACTTTTCTGAAATGACAATGTTGCAATTCAAGTAACACATAATTCTTTAGGAACTTTTCTACTTCTTTAGGAACCAGGAAGATACGAATCTATTTCTATTGTCTGTATAAAGTATAAGGACGTTACAATCCTGAGGAAGGAAAATATGCAGAAAACTCCTGCAGAGATAATAACTCTCGCATGAACAGTTGTTTGCGTAACATATTTACCCATTATTAATCGATCCGTTTTCTGGGCTTATGTATTAATTAAAATAAGTGCCCAGGCTAGGTTCTCACAATATGCTAGACTACGTGTAACTATCCTTGCCTACCAGCTCATTTGTAGAAGTAGGCCTACCTCCAACTAAGCCTATCCTTCCGAGAAACATATGCTAGCCCTGGGGAAAAAAGAGTATCCGATTGTCATTTTCCATCCTGAACTCCACGCAGAGCCAGTTCAAGCGTTTAATGCATTACCGAAGACCGGTCTTTGGAGGGCCGGGCGCACTCATGTGACCGCTCCGGCAGGCGGGCAGAAACAGCCGCCCCGAAGAGCGACGGCCTACCCGGGCCCGGCAAGCAGCAGCAGCAGCGTTCCCGCTGTTGATTTTGTCGCTGCCGGGCCCGGCCGGGAGAGATCACCCCTCGATGGGGAGGCCCAGCAGCCCTCCGCAGGCCGAGATCCGATCTCCGCTGTGGGCGTTGCCGGAGGAACTGCTGCTGCTGATCTGCTCGTACCTGGACGCGAGGGCCTTGGGCCGCCTGGGCCAGACCTGTCGCCGCCTTTTCCGTTTCACTTGCCGTGATGTCCTGTGGAGGCGCCTCGCCCGTTTGTGCCTCAATGCAGGCTTCAGCGCACTGGGCGCCGACCTGTAAGCGTCTAGGCTGGGGAAGGCTGGTTGGGAAAAACAGGGCGTGCGGCCTAACAGGGCGTTGCTAAGGCCCGCCTGCTCGATAAGGGAGGAGGGCTGTGCTTGAAACGGCGTAGTCGCGGGGCGGAAGGAGGGGAAGATACTGCTTAAAGTCCTGGCTTTGCTTTGTGCAGGTGGGAATTCTCAGGTCTGGGTTGGGTTGAGTCCCGTGCTGGCTATGAAGGAGCTTTGAATTCAGTTGCTCAAAAGGGAAACTTCCCGTTTTACGTTCCCTGGAACATACTAACCGACTATATTGGATACGAGATTGCTGGTGACTTTTATCACTCCGGTTTTTTTAATATTTCCCCTGCCCTGAGTTCGAATTAGAACCATCATTAAGGCAAATCCGAGATTACTGATTTCAGGACAAGTTTAGTTGGCTCACTTTAGAGTGAGTCCAGGGAATAAACCGTGGCAGTTCATTTTGAGGGTATACCCTGTTTTTACATACCTCTAAAAAAGATGGGGATGGCATTGTTTACTTTACCCAGTTATTTGTGAGTGAAGCTGGGATTTGCTTTTTTAAAAAATCCTAAAAACGTTGTTTTAGGAATTCTGCGGTGTTCGTATTTTTTTTCCAATCCGAATAATTTTGGGCTGCCCCACTGGTTCTTTAGAAGGTGTGCACAAGCTATTTGAACCAATAGTTATATTAATTTTGAAGCCTAAAAATGTTTTTTATTGTGTTAGAATGTGAGTTTCCATAGGTCTGCAGGGTTATGTGAATTAGTAAAATTTTTAGATCGTGAGGTGAATGAAACTAATAAATCTGCATTTGTTTCAACATGTCCGAGACCATTGATGAACAGAACAAGTCTAGTAGTAGCAGTGAAGGTGCTTTCTGACCTTTAATATGACAATCACAGATACAGTATTTCTGAATTATGTTAATCTAGAAAGGAAAAAAATGGAATGTCTTCCCTGATCAGTTCAAAACTGCCAATGGTTTGCCATTGCCTGCTTTCTAGGGCTGAACAAGAGCAACTGGCCCAAAGTAACCCAAAGTTACCTGCCTAAGGGAGGGTTAGAACTCACAGCTCTATCCTCATACTTAACAACTACACCATATTGGCTTGCTGTTGTTAGATTAGTAGTATTTAAATGTTTCATGGAGTAGCTGGATGCTAAAACTACTATTAACATTCTAATCAATTAACTTTAAAACGAGTTTATCAGTAATAGCATTAAAGAGAAATTGTAGTTAATATTGGAGGAACCATAATTTGATGGTTGAATATGCAGAAGATCTAAGTTTAATCCTTAACCTTTCAGTACATGATCTGAGCATAGGGATTGTTCAGTAGTGGGAAAAGCCCTGGGATGGAGCCTACGCTAGGCCTTCTAGGGCCTCGTCCACCCCTGAGGCACCACCTGGGCCCCTTAATGATCCATGTGTTTGCTTAACAGTCAGATCAGGTGCAGCATACAGTCTGGGGCTGTTAAGCAAGGCGATCTTGTTTAATGGCCATTACCATTTGTGATTGTAATGTGGAGGCTCCATTACAGTTGTAAATTGAGGACTTCCTGTATATACATTTTCAAAAGTATATTAATAGTTTCTATTTGATTTATGATATTGCTCCCCATAGTCCACAAAGAAAAACAATCTAGTTTGCTTTTAGGCTATTACAAAATCTGTTTTGGGGAAACATAATTTTCTAACAGCTAAACAAATTGTTCAGTTTCTTTACCTCTTGCTACTACTACTTATATCTCTTCTTATTTGGTGCCCGCTACATATGTTGCAACTACTTTGGGAAATCCCACAATTATGATATTACCAGTTGCAAATAGGCATATTATTTAATATGCCGATATAATGTAATGTACTTTATTTTGGATTACCATACATATGAATTTAGTCATTGTAAGGTCGTGGTTTTTTGCTTCACAAACATGTCATGGTTTAACTGTAGTTAAAACAAACTTAGGTTTAACTTCATGGCCTAGATTATAGCTTAGCCAGGTCTTAATCAGTTTCATCTGTTTCAGGCTGTATTCTTATTCACTGAAATGGAGATTAGAGTTGATTATAATAGATTGTAGGAGAATTATACATTATTATTAAAACCCTCAAGCAAAGTCATTGGAGTACAAATAGGAGAAATAATGAATACCTTATTAAAAATGCACATTGCTAATCAATCATTATATGACACTTAGAATTATATGCCGTTTAGAATGACAGCATGTGATAAGATACTTCTTTCCCATAGGGTTAGTGTGATGTTTTAGGGTGTAGATAATGTAATATATTCATGTATAGTTTTATTCCTATAAGCATTCTAGTAACCTGAAATAAATATAGACTTGTTTATTGGGTTAATAGTACCAATATATGATGGAGATAATATTAGCTAATAAATGCTGTTTGAAGTTACATGTTGAATGAAGTGAATGAATATGTAAGGCTCAGAAATGTCAGGTTAAAATATAACGGGAGAAAAAAACGCAGAATAGTTAATATGAAAGATGCTACATTGTAGTAGTTGATCATCATTATAACAACTTATTTTACATCTATGGTTAAAGCTTATCTGTTTGAGTCTTATAATTTAATGGATTTTAACTTTTAAGTTTACAAGCATTCTTGGAGAGTAGTATATTGCCATTCCCACCATTCCCATGAATACGCAACATACCTATAAACTACTATGTCAGTCACTATTTTTCTCCCAATATTTTTCTCCTTTATTCATCTGCCATATCACCTAGATTGGAGTTCAGACATTTCTTCTGAAGGTGAAATATCAAAATACAACTGTCAGACTCCCAAATGGAAACATTTGCCTTGAGTATGTTGACATTTAAAATCTTTCATGGCTTGGGTCAGTAGTAACTAAATGACTACCTAGCAATTTTCTACGTTGCCACATATAGAAATAACCATTTCAGAGACTGTATGTATGCTGACCCTGTAGCAGCCTCCCTAGATAAGATATTCTATAGTCACCTGACTTTGATACCCATCAGATATTTTTTTTAAAAAAATCCTTGCTTTTTTTCTAAACTATTGTACATATGTTCTTTTTATAAATTTGTGTCTTTTTGTGTGTTTCTCAGTCATGGAGCATATAGTTGAAGGGCAAAATGTAAATAGTCATAAAATAAAATAACTCCTTTAAGGAGGGGACATTGAATAATATTTTTCAATTGATTCTCTGGTATCTATGTGACCAGGAGAAGACTTCTAGGTGAAATAAATCTATATGTTTTGTGTAAAGCTGATCCCATGCAGAGGAATGCAGTCAAATTATAATGGTGACAAAGTGCCGGAAAAGGGAGTGGAACTGAAAAGTAAGAATAATTGAGCCACAGGCAGTGGGGAAAGAGCTGGGAATACTGGTTTGGCCAGGCCTCAGGGCCAGGTTATACATTCTCCCATGCATTAACAGCCACAAGAGATCTTTGTTTAAAGGGGGATTTCCCCCCCCCCCCATCTCCTGGGCACTTTGTCATTTTTGAAACAATAGTAGTGCTTGGGAAAAGAGGTAAGAAGGATAACTGTAATTTTTCTACAGTGTCATTTAGTGGTCTTTCATGTGTCGTAGTTACAAATGTGGTCTTAACTGAATTCACAAATAAACCCTTAGTCATTAGAATATACCAACTCATCCTTTAGTAATAACAATAATAAACTATTCAATTATTATCTGATTTAACAAAGCAAGCCAAACACACAGACGTGCAGACACAAATCCAGAATAACTTATTATGAATTAAGCCCAATAAGCCCAATTGAACGTAGGATATAAATATGATCACACAGCCTATGCTACTTATTTTATGTCAAGCAAATTTTCAACACAGTGGAAAGGGGTTCATTGTTAAACAGGTTGGAGATGACATAAAAAAAATATCAAGGCCATGAAAATTAACATACAACTTTCACTGTTTTGAATTGGCATGTTTAAAAAAATACGCTATGAAATAAATATGATTTTAGTTGTCTTAAGACTTACCACCCAGTGAGCAATGCTTAATGTCCCTTTAATTCTAACATAGCCTTATTGAGACACAAAAAGAAAACAGTTTAAAAGCACCACTTTGTGTGTGTGTTTCTATTGTTTTAAATGTATTATTCATGATTTTTGAGGTCTGTCCAGTGAGGCATGAAAAGAGCTTTTTCTTTGTTATCCCTCACAGCTAATGGGAAGTTAGAGATCTTCAATTCAGCGTCATGTTTGACGGATGGAAAATCTCCAATTGCAGCCTTTTTGTTTGTTTATTTGGCAGCAGAGCCTAGTTCATGTTTCCACTCCTACTTGTTTACTTATTTACATACTTCTATGATTATTTCTGTGATTGTGTAGAGCAGGACTAGTTCTAGTATTGAATTTCCAGTTTAATAAAGAAAGAAATATGTCACAGAAAACTGCTATGTATCTCTCTGCTTTAAAGTAAATCTGTGATGGACAAGGATAGATGAATTATGTTGAACTATAAATGCTTGCATTTTGTGTTGTACTTTGTAATGGCCTTGGGAAGCAAGCTTACTTAGGGTAGTGGCCTTGAAAAAGAAAGTATTAGCCACTGATATTCACTGTTGCAATCTTGTTTTAAAGGGTAAAACTAGAGTAATAGAAAGTAGATTTTTGTATAAAAATTTGTACAGAAATGTTGCATGCAGAAGTGAAGAATTGGTCTAGATTAATATTACTTTTGCTAGACTTGCCATAAAGATTCTAAAGTTACATGTAATGATACGGACTCTCTCCCCTCCAGACTATCATGGAAAATCTGAGAATTTTGGTTGAGTTCCTGGAAGGAAATATTTAGAATGATAGTGAAAAATATGTACAAGGAAAGCCTGGAATGTCAACATATTTGTCATTGGATCAACATATGACAAAATGAGCATTATTGGACAAATATAAGTCATTGTTACAAGTAATTTTGAGGCCAAAATTTAACAATAAGGATGTCCAGAATAATAGGAGAGGAAAGCGTAAAGTAAGGGTAATGAACGATGGAACATGCAGAAACACCTGCTTAAACTAGACTGTTGAAGTTGACTGTAGCTAATTAGCCTGAACTCACCTTTCTAGCTTCATGTGAACAATATCCTTTCAAATTTGTGTTAATAATAAACAGCTACGATAACTCTAGTTTTGCAGCTTGCCAGGAATTTGAGGGGTCGGTGACCAAGAGCTTGGTGAAAGAATGCACAAAGCCTTGATAAAAACATTTCTGAAGGTTATTCTCCCACTCTTATATATGCTTTTAAAAGTAGTTTGATTTCATGCAGAAGATTTAGAGCAGGGTTGTCAAACTTGGGGTCCGCGGGCCGGATACGCCACATGCTGGCCACACCCACCCCTGTTTTAGTGACGGGGAAAGTTGCAATACGTCACGTGATGATAGTGTGTCATCCCGACTTTGACACCCCCGATTTAGGGAATGCTCATTCTTTACTTTGTTAGTCCATCAAGTACTAAATTTAAACTCTGACCTCTTGATAGTGCTGGTTAAACAAAACCTCCTTGATGTGTGACTGATTTTTTTCATTTTTCATTTAAAAATAAAATGCTGGTTTCCTTCCCTCTGTACTCTTTTGGGCAAGTCCTGTTTGCTCTGAACCAGTCTATAGCTTTGAGCTATAGTTACAAATGTATTCCTCTGCATGAGGATTCATTGTGAACCACATGCTTTCAAATGAAAATAAATTGTAAGCAGTGACTTGGAAAACAGGAATGAGAAATGACCAGGAAAAAAAGGTCTTAAGTTTAATATTGACCAGAAAAAGAAGTTGCCCAGTTTAATAGCCAGTTTATTAAGTGGATCCCTCCCATATATAATCATATATAACAATTTTAAGCACTGATAAGACACATTCTTTTTCAAATTCACATTTAAAACAATTTTAAATAAAGATACACCCAGCTTCCTAAAATGGTGCACCAGAGTGTCAGAAGCATATGATAACTATGGGCAGAAATATTGTTCATTCACATTTCTAAATTAATGGAAAATAATGAGATGCATACAACAAAATCTGCTAAATTACTGTACAGTCGGTGTAATGTGTTAGAAAATTTCTATCTGGAAAATTTCAAAGAGTTTAGTTGCTTGTATACTAGGACTGCAAGTGTATTCTATTACAGTAAAGTAGATTACATTGCTTTTCTTTTCCTTTAAAACCTGGAACTGTAATAAAATCACCAGTTCTTTAGGCCGCATGATAATTTTCATGGAGTCCTATCAGACCCTGACTTTAGATTGTCTTTTCTTCCCACAGAGTGTTAGGAGTCCCAGTAAAAGAAAGGGTCAAAGTTTCTCAGAATTGGAGGCTTGGTCGCTGTCGAAGAATTCCACTCCTCAGATGGAAACGCAAGCAAGTGATTCCTTTTCTTTCCTCACCCTACTATCTACAGCTAGAGTTACCTTTCTTTGGAATTCATCCCATTTTTGGCCTCTGTTGGGCTGTTACGTTGAATTTGGACATTTTGCAATTGCTTATTGTAAGGCTCTGCTAGCTTATATCACTAATATTTTTCTAATATTCCAGTTCTCAATACATCCTTAGTTTTATGCTATCATTTTCCTGTTACCTAAATGCAGACAGCGGTGATTATTAATTTTAAATAGGACTGAGTAAAGGCTAGTAAGAAAATAGCCTCTTTCATTACTTCTTGCTTCCAAGAAAGGTAAAGATTTTTCCACTACAACAAATAGATGGATTGATGGATAGAAGGATAGATAGAGAAAGAAAGAAAGAATTTCAGGTAACAACAGACTTTTCCATAAATAATAAGACAATATTTTCTGTTTCCCCCAAAATAGGTATTTACTATTATCTGTAAATTAGGTTATCTTTTGTGTGAATCTGTGTTGGGGCTTGAAAAAATTCCATTTGCTACTTAACGATTATTCAGCTTTAAACTCATACAGGATATATTATGTATATCTATGTGCGTTTGTGTGTCTGTGTGTATATTTGTATGCCTCCGTATCTGTATTATCTTAATGCAAACATTATAGTATTAACCTAAATTGGCAAATGTGTCCTTCATTGCCATTTTTTCACATTTTTGGTAGTTGTATATATTTTTTTCTGCTGGAGCAATCTCCCATAATGCCCCTGATCATGTTTTGTAATAACAAAGCTGGCAGTTAGCATCAAGAAATGAACAATTCTTTAAATTGTGTTTCTTAATATAGCATAGGAAATTGAGCAATGAATCAGCAGCAGGAAAACACTATTAACTGATTTTAACTATTTCTTTCAAAACTTTCAACCCAAAGTCTTGGATATTGATTGACCATTGCCTCAAAAGACAATCATATAAACCATTTTGTCTGTAACCTTGACAAAACACTCTGGAAAAATTAGAATTTATAAGATTCAATTTTAATAAATTGTAGTGCTGCTCATGAATTATCTTCATAGTCAATTCTTGGTAATTTGATGAATTGATTGAAAATGAATTCTGTGCTGTAAAGGGAACAGTGAACTTCATCAAGTTCAAATCCCAAATCTTCACAAAGTTTTATTAATATTTCAAGAGAAACTAGTATGCTTAGGGTAAAAGTCTTATATAATGATAACGACTTTCCCTTGTTATTAAATGAAGTAGATATGAACCATTAAATGCTATAAATAATCTTAATTGATGAGATCTATATATTTTAAAAGGAACAATTAAACTGGTCCAGACCATTTTGCGACTTGTTAGGTTGGTATATTATTTCTTTTTTAGATTACTTTCCACTTCCTATAATGAACCACTTTGTTGCTTTTAATTTTTCTTGCAATATTTGCCTTTATATAGAAGTCTTCTCTGTCACAATATTTTCCAGTATATTTTTTTCTGCTTGTTTTCACATCTTTTGTATGGAAAGGCTCTCTTGCCTACCGTATTCACTGCTCTCTTTATAGCATAGAATATTTTGTTTTAAGTTTGCAAAATAGAAGCATAAATACCCTCCTAAAAAGGAGGTTTCTTCTTAATTTGAGTTGATTTTATTGGGATTAATACAAAATACAGCATGAATGCTTTAAGAAAGGACAAATTTGAAGTTCTAAAACTATAAAGTGCTAATTTAGGATTTCGTTTCACTTGCATTTGAAATCAAACTGATTTTATGTACACCATTCAGACTAACAGCTAGATTGAATATCAAGTCTCATTCAGATGTTGTACTTTACCAATGTTATGGTATGGTTTTAGATAGAAAATGCATTTAAAGATCTGTTAGTTGCATAGCAGATTACAAATATATATAACGTTTGCATTCATTTTTATACATTATATTTTTTGTATTTGGTATGAATAAATATTACATGAAACCATTACCAAGTGGAAATTGACTGATTTATTTATTTATTAAACATTTATATACAGTTACCCAAATCACACACACTGATTTCTATTTAAAATATTTTCTTCTCCAGTTTAATGCCCTGGATGCAGCTAGATGGTGATTATCTCTATCTATCCCAAGCAGAAGACATCCACCTTTATTGGCTCCACCCTAAAGATACCAATTTGTTATGGTATCCTCAGACAGTTTTTTCTGGTCACCGGGAGGATGTGTGCCGTTTTGTAGTTGATAATGGCCATATTATCAGTGGAGGAGGGTAAGTTCCTTGTTGAAGAGAAACTGGAGGAGAATGAAGATTGTTGAGTGATTAGCACTGATATATAGATGAACTAGAACAGGAAGAAGTGACTTTCAGAACACCTGAATTGTGTGATTGTTATGAAGAGAGCTTTATAGTAGCGAGCTATGTACTGTAGTTCCTTGCCTCTTCCTGTTACACCAACATTCAAATAATTGTACCAATAAATAAGATGTGTATGGAATATATAATACTGAAATAAAGGAAGACTCTGAATTTTATTGAATAGGTATATAAATAACCTGATTTTCTCTGTGCAAAATAGAAATTGAGTTTGCATAATAATGCAGTAATCTTTATTCTTTGAAAATTTGTCATCAAATGTGTCAACCTATATCTGTATAGGCTGGTAATTTGCATGAAATTAAAACTGTAGACCTGATTTTTAGAAAGAATATATACCCTGTGAAAGGTATATTTTAAGATCAATTTGTAGACATCTTTTTGTATACAGAATTTATTAGCATTTTAAATATATACTGAACAATATGTTATTAAACTTGCATACTCCTGATATCTCTACTGTAATCCCAGCTAGAAGAATAGAAGAACTATTCTTCTACTAATTCCCTTTTCTGCTGTAATTTTGTGCATATCTAGTGACTGCAGTCTAGAATAATTTAAAGCAGAATCAAATAAATTGGCTTACTTATAGAATAACAGGTCCCTCATCTGGATCTGCGCTTCATCATATGCTACAGTATTACATGCTGTATGATCTTATCTGAGATGGTAATTTTCTTGCTTGTGATTTCATTTTTTAGAGATGGGAATATTGCCTTCCATAAACTTAATGGTTCCTTCAGTTTTAAGATCCTTGGGCATCAACAGGAAGTGAACTGTGTGGATTGCCAAGAGTCTATCGTTGTGAGTGGTTCTCGAGACAGAACAGCAAAGGTGGGCACGTCCATTATACTGTATATTTGTGGTATCAGGTCAATGTACATAAAGACAGTTGATGACTGCGACCAATATGTACTTCTTATATTTAACTTTGCAAACAAATAAAAACCCAGTGCCAAAGTCCTGCTAACTCATAGTCCTTGGATAAAGGCACCAACTGTTTAGAAACCCAGCACAGAACAGAATATTTTATTTGTTTCTCTTCCTTAAATTTCCTAAAGATGGGACAAAAATAATCAAAAATCAAAAACAGATTGGGAAACCATCAGTTTGAAGTGTGTGCATCTATTTTATGTGTGAGAGCAACATTGTAGTACATTTATTAACAGGAAATATCTAGCTTGTTTTTTTTTAATAGTATACTATTTTTAATAGTATTTCTTGATCCAGAAAAGTACTGGATCAAGATGGCAATGTAATCATTTTCTTTAAGTATGAATGTATTTCTTAACTGCGACACTCATAATATGTTACAACATCTACAGCATATCTCTTAAGTGATTTGTATAGTCCTAAAGCTTTGAGAACATATGATGTTTTAGGCCTCTGCAATGGTGAAACTATGGAGGGGAGCAAAAAACAAGAGGAAGAGTTGCATAACATTTTCTTCATTTTTTTAAAATTTCCTTCTTTCTATTTCTCCTCCCAATGCATTGAGATAATTATTTTTAGAACCAGGATTTATTTTTATCACTTCCTATATATAGATCAGAAATAATTTCTGCATTTACTGAAAAACAGTTCTGTGTAATTTGAAAGTTTCTGTATTTGTCTCCAGAAGCTGTTGTAAAAAGCATAGTTAAATATGTGTTACTGTTACAGCATTCATATGATATGAAATGGGACAGTAACCCAAACCATATAACCATATTTCTGGAACTTGTCTCAAGGCAGCATACTTTAAAATGGGCCATTTTCTATTCGCAGTTCATCTTGGAGGATTTTACTGACTTAACAGAACTGTATAAAAGCATACCCAGTGTTCATGAGAAGATAGATAACTATTTAATTATGATGGATGATCCACCATGCAGAATTCTGTAGCATCCAGTGTGCTTACTCTGTTACTCTGAAGTTGAAGGCATCCCATGACCTTGGGGGCATTTTGAAAGTCATAGAGAATTTTCCTTTAATTGTTTTCATTGGTTTTTTTTTCAAGGCAGAAATGGAATCTGGCTCAACTAACACTCTTCAAGCCTGATCCTTATGAGAAGAGAATTGCTTTTATTTTTACCCTGACATTTTCCTTGTGTTAACTCCTAACTTGAAGGGAATCCCTATTAGGTCCCCTAATGGGAGCTGTAAGTGCATTGGGTGCTTTGGAAGGATAGTGAGTGTTGATTAGGGTTGAGCTTTGAGTAGCTGCTAATGCACATTCCACATTGATAGGCACCAGATAGCATGCTCCTAGCAATATTTTTAACCTCGATGAGATAGGGATGCATTAAAAGAGCTAATTTTTTTCTGCTGCTTTTGCTGACATTAGGTGCCAAATTCCTCCCTGACACTGAATAGCCTGCAATCCTAAGCATTATCAATGTCAACAAACAAACACAAATAATATGCCAACATTGAATACCTCTAAGATTTTGAAGGTGGGGGGAGGATAAATGGAGTGAGGAAAAGATCTTAGCATGTGAAAAGTAGAATATCAAGTTTGGAGGATGCAGAGAAATTTTGGAATTTGAAACAAGTTCTGCAATGCAGATTTAATCTACTCTGTACGTCAATACCTGTTTTTTTGTAAAATCATTCACACACCATTTTAGACTGAGAAATAATATATAATGTGGTACAATTACTATTAAGTGTATGGCATTCTATTATTTCATTGCTATAAACAAAGTTATTCTCCCAAAATCTTGTAACTAAAATAATAGAATGGAGGTTTTACATTAATTTAAGAATGTGTTCAAAGTATCTCATTGGGAGGAATATTCTTTTTGAACACAAAATATATCCACCTTATTATGCATCATTCATTCTTTTTCTCTCTTCAGGTTTGGTCCTTGTTATCGGGCAGGGCTGGGCAGTGTCTGCATACAATACAGACAGAAGACCGGGTCTGGTCTATTGCTATTAGTCCATTATTAAGGTAACAAAAAGGACATTGAAAAATCTCTCTTCAATATATGTATACCTCACATCTAATGTAATGTTTTTTGTTCATAACATTGCCTATCCTACAATAAGTAGAAGTTTGAAATATTGTGTCACAATAGAATCGATTTTATGGTTCAGAAGCCTTATTTTATAGTTACTTGTGGAGAAAAAGATGTGAGTGGCTTGAACAGTATTCCAGTTGTATATATTTTTCCCCACTGAACTGAACCCTAAGATTTGAGAAATTGAAAGTTTTGCTTTATTTTTTATTTATTTCATTTGAGATGGGGGTGAGAATAAACCTTGAAATAGTATGCAATAGTTATTTAATAAATGACCAAGCAATCAGTTCTGCTTCTTACTTGAAATTATAAAAGCAGCTTTTGTTTCAGCCTTTTCCCCAAAACCTTACTATATAGCCATTCAACGTAAGGAGTTGGTTCTCTTAATAATAGCATATCTAACCTTCATATAATACATATAAGAGCTGTACATATTCAGAATAATTTATAAAATAAGATGAAAACTATTAATACTTAGTATTGTATTCCGTCTCTCCCCCGCCCCCCACCCATTATTGAACTATCTGACTCACTTGCACAATGCATTACATCTTCACAATTTCATGGTCCTTGTGCATCTTTTCTTTTACTTCCCAATATTTTTTAGATCACTTCAATTAAGTTTGTTTATTTGTTGATGTTTATGAGTAGTATTGGATTTGCTTTAGCCAGTAATCTGATTCCTGGTACTATTTCTAAATGATTTATGGATAAGGAAGTTGTGATTTTCTTCTGCTTTGAAGAAGTGGTGTGGCTCACCAGGCTTCTTTTAGAAGGTGAAGGTTCTATATATACCTGCAACAGTGAATAATCATACAAATGTTTTATTTTCGTTTCTGCATATTTTGATGTGAGCACACATTCTAATTGAATAAAAAGCGCAGTCTCACTTCATTTTCAAAATTCCAGCATTATTCTTATAGCTGATGTTCCCATTATAAGCACTAGTTTGAAAACACATCTTTCAAGCTCTTTCTATTTCTTCCACAATTATGATGCTATGCATTCTATAACACTTAATTCTTGTATTATGGATGCATGAAGTACAGTTCTGTATTCAGTATGTCCCCATATGCAATGGATCTTTGGAAATGGGATCTGCATGTATCAATTCTAATTGGTATCGCATTTCTATTACAATGTACTGTACTGTCCAAATATTGGATTATTTAAAATACAAATACAGAGCCTTGCTAAGAAGATGAAAGTCAAAACTAGCATGAAATGAAAAATTGCATTTGTACTACTTGACCTTAGAATATTGCGATACTAAGTGTCACATTACTAATAAATATCAGTATTAATTACAATAGCCTCTAATAAACTTCAGTATTAATTGCAATGGCCTCTGTGTATATATTTTGTATTCTGTATTTCTTAAACTGACAGTATTACTGTTGAACAGTGTCCCTTCTAATTTCTAATGCTATGTGAGAAAAAAAAAGTTTTGTGCAACTTTTCTAAATAATTTTTGCTTCTCAAGCTGAGAACATGACTAAATTGCAAATACATGAAATAACCATTGTTGAAGTCTTCATATATTTCTTAGTTAAAATATAGGAACTGAAAATATAATAATTTGCCACATGCACAGGTAAAAGTTGTTCCACCAAGTCATTTTTGATTCCTGGCAACTGCCTCCAGCATTGTTAGAAGTGTTTGCCATTGCTTCCCTTCTAGGCCTCAGAGGGAATGACTAGCCCAAAGTCATCCAAATTGAACTTGTGCAGAACCAGAACTCACAATCTTCTAGTTTCTAGCTTTATGCTATAACCACTACACCAAAATATCGCTATACATACTTGCTTATAACCTGCTAGTAAAAACCTGCTAGTTACTGATAGTTATAATCAGTATTGTGCAAGTACTTACAATTGTTTTTTTCCCTTTTTGGAATTTGATGTTGTAATGAAAGAAAAAATAGAAAAAAGAAAGACATTATACAAAAAGATTTGACATAGCTCCTTCTTTTTCATTATTTCCCCATTTTTCCTTCTTTGAATGTATTCTGAACTCACCGAAACTTTAATTATTAATTAAATTGAAATGTTTATACAGTTAAATGATCCCAGATCTTCTTCAGCCCAAAACTCAATAGATATTAAATAAATCTTTTGGGGAGAGAGGAAGGATACAATAATTCAGTAACAGTATAATAGAGTTGCAAGGGACCTTGGAGGTCTTATAGTCCAGCCCCCTGCTCAAACAGGACATTCAACTTGTTTTGGAGGGAGGCAGGAAATGAATGCCTCTGTTGTGCATTGGAAGCTGTGTGGTATGGAGCTGGTTGACTATAAGATTGGGGAAGGACTACCTGCCTGCTGTCCCAGGGAAAGGCCAAGCTTGCCACATGCCTTACTGGGGGAGGGAAGGTTGCTTACTGACTCTGTGGCATAGACCTAATGAATTTGCCTGTCACATTGCCCGTCACATGGTGTTTCCACTCAACCTGCACTGCTGCAGTGTCACGTGATAGTTACTGTTGCTGTTAGGATGAGATGGCAAGCTTGTGCAGGACTCCTCACAAGTTGTGAGCTCAAGAGTTTTATATGGCTACATTTATTTAAACTTAATTTTATGTTCACTTAATGTGACTCATAGAAGTCCTTTCTCTTTGAAAAAATAAGAGGCAGCTGGAGTTTACAGTCAGAGATATACAGGAATGGCGGGTTTTAAGAAGGAGCTCATAAATTTGTGAAACTGATCAGTTGCATTTGTTTGGCAAAATGGGTGAGGCTGGACTTTTTATGCTAAGTTGTATGCTTGCTTGTTTGTTGAGCATATGGACTTCGGTGGGGGGGTGCCTTATAGTGGGAGACTGATTCCCTGGTTAGATGATCGATCAATAGCTTAGTCCCAGGGAACACAGAGGCAGAAAGAGGAGAGGTAATTGGGATCTTGTGATCAAGAAAGCAAATCAGAACAAGGGTTTTAAAATGTAATTTATTTATTTGTTTTGCAAAGGAGTTAGTTGGGGCAGAAGAGTGGGGAGGAATGATTTTCTTCTGACACTAAGCATCAAGGAGTGGAGGACACAACTGCAAAATTAGTAAAAATATCATGTAGGGGCTGTCATTAAGATTAGAATTCCTAAAGAATAAGCAAATCAAGATAATAATAATACCTTGGAGATAAAAATCAACAAACAAGTTAAAAGGATAAACAGGCACCAACAAAATGGTACAACTCAAAGAAATGCAACAAGAATGCAGTTTGGATTAAGGAGGTGAATAAGAGTAAAAAACAAGCTTAAATAAAAGAACTTATAATAGCAAAGCAATGAGCAAAGAGGCAAGATCAGAAATGCTCATCAGCACCAAGTGTAGATGAACTGTGACTAAAATCCAAACTCATTTGAAGAAGGCAATTAAGACTTGGGCAATTCCAGTCATTGAATACACAGCTGGAATGGTAGACTGGATTCAAAGTAGAACTAAAAGTCCTGGATAGGAAAACCAGAGAAATAATGACCGTGAATAATGCCCTTCATCCTTTCAGCAGTATTGACAGACTCTAGGAAGGAAAATAAGTGGGTGTGGAATGTTGCAAGTACACCAGGCAGTTGAACATTACTAAAATACATCAGAGTACATTTAATATATCTGGATTTCTGTGAACATAGTCTGGAAATAAGCTCTAAAGAAAATTCAAATGTTTTGGTAAGTGTTTTTGTTTTTGCATTTCTGTTATAATATGCATTCTATCATGGTAACCAGGTAAAAGAATGGTAATGCAAAAAACAATCACTGCAACTTGAATAGTGTATTAACTCATTTTTTATTTTGAATTGCAATGTCTTTCAAAGTCAAAACTTTTGTGTAATAAACTTCTTTTAAATTTGGAGCAATGTAGAATTTTTTAAAGCCTACATTAATGGTGGGAAATTAAAACAATGAAATACTCTGGGCTCAACAGTTGAACATTTTTTTCTATTCTGTATTTTGGTATTTTATTATTTATTAGATTTCTGTGCTGCCAAATCTATTATTGTCCTTACCTAGGGCATAGAGCCTGGTTACTTGAAGGATCCCCAACTCCTGTACTATCTATCTGGCCATTAAATTGGACATAGTTGATGTGTTCTGGGTCTCTTCAGTTAGAAACGTGCCTTCAGTATTGTATGCCTGCACTCTGGAATGAGATTTCTCCTGAAATCTGTGTGACTCCAATCCTGCTGGCATTCTGAAAAGGCTTAAAGGCCTGGCTTTTCTCCCAGATCTTGGGTTAGGATGGTTGCTTATTTCTCTTTTTTCATAATTATAATAGTGTATTTTTATTCTGTTATTTCATTCTACATTGCCCATGGTACATTTGGAGTCAAATAGTGCCTAAATTGAATAATTTGCTTCCTAATTCACTTCAGTAATTCGAATTAATGAGCATGTAAGGGAGACCTGTTTCTTTCCATTCTACTAAGTGAGTACTGTTTGATATTTTCTTTGAATATAGAGTTAGAAACTAGCAGAGCAGCTCAATATTTCCAGCACCAACAGTGAACAGTCATTTAACAGATTTTTTTTTTTTATTACTGGCACAATATTAAGAATCTTTGAGCTGCTTGTTCAGAGCTCCTTCTAGAGTTTCAGGTGGTAAGCACTGAGTGAATTGCTATTACTGTGCATGCTCTTGGACTGCACACTGTTTTATCTTCCTAAGTGATGACCTGCAGGGCTGGCCTCTTGTCAGAACGCTAACGTCTCTCCCTGGAGTGAACACACACTCTCTGTCACAATATTTACCTAGTGTGTTTTTCCCCCCACTGGGTGATAAATGGAAGCTTGCAGAGTGGCTTCTCCATCAGCCACCAGGTTTGGATCACTTGCTTGTTTTATGAGACAGCTGATCCCATCGCATTTCTTTTTCCTTCCCACCCCCAGTATTAGAGACGATTAGCCACGTCATTAATTCTTCAATTTGATGGCTGATATAGCAAGGCCTGAAACACACTGCTGACCCTATATAATAGAACCTTAGCTCCTTAACATATTAATGATGGGAGAAGTTAATTAAAATTCCACAGAGAGAAGGTGTCAGTTAACCTATAAACCTGTCAGTTCCAAAAACACCCAAACAAAACAAAAACTATTGCTGCTATCCTAGAAAGAAGAAACAGTTTGTGGGGTGGGGAGCAAGATTGATATCGGGTGGATTTTTCTTCATCCAACTTAGGTGTTTTGAGTAAAAATAATTTTAAGGTGGCTAAATATCCTAATCTGGTTTTTGATTCCTGAACTTCTTTGCTCTGAATAGACACATATTTTAAACAATAAATTATTGCCTATATAATGGAGCATACATTTTAATTAATTCAAAATTGCTGATATGTGCTCTGACTGATTTTTTTTTCTTACAGTATTTTAGAACTCTAAGGATTTGTGATAGCACTTCAAGTACTTCAATAACCTTATTCTTTTATTATCTGTGTGCAAGGTTGAAATCAGAAGCACTTTGAATACCAAAATGTACACTATCATACAAGATAAGCTTGGTTGCCTCCTTGATTTCTATGGAACAGATGGAAAGAGGCAAGAAAAGACTAAAGATCTGCTTTGGGGTTTACTAGGGCTACATGTGTCTAATTTTCATCATGTCCTATAAGAGGGGTGTCAAACTCAAGGCCTATGGGCCAGATTCCGGCCCACAGGGTACTTAGATCTGGTCTGCAGAGCTGTCCTGGAAACTGCAAAGGACTGTCTTGTGGTACCTCTGCCAGAGAAAATGGACTCAGGGGGGGCCATGTGTGGGGGCCTAGGCCCTGTTTTTCCTGGCAGAGGGCTACAGGAGACCATTGCACCCCAAAACGGAGCTTGGGAGGACCATGTGTGGCTCTTGCAAGCTCCGTTCTCGCTGGCAGAGTGTTGCAGGAGGCTGTCGCAGCCAAAAACAGAGTTTGGGAGCCTGTTTACATTGGCAGAGTGCTTGGGCCACCACAGACACCCCCAACACTAGCAACATCAAGCTGGCCATGCCCACCCTGACCTCCCAAAGTCAAACACAACTCTGATGCGAAATTGAGTTTGACACCTCTGCCCTACAATATTAAGGCTTGCCTTTGGTTATGCCTTCAGTTTTATAGTATGCTGTTAACCAGTTAATAAGAGAATGCACTATTCTATTTTATGGGCTATTGTGTTAAGAGAATTTAATTTACATCACAGCTTGCAAAATTTATTGCATCACATTTTTGAAGATTCCAAATTGCACTACCAAAATTCCATAGCAAAACAATGATTTTTGGTGGTATAGTTTTTATCTTTATGCTTCTCTTGTTTTGGGATGGTTTAGGATTAAAAATAAGTATGATCTTAGTAGTTGACAACACCTTTAAAAAAGTGGCTGACAGTTGTGTTCCTAATCTGGCCTTTTGTTATCTCCCGTGTGGCATTATGAAGATGAACACTTCTTAAAGTGTAATCTCCAAGAAGAAGAAAAAATAATCAACTTCTAATATTCTGAATCCTTGTGATTTATAATACCACAAACTTTGTAATGTCCATAAGAACATCTATATCTGCATCTGCTTTGTGGAACCTACTTCCCTGTGAAGGAAAGCAAAGTAATGAGTCCCCGTAGATCATCCTGCAACATCTAACAGAGAAGTACATGCTAGAGCTGGATCTGCTTTACAGGCTGTTTTTATTGACTTTAGGTCCACCTTTGATTCAATATTGAGAGCTAGGCTATGGGACAAACTTGCCAATTTCAGTGGGTACTTATCTCCTGAGATATCTGCTACCTGAAAATTCTAAGTCAGCTTATTTTACCCCACGGTGTTTAATTTAAGGAATCATCTCAATAAGAGGAGTTAGTCAAGGCTGCACACTAACACCGTCACAATACAGGTAGTCCTTGAGTTACAACAGTTCATGTCTTGTGCCAGGGAAATCAAAAGATCCAGGCAGATCAAATGAGTATAAAAAATTTATTTCAAGCTGTAAGTTCTCTACAAGAATCTGAACTACTGACTGTGAAAGCAAATTGGCGGTAGATAAAACTGAAAGGAATTCAAGATGGTCTGGAGTTAGATCTCTTGTAGGCACAAAGGTACTCATGACTGATGATGATTTGAACCCTCCCATGGGCTCAACTGATCATCTATAATTCTGTCATGCTTCTGTCGGAGCCCGAGGAGGAAGATGAACAGCTGACAGGGAGTGGGAGTGAGGCTCTGTTGGCTGTGGAGGAAACTGGGGAAGGGCAAAGTCCGGCTGGGCAGAGCAGGGGGGAGGTAGAACAAGGGAGTTCAGAGGAAGACCCAGGCTCACCCCCTCTTCATCCTAAGGCACGCAGGGAGGAATGGAGCAATGTGGGTTGCGTGGCTTACAGGGGAGGAAAGGACCCAGCTGGACTTTGCCCTTCCCCAGTTTCCTCGAAAGCCAACGGAGCTACAGTCCTGCTCCCTGTCAGCTGTTCGTCTTCCTCCTTGGATTCAGATTCAGACAGGGGCATGACAAATTCATTTAGTATTTGAAGTTGTAATAGCGCTGAAAAAAGTGATTTATGACAAATTTTCACACATACAGTCATTGCAGTATCTCCATGGTCATGTGATCAATATTCAGACGCTTGGCAATTAACTCATATTTATGACGTTGCAGTGTCCTGGGGTTCTGTGATCACCTTTTGAACTTTCTGATAAGCAAAGTCAAAGAGGAAGCCAGGTTCATTTAACAACCATGTTACTAATTTAACAACTGCAGTGATTCGCTTAACAACTGTGGCAAGAAAGATCATAAATGGGGCAAAATTCATTTAATAACTGTCTTATTTAGGAACAGAAATTTTGTGCTCAGTTGTCATAAGTTGAAGACTACCTGTAACATACAATTTTTACATAATTCTGTCATTGATTATCAGAACAACCCAACTCCTCCCACCCCGAATTAGTCCACAGACACTTACCCATGATTTTAAATGCTAATTATGTTCTTCTGTCCCAGATCTCAATTACTAAAATGTAAATTCTTGCAAGGTTGAATAATTAGTATTAAATTAAATTAAATTAAATTGAAAGAAGCACAAAAGTCTTCGTATTTACTAAATGTCCAGAATCCACAAGTACCAATTAAATTGTCACAATATTGAGCAAATCAAGAGTTTCAAATATTTTGGAATTGTTTTTCCAGTGGGAGAAGTATTCACTCAGATTAAGTAATCCAAAATAGCCCAAAATCAACCTTGGCAATCAGAAATCTATGTTGATGAAAGAATTCTATCAATCAAAGATTATTCATTCTTACTGCTTTAAAGTTATTTTCTGACAAAGTATTCTCTCAGCTTCTGAATTGATGTTCACTTAGGGCTGTCTGGTAATCATCCAAAATTAGAATCTACAATCTAAATTTCTACGAAGCATCTTTCAAGTTCCCCACTGTGTCTCAAACACAATCCTCTGTTGTGGGGTCCATGTAATTAAGATTGAAATTAAGTTTTGACTAATTTTCTTTCTTATTGTTTAAAATTAAAATTTCTGCCCATCAGCCTGATGCCTCTCATGCTAGCAGATAATTTTAGTGCTAGATGGAGGAGATAACCTATCTGAATACATACGTTTCTGTGGGTTCTCCAGAAAGGCTCTCCTTTTTCTAGGTATGAACAGATGAAAAAAGTACTGACACAATGTGTGCTGGACATAGAAAAAAAATTAGATCAAGCTCAGCCACCCAAATACATTTTCTTAAGTAGTTGATCTTCCTCTTCCAAACCTGTAGAATACTTAAAGTTTCTAAGCTCAGTAGGGTTTTATTATTAGTTCAACTTAATATTCTGCTATCTGTTGTACTAGATGGCAGATATAAAAGAGAGTACCTTATGCTTCTAATTATGACTTTGTGACATGGGTGCTATTGAATCTACTGCTCATGTTTTATTACTGTGACAGCTTTTACCAGGATTCCAGAATTCGCTTTATTTACCTTTATGTGGCAAAATATCATGCCCCCCACCTTTTACCCTAAGGCCTTTCCTTTTGGATCAGTCAGACTATTTCCTTGGATGCTACTAAATTTTGCCATAAAATATTAAAATTAGGTAGGGCTTCATTAACTAATTTGTTCAAAGCAGCTGTTTTTTTAATGTTTTTCATGTCAGTTATCTTACTGAATATTAAATTATCCGATTCTGAATATTTGAAGGCCACATTGATTCATGATTTTTCAATATAATCAACTTTTTTCATTATGCTAGTAAATAGAGGAAAATAATTCAAACTTTAGTTATGTCAGAATTGTTATATAATTTAATAGATTTCCTTTATTAAAAAGTAGATGAGAAATGTGACTTAGTGGTAATGTATAATTCTTCTCTTATTTTGATTCTCCTGTTTTTTTTCTGGTATTGTAGTTTGTAAGATTTTAATTACTTCCAAGGGCGGAGGTGCTTCCTGAAAGGTTAGGAGAGAAACCTATATCTTATACCATAAGGACAAAACGCCCATATTAGTTTTTCTTGTCACCTTGATTACATTTCAGTCATAGGACTGCAGGTTTCCATTTCCAGTCACTGATCTTTTCCCTTCATTTTTCAAACATTCAAGGGGAAGAATGAAGAAGGTAATTTTCCTGGGCCATGGTCGCTGTTTACTTTTGCTTGACTGTGCAGCATGCCTTTGTTTTTCCACCTTTGATCAGTGCCCCGCCAGCAGATAATTTAGCAATTGCATCCCAGAATGGAACTGTGGAGTTAATGTTAAAATTGGCTTTCCTTAAAAAAAAAAAACAACTTTACTGGTTGAAGAAGCAGGGATTACAAGAAAGGAGGCAACAGAGGCCATAAATTCTACTACTCATGTGGCTGTTGCAAAAAATGAAGCCTTCTGATGTCTCCACAGCACTTTCATTAACATTTAAATTAAGGGTTTGTTTTTCAGCAACGAGGCCTTTCATGGCCTAAATCATGCAAAGCTGTTTTTCTAGTCAAGTACAATAGCAATCACTGTTTGTTTGTTTAAAACTCTCTGACAAATGTTCAGTTTTTTTTTATTTATTTAGCATATGGTTATGTTATATTAGCCAGGAGACTACAGTGTGAGTACAAAGATAATCCACAACAAATCTGCCCAGGTACCAAGGCAGCTCTGGTTGCTAGCTATTTTCCTACAATTAACGTTATCCATATTCCTTGCCCTTTTCTCTTGCCTCTGGTCTTCAAAGACTCTTTTGAGGCCCATTCGACTTGTGATTGCTTTGGGTGCATGAACATTGGACAACCTTCATGCTTTAAACAAGAACTTAGTGGGGGTAAAGAAATCTATAAGGGAAGTGGAAAACTAATATGGAACTTTCCTAATAGCACCATCTGTCCTATTTCTCTTTACCACCGCCTTTACTTTTGAATTCTTATGTTAAAGCTCTTGGAGGAAGGTGAGCTTCTGGCTAGGTGGGTGGGAATGTACTGAATTATTAAAGGGAGTTAGTGGAATGAAAGAATTGGGTTTTGATGTGTTAAATTTGTTCAAGAATTTTGATCATCTTCAGACGATATTTAAACATAGAGTATTGTAGCAGATTATGTCATATAAAACAGTCCAACTTTTTTGAAAGCAGGACATTGTGTGCTCAATGAAAATGGGGAGGGGGGGATTAGTCCAAAAATTTAAGTGGCAGCCTATAGCCTGTAGCTTTTTCTTTCCAACTTAATAATCCGTCTTATTTTCATATATGTTTTGTGTCTGAGACCTGAAAGAAGACTCAACCTTAGAAGAATTATATAACTTCTTTTTTGAAGAATAAAAATGTCTGTTTTAACTGTCCATCATGTAAATGTTGTGATACAAACAGAAGCATATTTAAATGATAGTAAAAAAGGATTCTACACACCCTTTTTTACTTACTTACAGCATATATTAAGAATTGGGTATATACTGAATTTTGAAGTTATAGTTGAGTCGAGTGTAAATCATAAAGAGACTTTGAAGACATAGTGTGATGTTAAGTATGTACATTATCCTTTTTTATCTTCACCTCTTGACTGAGATGTGATAGCACTTGCCCTCCAAGAAGGTAAGTTAGTTGTGCTATGTGCCCAAATTACTTTAGTAGCTTACATGTTGCATCAGTTCCAGGAAACCTGATCAGTATTGCAAGCACTTATAGTAACAAGGAGGTGAAAGCTGCCAGCCTCTGTCTCTCCAGGTGCTAGCTGTATTGAATTGCAGGACTGCTATTAAAGCTACCCTGCCTGGTGATTAATGTAGGATGCAGGGAATATGCATTCTTATATAGTGATAACTTTCTCTGAAAGCTAATTCTCTAAATAATGTTTTTATCTGTTTACCTTAAGCAAATCTTATTGAGTATCTTTTTTCTTTGATGATATGTTTTAGTTTTTTCTGTTATATCTTCAGTGGTACACTGTTGATGAACAATATGGAGGCATTGTCATGCTACATTTTCCATTAGGAAATTTATTTTCTGGTGCATAAAGAATTCTATGGGAGAATCTAATTCTTAGAAAAACCAGAATCTGAAGCTATGATTCTGATTCCTGGCTTATGTGGAAAAGACAAACCAAAAATCCTGATCTATACCTAACTTTAAAAAAACCTTTGGCATTCAAGATTGCTTATATGGGTAAAAAGAAACAGGTAGAAGGAATTCTTTATTTATGATAAACAGAAGTCTAAAGGGACTGGCTTCGTGTTGCATGACAAGTTAAAGCTGCCTCTTACAATTTTACGAATATACATGGATCTAGGGACTTTGATATTTATATTTTCTGGAAACAAATTATTATCTATCTGATCTAGGTATTGAAGGAATCAGTAGTACTTTGAGTAAGGGATGTTCATGTGAGGTTCATGTGATGAGGCTTTGCTTGTTTCTGTTTTTGTCTTTCTATGTTTCTTTTGTTTAATCTTGATGGAAAATTTTGGTCATTTACAGTAGTATAAAATAATTGACGACCCTTAGAATGGATTTTAGGAAGGCTCAATCAGTATGTTAACTTTGAACCATTGTTTTAAATTTCTGTCAAAATAGAATCTGCTTGTCTAGTATGGTTATGTAAAGAGGGCCTGCTGTGTCTCCACTCCCAGCAAGATATATGTGTATCTCAAGTAACAGTCCTGCATGGTGACTGTCATTCTCTGGCCTACTCCAATTCCCTTTTTCTAGAAGCAAATTAAACTGGTATTACTCTGGTAGGCTTTTGTCCCTTAGTTGAATTTGGGCAGCTATGATAGATGGTTTAATATTATTATTTATTGTATTAATGCATTGTATTTTGGATTTTTTATTTGCCAGTCCAGAGTTTGTAAGGCCTATGAAACCAATAATGTGGGAGCTAGCAAAGGATACATAAATAAAGTTAAAGGGTGTGCTGTCAGCTATTTATGTGACTCACTATCATAGGAGAGGCCCCGTTCTATTCCTCAGGACTCTTATAATCTTGGAAACTTCTGTGTTGCTGGGAAAAGAAGTAAATCTATTCCATGGTATCTTGCAATATCATCCTTGTCCAGTGGCTTATAAAGGTCCAGTGAATCTTTTATTAGATGTCATTTTTTTTAATACTGTGACCTTAATAAGTGGAAATGATTGGCAGACAGTCTTGGCCGAAAGGGTGACCAGTCCCTTTCATCTTCTGTGGTGTAGCTTGGAGACAATAAGCTCAGCATATTTTCCTTGTTGTTCCTCCTTTGAAAAGGGCCTGGTATCTCTACTAGGTACCTGTGACACGGGGGTCCTGATTGGGGTCTCATAAAGGGCTTTGCCAGTGTGTCTAAAGGCCAAGAATACAAAAGAGATCAGTGGGTGGGGGCCTCAGCTGACCGCCAAAGAAAGGAGGGGAGGGTCCTGAAGGCAGTGAAGGGAGAAGCAGACCCTGTTGGGAATTCTTCAGAAGAGGAGGGAGAGAGGAGTGGCCCATTTTTGTCCCAAACTCATCAAGCACATCTGCAGAATTGTCCCAGCTGCTGCCTCCCAGTTTCAAAAGAAAATGATCGTTTGATAAACCGGCCTGATTTGCCGCTTTCTCACAAGAGAGGGAGGCCCACCTTTGACCTCTATGATTTCACATCAGACCCAGCTTTTCTTTTCCTTTTCAGTTCTTGGAGAAACTTTGAAATACATCCTTTGCTTTCTCTTTCTATCCCTTTACTATCTCTGCCTCCTTTTTCTCTTGCTTTGTTAAAGAGAGTTGGTAATGGAGGGAACAGGCATGCAACATTGCATTTTACATAAATAATCAAAAAATTTCCTAGAGTAGAATAAGCTCAAAGTGTCTATCCAATATATTCTCTCTTTTGTATATGTTAGAGGGCACCTAAGAGAACTGATGACATTCTTAAATATCTCTCAAGCTGGCACCTTCTGTTTGTAGCAGGAAACAAGAGCACGTATGTGTTTTTGTATGTGTCTGTATTTTCACAGAATGTATTTTTTAGGGGAAAGGTATATGAATGAAAGACAGTAAGATCAGTTGGAAATATTGTACAAACAAATGTTTGTTTACAAACTCGATAGAAAGCAGGGAGAAAAAGGGAAAAGCATGTATTTGTGTAAATTAATGGGAGGGGAATATTATGTGGGAATTTGGGCACTGGATAATTTCACTATTTTTATGGCAAGAGGATGCTGTAGTGAATCTTATTACACAATCCAATAAAGTAATTTTGTGGGCTTGAATTGCTGATTGCAAGAGTATATTTGTGCTTTTGGTGTACAAATTTGTCCTCGATTTACAGTTGTTTGCTTAATCATGGTTTGAATTAATGTCAATGTCTGAAAAAGTCAGTTATGACCTAAATTCAAACTTATGACTGTTGGCCTACCCCAGCAATCCCCTGATCACAATTAGAGTGCTTGGCAGCTGGCTGACATTTATAACTGGTTTCAGTGTCCCATGGTCATGTCTCGTGATTGCAATTTACAATGTTTTTTGTTGGTTTCTGGTAAAAAAAAAAAAAAAAAGGCAAACCCCACTATTGGTTAAATTGGATTTGCACGTATGACCATGTTACTCAGCTTAAGATCTTGGTGTCTCAATTTATGACTGTTGTATTAATGGTCATGAAATCAGGTCTGGTCACATGATCTTAGCTGATGATCACAATGACTTATGAAGGAAATTCTGGTCCCAATCGTGGTCGTAAATCAAGGACTACCTGTAATAGTGCAAACAAAAGTGCATTAATAGGTTGTTATAGTAATTAAAATGTGTATGTTGCACCTACTGCATTTATCTTTAAGACTAGTTTTTGCCCACAAAATATTTAAAATACAAGTTTTTTGTTTACTCTGTTTTCAGAATCAGTTTTATATATCACCTTCCTGAACTTAAATACCTTAGAGGTGCATAAACTCTGAGAATTTCTAGCAATGTCCAGGCTAGACTGAAAATCCTGGTGTTGAAGTCTGTACATTTTAAGGTGCTTGTGGTGGAAAAGGCAGCCATATAGAAGAACCAAAGAATATTTCTACAACAAAAGAGGGCCAGGATGGAGTAGTGATTAAGGAGTTGGATTATGGATTATAAATGCAGAGACCCAGGTTCTCGTCTTTCCCTTAAGCATGGATTGGAAATCAGCTAGATCATCTTGTCAGTCCTAATCAACATCAGGGACTACAACTGGGACTGCTGTTTGTCAGAAATGGTGTAGGGTCTCCCGTTTGGGCAGGGGGTTGGACTAGATGACCTACAAGGTCCCTTCCAACTCTGATTATCTATTATCTGTTAACTAGCTAGCTGAAAAATAAAATTTATCGCTATAAGAACTTGGACTGCAGTGCAGAACAAGTATGGGAGGAACAACATTTCTTTAATGAAAATAAAGCTAAACAGCATTGAAAGGATTTGCATTTAGTTTATGAATTTCCCATATCTAGTTCATCTAATTGGAGGAATTCCATGGAGTGTTATGTTAAATGATCAGTTAACAGTGTTGAGGAGACCCAGTTCAAATCCACTTTCAGCTGTGGAAGTTCATTGGTGATTTTGAGACACTTTCTCTTAATCCAGTCTACTTTAGCATCCTTTATTATTGGGCATGCGCAAGTTGTCTTAAACTCTGGGAGAAAATATGGGATAGAAATCTGTTAAATGGATAAAAAAAAAACCAAACTCTTTTGCTTTTACCCTGCCCAGGAGGAGTCTAATGTGGCCCAATTGTATCCATCCCTATCCTATACATACACGGGTAGTTGTGGAGAAAATAGGAGAAGGAAGGCATGTTGGCCTTGAGTTATTTGTGATACTGTTTGTAAAAAATAAAGACGGATATGAATAATTAAATACAAATATCCACAATTCAGCTTCAGTAGAGAAAATCCTCAAACTTTGCAATACAGAAAACACTTTCAGAATAAGATAGAGAGCAAGAGTTCATGTTGCTGTTTGTATAGCGAAGTAGAGTGTGGAATAGATCATTATCTGGAGGCTTCTTACAGTTCTCTGCTACTTTTCTAGAAAAAGGATAGAATATGACTCTTGGCATAAATCATATTTTATTATCTTCGGATCTTGAAGAAAAGCACTTCTACAGAAAGTAAAATGGGATTTTAATTAGAACATTTTTTTCCTAATGTGTATAAATATACCCAATGAGGGCTTTTAATCTCTGTCTCTTATGTTTTTAATAATTTAGTTACAATTTTTTTTGTTACAAATACTTTTGTTACAAAGCTGCAGTGCTACTGTGCTAGTTTGTAATCATTGTGCAATGAAAACAGTATGTGTGTGTTGGCACTTTCTTTAAAAGCTCACAAGATGATCGGGTATGGTTTTTGGAGATTTAGAAGTGGATTTTAAATGCAGCACCATGGCTTACTGTACATCATGCAAGTTCTCCCTTCTTTTTATTCTGCTAGGCAATCCATTGTTTCATACCCCAATTCTTGGACACATGGCCAAGATATAATTGAGCACAGATACAGTGGTTCACTGTAATCTCTATATTTTTTTCTAAGCTGTTATAAAACTAGCAAAGTTAATAGCTGCAGCAGTGGCTATTAACTTTGATAGCTTTATAACAGCTTAGAAAAAAAAATAGTGAATAATTATATGAATAGTCAGGATGACAGAATTGGAGACAATGTGCATCTCAGTACATTTTGAGAAATTTGAGTGAAAAAATGTTATTGATGCTAATGTATACTTTGTGGACCTACCATAGGTCTTGTCTCAATACTACGGAAACAGAATTCTAGGAGGGAGGGGTCCTTCTCCGGTGCAACACAACTCTTGTGTAAACATCATGTCCTGAAAGCAAATTGAAATTGATTAAGCAAATTAATATAATCTACTTTGATTTATGGAATTGAACTTCCCTGCCTCTCCCCCTCCACCCCCATCGCATTGGATTATTTTTAGAAGAATGAATACTTCATTTATTCTCTGGTGTATTTTAGTGCCTGAAATGATGTGTTCATGATGATTATTCAAACAATTTTTTAGCACTAACATATTGATACCACAAGAAAATTGTTTGATTTCCTCTGAAAGCAGAAGGAAGCATCAGTGATGTTTGAAGAACTTGCATTCGTTCTAGAATAGGGAATAGTTCGTTGAAAGTGGCAAGATTGTGATTATATTAATGATTATTTTTCTTCAAATTTCCCTGCTTGTTCTCCCCTGTGCTCCTCTATTGGGCAGGGGGAAAAGCTTTGATTTTTGTTCAAGACAGAGGTTAGAAAGGTTGCAGGGGGCACATAGCCCTCTCATAGGGGTGTCTTGTCAGGGCGCAGCATGAAGGGGACAAACAGATCATAACCTTTAAATGAAAATGCAATGGAGGGGAGAGATGAAAGCATTGAAACAAATTAGATACATCTATAGGGAGTGCTCAACTGGAGAAAATTAGCATTTCTTCCTAATTGGTGTTCAGGGCATTCCATTTCAAGGATTCATTACTAAGGGAAGAGGGTGCCGGGCCTCTTCACAGAATGCTTTCTTTAAAAAAAATTCATCTAAGTTTATACATTTATAAACATTTAAAAATAATGGACAAAGAAACCTAGTCTTGAGCTATCAATGTTTATAGATTAATATACACAGATGCACAATATATGTTTTGTTCTACAATCCAGTTTTGGAGCTGTAGGCTACATTTGAAGAAGTGCATTATCTGTACTGCTTTTTTAAACTTTTAAATACTAAGATTTCCATCAGGTTATGATAATGCTGAAGAAAATGCTTAAAGATCTAAACAAAATATTCAGCATCCATAACTTTAACTGAGCATTTCTCATACCTTTAGAAATGAAATAAGATAAAGGGGATTTTCATGTATCACAAATAATAAGAATGAAACTTCCTGCTGACAAACTGCAATGTATATGAGAAAAGCTTAGATCTCATGCCTGTAATTGCCATGTATCTGAATCCCTGTATAATGTTTTGGGCAGAACCGAAAAGTGTATCAAGTCAAGAATGGGATTCATATTCATATGATGGCAGTTTTTGTGTATATGTATGAGCTATTTCATCAGAATTATCTTTCATGAGTTATATACAATAAAAGGCACAGCAATGATTAGGCATTAATTAATGTTAAATAATCGTTTAGCATGACGACAACAACAGTGAACCTCAGATTTAAATTTCCTCTCCTTTTCCAGGAAAACTGGAGAATTTACATAGAAAGTGAAAAGAAATAAAAGTATAAAGCAAGCAAGCAGACAAAACAGAAAAGAGGAAGCTGAAAACAGTACAAAAATACAAAAATATATGTTTATTGCAGGGAACTCAGTTTTTAAATACACATTGAACTTAGATAGAATAATAGACCATTTAATAACCATTCTACTTTTTTTTGAGAGAGAGAGAAAACCAGTTAAAATACAGAAAGTGAACACAACAATACAGAATTGTAAATCTGAGGTAGTACAGACCATCATAATGATTTTTTCCAATTGAAATAGCTTACAAAGTAGTTAAATATTTGATGTTTGAGAGCCATGTGTTAAAAAAATCTTTAATAAAGTTTATGTACTGTTCCTATTTTTTAACCTATGCATTATAATTTTAGTAAAAATACGTGGGGAAACTTTCTACTCTAATCGATTCACATAACTGATTCTGGGTTAGATGGGATACAGCATAAATGATTAAGAGTTTGATGTGTGGTACAGAAAGTTCAAGTGTGATCTCAGCTGTGAAGTTTCCAGGTGTTTTTTTTAAAAAAATCCAGTTCTTTCATTTTCTATTGAGAATATTAAATAATCTGTTCACCCAAGGCATGCCTGCAGAAAGTGTTTGATGAGATTCCTTACCTGCTGCAAAGTGTAGGAAGAGGGGACTCAGCATTTTTGCAGGAACTTCCTCCTATGAAATACCCTTCTGCCTGATAGAAGAACTGCATCCAGAAGGGTTTGTTTGCTTTTTGAAAATGTGGCTTTACCAGGATGCATTTTGGCACTGATGCATGACAGTTGCTTACTTGGGAGTAGGAAGATTGTTTCTGATAATGTATATGGCTACATTTTGTGATTATATTAATAGATTATTATGTTATGATATATTTTGATGTCGCTTATGATTTATTTGTATATAATTTGTATTTTGCTGGTTGCAAGCTGCTTAGAGACCATATTATTGAAGTGATATAAAAACATTTATAATAAATAAGCAAACCTGCTGTACAGGATGGTTGTTGAATGCATGTATGATTTTTTAAAACTTAAGATACAATATGTAAATATGAAGTATTATTCATTAGAAAAAGAAGTAATTGGATGATGGGCCTTTTAAGTTCTGGGAAACTTTGGAAGACATGGCAAAATAAGAGAAATGTAAACTCACAGAAAAGTTTTGATCCTTTTGAAATACTAATGATGGTATAGATTGATGCAGGAGATAGTTTGAAAAGTAGTTTGGGGAAAAATAGAGTATTTTCGCTCTGGTTCATTTCAATCTAAGTAATGTCTTCACAAGAGCAGGTGTTATATATATACTGTGATGTTCAGATTATTTGAATATATGTATGTATGTATGTATGTATGTATAAGTATATGTATATGTATGTATATATGTATATATGAAAATGTTTCTTAAAATATATTTAATTCAGTTTTCTTCCTCCCTAACTCATAAAGTTCAGTGCTTGCTTTGAACACCTTTTTTCACCTGTTGAAAAAAGTTAAATGAAGATTGTTCCATGGTTGGCTAATTGGAGGAGAAGCCCATTTCCTCTGAGTAGTGGAGACTGCATAGAAGTGATGGATGGTTTAAAGATTTATTAGCAAATGTTTGGTGCTTAAAACCACCAGCAGCAGATTATTTCCTTCAGAAAAGGAATCAGGAGTCAGTGCTTGTTACCTTTCCCCACTCTAGAAAGATAAAGAAAAAAAGGATAATTGGAAAGAGCAGTTTGTTTGAAGGCTGCTTTTCATTTTTTGACTCTCTTTTTTAGACTGATCCTGAAATGTCAAAGTGGAAGGCAGCTGTTTAATGGCACACCTGTTGCTTGAATCCTTGCTTCTTAGAATCCAACCATATAGCATCATTGGAAGATGCAAGCATTTCTTCCATTCTGCTTTATCTATGTGTTTCTGCACTGACCTATATACAGTAGGTGGGCAGCCTTGGGTGTCTTTTAAAATTTGTTTAGAATTTAGACACATAGCTTCAAATCTAGATAAAAACTTAGGTCTATATAGCAATAGCAGTGCTTTACAGCACTCTCTAAGTGGTTTACAGAGTCAGTGTATTGCCCTCAACAGTCTGGGTCCTTATTTTACTGACCTTGGAAGGATGGAAGGCTGAGTCAACCTTGAATCACTCAGAATCAACCTTCTGGAGTTAGCAGTGAGTTAGCCTGCAGTACTGCATTCGAGCCACTTTGTCACCACGGCTCTGTCTTAAATGTCTTGTGGATGTGCTCCGAGTATGTGGGGTATATAATAAATTGGGATGGACAAGGGACAAATCATTTCTGTATATATCTTGGGCACATCCACAAGATCTACAACCTACAAAGATCTGAATTAATTGGAATTGTTAATGTCTCTTTGCAAAAAGAGTTTTTTGTTTATGTTGAAAAAAGGCCATATATATTTTTCCTTGTTCCATGATAATGGGGCAATTATAAACCATACCATCTCTAGTTAAGGAATTTGAGAAAGTATAAAACATGCCAACCTATTGATTTTTGCCCCACCAGAACTGTCAGGTTGGAATGCTCCTGGTTCCTTCTACTACTAAGGAATGTCATCTAAGGAAGCCTAGGAATTGTTCTTTCACTGTTGCAACACTCGCTCTAAGGAACATTCCCTGAGAGAAGTGGATGGCCCTGATCCTTTTTTCCTTAAGTAATATTCCTTCAGACATGTGGCATGGAGATTAAGTCAACCCTAGTGGTAAAATTGTTTGCTTGGTCTTTATGGGTTGAAAAATGGAATGTTTTTTATCCAGGCATATGCTTATGGGGCTCTGTGAGCTTGGTTGTTTTCTTGCAGATGTTTTAGTACCAAACTAGATAACAATTCATCTAGTCTGTTTTTAGATTCAAGAAACAGCAAGGATCCCACAGTTCAACCCTGAGCTACAGATATTCTCTTCTATTGGTTTATGTTTATATTTAGTATGTTTATGGCTTGTTCACCTGTGTTGTGAAATGGGCAGCTGTAAATTGCTTAAATAAATAAACAAAATCGGTATATTGATTATTTGAGTCTGCTTTCATTGTACTTCTACCATAATCGTGTTAGAGAAAGTTCTGCTCTCTTTCTACACTGCTTGTTGATGCTGGGCCTTTCCCATATGTATTTCAAATCTGGCAGAATCCTTATCACTAGTCCTAAGTGGTTGAGAAGAACCATCCGGATGCTTGATTTGCTTTTTACTTAATCTTCATCTAAATACAGCCAGAATCTAGCGATTGAGAGATAAAAGTGGAACCATGGTGGAGTGCTTTAGCAACTTTATAATCAGTTATGCTGCCAAAAAATCCAGGAGTAACATACTGCATTTCTGAAGCTGACTTTATGTCAAATCCAGGTCTTAATCAAGACTAGAAAAGTCAAGATAATCTGTTCAATCCAAGACTTCCTTGGATTAAAATGACACCATTTTCTCCATCAGCCTGACTAAATATGGAATATTGATGGTAGTTTATTAAGTATTTAATAGGATTATGATTGGTGTGGTAATTTCAGCTTTTATTTCGATAAATATTCCTAATGAATTAGATAATTTGCTAGGTAAAATTAAATGGGAAGAGTCTTAGATTTAACTTCCTTACAGTTATTTGTGTGGGATGGGCATGCACAGAAGATGATGAACAATATCAAAATGGTGGGCACCACCAGGGTGATAGAAACTCCAGCACTGTAGATATCCTGCTGTAGAGGAACGTTTCTGATTGTGTGGACAGATGTAGCTAATAGCTAAGTACACTCATATTTATGATTTTTGAATGTTTGAAATAGGGTAACGTAAGAAGCCTGATTTTGAGGGGTCCATTTGATTTCTGGTGGTTCTTTTATAGCTGCAGAAAAACAAAATAGACACACTTTTTAATTTGTAGAATGTACCTGCAGTCTGTACTCTGCAGTCTTAGTACAGAGAGGATGCATGCATTATTGAAGGTCACTACACACAGTGATTTTTTTCCCCTGTATGTGCGGAGAATGTACATAAGAAATCAAAATTCACTGTAATGTGTAACTAGCAATAAGGGTTTTTGAATACTGCATAGAGGCATCGTTTTTTAGTCTGTAACATAGTCTGCTCCTTTTACATACCTGGATGATTTTCCTAATTTGACAATGCAGCCTCTGCCATCAAATTTTGCTAGCAGGGTTTCCTGTATGCTTCTAATTGCTGCATAACTGCTAAATCTTCATGGTATAGGAACATCTCCAAACTGAACAGAAATTATGAGCTGAACACTATTTATGAGCTGATCTTATCCGTGGGAATTGGGATTTGTCTTTGTTCCTTAGCCAGTTTTATGCAGGAGTATGTACATTTTTACAATGGAAAATACAAACAAAATTGTATATATATGTATATGTATATATGTGTATGTATATGTGCAGCATGTGTATGTGTGTGTGTGTGTGTGTGTGTGTGTGTGTGCACGCGCGTGCATCTATTGCATCAGTGATTAAAGTTTCCAAGTTTCCAATTCGCATAGCAAAATAAAAGGCAGTGAGGCAGTTGAGGTTCCAGTTGATGGCTAGGTGACTATGAAGGCATACGGAGCAGAAAAGGAGTTTAAAATGATGAAAGAGAGAGACAAAGCTGTGAAGGACACTTGACATTCCACTTTATGCTTTTTCTTCAGAAATTGTCCTCATGTTGTTCAGCATTGCACTGAAAATAAGTCCAACAAAAACTGGAATGGTCAGGATATTTTATTTCTTTCCTTTCTTTTGCCTGCATGTCTGTTTGCTTTAAATAAGCATCCCCTGTATGTGTCACAGATAATGGCAGATGGATGAGTTAGATTGTTCTTATGCATCTTTCGCATGCTGGGACTTATGGTGGTATCTTATTTGACTCTTTCGTGGGACAGATGTCAAGAATAAAATTGAGGATGATTTTTTAAAAAATTTGTAACATCCTAGTACATGAACAAATTTCTAAGGAGAAAATTCCAAACAAATGGTTCATTTTAATTTGTAGGTGAAATAAGCTGTTTTTTAATCTTTGGGCTAGTAGCGCTTTATGATAAATTCTGGCCTGGGATGTCAAAGTAATTAAAGTATCCTAGGAAAATAGACTTTCTAATACAGCCGCTACTTTCTTCTTCATTCTGTTTTTGAGCTTGGGATAAGTTGTGTAGCTCACTCTAAAGATAGGAGAGCCTGCCTTTTGTGATGGTACCTGTGCTTCATCCTTTGCCTAGAGAACTCTCTGGTTAGAGGTGCCATTTCTCTTCACTCCCTCAACGTGTTGATCCCCCAAGAAGCTTTTGTCTGCATCCTGCATGCACGTCTGGCATTGCTATTCCCATATGGGGCACCCTCCCTTGGCAAAGTCGCACTATTCAGAGATGGTGGCTGAAAGAACTTTGGCTAATTATGCTGGGCTGGAAATTACCACTTTGCTGTGCACTCCTGCTGCTGAGGCTGTTTATTCAGGGGCTGTATTTAGTGGGAACAAAGCCATCCTGCAGAGCGGGTTCAGTCCTAAGTATGAAGCTACAGGTAGAAGCTTTAAAATAAAGGGGGTAATTACCAGTGTCTCCAGGTGAAAGCCCCTCTGAACTTCAATAGCTCCATGTAGCTGGTGTTGGGGGGGGGGCAGAATTCCCATTCCCTAAATAAATGATTCCCACCAGGCAATTAAGGGGAAATAATTTTACCCAGTGAAGGGTTAGCAAGCTGCTGCTTAGAAGTTGTGGGTCTTTTTTTTTCTTCACTTTTGCCCTTGTTTGTCATTGCATGAGGAAACAAGGTGGGATGAATGATTCCCACATATATACCCCAATTTCCCTGGTTGTTAAGTGGCTTGAATGTACCTAGTGGGGAACAGAGGAGGGAGAGAACAAATAAAGCACAAAAAGGAATCACTGGAGCTTTACACCTGAGCAGGCTTTGAAGATTTTGACAATGCCATTCACAGCCTCTTGTAAGATATGGGTGTGAGTAGGCATCTTAGCACAGAAACAGGAATGGTGTTCTTTTTCCACAGTGTGGAAGACATAGAACAATCCACATTCCACTCAGCTGTTAGAAACCTGCAGGGGAGTGAAGGAAAAGTGGCAGAAGATGACACATAAGAAAATAAACAGAGCTTGTTTATGTAGTCTATCGCTCAGCAAGGACCATTTAATACTCTCCCTTGATTTTCTGGGTAATTCTATCATTTTTTTAAAAAACAGAATCCCTGATATTGTTTTTGACCAGTACTTTCTGGTACAGTACTTTCTCCTTTAAAACAGGAATGCCATATTTTTTCTCAAATTTTAGGAACCAGAAATATGCATGAATAGTATTTTGAAACAATTAAAAACTTGAATTTCCATCAGCTGTGCTAGATATAGTTATATTGTTTATACAACGACTTGACTAATTCTTCTGAAAGGTTGCTTCTTTCAAGTATTAATTTTCATACATTCATAGATCAAAGATAAATCACAGTTTAAACTATTCATCTAGTTGCTATTCATCTATTGCTTTGTCTCAAGAGGCTGTTTTACTGTGAAAAAATTTAGAAAGCTAAGTAAATAGGAGATAAAAATATACAATGTCTAAAAAATAAAATAAAATAAAAAAAATATACAATGTCTGATTGATCTTAATATTTTCCTTAATGCAATTAGAGATTTTCCTTAGTTATCAATGATATTACTGAACCTTGGCCATTCCATAGGAACAGTTTATAGCAGGAGTGTCAAACTCAATTTCATTGAGGGTTGTGTCTGACATCGGGGGACCGGGTAGGGGCATGGCCAGGATGGGAATGGCCAGTTCAATGTCATTCATCGAGGCTCCATTTTTGGCCGTGGTGGTCTCCAAGCTCTGTTTTCGCTGGCAGAGGCACTGTGGGCTGGTCCTTCGCTGTTCCAGAGTGGGCCTGCAGGCCAGATGTAAGCACCCCGCAGGCCGGATCCAGCCCCCGGGCCTTGAGTTTGACACCCCTGGTTGTCAGAATTGATAGCATTGTGTCTAAGCACCAGAAACCAAGAAAGGAGTCTTTATACCTTCTCTTGACCCAAGAGAATAGTGCAATTATAGGTCGTACCATCTCTGGCCAACAACATTGAAAAAGTAGTAGCTATATAATAATATCATATACATCTAGAGGGTGTTAATTAGATCTGTTTTAATTGGCGATAATATAGTTTGAGGTTGTTCTGGTTTTTTTCTGGACTACTTGTTGATCCATGGGCATACGTACTTTGCATTATGTCCAGGGATGGTTTGGCATCATAGTTGCTGTCTGTATGACACTTGATGCATATGACATCATGAAAAAGCTTGTTATTTTTAACAGACATAATACCAGAGTTGAAAGGGATCTTGGAAGTCTTCTAGTCCAACCTTCTAGTCCAACCTCCTGCTTGAGCAGGAGACCCTATTTCATTCCAGACAAATGGACATCCAGTGTCTTTTTAAAAGCCTCCAGTGATGGAACATCCACAACTTCTGAAGGCAAGTCCTTGTTCTCACAGTTAGGAAACTTCTCCTTAGTTCTAGGTTGCTTCTCTCCATGATTAGTTTCCATCCATTGTCTGTTGTCTTGCCTTTTAGTGCTTTGGAAAATAGGTTGATCCCCTCTTCTTTGTTTTTTTTAAATTTATTTTTTTTAATAATGGAGAGGGGAAATTAATGAAGTTTTCTAGATTATAAATGCTACAGTACTCATGAATATGTGGGTGTCAATTGCTGATCTAAGTAACTTTGTAAACATAAAAACCAGGGAATTCACATTAAGGGATCTTACTTGAATTTTCACTTCAGGAACTGATCTTCCTATTGTTTAGATAATTCATAGACTGTTTAATAATTGACATAGCTCATAGAATCATAGGGTTGGAAGGGAACTAGCCCACCCTGCCCCTGCTCAAGGCAACAGCCTTCATTCCATATCAAACAAATGGTTATCCAATGTTTTCTTTAAAACCTCCAGCAATAGAGCACCCACAGTTCTGGAAGTCAAGTTGTTCCAGTGCTTAATAGTTCTTGCTGTCAGGAAATTCCTCCTAATGGGTTCTTAAATTATTCTATGTGACTTTTAGAAAGATCTTATTTGCTTGTTTTATTTGGAAGATATAATATCTAATATATATGTGTGCACACAGACACATAATTCACATACATACATATGCTCCCACAACTATTTATGTATCTCCTTTATTATTATTATAAATAGCCCAAGGCAGTAAATATACCTAATATTCCTTCCTATCTTCTTGACAGCAACAACCTTATGAGGTGGGTTGAACTGAGAGAAAGTGATTGGCCCAAAACCATTCAGCCTGCTTTCATGCCTAAGGTTGGTCTAGAATTCGTAGTCTCTTTCTAACATGGTACTTTAACCAAGGGTATCAAACTTGCCATGTCACCTTGCCATCATGTGACGTTTCATGACATTTTTCCCATTCACAGAGCTGGGGTGGGCATGGCCTGCACATGATGCATCCAGCCAATTTGACACCCCTGCTCCAGTCCAAACAGGCTCTTACAAAAGATCAACTGGCCCATCTAAAAGTGATGATAAAGTAACTGAGGTAATATGTTAGAAGAAGGTTGTTCCATTTTAAATAATGGAAAGTTATTCTAATAGTAAGATCAATTTGACAAGTAGAATCGTTGACCACGAGAGACTGTGGGCTCCCTTCCACTAGGTAGTAAGATCAGAGGTTGAACAGGTATCATCTACTACACTGACCAAATTAGACCTGTTCTCCTAATCAGATTTTTCCAACTTTTGATTCAACTGAGCTTTTGGTTGCTTTCAGATACAATTGTTTTAATTTGCTCATTTATTTAATATAACAAATATTTTTGTGATATGTTTTTTCACCTGTTTTGCTGTGTTCTCACCAATCTTTTCCTGATCATTCAGACACAAGATTGAATGTGGCTCTCAGTCTTAAAAAGTTGCTCGCTTATTTTGTCTAGCTACCAACAGTTCTATCTTTTATGGTAGATAGATGTTCTCGTACATATCAGCAGTTTTGACATTTCTCTTTTCTAATTTTCTTCTAACAGCTACTTTAATTCTTATAAGTATTTCCAAAGCAACCAAATTAATAGCAGATTCTGTTAAACTGAAATAACAACCAATTCTGGATAAAAACTGGATCTGTGTCCAGATAGGCATTTTTTCTCTCACATGTTCCTATGTATTGTCTTGTTCTTTATAGAATAACAACTATATATATCTATACAGCTTATAAATGTTGAGTGCTGAATCTCAGAGGAATCTGTACTATGTCTTTCATAAAAGTAAAGGCAAAGGTTTCCCCTGTGTCCGAGTCTTAGGAGGCAGAACTCCTCTCTGTTTCTTAGCTGAGAGAGCCAGGGTTGTCTGAAAACATTTATGTGGTCATGTGGCCAGCAAGACTATACGCCAAGGTGCATAGAACACTGTTCTCTTCCCATCTTTCATATCAAATTGAAATCATAGTTGTATGTTCTTGGACTTCTGCATATTTGTTCTGAACCTAAAGCTGTACCTGAACCTCTCTCTTCATATCACTCTTTATTCCACCAAGCAAGGGGGTAGTTTTGAGCATACTTGCAAGCATTTGTTGTATTTGCACGCCCATTCTTTTTGTAGACTACTTTGTGAAAAAAGTAATTTTATTTCAAAGCACTCCAGCTATTTATTTGTCTGGGCTGACTCTTCCTATAATAATACTCTCATATTTGTATTTCTGTATTCTGTGACAAGGAAACAAACGTTTTTGCAGTGGGCAAGACGGATAGATGGAGACAAGTCATCCAATATCTTACAAAATGGAACAGATAATTTTAAAAAGCTGCATGTATCTTCATATTAGGTAACTAGTATATTAGTTAATTCTGCAATTGACTTTAATTATCTATGTGCACCTTCATATTAATTAGTATATTTAAGAGATTAAAGGATGAGAAATATATAAACAGTGAATGTTACCACAGCCATCAAATTTCTAATTTCCTTTCCAAAAAAACACCATCACTTTTGGAAAGTCGTACTTCCATATATTACCAGATACAGTAACAATTTTTCCATATTATAGAAAAAAAATGGTAAAGGGACTGTTGACCAAAATATAATGCATGGATGTCTATAAAAATGATGCAATGAGTTGTTGTCAGTGCACATTAAAAGTCCATCTGGAAGTAATTCAGGTTGATATTACATTTTTGAATGCTTTTATCTTAAAAAGAAAGTAAGCCAAGCAAATAGGGATATAGCCTGATAAGGAACAGAGACAAGTATAACCTGAGTCCCTGAAGGATTTTTTTTCTGCTTGGATTCTGTGTGTCCATGGGTGGCAGGGAGAGAGACTATACAAAAGAGAGGTCAATGAACATTCTTAACAATATTCCAAAAATGCTACTGTACCACCTGTAACTAATTGATTCCTCTCGATATGCAGACAATGTCTTACTTGAGTTAGTAGCTTAAAAATTAGTAACAGTAATAGTAGTAGTAGTAGTGGTGGTGGTATCTTTATTCTGGGCATTAACAGCCATAATATAACATCCAAAAAATAAAATTATGGTTGTATATAATTTTTGTTGCTGTAATAATCTAATCTGCATAAGATATGACTAAAATTTAAATTACCAGCAGAAGGTAAACATTAAATATTTAAGATTAAGATTATAAAGATGATGATATGCCATCAAAAACAAAAGTAAATACAGAATAGATTTATGTAATTTGGATAAAACTATGGGATAATAATTAAAATAAAATAGCTAGTGTGAAATATAAAATCTGCAGGCAAATTTATTAATATTAATATTGTAAATATAAAAATATAGTAATGTGGTTAAAATAGCGTATAAAGGAATGACAGTGACTTAAAAGTCTAAAGAGTTAAAAATGGTTTAAAAAACACCAATATATAAATTTATAGGCATAGTTATGTCAGCCTGATGGATCTAATGACTGTGGGTAAGTGAATTACATCAGTGTAATCATGGTTCATCATATATCATAGAAAAGTACCTAAACTATATTATTAGTGGTTATTAACCATCTGTGGGAGGAGTATTCACATGATATACACTGCTCAAAAAAATAAAGGGAACACTTAAACAACACAATGTAACTCCAAGTCAATCACACTTCTGTGAAATCAAACTGTCCATTTAGGTAGCAACACTGATTGACAATCAATTTCACATGCTGTTGTGCAAATGGAATAGAAAACAGGTGGAAAGCATAGGCAGGTAGCAAGACATCCCCAATAAAGGAGTGGTTCTGCAGGTGGTGACCACAGATCACTTCTCAGTTCCTATGCTTTCTAGCTGATGGTTCGGTCACTTTTGAATGCTGGTGGTGCTTTCACTCTAGTGATAGCATGAGATGGAGTCTACAACCCACACAAGTGGCTCAGGTGGTGCAGGATGGCACATCATCCAGGATGGCACATCAGTGCGAGCTGTGGCAAGAAGGTTTGCTGTGTCTGTCAGCGTAGTGTCCAGAGCATGGAAGCGCTACCAGGAGACAGGCCAGTACATCAGGAGACGTGGAGGAGGCCCTAGGAGGGCAACAACCCAGCATTAGGACCGCTACCTCCGCCTTTGTGCAAGGAGGGACAGGAGGAGCACTGCCAGAGCCCTGCAAAATGACCTCCAGCGGGCCACAAATGTGCATGTGGCTGCTCAAACAGTCAGAAACAGACTTCATGAGGGTGGTATGAGGGCCCAACGTCCACAGGTGGGGGTTGTGCTTACAACCCAACACCGTGCAGGATGTTTGACATTTGCCAGAGAACACCAAGATCGGCAAATTCGCCACTGGCACCCTGTGCTCTTCACAGATGAAAGCAGGTTCACACTGAGCATATGTGACAGACATGACAGGGTCTGGAGATGCCGTGGAGAACGTTCTGCTGCCTGCAACATCCTCCAGCATGACCGGTTTGGTAGTGGGTCAGTAACGGTGTGGGGTGGCATTTCTTTAGAGGGCCGCACAGCCCTCCATGTGCTTGCCAGAGGTAGCCTGACTGCCATTAGGTACCGAGATGAGATCCTCAGACCCCTTGTGAGACCATATGCTGGTGCAGTTGACCCTGGGTTCCTTCTAATGCAAGACAGTGCTAGACCTCATGTGGCTGGAGTGTGTCAGCAGTTCCTGCAAGATGAAGACATTGATGCTATGGACTGGCCTGCCCGTTCCCCAGACCTGAATCCAATTGAGCACATCTGGGACATCATGTCTCGCTCCATCCACCAACACCACATTGCACCACAGGAGTTGGTCCAGGAGTTGGGGGATGCTTTAGTCCAGGTGTGGGAGGAGATCCCTCAGGAGACCATCCGCCACCTCATCAGGAGCATGCCCAGGCATTGTAGGGAGGTCATACAGGCACGTGGAAGCCACACACACTACTGAGCCTCATTTTGACTTGTTTTAAGGACATTACATCAAAGTTGGATCAGCCTGTCGTGTTTTTTTCCACTTTAATTTTGAGTGTAACTCCAAATCCAGACCTCCATGTGTTGCTAAGTTTGATTTCCATTGATAATTTTTTTTCCATTGTAATTTTGTTGTTAGCACATTCAACTATATAATGAACGAAGTATTTAATAGGAATATTTCATTCATTCAGATCTAGGATGTCTTATTTTTGTGTTCCCTTTATTTTTTTGAGCAGTGTAGTAGAATTTTACTACATTTACAAAAGTAAAGTTGTTATGTTAATATGGTATTTAAAATAAATAAAATTTATCAGTGCTTAAGAAATTTAAATCAGACTCTAAAGTTCCTGTAAGAATGGGGGTTATGGGGGATATGGACTGCATTTTATGGTACCTATAACACACAGTGCTGTGCTTCAAAAGAACTTCTATATTTCCCCTCCAGTAATGCTTTGTGGTGGATATTAAACCAGCTCTGAATTAGGGAATTGAAATAGATAAGAAGATGATTTAGAATCTGAAATGTGATTTTTTAAAATGAATATATCATGTGGAAGAACAGCAAACTGGGCTCAAGATAAACATCCCTGGGAAACCCACAATAAGAGACATTTCTGAAAAAATTGATAGTCAGTTTTTGGGACAAATTGATAGTCTTGTTCCTAAACAGTCCTAATTGAATCAAATAACTTGATTGCAGTAAGTATAAACTGTGTATCTTAGGCAAAAAAATAAATAAATTTAAACTGCTGATTTCTGTGCATTTGAGCCATAGAATCCAGATGAGCATTTTGACTGCAACAGGCTAAAAAATTACTGTTTAAATATCTTGACCTGCTTGACGGTATGCCCGCCTAACTGCCAGATTCACTGTTTTGGTTACTAAGATATATGGATCTTGTCTTGGAAAAATCTACTATTAATTCTGCCTTATTGCAATATGAAAAGAGTGATCTCAACACTCTTTTAACTGACAAGGATCAAAGGCAAAATTACTGCTTTATTAGTGTTTAATAAACCATTGATGTTCCTGTGGGCTAGCATTGAAAGGTGAAAAACAAATGAGGTACCAGAGCATTTATTTAACAATTAAATAAAACTGGGCCAATAGACATCCTTGTCTAACTCTTCTCTTTTAGCTAAATATATATTTATTTTTGAAAAATTCAGTTTAAGAACGGCATAAAAATGTTTAAAACTATAGGCTTTTAAACCCCCAGAGATGTTAACACTAATGTAACTACCTGAAATTGTAAAAGGAAAAATAAAATTATTTCTTTTTTAAAAAAACCAGAGGCATAACAATTTATGTATACAGCCTCTCAAGAATGTAGATAAAAGATTAATTCCATAGAGCTGTAAAATAATGATACAACTGAAAGAAACAGAGATGTACCATATACATTGTGAATAGTATTAAATGATCTTACAATCTTATACAAGTCAATAACTAGCAGTAGATAAGTAGTAGAATATAATTTAAAAAATCCATGCTATGCAAAAAAAGTAATATTGAAAATAAAAATACATATAAATGTTGTATATAAACAGCATACAATACTTAGCCCTGAGACCAAATCAAAGGAAAATGTAACAATACAAATGTTTTTTATTATGTTGCATTCTGATCTTCCAGAGTATCTCTCAAATATTCTTGTTGCAGTAACTGCTGGTGGTGTTACTTCCTCTTTCCATTCATAACTATATGAAAACTAGAGACTGCTCTATTAACCCTAATCTGCTGATTGTATATTTGCTGTTTGTGTGAGGTTTCTCTGGAGAGAAGAACGTTTTCTCAATGTCTAGCCATCTCATGAGAATATGCAGACATATGGAAATGCTGCTCAATGCAGACACATCTTGAGACCATTTGCTATGCAATGCCTACTTCTTTCCTACCCTTGACTATGTTTCTAATGTTAGGACCCTCCTTCCATCATTTTCCAGAAGGGAGGGGGTGCTGCAAGTTTGTGTGACCTTAGCACTAAATATAACTGTAGGAATTACTTTCCATAATGATGTCAACTGATTAGGTTAGCAGGTTGATGGCAGCTACAATAAGACATGACATGTTCTAATGACTTATTTTAGAGAGAAACAGAACCAGCATGGAGGAAGATACAGGAAAGACAGAAGGTCCACAGGTGCTGACAAAGACTTTAACCTTTGTTGCTATAATATCAGTATTTCACAGGCCAGGCGGTTTGGTAACCCACTTCCAGACCATCAAAAATTGATTTAATTGCAATTTCCCCCCAATTCAAAGTACTGAAGCTTCACTAATTGGAGTAATAGAGAGTAATAAGGCTCTGATTTAAAAAAAGCTTTCCTTTGCCTCCTTTTGTATCTTGTGTCATTGCCTGTCAGAGGTCAGGGAGCCTGCATATTCTATGAGACTGAGTTGCCTTCATTTGGACAAATTAGTTTACCCAACAGTAATTAAAATGCCAATGTGTGTTGGGAAAAGCTGAATGCATTGATGGGCATGTTGGTGAAGGATCTGACAGCTTTGGTGGTTACTCTCGCACTAACGTGTTGGTGCAGACTCAAAGGCTGCATAAGTTTACGTCTGTGTGGATAATACGGTTCTGTGGTTGGAAGAGGCTCTCTTGTCAGCATGCTCTGTCCCTCTGTTTCTTTTTTGACACTTAGGTTCATTCCTTCCCTATATCCAAACTCTTTGTCCAAACAGATGTTGTTAACCTACTTTGTCATACACCAGATCTGTTCCTAAGAAATAGCTTTCTCCTAGCTTTCTCTTGCTTCATTGATTCTTTATATACAGTAGTTTTGAGAATGGGACAATTAGAACTAATTTACAAGATGCGAAGATGAAAGAAAGGACTCAGATTAAAACCTGAATATGTAATCCAGATACTGTAGTCCAGTATATAAAAGACTGTAGTCTCAGATAAAATTATTGATTTAAGATGAGACAAAAACTAAAGATTTTTTTAAAAGTTATAAGGAGAACCTTAGATTTTATCTACATTCTACGACTGAACTTGCTGCTCAGTCAGGCTCTATTAGACCTTTTTAAAGAGATTACCATCCAGCCTCTGCTTGAAAACTCCAGAAAAGAGACCTAAGGTGCTTTTTCAAGAGGCAACTGGAGTTTCTGGTTTTTCTTTGGAGACGTTTCACTTCTCATTTAGCAATACATCCAGAAAACTCCACACTTAATGTGGCAGCCAGTTTTTCTGCTAGCAGACTGTTTATAATCAGGAAATTATTTCCAATATCTAGCCTGAGCATATTTATCTTTAGTTTTAACCCATTGATTCTGGTCCTATCTCTGGATAATATAGAATTAATCCGCTCCCCCTTCTATATGACAACTCTTCGGATATTTGAAGACTAATATCTCTCCTTAGATATATAATTGGTAGCAAGCCAGATCTCACTCATGCTATATTTGTGCCTTTCATTTTTTGTTTGACCTAGATGTAAAGCTTACATTTCTTCTTATTAAATTCAGTTTATTCATTTCATTGCATGTCAGATCCGTAGTGTTAGCCATCCATTCTAGCTTTATATAACCTGTAGACATGGTAAGCATTCCCTCAACACTTTTGTCCAAGTCATTGATAAAAAATGTTGAGCAGTATAGATCTCGGACACAGCTCTATTGAACTCTATTTGATGACTGCTCTCCCATGCTGAAGTGGAGGCATTAATGAGCACTCACTGGGTACAGTCAATTATGTCTTCAATTTTCAATGTTGCCTTCTTGTGGGAACCACAACTTCTTGTGGTTGTTTCTTTAATCCAGTATTCTTATTTAGTTGGGTTCCATATCCTTCCTGGGCAGTTTCCTTTTTCTTACATGCAAGGAAAGGTATGTTCATATAAATTATACAGTAAAATAAAACACAGAAAGATAACCTGATAACCGCGGTGTTGTGGATTATGTCACTATATAACTCTGTAGTGTGGTCAGAGTTACTGTTAAGAACATCTGGGCATTAAGATTGCCTACATCTTATATGAGGTGGGCACAATTCTTTTCTGATTTTACCTTTCATATCTATGCTCCTAAAATTTCTTGCCCCATGTGCGCTTCTGCCACATACCTGGCTCGATGACGGGAGAGGAAAAATATTGAAAAGGGAATTATAGTTTGGATTCCTGGCACAAGAAACGCAGAGTAAAATATCTAATTAATTGAAAAGGCTATTCAAACATAGAAAGATTATAGAAATCAGCTAATGATGCTCATGTTTCCAATCTCTATTACAACAAGTTCATTTGCAATAGTTGCACAAGCTCATCCTGAATCTACTGATTCTTTGGAGTCTGAAGTAAAGGGATCCTGATTTGGGGAACAAGGCCACTGGTAGGGTTACTACAATAGAGAGATGTAGCACCCTATGCCCAAAGCTGTGGGAGGAGCTTTGAAAAATGGGAGATAAATGAAGAAAATGCAACATTAAGTTCTCCCTGCTTGTTGTTTGTTCTTAGGGGGACAGAGACAATTCTCCTTTGCATATCCCCTACCCATCCCTAAAGGGAAACTGGAATGGAAAGACTTGCTGAATAAAATGTAAGTGTTAGAAGTTCTCTCAGAATCTTCTGTCTACTTTCTGTAGGAGATTAAAAAATACTTTTTCCCAACCATATTTCCTTGTTCGTTGTGGAAGATTTGTCAAATAAAATAATAGATGGAGATTGAGGGATATTTCTAATGTAGAAGATTATTATTGTACCTGGAAGGAATTTGTTTGGAATGGGTTGTTCCTTCTTAAACACTTCAAAAAATAATAGATGAAGATTGAGAGGCATTTCTAATATGGAAGATTAAATTAAACCAATTTAGGATTGAGCAGATATGAAAATATTTGAGATACTTATATTTTCCCAAAATCAGTTTGCAAGAGATGAGCAGGAAGAAATAGATTGATATTGGCATCTTCATTATCAATATATTTAGGAAGAATTAGATGAAGTGATTGTAGATATGCCATTCTTTGCATGAAGAATTTATTTGGAGAAAATTAGGATGCAGCAATTGTAAAAAGAATATGTGGATCTAATATCTAATATGTGGCATGTAATTCTATTGCTATTATTCTGAAAGTTTTTAATCCCTATTTTACTTCTTTATAACAAAACAAAGTATATAATGACATTTTCTTCTTTGTAATTAATTACAGGTCAGATATTTTAAAAATAAATTTTTGTGCTAACAACAAAGGTTACAGTTGTGGAAGTGGAATGCAACATAGGACCTTATATTTGCCCTCAATATTAGAAATTGTTTTTATTTGAATTATGAGGACTTTCGGATTCTTCTAGAATGGGAAGAATTTGTGGTTCAGATTCTGTGTAGTTTGCGGGAAGTGGTGCAATTTGCAAGCCAACCCACCAAGAAATTTCTAATCCCAATCACAACAGGCTATACAAGCAGAATAGCGGGGATTAGTGTTGATGGTCTCCACCCCTCTCTTCAGTCCTATTGACATACCTTGATGCTAATTTAGACCTGTGCAGCCACTGGAAGGATGTTGCATACCTTCTTCTGAAAGACCTGTGTGTCTGTGTTGAGCAAGGGAGAGAGAGAAAAAGCAAGACAGAAATCTTAAAAACTGAATTGCCCACTTCAGTGATTTCCAAGCTGCTATTATGTTTCTAACCACGGTAATTGGCTTTACCATTTATTAATGGCTTATGCTAAAGAGACAAAAAGAGACAAAATTCAGGTTTTTTTTTTTTAGTTCTGGGCTCCATTGAGTACAAGACTGCTTGCTGACTTGGGGGATCAATTGATGTGCCGCCCTATATTTAAGAGCTTGCAGATGTTCTGAAGACTTATCTTGGGTAGCCCATGAGGTGTGGAATGAAATCTTGTGTTTAGACATTTGGGTGAAAAGAATATGCTGCTAGCTGATGCATAAAAAGCAGTCTGTTAGCTCAGGTTCTTGACATTCTCAATGTAGATCTTAACGAAGCAAAATCCAAAAAGTTAATACGTTTATGTCCTGAAAACGTGATGGAAGACTTATAAATTTTAGAAATATTAAAGATTAAAGATAAATTTATTGTCATTGTATTCAGAAACCTGAGAACAACGAAATAAGGTGCTCTTCCACAACATACAACTGAACAACACCAAAAGACATATACAAATAACAATGTAAAACAAATTAAAACAAATAACAGTTAAAAACTGTACAACCAGGATATATATATGTTAAGACCACCAGATTCATAACTCTGCATTTAACCTGATCACAGCACTTGGGTAAAAGCTATGTTTAAATCTACTTGTCCTGGCTTTCAGCACTCTATATCGTATGGCAAACACACATGTTTGCCTTTCAAGGATATGAGAATTGTACTCCAGTACATCTAAGCACAGCTACTTAGGAATGGGTGATTTAATGTGTGAACGGATTACATTTGATCAGAATTTCAAGACTAATAAACATTTTGAATTGAATTTCTTTGAATTTATCTCTTAGAGAGAAGGAGGCACACTTTCTTCATAAATAGTTGTGAATATAATTTTTAACTTCTTTAACTACATTACGTTACCAGTAAAATGGATGGTCAGTTCTGATCCATATAGTGCTGTGTAATATAGTCACTTTTTATTTTAGAGAGAAGGGCACTTGTATGTAAAAATCAGTAGTAAAGAACAACTCTATAGAATTCCATCCAAGTTATGCTTTGAGAAAGAACTGGTATAAAATGTTGTAGTGATTCTATCAATAATAGTCAAAATAGATAAATCATGCAGCAATAAATGTTGGAAGCTCCACAAAAGAAAAGAAGAAACTCCAAGAAGAAATATTCTATCATAATGTGGGGACATATAACCCCCACCCCCACCCACCCAAAGTATTGGAGAAATATTGACAGCACTCCTCAGAAAATTTTAGGAATCAAATTGGAAACGAAACTTCTTTTTTGCAAAGAAATTAGGCATGGTTCAACTTTTGATGTAGTGATTAAGGCATTAGGCTAGAACCCTGGAATCAGTGAGTTTGGGGCTGCCACATCCACAAGGGAGCTAACTTTGAGTCAGTCACTTTTTATCAGCCCCAGGAAGGTGGCAACTGGAATATATTTATGATGGTTGCAGTGTCTTGGGGTCATGTGATCATTTTTTGCAACCTTCTGACTAGCCGATTCAGTGGGGAAGCCAGTTTCACTTAACAGTGTTACTGGCTTCACAAAGTCAATGATTCGCTTCACAACTGTGATAAGAAAGGTTGTAAAATGGGGCAAAACTCACTTAATAACTTTCTTACTAAGCAACAGAAATTTTGGGCTCAGTAGTGTCCATAAATAGAAGACTACCTGTATTATTTTTAGAGGCACTTTCATCTTTTTCTTCTTTTTTTTGACATTTATAAACAATTACGTAGTGGAGATGTTGACATTAAAATTGATACTTTTTATGTAATAAAAGTTTCAGTATATTCTGCATGAAAATTGTACTAATATTACATTGAGTAATAATTGTGCAATCCCAATCAAGATCTGTTCATTCATAAATATTTCTTTTGGAAATACATCTTTGCTTTAAACTATCAATACTATACATGTTTTTTAAAAAAAATAAAACATACAGATTATAAGACTAAAAACAAAAATTATACAAGTGCAGTTAATGTACTTCTTCAAAGTCACAAATGTTATAGATTTATATATAGTATATAACTGATGATGGCAGATGAGATTCTGCTGAAACGTCACTACAACTTTAAAAGCACAACTACTATGACGTGGGAAAATACCCGAGCAAAGCCGAATTCCATACATGTAAGTACCCGCGAAAACTTAAGAAAACAAATATACAAATATATATATATATATATATATATATATATATATATATGTGGATCTTTGGTTGTTCGGGTTTTCTCCCGCGTAAGATTCGAAGTATCTAGGCAACGTTTCGATGAAGTCTCATTCATCATCTTCAGGCTTCTGTCTCCGGCTCTGTGCTTTTCAGAGTAATGTGAGATTGCAGCTGCTTCCTCCTTTTAACTGCCAGTGGGGGTGGGACTTGATTGGGTGGGGGCTTGGCTGTGTTCTGATTGGTTGGGGGGGTTAGCCGTGTTCTGATTGGTTGGAGGCGTGTTCTGTTCAGGTGGGGGCTTGGCTGTGCTCGGTTAGTCTTAGTTGCTGGGGGATTTGAGCTGGTGAGTTGTGATCTTGCTGATCACAAAAACCCGAACAACCAAAGATCCACATATAAATACCCGCGAGAACCTCAGAAAACAAATATATATATATATATATATATATATATGTATGTATGTATGTATGTATGTATGTTATTATTTTCCCATGTCATTGTAGTTGTGCTTTTAAAGTTGCAGCAACGTTTCAGCAGAATCTCATCTGCCATCATCAGGCTTCTGTATTGTGTTTGTCAGTTTTCTTAATTGGAAAAGGAAAAAAGATCATTGTATTAGCAGATTATATTTAGAGAGCTTAAAGGAAGTGCAACATTCCATTTAATCTTTCCAATCCAAGCTTCAGCTGTATTCCTATGTAATTCTCCCTACCAGTCACACATCTCCCTCAGAGAAGGACTCTGGCTACAAACAAAAAGGTTAAAGCATAAAAACTGAATAGAAAATATTTAAAATGAAGACAAGGATTGCTAAAATTTGATATTAAATATAAATTAAAAGGCAGGGGGAGGGCCTTCAGGGCATCAACCGACTCTATAGCTGCATGCTCCTCCTTTAGCCCCAAGTAGCATGAAAGAGCCAGTTCTTTAGATATCTCTGAAAGGCCAGGAGATTGGGGTAGTGGTGGTGGTGGTGTTCCTCCTCGCCTCTTGGGAGAATGTCCAAAATGGAATAATGTTGCAGATATTAGGATGATTCATTTTGAAATAGTTTGCTGACAGATGCTTTCCTTGTTTTAGGAAATTGATATCATGTGATCATTATAGCACAGTTATGATTTTGCCTATATTACTGTTCTGTGTGTCAGAATTGGTATGAAAAGAATAATTTCCCGTATTCCTTATTCCAGTTCTCTCTAATCCGCTGCCCTCTGGTGATATTGGACTTTAATCTAATAAACTCAGCTAGCATGGAGGATTACACAAATTGGAGATGGTTGTCTGACTTAAATGACTTGACATGGACTTCTTGATATTTGTACTGTTCTTTCTTTGTTGAACTGTCAGGCATGGAAACTCTTATGAATTTCAATTCACAAGTCTTTAGCATATTCATTTACTTATAGCACAGATATTTAATAGTGATACAAATCTAATATTCCTTGTTTTCTTCTTTAATAGTTCATTTGTGACTGGAACAGCATGCTGTGGACATAATTCACCTTTGAGAGTCTGGGACTTAGGGAGGTAAGAATGGCATGAATAGGAACTAATGAACTCATTTAGTTTTTCTAAATAGGGGAAGAACCCTATAGGAGCCCTGGTGGTGCAGTGATTAAAATGCAATATTACAAGCAAACTCTGCCCATAGCCTGTAGTTCGATCCTGACAGGAGTCAAGGTTCACTTAGCCTTCCATCCATGCTAATATTAATTAGTAACCTTTTCTATGCTTTGTGTCTCATTTCCCTAGTTATTGGCAATGTGAGTCTGCAGGACCTTTTTTTGTCTATTCTGATATAATGCTAACAGTTGGCTTGCCTTCCCTTTCTTTTCTGTCAAACAATTAAATTATTATTATAAATTTAATGCCAATAATACATTTTATTGGCATAAATGAACCCACCTATATTCAGAAGTGACTTATGCACCTAAATTTGGTTATTGCTATCATATATGGTAACTTATTGTGGATTTTTGCCATTTAAATATAAGGAATAAATACATGACATGCTTTAAGATTTCTAATTCCCTGAGATGTAAGTGCAACGATTCACAAAAAAACATTATGTACACAGAAATCTTTTTGCAGAGCAGTATGCTTATAAAATTAATTGATAATTCTGTGCTACAGAATAATATTATTGTTTCTTTACATTAAGAAGGCTTAATTTAAATATTGCATTTAAATTATGGGAATATGGTGTTCAGTTTACTTCATATAGCCAGCCTTCTTGCCCATGAACTTTTTCTGGGTTACTGCACATAGAAATAACAATTCTTACAAGCAAATAGGGAGTGGCTATGTCACCTTTTCTGCCTTTCCCAAGGAAGCTTCCACAGATAATAAAGCTATGTAGAAAATAGGATTAAGGTAATGAACAGGCAGGATGGAGTTTGATCTTTCAATAAGGCAAAAGCCTGACTGACAGGCAAAGCTAAAGCCTGGGAGGCTACCCAATGAGATTCTTCTTATAGTGGGTGCAAATTCATGATCCCTCCCTTTTCAGTTGTAGTGGAATGCAGTATACCACTGGGCAGCCCCTCTTGGGCCTCTCAAATGGGGAGGAGTGGACATTGCATAATTTAGATATAGCTATAGTTGGTTGAGCATCCTCACATAAGGAATAGTGCTGGTGAAAACTGGGCCTTTACACAGAAAAAGGATCAAATTAGGTGTGTCTGTACCTCTGTATGCCATCCTTTTATGCTTTTTTTAAATAAATTTGTTACTACAATTACTCTTTTTTAAAAACAAGGGCTATTTTCATTTGTGGGTGTTTCTTTGAAGAGGACTGCTGATCTGGCATTACAAAACTATGTCCATCTCCATCTCTATTGTTATTTGTAGCTTCAAGCATTCAAAATAATGTAACATTCACTACATTATTTGTGCTATGATTTAGACCAGGGGTGTCAAACTCCTGGCCTGCAGGCCGGATGTGTCATGTGTTGGCCCTGCCCATGCCTGATTTAGCAAAGCGGGAAAAAGTTCCAATAAGTCACATGATGCTGCCATGATGACGCGAGTTTGACACCCCTGATTTGGAGCATTGAATATTACTTCTTTAGAACAGTCCTGGCTCCTGAGTGACAGTGCCACCTCATTTTTCATCATTGTTATTCAAAAAGAATGTGGATTTTATATATTTTTAAAAATTCCATCTTTATTACTTTCTGAGTTATTCAAGATGGCAACATACCTTCCTCCTTCTCCTCCTCCTCCTCCTACTTTCTCCACAAGAAGAACCCTATGAGGGAGGTTGGGCTGAAAGAGTGACTAGCCCAAAGTCATCCAGCCAGCATTCATGTCTAAGCAGGGGTGGGATTCTACTGGTTCTGTCCACTTCTGTAGAACCAGTTGCTCTGAAAAGCAGCAAACAGAGAGCATACATAGAACCGGTTCTATGTTTGCTGCTGTTTTTGCCTGCCCGCCCGCCTGGGCTCTTAGCTGACCTTTATTTCCTGCGTTTTCAACCACAGCTGCTTTGAGTGACATAGCTGTGGTTGAAAAAGCAGGGAAAAAGGTGGTTTTTCAACCACTGTGCACCCACGTGCAGTGCTGCTCAGCTGTCCAGGCAGCTAGATGACAATGATATACACACGCGCATGCATGCAAAGCGCACATGCGCACGCAAAATGTAAAATCACCGAACCGGTAATTACACAGGTCGGATCCCACCCCTGTGCCTAAGGCAGGACTAGAACTCAGAGTCTCCTGGTTTCTAGGCCACTACATCACTGTATCAAATTGGTTCAATTTGTTAGTATGCTATTAGATTTTTTGTTTATTTTTCTCCTATTTCTGTAACAGTCATCTATGTCTTACTTGTTTCTTCTTGATATATGCAAGATACAGATGTATGTATTTTTCACATTTTTATACCACCCTCTTATTAAACACACTGTAGTGTTCCAAAATACCATAAATAACAATAAAATACATTAATGTCCTTCTCACAAAATCTGTATAAAATCCATTTAATTCATAAAACTTAGTTGCCCAAGTTAACAATTCAGTCAAAAAATAAATCAATCTATCATAAAATAAATCAATACAAAGTACCCATTCAAAACAAAGACAAGTCTTGGATTATCATATTTTAGCCCATTATGAGAAAATCTCTGTAGAAGTCTGTAATATTAGGAAAGATGGAAGAAAAAAGAGGAACACCAGCAGCAAGGAGGATGGACTCAGTTACTGTGGCACTAATGAACAGATCCGGTAAAGGATCAGATTGAAGATAAAATTTGTAAAATTGACTGAATTTGCAGAAAGTTCTTATTTTATATTTTTGTTTTTATTTGTTCTATATATTTTTACTATATTGAAAAAATTAAATATAAAGGTTCAGACTGGAGACAGAGTGTCCTGGAGAATATTTTATCTGTGTGGTAGCTGAAAGTCAGCATCAACTTGATGGCCCATAATCATTGTTAATGGCTAGATATCAAGTATATTATAAAATATATACTTTTCTTTGCGTTACAAAGTTTCTGAAATATAAAGCCGAGGAGCATGTCAAGGGACAGTGTATTGTAGAGTAAGGATTACCACTGAGAAAACCAGTGTCTTAGTATGTCTCTTAAGGGGAAAAATCTTGGGTCACTTTCTCTGAACGTTCATATAGGATGGGCAGAAATATATAGCATAAAGTCAACTCCGAGGTACTCTTCAGCTGCACCATAAAACTCCTCTTCAAACACAGCTCCATTAAGAATGCATGATAATAATTTAGTTACATGCAGTGGTCATATTCAGCTGGTTTGCACTGGTTCGAGTGAACCGGTAGCAAGGATTTGCCATGGGTTGCCGAACCGGTAGTAAGTTCTGGCAGGCCACACCCCCGACCCAGTCACCTGGTCGCCACTAGGTCACTTGCCCCACCTGCTTGATGCTCGCTCACTTCGTCCGCCTGACACTCACCCCTTGAGGTATTTCTTTTTCCCCCCCCTCCCGACAGTCAGCTGTTCATACGATCAGCTATGCCCGGATTCCCCTAGCTTGTCTTACTGCTTCACCCAGGAGGATTCCCTGAGGCCCAGGAAGGCAAAAAACGGAGCGGGTGTGTGTGTGCTGCGTGTCCCCTCTAGGCTCTGGTCTTCCTGAGCCCCAGGAGAGCCTTCTGGGAGCAACCCCCCCCCCCGGAGGCTTGCCTGAGGCTCAGAAGGGCCCCCCAAAGGGGGGGGGTAGCTGCAAAAAAGCAAAAAAAAAAGGAGCCACACCCACCCAGTCACATGGCCATGCCCACCTAGTCACGCCCACAGAACCGGTAGTAAAAAGTTTTGAATCCCACCATTGGTTACATGGTAATAAGGGCATAGGTTATGATGCTCAAATAACAGTAAAGGCTCCCCTGGCTGCAATTTTCATCCCCATGAGCCACAAGTGAAGAACATCTGCTTTCAGGGGAGTAGAAGCTCACCTAGAACAACCACCAGAAATACTGTACTCAGAAGAGTCAGATGATTATCAACAAATATCATTGTCATGCTGCTAGGGCTTAGTCTTATTTCTTTCCCCCCCAAATCCAATCACTTACAACCACTGATATCTTCCAAGACTTCCACAGTATTTTGGGCCCATCAGCAAACAAATTATACCTTATCCCAAATTCTATTTCTAAAATCTGCTTAAGTTGATTTGACAACATATTCTCAAAACCTTCTAAAAAGGAAGAGTTAAAACTTGTCTAATTCAATTGAAAACCTCTTTAGAAAAGGGCTAATGCCATCTTTTTCAAGGTAGGTGGTATTGGGTCATCCCTTTAGCATTAATTACATCACAGTTGCCTAAAATAAGAGACAGCATGGATTTAGTCATCAAGTGGCAGTGCTCATACTGCAGAGCTCCTATCCACTTTGTTAGTAGATTTCTTCTCTGTCCACTCAAAAGAATCCCATGTAACAATGCAAGACACTGCCCCTCTTATCTGACATGGTTCTACTCAAATGATATTGGGAACTGAATAAATACAAGCAACTTTGCCAGTAGAGAAGCCTGAAAATACATTCACTTGGTCCGCAGAAACAGTACCCTGTTTGTCTTTTTCTAAGAGTGTCTGAGTTGCTTTGAACAGGGCAGGTGGGTGAGAATCTGAAGACCAAATAAGAGTGAAGTTTGAATTTGGGCTTTGCAAATCCAAGGATCTCACAATCAGAAACTGAGAAGAGGCTTCACATGAACTATCTTGTTCAATACTCTTATCCTCTCCTTTTTTTCAGAGATTGACCAATGTGACATGGAGCAGCCTGCCAGAAAACCCCCAAGTTCCCCCCCCCCAAATCCTCAGACTCCATTGAGTGTCTGGAATAAACCATCCTAATTGCTTCATCACCCTTATTGTCCTCAGCCTGAACTAGAAAGTGCTCTGACCATTGGCAAAAATAAGACATTGCAATTTTTCATGTTCAGATTATATCAACCACATCAAGCGTATTTCCACCAACATAATTTGGGGGTAGAATGACTCAGAACAAGCTTCTAGTTGTCCTTGTCTTGAATTTCAATGTCAACTCAAATTCCTTGCTCAAAGTATGTATGTTTTAGTACCTTAATACTAATCGTCTCAGGGATTTGAACATCGTTTGTGAAATGCTGCTGTTGGGCTAGTATATCAACCCAACCTTACCCATATAGCTCAGGTTCATATACAGGCATTCACAACCATTAAAAGTTAATGTTACTAATCACTGCTGAATCTGCCTAATGATCACAACTATCCCTTATGGTTTCTACAGAAACTTTAGAAACTGAAAAACTCAGAAGGACAAGCTGGAAATGACCAAATAAACTTTGAATCTGTATGCTGCTAAATAGGTGTAAACCAGGGGTGGGATCCAACTGGTGTTACTACCAGTTCAGTGATTATGTTTTGGTTCTGTACTGCTGCTCTTCAGAGCTACCGGTTCTATAGAGCCGGGACGAACTGGTAGCATCCCACCCCTGGTGTAAACACTTGAATATATGTGCTTTCTTCTTTAAACATCTGTGGTAATAAAACTAGCTGCTAATGAATGTTAAGCCAGAATAAATGTTCATCTGATCAAGGAGTCTTTTCTTCATACTCTATACTCTGATACCGTAGCTTAGTGTCATAAGGCTGCGCGCAGGACTTAAATGAAGAATGCTTCAGAGCATGTGTGGTTGATCAAAGACCACCAGTTGGCAGCTTCTGAAAGGAGTTGCATTTCTTCTTGGGTTGCACAGCTGCCCTTACAATCTGAAGCAGGATCTTGGGAAAAGATGTGTTTGGTTTAAGGAACAGTGAATGAGTACTGTGCTTATAGCCATGCACACTCCAAGGCACCTTTCCTTTTCCAGATTTGAAATCCTACACATCCATCACATTTAAATGTATTAACAAAAAATTGTTCTTTCCCATTCGTATAAATGCTCTTTTAAAAAAAAGTAGTTGTGACTGCTTTTTTTCTTTTTTCTTTGAAAAAAGGAACTCTATAATCTTTACATTTTAATTCTCAATATCCTTAATGCAGTGGAACTGGCTTCATGCCATCTGTGACCCCAAACCAATGCCTTGGCATTGCCATGCTTCTTACCCCTTTCTACCAACAGATGTGGACATTTTGTATCCCTTTTATCTGTCCCTCTTTAACCTCTTCCTGTAATTAATTTCTCTTGTTAGTTGTGCAAAGTGGGTTGGCTTGCTACCTACTCTACCTTTTGAATCATTGCGACTGAGCACATACGGATGCTTCTGGTTTGGAAAGGTTCCACCCCACCTACTACCCCCAAGTAATAGTAGTGGGTGGAAGGATAAAGATTTCAGTTATTTTTCTTTTTCCCAATGGAAGAAGAAAAAAAGCAAATGGAATGAAGGAGAGCCTGTGTGAAGAGAGAGAAGTTACAACTGACACCACACCATCAAAAAAAAAAAGTACTTACAAAGTTCTGATAGCCACTACCTTCCCCACAAGGTGACATGACTAAATTTTGGGCCCTGCCAAGAAAATTGCGTGGGTTGGCAGGTGCTGGGAGTTATGACTGACTTCAAGATGCACCTGACCCATATAGAGCTAGATCTAAACATTTTCCAAATGTTTTAATAGCAATGGTCAACATGTCATATATAAAACTGAAATCTGTTTTTCTCTCTTTTTCCTCTTCTTTTTTTCCTTTCCCTTTCCCTTTCCTTCTTTCTTTTTTTTTCTTTCTCATTGAATATGATAGCAAATCCAAAATATAGTTATTAATTGTGGGAAATTGGTTCTCTGAAATCTTTTCATAGTGAACTCTTAAGTTGATAGAAGTTTGCAAGATTGCACTAACAGCAATAGCGTATATATTTTGATTTCTTTTGAGTTTGACAATATAATACATTATCCATTTTCAGATGCATTTTTTGCCATCTCTCTTATTTTCTTAAAAAAAAAAATCAGACTTGCTTCCAATTTGTGCCTTCTGACAAACTGTAGTTTTCTTGGCAAGAGGTCTCATTGCTTTTGTCATAGATCTGAGATAGTCCTTCCTTCCTTCCTTCCTTCCTTCCTTCCTTCCTTCCTTCCTTCCTTCCTTCCTTCCTTCCTTCCTCCCTCCCTCCCTCCCTCCCTCCCTCCCTCCCTTTCTCTTCCCCTTCTCTCTCATTTGTTTCCCTGTCTTTTCCCCCTCTCATTCTCTCCCTCCATCATTTTCTTATTTCTCTCTCTTTCTCTCTGCTTTTCTCTCTCTCAATTTTCTGTATTTCCTCTCCCCTTCTCTCATTTGTTTCCCTCTCTCTTCCCTCTCTCATTCTCTCCCACCAGCTCTCTCATTTCTCCCCCCCCTTCTCTCTCTCTCATTTGTTTCTCTCTTTCCTCTCTCTCATTCTCTCTCTTTCTCTCTTCCCCTTTTCTCATCTGTCTCTTTCTCACACGCACATACACACAAGTGGGATACCCTCCTGGGCTGGGATCATGGTGGCAGTGGCAGCAATTCCCTCTCCAGCTGCTGCCACTGCATGCTCAGGTGGGTAGCCGGCTGCGCTGCACAGGAGAGCCGGATCTCTTCCTTCCCTGCATCTGGCAGTGGCAGCTGCTCCTCCCAGTACCCCTCCTTTCTGAGCTGACACGAAGGGGACCATGGCTGGCACTGAGCTGCCCACGAAGGACGTAGAATTGCAAAAAGCAGCCAGTCGCAGGCAATGCGGAGAAAACACTATGGGCACTTCAGCCGCGTGGCTCTGTGGAGAGGTTTGCGCCTTCTCGGGGCAGAGAGCAGGTTGCGTGATAGGTCGGAGCTGCAGGAGAGGAGTCACAGAGCTGTATGCGGCTCTGGAGCCGCAGGTTGCCAACACCTGAGATATGTGATCTTTGTAATCAATATTGTTGATAATAACAATATATACTTATTGGAATAAGTAAACCCCTACATTTATCACTACCTCAAATATCTAAAATCAGGTGCACCAGGAGCAGATTTCAGCTGCTGTTCCAAAGCATTCCATTGCAGCTCACCTATTAGACCTTGCAGCTAGTTGATTGAACACAACAGTGAGAGTAAGAGCGACTTGAATTTCCTGCCAGCTTCTCTATTGACTTTGCTTATGGGAAGCTGGCAGGGAGCATGGAAAATCACTCCTGTTCTTTAGTTGACCTTTGCAATTGCCTATCATTTTCTTGGGAAGAAGGGAAATAAAGGGAGCCACAGATTGTGAGGAAAATTGCACTCCCATCCCAGCATATCCCTAAGGTCCGCTTACCTCCAAGGTAGAAGAGGGCTGACCCACTGACCGGCAGCATCCCCCAGCCAGCCTTATCTCACCAAGAGGCATCTGAGTCATCACCTCATTGTTTGCTTGCTGCGCACTCCTGTTAAAGGATTTCAAATTTCAGCCTTGGTTCCGAAGTAGCCAACATTGCTTCCCCATTGAACGTTTCTGCCAGTGAGTTGGGTGCGGAGGCTAGAGGGAAGCGGGGAGAGGGATGTAGATCTATCCCTCCCACCTTCCCTTGTGTCACATATCCTATGGGTTTCTGGGAAGTGTAAGACGGAATAGCGCCAAAGCAACCATAACATCCCCAAATTTCATTCCCATGAGAGTCATGGATCCCAGCATTTTGTAAGTCAGCCCATTTGAGTTATTTTGATTCAGTAATTGTTACCCTACACCCAGTGATGGCAAAATTTTGGGACTTGGTGCATCAAAACTTAGGAAAATTCCTAACTTCACTGTTACTAGCATGTCTCTTTCATCCACAAATACACCCCGAACAAAAGAGAAACATTTGTACCTCACTCCCAATCCTTAAGTAGAATTTCACTGATTTCTGTGAAACGTGTTTTCAAGTAAACAAGTACTACCATCACAGCTTTAATGTGTCTTGGGGAGACTTGAACTTTCTTTTTCTTAGCTGCTCTTTGTAGCATGGAGAATTCTTTTTCTACACATAAAGAACTAGAATGCCCTTGAGTTTTCCTTGAATTAATGACTTTTGACCTCCTCCATTCTTTTTTTGGCTCCCATTCCCTTGCTTACAGAGCATTTCTATGACACCCTAAATAAATTATCTTCCACAATATATGAGAAGAGGCTCTTTGATTCATGTTTATAAAGAATTTTTGCTATTTCTTTAGCTAGCAAGAGAATAAACATCACGAAGAGCATCAAAATATGGTACAAGAACATAATACTTTTTTCCTAGGTTTAGCTCAATCTTTTTCTCTTTCTTTTTTCTTTCTTTCTCTTTCTCTTCCTCTGAGACCTCCAAAGTGCTGACTGTTCAGAAAGAAGCTATACAGTGGCTTATTCTCACACAACTCCCTACCAATTCTCCATACTACGCTCTCCCCATTTGAAAGAATTCCCCCACCTTCAAGACATTCTTCACATTCTTTGCAGAGAAAAAGGGTTAAACGTCTGAATTTGGGGGTCACCATGTTATACAAATTGCAATCTAATAGTTTTTACAAGAACACACGTGTGCTTAAAAAAAGGACCTTGGGTAAGAAAGGCAAGGAGACAGACAGTTTGCTTTGTCCTTTCTCTCCTGAATGTTTCTTGCCATTGTCATATTGCTGTGTGTCTCTTCCCGCTTTGCTTCTGGGAGGGAGAGAATTGGTTTGATAGTTAAATTGGCCTGTAAAGCAGAAGGACTTAGTGCCATTTCTGTTTGTTTTCCCAAATAAAAGCCCCAGAGGGGACTCTTTTGCATCATTTTGGCTTTATGTGAGGAAACTGTCTTTTTCCCATCGCTAGCTTTGTCAGTTTATCCTCTGAACTTAACCTTACGACAACCAGGACAACAAAAATCTCCAGGGTCTCAGAGCCAGGAAAGGTAAAGAAATTGTATCTCTTTATTGGATCTTTTAAAGTGTGTGTGGGCTAATTCAGAGTCACCAGAAGAAAAGAGGGCAAAAGCTTTCTCTGTCTCCATCAGTGCAGCTATCATTATGATCCTAGCCAAACTAAAGACATGTATGCCTCCAGCTGGCAAAAGGAAGCATTATAAATGAAGGGCTGTCTAGAGTTAACTTTTCTCAGAGAAGAGACTGCTGTAGAAAACTGCAGTAGTTATTGTTGTGCCCCACATTGCTTTTTAAGTTTATTCTTTTATAAACAGTCTTGGAGTACTTGTTAATTCATTAATAAACTTTTAGGTAGGAGTTCATCAAAGGAATAGATTGCTTTTTCTTCTGATTTATTGTTTCTCATGAATGTCTTGTACAACCATAAGGTTTATTAGAAATAGGCATTGTAAATAAAAACAAACAAAAATGACTTTTTCTCATTGTTGACATGTGCCAGGAGAGATTCGTGGTTTTGAAAAATGGCACAACATGGACATATATAAAGAGTTCTATTTGTTTTCTTTATTTATATACACACAGAGAAATATGCCCCTGGAACGTGATAGATCCTGGCTCCTGTTCACTGTTGTATTTGATGTAGAAAATACAGTGTTTTCTATATTTCATGTACTTTAACTAAATGGTTCCTGCTCTCTTTAACTATACTTTCAATGTTTCTTCCTCAATACAGGAACAGGAATCATTACTAAAAAGTAAATGTCCAATTAGAATTACAAACATTAATCTATATTAAAAATATTTATACATTATAGTAGTGCATATGAATGAATTATATAATTATATGATTGAAAATGAATGAACTATATGATTATATGATTGAAAATATTTAAGATGTGAACTTTGGGTATGACCACACAGAATTAGCTTGGTAGAATTCTTACTCTAGTGCTTTATCCTTTAAGAAACTTGAATGAAAAACAATTGTAGGAAAAGTGATGTTGTCTTAATGTTCATATAAGACAGGTTTTTGTTTCAAAACTTATTTTTAATTTTTGAAATGTTGTAAAAGAGATACATTGCTAATGTTGACTTATTTATATCAAAATTACTATTCTTAGGTATTCACACATTAATAGTGAATTTAAATCAAAACCATATCATTGGGTTATTAGTACATCCTGATAATGAAAATAAAGAACAGGACAAAAAATATTTTTATATATTCAAAGAAGTACATTTGTTTTCCAACCAGAAGAATTGAAAGGGAGAAAATGCAGGTGACCCTCCAAAAGTTTAGGAAGGAGAAAAGGGTATCTTTCATGTTTGCAAAATTGTACTATTCATTTGCTCATCAAGATTAAATAAAAGCTGTACAAGGTGTATAGACATCTCACAAATAACCCATTGATATTTTACTTAACCAACCACTGTGGGCTATCTAGAGATGTGGAATTTAAAAGTAACTGTATTAAAATAGGTTTTTGTCTGTGAAAATACATGTCTGTCTGTGAACGATTGTCAAATACTATAAGACGCTCTATTAATGTTTCAGCAAATGACTAGAGCTCACCTTTACAAAATGAAGTATGTGTATTCAACAACAAAGATAAGAAATCCAGTAACAAAGCTTTTACCAACTCATTTGATTCTGTTCTGGTTATGAATAGTATGCAACTTTTTTCAGTTGGCGAAATTTGTTGTTTAAGCACCATTTCAAGAAGAATACTATTGTGGCAAATTAGAACAAACTGATTCCTCCTACAGATGACTGTGTATTCAGCACTCCAGCTATTGAGCAGGCAACCTTTTGACTTTGTTAAGATGATAACTATGCCACTTAAAAAGAACTTGGGTGGCAGTGATAGATATAAGAGCTTCTTATCAACTGAAAAGAGACATTATTGGTAGGGATTCAGGTATTTTTGTAGTATTTATGAACGGAAAAAAATACTTTAAGTGTAGACCTAAGATAATTTAAGAAACTTCCCTTCCATAGACTAGTCAGATGATTTTCAACTAATATAGGATGAAGTGGGATTATGATTTGCCTCTCTGTAAGCTATAGAACTGAAGGGGGTGATTGTTTGTGGCAGCTGACCCACATGAGCACTTTATAAGTACTTACTTGAGTGGTTAAATCAATTTGTCAACTGGATCTTATTCCCAAGGTTTACTTTTGCCACAGAATACCATAATAGCTCAAAAGACAAATGGACAAGTGTCCAAAAATAATACTTTGAAGAATTGTTAGATGGAAGAAATGGCAAGCTGCTTTCTCTCTTTCATCCATCCCACAATATCCAGAACAATAACTTCTGCAGTTCTGTTGCTCTTAAATCCCACTTCCTTGCTGACTTAATTTTGCAAAGTAATCTCTTGGGGTTGAATGCATTGTATAGATCTGCAGCACATTTTGGTTTTTTTTTTTTTTTCTGTGGCTCTATTACATATAACTGTGATTTTGGTCTGCTTATTTTATCTCTGCCCTAGTACATTTTACATATATTTGATGAAATGGGCTCCATAATAGTTTATGATACAATAATCCTATTCCTGGAAAGATTATTGCATTTGCAGTTACTATAGGTAACTTTTCTGAAATAAATTTATACATAAATGAGAGGTCTCAGGGTTAACTCTTAAGGAAATAAGTTAAACTGTTTCCATCTGCCAGCATCTTTAAATTTTATTCTTTTGCCACCTGGAATGTAGGTGAGGTGCTGATGAGGAAGGCAAGTCTGGGACACAAGAGAAAATAAGCACTTGTAAATGCTGCATATCTCTTGCCAGGATAAAGCAAGTTCCTGTGGACATAGTTAGTGTAGACTTCACAGTAATGGGATCTTATAAATGGAGGGGTAGAACATACCAATGTTATGCTTCCAAACTGAAATGCTTGCCCTACTCCAGTGCATGGCCTCTAGCACTCTAGATAACGGGTGTCAAACTTGTGACATCACATTGCCAACATGTGACATTTTGTGATGTTTTTCCCTTCATGGAGCTGGGATGGGCGTGGCCTGTGCGTGATGCATCTGGCCAGTGGGCTGCCAGTTTGACACTCGTGTGCTAGATGAACCTGCATCTGCCTGTCTTGTCTGAAAATAAAGAAGCTTTCTGAAGCTCTCTGTCACAGAGTTTTAAAATGCTGTCTTCTTTTCCCCCCCTTCTTTTTCTTTGTAAGAAAAACTCTTAACAACTTAACAACTCTTAAAAACTCTGCATTTGTGAATCTTCTATCATACCAATTCTTGCTTTTAAACCGCTTGGTAACTTGGTAACTTAAACTAAAAAAAATACCCTATTTCCTATTTTTTCCATTCTGTTGAATACCGAAAAGAATAAAGAGTGATACTCTTTAAGCATATCTAACTGAACAACAGTGCCAACTGAAATATTTAGATATTGTTGCCCTCCTGAGATGAACTATAGTTCTCATCATCTCTAATTATTGGAGCAATTGGCTAAGGCTGCTGGGCTTAGGAGTCCAACATAAAGAGGGTCACATGTTTCTCATACTGGATGAAGAGGCACCTATCTGTCTGCTTTATGAGCAATCATGTGCAAGGCATTTTGGACTTTTTTTTTTAACAAAGTTATTTTTTTTCCAGATTTTGGAACTGGAGTCTGGATATCTGATAACTTTCACATTTCCCCTCAGATCGATCCACTTGGTTTATTTAAGCAGATAGAAAACTTTTTTTAGTTCATCAAGATGCTTTTGCCCTATAGATAAAGAAACACCCCTATTAGTAGTTTCCCGTTTTAAGGGAATAAAGAAAACCAAGGCTAAACATTTCTAGCACTAGGCCGAGGAAGGAATCCAGGCTGCACTAAGATAGATGGCTCTGTGAGCCTGTAGACCTGTGACCACCATTACTGGGCCTGGTGCCTAGGGTTCCTATCATGCCTCAGCTTTCCCATTTCTAACTCGATTGTAAATTTTTCTTCTTCAGATCCTCTTTTTTTTCTAAAATGATGAGAATTCTACTTCTTACTTCTTTCTTGAATTATAGATGCCTTTACTTCTTGACATAGGTTTGTAAAGAAAACTGGCTATACTTCTTCCCTCCAAGAGTTAATATTTTAACAGCTTGTCCAGCGATTCCTGCCTTGAGAAATACAAAGTAATAACACAGCACCCCTGGATTCAGGTTTCAGAATGGGGGAGAGAGATGAGGATTAATTCCTATACTTGATGTTAAAGCTTGTCCGAGTGGTTTGCTTTGGGGGGAGCATTGCTAGGGCCGACTGGTCTTGCTAAATGGTTGCTAAGGCCCTGGCATTGAGGTCCAATGGAGTGGCCCACAGTCACGGTCACGGAGGGAATTACACAGCCACAAAGAAATTTGTTATTCTCTGTAATCTGCTCTTTGGAGAGTGACTGGGGGAGATGGACTGGTCCCAGCATGCTGTCGGTACTGTGATCACAGAAGCGTGTTGGCTCTAGTGAACGGGTAGGGCTCACCTTCTGATCTGGGGGATACCAGTGCTGCTTGGTACTAATCTGCTTTCTCAGCAATTTTGCTTCTCTGACACAACGGTGTTTACTTGTTTGAACATCTCCTGGGACTCTATTTCACCTATTGTGTGGTCTTTATCCCCACCCCCTCACCCCCATGGAGCTTTAGCCCAGATTACAGATGGAATTAGGCCTCTGGCTCGGGTGCCCCAGAAAGACTGATATGGGATCAAGGAGCAGAAAGTAACAAAATAACTGGGGGGGGGGGGAGTTGTTGCTTTAGGGAGTGGAGGCTGTATTGTCCCATGAAACGAAGGCCAGTGCACTAGTCTGAAAAGGCGTTCAGTGCTTTGTGTCCAATTCTGATTAGACTGTTAGGGAGGAGGAGGAGAAGGGCTGGGAACATGGGAGTCTTTAGTGGCTGAATGAGCTTCATTGGATGCTGTTGTCTGAATGTTAGTGAGAATTGTGGCAGCTTGGCTTTCTCTTGTAAAGGAGATTTGGGGAGGGGGAGGACAGATGGGACATGTTGGTTCTCAATTAGGAACATGCATCAATTAATCAGAGAATCCTGTGCCAGACAGACCTTTTAAGGAGCCTACTCAGCTGTCTTTATCCCAAATCCCCTGTTCCTTCCATTCTTTTGTTTTGCATATTCTTTGGGTCTACCTCGACTTTTTATAGTGTTGCATTCTTGATTTGCCCCGGGACATGTAAAACCTAACAAGTATCCTATGTCTGACCTTTCCAGATAATAATAATAATAATAATAATAATAATAATAATAATAATAATAATAATAATATAACAACCATAATATCTGGCAATACAGACGGATCGTCATTTGGAACACGCTAGATATTACGGTTGTTAAGGGCCAAAGTGTGCAATTTATTGATATTGCTGTACCAGGAAACTCCAAAGTCGAAGAAAAAGAACTGGAAAAAAAAATCACAAAATATCGTGACCTGGCCATCGAAACTACACGGTTATGGATGAAACATGTAACAGTGATACCCATTGTCATTGGGGCACTTGGTACCATGTCCAAGAATTTTACAGAACATATTAAGAAATTGCAGCTTCCTGCAATAACACCAGCGGAACTGCAAAAAATCTGCGCTACTCAGAACATCGTATATTTTAAGAAGATACTTGGTTGATACCTAGGACGCTGGCAGCAACCCTTATCAACCATTAGCACCAGTCACTGGTATTTATGATACATTTTTAAATGTTCCGTTTGACTGACTTTCATGTTTAATGAATAAAAGAAATAATAATAATAATCCTAAATTCTAGGGAAGAACTTGAGTGTATGAAAGAGAACACCAGGTAAAGAACTGGCAGCTATGACTTCACATTGTTGTGATAGTAATAATAAAATTAAGATTAAACATTTGAAATAAATCTTCAGGTTCTGCAACTTACGCTTTTTTAAAATGGTACAGGTAATCCTTGATTTACAACCATTTGTTTAGTGACCACTTGAAGTTACCACACTGCTGAATGGATGACTAGTACACAAAATTCTGGCCATTGATGTGCCCTTGTGATCACATGAGCAAAATTTGGGCACTTGACAACCAATTCACACTTACCTCATTTGGTTATGTGGCATTTATGATGTTCTCTGCCGGCTTCCCACAATCAAAGTCAATGGGGAAGCCAGTGGGAAAGATTGCAAGTTGGCTGGATAAGATGCTTCCCTGCCCCACTGGCCTTTCTTTGCTCGCATATACACATGTTTTCTCGTTGCACAAATCGACCGGCACACTTGTTCCCAAGACCTCTCTATACTAACAGGTATCTTACATCCTCCTCCTCAGGCATTTGTTAGCCCACATGCATCTTCCACCTTCCTCCTGAGCCTGCCTAAACTCACACACCTGTGCCTCCTTCCCCAGCCTCCCTGTGCTTGTGCCACAAAACAGCATCTCCTCCCCCAACTCACATGTGGCCTGTGCCACGCCTCCCCACCTTCTCGTGGCACTCCTGCAACCCTTACCTGAGACTCCCACTGCTTCCCACTTAATGACCCACACACAACAACCACAGCTGACTGGATTGCTGTCACTAAATAACGTGGTTGTGGGATTGCACTTTACATCCCCTCCTTAGCAATGCCAATCCTGGTCCCAATTGCTATTATAACTCAAGGACTGCCCATAACTCTGCGGAGAAAAAAAAGCTCTAAAAAATCCTGCAAACTTGAGCAATGTTGATGGAATTGGTTATTTGTGCCAAAATAGCTTTTCAGTGAATTATTAGAAATCCTCAAATGATCTTTTCCATTATATACAGTGGGAGGACAATGGAAGGAAATTAATACTATTGATGACTTTGTTCCTTCCAATGTTAGCTTCATTATTTCTGCAACCATTCTAAAATCAATACTCACACAGGATTATAAGAAAGAGAAACTTGCTTAGGTCCTTCAAAATTCAAGTACTGTAAGGGTCATCATAGTTTCTTTAGGAATGTTCAATTTGGAGAATTTGGAGGGAAAAACAAAAACAAATACTGTCATTTCTGTTGTCCATATTACATGTAAGAAATAGGCTGAAGAAAAAGATTTTCTGAGACTATAGAATATTTAGAGTTAACAAACTGTATATCTGACCTTGAGCAGTGTATATATTTGAAAATGCGTGGGAAGGAGAAAAATTTGAAGGAACTAGACCTTTAAAATAAGATTTTTCAGTTTTAAAGTCTTAATATACATATCATCAGTGACTTCCTGTCATATAGTAAATTTGATTTCTCCTTTTGTTGGTATTGATAGATAAAAGGGGATAGTTGCTTGCATTTATGCCTTGTTCTAATGACTATTAACACCAGAATAAAATCTAAATGTTTCCAGTCTGTGTTAGATTTTATGTAGGAAATTCATGTACTTCCAATCTATTGGGGATTTTAAAAATGAGCCATTATTTGTTGGAAATTATTATCCTTAGTAAGTATTATTTTCTGGTTCTGCTGCACAGCATCCCATTCATTGGATAAATGGCCTCCCTAGTCCAGGGGCAGCATAATGGCAAGGGTAAATGTGGCAGAAGAGAACTTGGAACATAATGTAAATATCCAAAATAATTATACTTCTCACACATGGACTACCAGTTACAGTATAATAAATAATACTTTTATTTCCTATTTACTATATTTTCTAAATTTAACAGATCAGCTTAACTATATAAGTAGTACTTGTGCTTGCTCTTCATAAAGGATGCTTAAAGCCTGAATAGTGCTAGAAATAGAACTGAGTAATGGCTTTTATAATTTTAAACTGAAAATGGATAAATTATTTGGATAAATTTATTCTCGGACGTAAACTGTTTCAACTCCTTCCCTCAAAACATGGCTATAGAGCACTGCACACCAGAACAACTAGACACAAGGACAGTTTTTTCCTGAAAGCCATCACTCTGCTAAACAAATAATTCCCTCAATACTGTTCAACTATTTACAAAGTCTGCACTACTATTACGATTAATCTTCTCATCACTCCTTTATCACCCATCCCTTCCCACTTGTGACTGTATGACTGTAACTTTGTCGCTTGTATCCTTAAGATTTATATTGACTGTTTCCTAGTATGATTTGATTGCTTATTGTATCCTATGACTATCATTAAGTGTTGTACCTGATTATTCTTGACTCTTGACAAATGTATCTTTTCTTTTATGTATACTAAGAGTATTTGCACCAAGACAAATTCCTTGTGTCCAATATCTACCTACCTACCTACCTACCTACCTTATCTATATCTATCTATCTATCTATCTATCTATCTATCTATCTATCTATCTATCTATCTATCTATCTATCTATCTATCATACTAGTTTAACCTAATATATTTTTGTACAATTAGTGATTGATATTTTTTCCCTAATCCACACTTACTCTACTTCTTTATTGCTACTGAAAATATATGTGAAGATAAAAACCTTGGGTAATAGCCATGATACATAGTTAGTAAGCACTGGAATTTAATTTTTGTTTGTTTCTCTCCTCAGTGGGCAGCTGATCACCTGTCTTGGAACAGATTTCCACCGAGGAGCTGGAGTCTTGGATATTTTCTATGAAACACCTTCAACTTTGCTCTCTTGTGGATATGATACCTACATAAGATATTGGGATTTAAGAACAAGTACAAAGTTAGTTTGGAACCTTGCTTTTCTTTTAAGAAATGGAAGTATTTATTTGATAGCTGTTTCAAGATGACTTGTTAAAAGTCCACATTAGTGACAAGAATGTCTTTGTTGGTTGGTTTGTTTGTTACCTTCAAATCAAAATAGACTCCTGGTACCTGTGTGGATCAAGCCCCTACAGTTTTCTTGACATTTTTGAAAGTATTTTCCCATTGCCCTCTTCCTAGGGATAAGAGGGAATGCATGACCTAGTTACCCAATTGCTTTGTGATTAAGGTGGGCCTGTTTCCCTGTTTCTAGCCTTAAACACTGCAAACTGGCCCTTGTCACAAGAAGTGACAGTGTTTAGTGAAAAAATTCTAACATTATCTCACAGTATTTGTTACCATCAATTTCCCAGGGAATGTGTGAAGAAATGGGAAGAACCACATGACAGTGCCCTATACTGCATTAGAAGCAATGGAAATCATATGATTGCAAGTGGCTCCTCTTATTATGGAGTGGTACGTCTTTGGGACAAACGACAAACAAGATGCTTGCAGGTGAGGCATCATCACCATATTCCCAAACGTTGATTATGAAGAGAACTGCCTTACAAAGACTAAGTGGGATAGTGTGTTCTTGCATAATTCCTAATGCTTTCCAAATAAACATGATGGATAGAATGATAGATTTGGGCAGAGAAGATGTGAGTTAAGCATTCAAATGGCATAAATAATGAAACCCATGAATGTGGATTGTGGATAATAACAAGTAGACTTAACTTGCAAGTGCAACTGGGACTGGAATTTCCGTTGTTAAATAATACAGTCGTAAACTGCAATTCTATTGATAAGCAATAGCAATCCCTGCAGTGTCAGCTGCCATCATTAACTGAATCCCATGGTCATTAAGTGAGTTAACTTCCTACCGGCTTCCCTCAAGCAAGGCAGGGATGAAGTTGGCAAGAAGTTGGAAGTCACAGGTGGCTTGCAAACAGGTTGTTAGGCAGGCAGGTGAGTCATGGCAAGGATGCACAAGGGTATGAGGGGTGCAGCAAGGCTGGAGGAGGGCATGTGAAGGTGTGAAGAAAGTGCAGTGAGTGCACAAAGATTGAGGGGGATTTGGGAGGCTTGGGGAGGGTGTGTGAGGGGACAAGAGAGGCTTGGTAAGGCTGCACGAGGTTGTGGGGGGCCTGCAAAGGGTCTACAGGGGGGCTTGAGGCAGCAAGCTTAGAGAAGTGCAGCACAAGCCCAAAAGGCCTGAGGGAGTGTGCATGGGTAGGAGAAACTTACTCCAGCATCTTGCAACCTTCCATGCCAGCTGCCCTATGACTTTCTAGAGAAGCTAGCAAAGAAGGTTGCAAATTGTGTTTCTATGATTGCAGCTGCTGTAGCCAATCATGTGAGCCAGGTGTCAGGTGCCCAAATCATAATCACATGACTGGGTGTGTGTGTGTGTGCTAGGATGGCCAGAACTCTGAGATTCGTCATAGCCACAATTGATCAGCACCATCATAACTTTGAACAGTTGCTGAACAAATAGTAATATTGAAGACTTCCTATAAACAGTGTATTCATATTCAATGTAGCCCCAGAAATATTAGTGAAGATGTTTATAGGTATGATTGCTATTGCTTTGAGATAATTCTGTTCAGGAAATGGATTACTAATATATGCTGTCTGTTGCCTTAGCCCAGTTCTATTGCTTCTTTGCAGTAGAAAAGAATTACAAAATTTGCAATAGATGCAGCTTACAAAATTGAATTGTGAAAATGCTACAATTGTCATTTTGTCACCGATCCTATTAAAATTTTAAATAGCTTACCTAGAAATATTTTTCTTACTGCTTTTGCAGAGTTTCTCCTTGTCATCACCTATCAGCAGTCCTGTGTATTGTCTACGTTTCAGCACCACTCATCTCTATGCGACACTGGCATCCGCACTGTATGTCCTTGATTTCACTACCTCCTGACACCGATATGCTTGGACTTTGAGACAGGACAGTCAGCTCAGGGAGCACAAAGAACATGTAACACCTTTCAGACAATAAAACAGCAGTTGGTAAAGAAGATCCCATTTCTGCCTTCTGGTGTCAGTAAAATCTAATGTATCTTTCCAACTAATATTTTGTACACATTTGATTTGGATTACCTTTCTTATTTCTAGAAAGGCAAAGTCAGTAAGTCTTATGAAATGCATATTCTTTGGTACCAGCATAGTTTGGGCTTCTGAATGTTGCATGTTCATATATTTCAATATGATAATTTAATTGAAGAGAAAGCAACTATAACTGGACAGTGAAGTAGAAGAAAATATTTTACTTCTGCTTTACTGACATCCAGATTTTTTCATGAATAAATATTGGGCTATAAGATTGAAAAGTTGGTTGGCTCTCTGTAAAGTATAAATATTATTGTTTGGCTCCATATAGAAACTGCTTTATTGGATTGATGCTGACAGGCCAGGTATTGAATAAATTATTAAAGTAGAATACAAAAAGTATCTTTGATTTCAAAAAGTAACTGAATAGTCACAGTGCATTTGACATGATGCAATTTATTCAGTACCATGATTGACTTTACTTATCTATGACATACACAGCAAGCTGAGAATAAATATTCCTGAACAATTATCACAATTGTGAAGATAAAGGATTTTTTTAACTTAATATTTGAAGAAACACCTAACCATGCATAATTCTGAGAGAAGATGCAAAAACATGGGGTAGTATCCTGGCCTCTGTCATCACTTTCACCAAACATCTGAATTTATAAATGATATACCATGAATACTAATACTTCTTTTTCTAAAGACAGTGTTCTTTAAACCCTACAGTGTTTCTGAACAATGCACTCCCCTTCTTGTACATATGAGTTTAAATAGGATATTCTATTTAAGGTAGGAATATCATCAAATAAGAAATTATTAGGGGACTCAAAAGTTTGCAGACACACTAAAAATAATAAACCAGTATGAAAATATGTGAATGGAATTAGAATTGGCTGGCCAAAACAACCAATAGGAATGCTCCCACACCTTACTTTTTATTCTAATTCTAATTATTAAATTGTTAAACGGTGAAGTCTGTGTAAGACAGAACTGTGTTCTTTTTGTAGAATTGAATTAAAAAGCAGTGTCTGAAACACAAACATTTCTTTATTTCAGTGTCTGATATATAAAACAGTGTAATTGAGACAAAGGGATTTTTTTTTAGAATGGGAGATGAACAAACTGGATTATAAACTCTGAATATTCTTCCATGCATGAGGGATTGGGAAACTAGGACAATATCATGAATATCTATTTTAAAACAAAATATTTGGAAAGGCTTATCACTGTCTAGGATTCAAATTTTGATATGCTATAACAGATAAACCTAGTAGGGCATCAGTATATGTAATAAAAACATAATACAAGTCACATACTGTGGTATAAAAAGTGGCTATGTAATTGTGTGAACAAGCTTTAAAAGCAGATGTTAGGAGGTGGCACTCAAATTGACTTAGGGATTTCCAGGTATGGCAGTGTTGACAGTGACAGAAATGGAGTAGAACTTTTGAGTTATTCTTGATCTCCCAATCTTAAAACAACAGGGAAGATTGTGGTACTGTACTGGAGGGAAACTAGTTTGATGGGACTAGATTTGGAATATCAAGGGAAGGCCTTTCTCCATTAAGTGGCCAGATTGTAGGGCTTCATTGAGCTGGTAGATGGTGGGGATTTTTAGGTCTCAGATTATTTACCCAAAGCAACTATTGTGGTGCCTAAGAGTGGCTAGCTGGCAGAAAACAGAATGTGATGCATTCAGGTTGCTGGCAGTGGGTAATATGGTGCAGATACCAAGCTGACCATTTCATGGTATTATAGGCTTGTCCACATATTGCATCTAGTTTTTGCTTCAAAAGATCTGGATATGGAGAGTATAACTATTATTCTCGTCATAGTCAGATCACTTCCTGGTCTAGCATAAATTGATGGCTACCCACAACTTCCAAGGTGATGCCCATTTAGAGGATCCATTCCAGGCACTTTTGGATCTGGGTAGTTTCTGGTGGGTACTTGATTTTCCCAAAGATGTGATGTGTGAGTCTATCAAGTGCCTATTTTGCTGCTCTCAACCTAGGCAACAAGCCCTCATGGGCCCTCAGTGAAACCATTTTTAAGCAGCTGCTGTTGGGCCTATCCTTAGTGGCTGATGGGTTTTGGACTGTCAATGGGAGTTGAGGCAGCAGTGCCCAGAGAGTAGAGGAGTATGAAGAATGAAATTGAGCACAATTATATGCCCAGATTTGAGCCTGCACCAGTTATAAAAGAATAAAGCATTCCTACTTCTCTTGTTGCCTTGGCATGTTGTCATCCAGAAGCTCTTTGCAGAATGGTTAATTCCCTTTGGAGAAGGAGCCAGTTGCAAGAGTGATTGTGGTGACCAGTTAGCCATTTTGCCATAGATTTGTTCAGATTCTCCTGACTGTGCTTTGGTATTACCTAGTGATTTGATTGGAATGTCTTGCCAGGTTAATTGGGATTCTTTACATACCTCTAAGATGCCCTCTATTATCTATGATCTGGACCTCTGGCCCTCACAGCTGTTTCAGCTACTTATATCAATGTAGACTCTAATTGATTCTGGGCTGCTCAAGCATAAAACAATACAACAAATATGTAATGCAAAGAGAGACATAGCAATAAACAAGGTAGTGTCTCTTGTCAACAATTTCTATCATACACGGGGAGGGGATCCAATCGCCTTAGTCCAAAGCCTGGGAGCATAGCCAAGTCATTTAAGGCCTGCCAGAATGCCATCAGGATGGAAGCCCTCTGGATCTCAAGAGAACCTCATCCTGGAATGCAGGTGCCATGACAGAAGTCATGATCCTGAGGTTCCAATATGGTTAATGAAGGCCCCCATTGGTTGATCAAAGGAACATGTAGTAGATTAACTTTGCTGGATTGACACCCTCCAGTAACAAGCATATTGAATTGCACCTAGAAACAAACTGATAACCAGTGCAGCTTGGAAAGCTTGAGTGCTACTGCCACATGGGCATGCTGAGGATAGTTAGGGGTAGGTGGGCCTTATTTCTTGGATTTGGAAGATTACCAATGTCTCCTTACCATAACAGGTGTTGCTGGGAGCCATAAAGTGATATATTCCCTCCTTAAGAGGCCCTTTTTGGATTTTTGTATTTTCCACTTGGTTTTGTTTTAGGTTTTTAGATACTATTCAGTGGCAGATTTTAATGTTTGCAATCTGCCAAGAGTTCTGTAGGTTGTAGCAGGGTATAAAGGAAATGAATGAATGGTTCCTGTTCAGCACAATTATTTAATAAAAATACAGACAATGCACTTCACGTTCTTGACTACTGTGTCTTGCAGTCTCCTTCCCCATTATTAGCAGCGTTGATCTTCTTCAGTTCTTTTTGCAGTTCCTCTTCTGCAGCTAATATTTCTGTTGGCTTTTGATACTGTAGGAAAGAAAATAGCCTGAATCTCTGTAGCTCAAACATAAATGCTATTAACAAAGTGCCTCATTTGCAAAATTGAAAAAAGAAGCAAAACCCAATATTGGAATGTCATTCTCTCAGATTCATCTTTTTCAGCTATTTACGATATAATATCTAGAACATACAGCAATATCTCACATTCATTGTAATGCATATTTTAGTTCAAATTTTGAAATCTGTCTTATTGTATTTTTTTGATCCTGTTTATCCTGCTGCAGAATGAAATATCCCATGGCAAAACGTGCACTTGAACTTTTCCAATTGTTCATTGGATACCTCCCTGTACTCTGAAGTATTTCTGTTCAGAACATCATTAAAAAAGACAATTATTTTAGGTCAGAAAGAAAAATGTGCAGTTATTTTTAAGACTTGGAAGCAGAAATAGTAGTGTTATTTTTTTCATCATAAGCCTTACTGTTATAATTTTGAATTCTTAATTTTCATCCAAAGGCCATTTCCCCCCATGTGTATTACCTCAAGTTTTATACAGTTGGTCCTTAATTTACGACCACAATGGAACCCAAAATTTCCATTGCAAAACAAGTCAGTTGTTAAGTGAGCTGTGTCCCATCTTATGACCTTTTCTGCCACAGTTGTTAAGCAAATCACTGCAGATGTTAAATGAATCAGGCTTCCCCAATGACTTTGCTTATTGGAAGCCAGCTGGGAAAATTAAAAATGATGATCACATGATCTCAGGACAGTGCTGCTGTCATAAATACATGCTTTTTTGTCAAGCCCCTAAATGTTGATCACGTGACGATGGGGATGCTGCAACAGTTGTAAGTGTGAAACCCAATCTTAAGTCACTTCTTTCAGTGCCATTGTAACTTTGAGAAGTAATTAAATGAATGGCTGTAAGTCGAATACTATCTCTAAAGGCAGTATAGCAAAAGAGGACTGAAAACAGTAATATGCTAATAGTGTCAGATTAGCTTTATGAGAACTTACTGTGATGATCAATGTATTATTGGCATGAGTAAAATTCAAAGCTGTGCTATCCAAAGGCAGTTGGAATCTGTCCAAATCAGGAATAGTGAATTTCTTGTAGTATCTGAAAGTAAATGTGGACATAAAAATAAAGACTATTCATTTCTTCACTAGTGGAAGATAAAAAATACCTAAAATATATTTTTACATAAAAGAAATTTCAGGACTATTCCAAGAGTTAGAAGATGAGTATCTTCCATTCAGGGTATAAGATTCCACTAAGAATTCTTTTTAATATACTCTGTAGTAAAATACGTAAATACATAAACTAATAGTTATATTTTAAAAATCTGACTGAACATATCTCATTATTAATTTGACTAGTAGGTTTTGTTTTTAAATACAGCCATATACTAAAAGGTACAGCTACCTTAATAATTTGAATGTCAGTTTAGTTTTGATCACCTTGGTTATGCATGGTGCCTACAGTCTCATATTTATCGGGCACTTACTGCAGAATGATCCATCTTCTGCTATTTTCAGTTTAATTTAAGATGGAAGGCCAATATGCTTTCCTCCCATGAAGCATGACTGCCATTTAGTTCTTTTCGGAGGCTGGAACTTTTCCTTTATGAATTATGCTCCACCCACAACTGCTGTATGTTTGGTGCCCCAAAATGAACAGGATGTCAAACCTATGAGCAATTCTTTTCAAATAAGTTAGTTTTGTTTAGAGGTTGACTGGTTGAACTAGTGCTACACAAACCACAAACCCTTTATTTTCCAAGCCCTGCTGAAAATGCACACAAAGGCCAACCAGCCAGGGCTAACTTTGCCTGCTAAAGAAGAATGTTACCCCAGGGCTTGGAGCCTTTTGCTTATATTTGGGAAAGGTGGCAGACATGGATAATAATGGAGATGTCAAAGGTTAAACAGCAAAGATTAGATGAACACAAAAGACAAGTTAAGGAAGTGTTAAGTTCTTACTGATTGAGACAATAAAAAAGCAACTCCTCAAAGTAGCCCAGTGTTTCAAAGAGCCTATGAAGCCCACACTGAGAACACCAACTTTATCCCACCCACCACCCACCAATAGGGCTGAGGCAGTGGGAAAAATACCTGATCTGAGCTCCAAGTAAAATCTGTGAAAGATCAAAGGATCTGCTGTTTTGCCTCTTCCAGCGTAATGTTAACTGCTACCTTGTCTGCAATAATTGAATCTGCTGTGGCCATGGATGCTTTGCCCGTTTGGAAGTTTGCTTTAATGGATTTGTTTTACAGCAAGAGGACTGAATCAAATCCCACTTCAGCAGCCTTTTGCTGTGGCTAGAAGGGGCATTGTTGAATGAGTAGAAGTAGGTGACAGTATTGTCTTTTTAAGTTCCTTTGGGGAGCTATCTTCTCTTCCATATTTACAATTGCAGAGTAGCCATTGTCTAATTCCAGGTTTCTTCTCTTGTATCTCTGAGAAAAGCCACATCTGCTAAAATTCTAATTGTCATAAGCATTATGCCATTGTCTTCTCTTTTCCTAAAGCCAGAGTAAACAGCTTTCTCAGAATTGTAGGCCTCATCTTGCTTTTCCTACCAGCTGAAGATGGCATCAGAAGAAGAGATGGGGCCAAATTTTCAGCCTATACAGTACGTTATTTCTATCCTGAATTCCTGACCCTCACCCTAAAATCCTACTGCTTAAATATGACAGAAAATGGCTGAATTTAAGTGATACAATTTTGGATGAGTTTGGGAGGAATTTTGTTACCTAGAGTTTCGCTTCTTCCATTTCATCTCTATCCTTAAGGGAAAAAAATAGAAATGTTGCTGAAATGGTAATTTTGGTAACCATTTTAGTAATATATCTCAGGAGGCTGAGATATGCCCATTTATGCCCCAAAGGACTAACTAGAATATCTCACATGATTAAGTCACAAGCACTAATGGGAATTGAACATTATGTAATAATCAGGATTGGGAACCTGTGGGCTGGTCCCAGATAGAATGGGAAGAGGTTGCTTCAGATCCATGAGCAGCCCCGCAAAGGGAAAAAATTAATATTGCTAGACATGTCTGGAAAAAGGAGAACCTGGCTAGCAGTTTAGCAACAGATGGAAATCTCCAAGTTCCCATATAGACTTCATAAAATCCCAGTTTCGGTAAAACAGTAGAATAATTTATGGAAGAATGAATAAAATGTAGATATACGAGTGCTGCTTCTGTTGCTTTAGCAAAAAGGACAAATATCTGAATTGAAACTATTTCATCTTCTGTCTTCCTCACAATAAACAGCATGCTACAATGAATAATGGTATATAATAGGAAAATCACAAAAGTCATATAATCCAAGTTCTATAAAGAACCTAGCAGTTTTGTGGTGGGGCAATTTTTGTTATAATACAACATAAATGAAAAAAATGTGTATTCCCCTGATAGAAGCCAATTCCACTTCTGAAGCTAATAATTGAAATGTTTTCATAAAGACCTCAACTTATTGAAAGGCATGAAATACTCTTTGAGACATTAACTTTGTTCCACATGTGGGTGCTAGGTTTTTTTGTTACAACACTTGCATTACAAATAGAACTTGGAGGCTTGGTTTTAGTTAATGAATTCTTGCTCTGTTTTTGATTGGATATTTAGATGATAATTTTCTTTCTGCCTTCCAAAATTTCAGTGAATTGCATTGACAGTAGCATTTTTAGCTACACCTTATGCAGATATCCATTGTTAATGGCTTAGCCTGTGAATTCACCAATTATTCAGCTTTCCCGAATTGCCAAAGGGGAAGCATATAAATTTAATAAATATATTTCCATTTAACCAATAAATCATAATTAAACCATGGCTTAGATAAACATGAGATTGAACTAAGTCTTTTGTTCCACCACCAACCAGCCAGAATAAATCATGTAAAAGCTATTTATTGCAGCATTAATCTGACTTTTCCTGGTTTCTTTGATAGAATAATTGAAGTTTACTTTAGAATTTTTACTCAATTATGTCTGGAATTTTCAACAAGCAAAGCAAATGTAAAATGTTTATGCTAATTAAGGTATCAATTCCCCCCCCCCCAAAAAAAACAACTATATAAACGTTTGTATTTTATATGCTAGGAACAATGGCATCATTGCTTCTGAATTGTCCAAAACATGTTGGACTGTCTAAAATATACTGGGCTACAGTAAACAGTAAATGATTTCTTATTGGATCTGTTACACAGTTAACACTATCTTCTTTTTAGCATTAGCTGACAGTCTCAAGGGGGATATGAAAGAAACAGTTTCTCTTATTCTTTGCCTATCAGCAACTATAATTTAGAGCTACTTATTGCTATATCCTGAGTTTTTATTTAAATATCATGTCTAACAGACTTACTTGTCATTATTTAGCTCTTTTTGAAAGGCATCTTATTAGTAAACAGTCTATGTCATAACGGTAAAATTTATGCTTGTGTTTTTATGCAACAGAACTCATAGGTGATCCTGATTTAAAATGAGACTCTGCAGAAGGCCAACCATATTTAAGAACTGCCCAAATCGACAAATATGAAATAATATTCCTATCTATCAAGAGCTGAACTTCAGGAACCTGATTCTGTACCTGTCAGTTCCAGTTAGATAACAAAAATGCTAAGTAGAATGACCCATAAGGTTAATGTAGTCTGGCCTTTATTGTAAAATGTTTGACAAGTCCTGACCATGTCCCTAGTTTTTTATTGTCATTGATTAATTATACTCTTTGCCCTCAGAAGAACTTTAGCCTAACATAAATGGTCAAATAGAAAATAAAAGTTCTTGCCAACAGCACCACCTCTGGGTAAATATTAGGGATTGCATAAAAATGGAAAGAGTAGGAAAAACAAATGCTCTTTGTTCCAGGACTATAGCTTGATTCATACATAGATTAAGATATATCGATGTTTGTTTTTGATTTAGCATTGCATTCAAACCTATCCATTAAGGATTTGCTCAAAATACAATACAATGGCTTGTTCAAAAATCACACTCTTCACAGTGTTATATGTGAATACTACAAAAAGCTCAGATTATGGGCTGTTGGTTTGTCAATTCAAAGCGCAGTGACGATTGTCTCCTCAAATGGTGACTAAACGTTCGCAACCAAATTGCCAAGCTTGGAGCTCAAATCAACAGCCCAGCTATCAACCTGAGCTACTAATATTCAAGTACATTTCAGCTCAGATTATTTTGTTGTTAGGAAAAGAAAAATTCAGAATATTACAATAGAGAACTAACATCATTTCCATGTCCTACAAGCTATCTGCAAATATACCCAAAGTTATCCCACCAAGAGTGAATCTGTTTACTGACTTCTTATTTGTTGTGCGGACCACACAGCAGCACTGATCCTTTTCTACTGAAACACTGTAGACATCCTTAGGATATGGCAGGTTTCGGATCCGCCACTGAAAACTGCTTTTGGTGTCTTTGCGCATAAAGACAGGCTAAAGAAAAGAGAAATGGAATTCAGCCCAGTGTTGTTCAGTTCAACTAGACAGCAGATGTAATAATTATACAACAACAACATGACTAAAAATTGCCAAACTTATGCGTGTAAGTGCTGGATTCTTATCTAAATTGAAGCAACACTGGTACTAGCATCTTTAAGTTCCATACCTTTCCCATGAGCTTTTCTCAATTTATATAATACATTCTTTTGTGGGATACACTAAATGTATTGCAGATACACAAATTATAATAATGAGAAATGTGAAGGAAAGTGCTACTAGATTTAGGAAAAATATAGACTGAAGTAAAAGATGGGTTAAGGAACAAAAGTAGTCTCCCACAAGAGGGAAAAATCCATTTTATAAAACACTACAATCAAGCAAACATCCATTCAATAAATAACTACATTCAAGACACAGAGTTTTCACAAAACTCTGAGAATTAGGTGATGGCACACACTGCCAGCAGAGTGATGGCACAAGAGAAAAAACTGCCCCTGTACCTAGGCATGCAATACTGTCTTGAGGGAAGGAGCTGAAACATTTTGCGTCCAGGATGTAAGGAATCTGCAGATATTTTCTCAGCCCTCCTGACCCGCGCAATATATAGGTCTTCTATGGAAGGCAGGGTGGTTGCAATTATTATTTCTGCAATCTTGACTATCCTTTGGACTCTGTACCTGTCCTGTTTGGTTGCTGTATCATACCAGACAATTATAGACTCAATAATTCCTCTGTAAAACTGCATCAGCAGCTCCCGGGGCAGTCTGAACTTTTGAGTTTATGCAGGAAGAACATTTGAAAGAGATCCTAAATTTAAGGCAGAACCATAATACAGAGCATAAACCTTTTATAAAAATATTATCTAGCTCTTGGCATTTTTGGCTAAATTATAGCCTGTGTCATGGAATAAATTGTCAGTGGAATTAAAGCATGCCTCCTCATTACAATTTAGGAAAGAGCTGGAAACGTATTTACTACCCAAGGGCTTACAATTTAACTGTTTTAGCTGATGTGTTTTATATGTGTTATACTTTATACATGTTTTTATAGGTGCTTTATTGTATTTTGGAAGCCACCCAAATTGCCCAGAGCCATAAAAAGATTGGAGAACATTTACATTCCCTAAAGCAATCAATATACCACACCAGTGTTGCTCAAACTCAGCAATTTTAAGATATGTGGACTTCAACTACCAGAATTCCCCAGCCACACATTTTTAAAATGCGGAGGATGAGAAACACAACACAACAGTATATCTGGAAGCACACGTGATTTAATGAATGGCTACCAATCTGGTTCTAAAAGCATAGCTACCCAACCTTTTCTGCTTTGCGGCCCAACAGGGCGGGAAAGGGGATGGTTCTGCGTGAGCAGCGGGCAACCGCACAACTCAATTTGTGTGAACGGCAGGCACGTGCGCCCACCACTTGTACAAATGGAGCATGCACATGCTTGCCTGCTGCTTTTACCTAGCTCAAATACACCCAGTGACCTTCCATGGCTAAGAATGGACTTGAACATGACTCTCATAAAGGAGTCATATTAAACTCTTCATAATTATAAAATGTCTCCATGCAATGTTAATTCAGCTCTTTTTGACCATAGTGAGGTCAAATTGTAATTCCTGTTTAAATTACATTGAAATTTAAAGTATGGTTGCTATCGCTTAATTCAACTTTTGTCATAAACATGTTGTGAGGAAAAATTGGAAGCAGCAAATGCTTAGGTTGAGTTAAACTTGTAGGAATGGCATGATGACACATTTAACAAATAAACCTTTATATATAGGAAAAACACAGTGCCAAAGTAGAAAGGAAGAGCATAACGGACATTTCTAATATTCTGAATTATTCATGAAGCTTGGTATAGAAAGAAAGCCTCACTATTTTCTAAATGAAAAAAAAAAAATCAAGGTAGAAAAATTGAATGAAGTATATTTTCTCTCATGTCAAATGCTGAGGTATAAATATTGTGTTTACATTGGTATTGCTCTCCTTTATGAACTCACGGTCCAGTGCTCCTGCTGCAAGCAACGTGGGTTCTCCCACTTCAACCTCCCAATTGCCATGTGCACCCAAGGCATTCTTCTCTCTCCATTTTCTTACTACACAGAAATGACAAGGATAAAGAAAAAAAAATGAGATATTTATCTTTTCAGGAAAATATTCCCAATTGGGATATTAAGAAACTAGCGGGTAATTGCTATACAAGTTAAGTCAAATACTTTGAATTTCAATTTATTTTTAATTATGCCTCTTTTTGCAGAAACAGAATACAGGTGGATTCTTGGCTTCTGATAATTCATTTAGTGGCCATTCAAACTTGCAAAACCATTGAACAAGGGGGAGTTATATGTCCTCAGAATTTTAGCTGTTTGCAGCATCCTCATAGTCACATGATCATGATATGAGTGCTCAATGCCCAGCTCATGATTCCAATATTGCACTGGGCTGCAGTCACATGATCATACTTTCCAACGTTCCCTGCTGGCTTTTCACAAGCAAAATCAATGTGGAAGTTTGCAGGAAGTCGGAAGTGGTGATCACATGAGTTCCTTGCTTAACTTCTACACGGTCCTCACATATCAACAGCAACGTGAACTGCTAGGACTCCCATAGATAAGCAATGCTATCCCATGATGTCACACTTTATCACCATGTCACTTAGTAGTTCTGGTCCAATTGCTGTTGTAACCCAAGGACTACTTGTAGACTTTTTTACATATTAATAACATGAACATGTATTAAAAGAGCATTTAAAACTGCTGGCTTTGAGCTTCACATTATGCAACTTACTAGCTTTGTCCTGATGGTTGTGCAGCATTTCAGATCCAAAAGCAAAAGTTTGCTTCAGAACACATAGCATCAGTCCAAACCACCTCACAGAGTTGTTATAATGGAGAAAGTAGGAGGAGGAATGAGTATTATGTAATATGTTTGCCAACTTGAGTTATTTATTTAAAAAATAACAAAAGGATAAAAATAAATAAATTTGCATTTAAATCACATGAATCTTTTCCCTGGGATTCTGCCATAGTTAAATAGGGCAATTGCACTATTCTAGGAAAAGGCATAGTTGTTTTCAGGAGTCGTAGACAGGTGTTATACAAGCATACTAATGCATTCCAAAACAGTTTTTTTCCTCAGATCTGAAACATTGCATAGGCTTAGTCGCGTAGGCCTAGAGAGTCAAGTCATCTAGGAAGTGCGGCTAATTCATTCAGGTTTCAGTCCTATAGATACCAACACATATTGATACTTTCCAGTTCAATTCATGCTCAAGGCACTGATTTTGGAAATGCATGAAAAATAGTTTTAAAAACAACAACCTGATTAGTCTAATTTGTCCAAAACAAGGGCCAGTTGGAATTTCCTCTCCCCCTCCTCCTGGATAACAACAAGCTGTTATTACAGTTATATTACAGGTAATCATCACTTAACTACCTTAAGTGGGCTGGCAACTCCATTGCTAAGCAACATGGTCATTAAGCAAAACATCCGATGACTGCTCAGCTTAACAATGGCAGTCATGGCAATCTGTTATTATAGTTATAGTTATTGTTCAGTGGATCATATGCAGTCATTAGAAGAGGACCCATCCATATCCAAGCCATTCTGACTATCTCCACTTTAATTCCCACCTCCCCATTCCCCTATTTTCTATCCATCTCTGCCCTGTAAGTCATCTACCTATCTGCTGCTGCCAGCTGCCCTTGCCCCTTCTTTTGCGTTAGCGTAGCCTTGTCCTCCTTTCACACTAATAAGGAAGATGCCCAAATAAGGCCCTGGCCATCACACAAAAGAAAGCCCTGGCTGGTGTGAGAAAGAAAGGACCTGGCCTGCATGCGAAAGAACAGTGCAAAAGAAGGACTTAGTTGGCAGTGGTGCATGGTGCCACAGCAGAACACACACCCGCCTGTTCTGTAGCTCTCATCTGCTGCCTTGTGGAGTGTTTTCATGGCACTTCCCCTGCATGTGATGAGCCCAGCAAATGGAGGCAAGCAAAGATGATGCAAAGGTCAGCTGGTGGTGGGGGTAAGGCAGCAGGAGACTGGTCATAAATTCAGGCAGGCTGAATTTTATTCATTTGACCATAAGGGCATTGTGATGGCTAGAACTTCAAAGACTAGTCATAAGCCCCTTTGTTCAAAGCTACTGTATTTCAGAATAGTTGCTGAACAAATGGTTGTTAAGCAAGACTACTTATATACACCTGGGACAGAAAAGTACAAGAATTTAAAGCTTGATTTCACTATAAATAGAGCCTGCATTTGATCTACAGCTGATAGTCAAATTCTCTCTCTCTCTGTCTCAAAACAACAACAACAACAACAACAACAACCAACACCATCACAGCATTGTGCCCTGAAATTCCTGTTTACATTTGCTTGTACAGGTTTTGTCAAGAGAAGCATGATAAAGTCATGCAATCTCAGGAGCAGTACAAAGACAGTAAGTGGATTAATTTTTAGATTCATCATATACTGTAGTATAACTGAGACATCAAAGTTTAGGGTTAATGCTGTGGATAAGGAAAAAGATAAGAATGTAGCCTAGCCCTGTAGTCTCAGAGGCAAAGCCAACATTGATTTCATCACCCTTTCTGACTATGGATCTTTTTCATGGTAAAGTTTGCTTTACTGACCCGCAGAATGTGCAATACTATTAAAGGCAAAACCTGTATTTCGAATCTACCTGGACCATTTGCATTCCCAACTTTTAACTAGAAGTAAGAAAGGTTCTCTGGCTTACAGAGTAGCTGGTGTGTTTTCAGGTCATATTCTTCTGCCATCTCCTTTCCATCCTCAAACAAGTAATGGATTTTTCGTTTACCTAAAGAGAGCACAAGATAGGTGGACCTAAACAGGAGAAATAGGAGGAAATCCCCATTTAGCCAGAGTGACTTTTAAAGGCTCACAGCTTTCCATCCATACTACTCCTCTACTAAACCAAGTTTTGATGGAAATAAGCACCAATGTTAACGGGTTGATTTCCACATGCTCCTCACAGTGGTGAATACAGTTCAGTTAGAAATAAAACAGTATCGGGAATGTTTTCCATTACTTCTTTTAAAAAAAACTTTAAAATGATTTTTAAGTTGGATTTTCAGTGTATCCCTACTAGATCGCCCCGGGGTTGCCGCATCCAAAAGCGAAGGCAGCACGATAGATACCACAGCTTCCTCGCCACTTGGGAGACCGGAACTGCACGGCTTTCTCCCACTTTAGAAAGTTCCCCAACTTCACACGTTCCCCATTTGCCCAGGTCATTTCCCCAGATCGCCACTATCCCAGCCCCAGCCATCCCGTTACCATCGGCGAGCAAGGCGGTCTTGCGAGCGGCCCGCAACCGCTCCAGCCAGCTGGTGCCAGCCATATTGCGGCTCCGCACGTTACCAAGGCAACGCCTCCTTGTCTTCCGGCCCTGACCCGGAAGAAAATGCCGCAAATTGGCCGCTCTTGTGTCACAGCTATACTTTCGGTAAGGGAACGTTGCCCTCTTCGGTATCGTTCTCGGCCTCTCTTTGGACGCTCCGTAAGGGCTCCCCCTCTTTCTCCAACCAGAGAGGCATCGTAGGTGGTTAAGGTAGCGATGCAGGGCGGCGCGGCGCCCCTCAATCGCCTTGGAAAAGCAGCGGCGGGCAGCAGCGGGCTACAGAAGCGTCGCGGTGATTTGGTTGACCCTGGCTGTTAGGAGCCTTTGGCTCGACCTCATCCCACCTCTCAAATTCAGACGCTCTTAAGCGGGTGGTCTCTGGACTGCAGTGAGCCGGGCTCGGATTAGAGTAGCGCTCCGAAGTGATGCAAAAAAATTTCCTCTCTTGGTCTCTCTACTCCCTCTAGGAAGGAGTCCCACAATCTGCGTTGATTTCAAGGGCTATAATCCTTGGCAGGCATATTTTGTAAACCAGAGTTTATGGGAAATGCATCTGAGTAACGCTAAATTGGGGAAGCCTGTCATGGGTGTATGCATGAGAGATTTATTTGTAGACATTTTTATTTGAAATCAAATTAACCCAGCGCTGATACCTTTTACTTCAGCTCCTGATCAAATTGGTCATTTGACATAAAAGGTTGTGCCATTTGGTTTAAAATCTAACATAACACTTAAAAGTAACAATATTGATACTATTATTATTTTTAGCTGCTATACTTTTCATCTGCCGTTTTGTCACAGACTTTGATCACAGTTTCCTGGCTAGAGATTGCAGAATGCAAAAATACAAATTTGAATACAAATTCATATTCTCCAGTAAAGTATTTTCCAACTCTTTAACAATTGTCTGTTCATTCAGCATGGCTGTTCATCATCCTTTTGATTAAAGAGGTTGAACATTGAATCTAGGATAGAAGAACCATAGCTTATAATGTTTGACCACATGCTTTGTGTTCAGCAAATCTTAGGTTCAGTTTCTGTGGTCTTTACTTTTACTAGGAAATTTAGCCCAACAGCGTTGACGCTACTGGACTAGTGTTCTGACTCATGTGGGTTCTGAATTCATAAAATACTTCCCACCCTAATGGTCATATTTATGGATCATAAATACCATATTATCCTTGTTCCCTCCTAATTTTAGGACTCCATTCTTCTAAAGTAAGGCCAGCCAGATATTTCAAGGAAAGTTACAATAAGAACTGTTTCATATACTGTTCCTAAACAGGAAAACAATATACAGTTTATTACTTGTAATGTATATATGATACACATTATAATATATATTACAGTACATTTAAGTATATTACAATTTTACTCTCAAGAAAAAAAAATTCTATGTGCTATCCTAAGGAGATCTTGTAAAATTCCATGCTTTTCTGTACCACCCATATGTAGATGACTGATTTTCTATCCCAGACCTATTCTCTCTCTGTTTCCAATTGTCTCCCCAAGTGCGTCTGCTTATCTTTTCTAACCTTCAGTAAAATAACATTTCCAATAGTGCTAAAAAATATAAGCTGACAGTGGCAAGGAGATATAAAGAAATAGTTATATATAGTTACCAGGTACAAAAATTATGAAATGCTAATTTTACCAATCTCCAAATGTATTAGATTAGGCATGATGAAAAGGGTAATTTCTGTGACTGACTGAGTGGAAGATATACTAGAACTATTAATCTGTTCTAAAATGATGGAACACAAGGATTCCTATTAAGAATTACCTGTCATTAAAATATATTATTTCTTTTACTTTTCCTTCCTACATCTTCAGCAAATCTGCATTCTCCTGTTAGGCAAGGAGACATCTATGGTCCATGGAACCTCAAGGAATTGTCAAAGCTTTCCGCAAACGAAAGAAGTTGAAAGATGAGGTACCCACTGCGTCTTTAAAGATTTGGAAAGAAGAAACCAGGAATCAACAAGGTGAATTTTTTTTCTTTCTGACTTTAGTCATGTGAAATTCTCATAGTGTGGCTTGCATTGCTGTTAATTCTTATTAAACCACAATTTATGACAAATGGTTCATTTCAGAGAAATGACTTAATCTTTAAAAAGTTCTATCTCTACAGTGCAGTGATATAATAACACGACTATATGTCATAAAACACTAACATTCGCTATATTTCATCAAACGATCAGATTTTCTTCATTCTGAAAATATTTGTAACCTAATCTTATCTTGCTGATCATCTTTCTCTGTGGTATTTTTACCAGGGTGGTTGGAGCCAATCACAGCTTATGTGTTGCAAGCAGGAATTGGCCAGGCCAGGGCTGAGATCTTCTATAAGCAGATCATCCACAATGGAGGACACATCTGCAGCCAGTTTTCCCCAGATGTGACACATGTAATAGTAGATGAAGACATGGATTTTGATCGGGCTTTTCGGCTCCTCAAACTCAAAAAGTTACCTCAGGGATTTCAACTAGTTAAGGCATCATGGCTGAGTTCTTGTATTACAGCACAGCAGATCTTGGACACTACTGACTATAGACTCATCATTCCAGAGAAGTAGGTCTCTCACTTAAATACTTTATCCAGTTTGAATGGGGAAGGTTTATGTAAAACTGATCATCCATCTTCAAAATGCAATAGAAAAGAACTTCATTCGATATTTTTAGTGTAACTGTCGGCCAGTCTGAAGTATCCTATTTTTTGATAAAGTAACTGAAAAAGTGATGGCTTTGATGATTTGGATGCTGATTTTCTGAAGTGATTTGACTGGATATTTCATCTGGGAAATGACACTGAATCTAGTTTGATTACTGTAGTACTGTGATGGCAAACCTATGGCACACGTGCCGGAAGTGGCACTCAGAGCCACTTCTGCTGGCACATGCGAGGTCACCCCGAAGAGCCCCACTGCGCATGCATGCACCCTGCCAACCAGCTGATTATTGGGTATCTGCCACGCATGCACGGGAGAGGTGTGCTTGTGGGAGGCGTGCATGCATGCGCAGTGGCATGTGGCGTGTGTGGAGGTTATGTGGGCATGCACAGAGGCACGCAGTAGACATGCTCAGGGGGAGTGGGAATCACGCATGCATTGTATCATGCGTGCAGGCACGCATGTGTGCGCACACACTTTTGGCACGCAACATGGAAAAGGTTAGCCATCACTGCTGTAGTAGATGAGCTAAGAAGGTACTCCTCAACTTACAACAGTTCATTTAGTGACCTTTCAAAGTTAAATGGCACTGAAAAAAATGAGTTATATGACCATTTTTCACATTTACAACAGTTGCAGACTCCCCATGGTCATATGATAAAAATTCAGATGCCTGGCAACTGACTCATTCATAATGGTTGCAGTATCCCAGGAGAAGGAAAGTCAATAGGGAAGCCAGATTCACTTAACAACTGCAATTATTTATTTAATAACTGGCAAGAAAGGTCGTAAAATGTGGGGGGGGAGGAATCTCTTAATCAATGTGTCACTTAGCAACAGAAATTTTGGGCTCAATTGTGGTTGTAGGTCGAGAACTGTAAACTGCTATTTTTCTTGGACCTCTTGATAGCTTCTGTAGCATTGATCATGGTATCCTTCAGATCAATGGGCTATATGGCAAGGTTGAGCCTTGGGAGCACTGTTTTGCAGTGATTCCGATTCTTCCTCTTAGAATTAGCCCAGAATATGATGTGGGGACATTGCTGTTCAAATGAAGATCATTCACATACAGTGTTCCATGGATTCTGTCTTCTCCACTGTTGTTTCACAGTTTAACATCTACATGAAAGCAGTCAGGGAGTTTAAAAAAATATATGCTGAAGTATAACTGGATATTTCAACAAGACAGCTGTCCAAATCATGCTCTAAATCAGAGATGTCTTTCTTATTAAGTACATATTTGATTTGTCTGTTGATTTGTTTGAAATGGGCTCCATGTTCGACAATGATTAACATTATTGAATATGTGTAAGGAGTCTCAAAAATGCACCATATGCAAGGAGATTAAGAATATTTCTGAACTAGAAGAAACTAGAACTAAAAGGAAGAATGGGAGAAAAATTCTCAAACAAGAATAAAACAGCTTACCTGCAGGAAAATATTTGGAAGCTGTAATTTTGGCCAAAGGAGATGATATAAAATATTGAAAGAAAGGACACTTAATTTTTTTCTTTGACCATATTCACTGTTTATTTTGAATCTATAAGTAAGTGCACATAAATAATAAGTAAGCATTCACTTTTTCAGAAAATATGTTCGACTTCTGTTACTTTATGAATTCATTGGAATTTTATAATTTGACAGGAATGCCTAATTTTTTCCACTGAATTGTACCATGTATGGCTGCAATGATGAACAGTGTGACATAGTTGAAAGGGAGGCCAATAATATGTATAGGAGGCCAAAGAATACAGCAGAAATCTTAGAATTGGTTCTGTATAATTACAAATATCTAGCTGTGTGACTAATGGAATGTAAATACATATGGTCATCTTTTCATTCCAGTATGTGCCTCTTTAATGTAAACAGTAAACATTTGGAAATCAGGATAGATTATTCACTAAAGTAAGCTCTGAAAAAATCATATCTTATCTGCCTTTAGTTGATACAAGAAATGCTCCAAATTCAATTATTTGTTGTTTGTTAATTCTTGGCAGATATCTGGATGAGACAGGCTTTTCAGTGGAACACTCGCCATTACTGAAGGAGGATAAGATTCACCCCAAAGCAGAGAGCACAGTTATGGAACCGAAAGAAGAATCAAACACTGAGATCAGCTCTTTCTGTGATACTGTACAGGTAGTCTTTGACTTGCGACCAGTTGCATATTAATTGTTTGAAGTTACAACAGTTTTGGAAAGGGTGCTTTAAAGCACTTCTGGCCCTTGTAAAATGTTGTGTGCCTCCCTTGTAGTCGCACAATCCTAATCTGGGTGCTGGGCAACCTATTTTCACTTATGATTAGTCACCAAGGGTCCTGCAATTCTGTGATTATCATTTGCAATCTTCTATATCTGCAGGCATGGGGCAGCAGGAAAAAAAATCACAGAGCTAAAATCCTTTTCAACCCTGACCCTCTGTGCCTGCATGGCTCCCCTGTGCTAAAATTGTTCTCCACCTGCCCTACAAATGTTCTCTCCCTATCCCTTGGTGCCCGAAGACTTCCTCTGTGCTAAAACCCTTCTCTCCCTGCCTCTCCACTTGTTTCCTGGGAATCTGTTCGTTTAGATACTGTGCAATTGCTTAATGACTGCACTGCAAGTGCCAGGATTGCGGTCATTGAGTGATTGAGTGGTTGTAGAGGCATCTCACAATCACCACTGGCCAAGATTTGGGTCCCAATTTTGGTCGTTAAATGGGGGCTGCCTGCCAATTTCTAGGATCAATAGGAAGCTATGCAGGTGAGCCTGATTATTGATTTTTAGGCTAAGCCAGGGATTTTCTGTTAAAGTTAGCCAGTGCCAAACTCTTATCTAAGGTTTGGAAACACCTTACTGTTTGAGATTGTGAAAACAAATTAGCTGGTTTATACTTAAAAAGTAATAATAATCCGAAAGTGTTTTTTTTTATTTATACATTTTAAAATTTAAATATTTAAATAAACTGAATAAAAATCAAAGTATCCATATTAGGCTCATAAAACATGTGTCTTTTATTGATGTTTGTTTTTCATAAAAATATAGGACAATAGAAAAAATATGTAGTGAATTGTTTCTGTTATCATGTAATCCTCGGTTCAAAGTATGTTGATATACATTTTGTTTTTATTTTGGGAGCATTTATTTATTTATTTATTAAATTCATTTGCCACCCGTCTTATATTCAATGATTCTGGGTGGATTACAACATAATTTCAGAATATTCTGGTTGCATTTTGTACATTTCCTAAAGATTTTGATATAGTATCGGGATTCCACTGAATAAAAAGTAAAAACTATTGTTCAATATTTTTTCTATTCTGAGCTTCCTAATAGGGTATCCAAGATATCTTAAATGGAATTTTGGTACCTGCTTATTTCTATAGAATGTAGAGGTGGTAAATACCTACTAATTCTATAACTTGGAACAAAATATTCATTATTACTTTTTACCATGCTTTGAACATAGAACACATTTACTGTGACAATCAGTTGTATTTTGGTCATCCCAGATATTTTGCCATCTGTACTTCCTAATTCTTGATCACCATTACTAGGAACATAAATTGTAGATATGAAATTGCTAGTTCAATTGATATTTGCTTTGACTCTGGGTTTCTGTGATTATTTCTCATGGGTCTTAATTCTGCTCTGTATTTTATTTTTATTTCTTTAATATAATTTTTATTGAAGAAATTTTAACAAGATAAAAGCAATACAAATATTACAAAAGAAACCAAGAAAATGAAGAATTGTGCCCCATTCTTTACAATGTCTATATATTGTTGCAGAATGAGCTCATATTCTGTGATTGGCTAAATGATCACTCAATTTCATTGCTCCCTCTTCTGCTTGTTCTGTGAATCCCAAAGAGGACGTTAGATAATGAAGAAATTGAAGAGGACAAACCTGTTGTCACTCTGGAGGAACTGAAAGCACTGAAGTCAGGCCAAGACCTGAACACTTTGTCAGAAGGCTCATCAGTGTGCTCTCCCCCTGGCAAGTGGGTTTGTGCTCGGTCTTCTGAAAGCAAGAAAACTAATCATAATCAGTGCATTACAGAGAAGCTGGAAGTGCTGGCTAAAGCCTACTCTGTCCAAGGAGACAAGTGGAGGGGTCTAAGCTACTCTAAAGCTATTAACGCACTCAAGAGTTATCATAAGCCAGTCACGTGTTATCAGGTAAATGAGACAAAATTTACTAAGGATGTCTGTTTTTCTGTCATATATCTGCTTTTCCCAAGGTATCTGTACCTTTCTGGCTTAGTATTTTTTTTTCTCCAGGAAAAGTTCTAATTTGTGGGGTTTTTTAATGTTATATAGACACATGATTTCAACCAGCTGTGGCCTGCATCCTACTTACATATTCCTATTATTCCATCCTGCTGTTTGGAAAGTATTTTACTAATTCTACAATGTATGCAGAATCTTTTATCAAGATTATGCTGAACTTCTGATCTTTTGAAAAGAGTGCAGAGAAAGGCTGAAGCTGCCTTGAGATTCAGGCAAAAGTTCTGTAGGCCAAAAGTAAAAGCTACAAGGGGGTGTTTGTAACGCTTGCATAGTTATCTAAATGCTAATCATAGTTTTTTTTTTAGGATGGGTATGTATTAAAAAAATGGCTGTGTACTGGGCATAATGAAACACAGCATACCTAAAATACTCTGAGTAAATCAGTGTTTGAGCTTTGCTTTGAACTAGTTGCTGTTTCATTGTTCTCCTTTCAGGAAGCCTGTAAGATTCCCGGAATAGGAAAACAGATGGCAGAAAAGATTGTAGAAATCCTGGAGAGTGGGCATCTTCGAAAACTTGACCACATCAGTGACAGTGTCTCAGTGCTAGAATTATTTTCCAATATATGGGGAGCAGGAGTAAAGACTAGCCAGATGTGGTACCAGCAGGTAACTCTATCCTCCCTTTAGCTATGATTCTGTGGCATTCCCTTCTATTTGTTCATGTTAGATCTTTGCTCCAAGGCATGTGAGTTTATATTAGTGTTGCTACTTTTTTAGTTATGATTTTTTGGGTGGGGGGGACCTTCCTCTGGAGATTTTATACTGTCTATATTGGACACGTCCTCTTTTCCTACCCTATAGTGTATGTAAAGATACAATGTGTTAACTTTATTTGTATCAATCTTTTTTTCCTTTATTATCAATAGCAACAGTTTATATATTAATTGTCTTATCTTGCAAAAGTGTCAAATTCATTCTGAATCATTATGAGCAACACCATGATCGTGTGTGTGTGTGTGTGTGTGTGTGAGGAATGAATGCTCACATGTTTTGAACTGTTCATGAAAAAAACGCATGTGATTTTCAGGGGGAAATCAGGACAATATTATAAACAGCGCATCACGTATTACGCACATTGGTGGTGGGTTCCATGATATCGCTTATTAGGGATTACTGAAAACAGAATTCCTGTAGTTCTGTTATGTGTTCTGCCCAGGGTTTTCGCACTCTGGATGACGTCCGCACTCGGGCCTCTCTCACCAGCCAGCAAGCTATTGGCCTTAAGTATTACAAGGACTTCCTGGAACGCATGCCACGGCAAGAAGCTGCTGAAATTGAGCAGACGGTGAGCACCTTGTTGAAACTGTAGCGAGAGGTTGACAGAAGATCATCGGCTCTTTTTCACCAGATCTTAATCATAAGGCTATTCCATCTTGGTTTTTCCCGCTTGGCAGTTTGCCAAATAAAACCCCCCAAAATATTTTCCAAAGGGGCACCATATTAGAGGTACTGTATACTTAAAAACTCACTTCTATGTTGATTCCACTCATCTTCCAAACTTATTACTGGCCTACCTATTTTTGGATGTTTGGGCATCCCGCTCCCTCTTTACTATTTGAAATGCTAAAACTGGGAGTCACCTTGTCCTGCCAAGAACCCAGACACCACAGCAGGTATACATGGCTTAGATCAAGGGGTGAATGAAGGGACACTTCATTATGTAGAGTGGAAAGAGTAAGGAAGATGACTGATGAAAGTATCAATAACTATTATCAAGGCAAAATGAGGTGATTTTTTTTTTAAATCCAAAGAAACAAGATAACATTTGGAAGTGACTCAGGCAGGCACCTCATTGATTCATAGAAATCTACCAATGGAAAGAATGTGCAACCCAGACTTGAAAGGTTCTGTTATTATAGGTAATCTCAGTAAAAGTAGTTTTAGCTTGCCCATGGAGTTGATTTCCCAGTCTCGTCTTTATTCACCACCTAAGTCTTTATGACCTCATGTTCTTCACAACTGGAAAGCACTTTTTTTTCCTACTCTCAAATAGCACAGCTGAGGAAGACTGGCTTAGCTTACTTCCTTTTACATATCAACCATCCAAGCCATGACTCTTAATGAAAGCTCTTATTTGAAGCAGTGTTCTTTCTCCATATTTGCTGAAAAGCACGGCTCTAATCATATCCAAACTTCTGCCTATCACAAATCAGTTTCCCTTTTTAGGCACATTTACTGTAGAAATTGAAGATTTCCTTTTTCCAAAGTTGAAGTTCCTTACAATTGACAGAGAAAGAAAACCTCCATCCATCCATGTTAATATATTTTATTTCTATGCTCTGCACGCCTTTGTACCTGATCTGAAATTAATCTAATTTACCAACATCATTTGTGCTTTAATTTTTACTTATGAAGCCTTGATAAATTCCCAATATGTTATGCCAATTCTTCTCTAAATAATTCTCAGATAACTGGCAGGATGGTTGACAAAGACATCTGCAATTTTCCATTGTTGCTCTCTTGGTAAGGAAAGAGTGCTTTGCACCCTTCCAGCCAAATGTTTTTTTCCCCCTTGTTTTTATATTTTTGGGCTGGACCGTATGGTCTGGTTTATATATTAATGCAGCTCTTTAAATTCAGAGCTCTAAGCCACATTAAAAAAAAACCCTTTTCATTGTTCCTCCTGTACAGTGGAATTGCCATGGCAGCACTGGGCAGCATGACGCTGTCACTCAGTCACAGTGCCTGCCCCTAAAGAATGCATAGTTGCCAGGTAGGGCATCACCCCTTACATAGGATTAAAGTTCTTTGGGGAACCTCCGCCCTTGGGAATGGGCCTATTGTGGATTTGATGGGAATGGGCCTATTGTGGATTTGATGGGATTACCCTTCTCTTGCCTACCTCGGGGAAGAGACAAGAGAAAGAGGGGATTAGCTGCTGTCTGTCGAAGATCCAAGGGGCAGTATGGGGTTTGCTGCTTTCAAGAAAACTTAATTGGGGATGCAGAGGGGGAAGATCTGCATTAGAAAAGCCGTGAAGGTGATTCCAAATGTTGCAGGGCAAAGGTTAATGGGTTTATTCCTCACTAATGAAGGATGATCCTGGAGACTGACAAGGGGCACTCATCCTCTAAACTGATTTTCCTCCCCCACTCCCCTCTACTCCCTATGTTCTGAACCGGTAGCTGTCCTTGCTTGTTAAAATGGATGATTGGCATCGTAATATTGATAATCCTACATACCGAAATCACCTTTAAATGATGCGTTAATAAAGATGGTGTAGGAAAAGGGCTGACAGGGAACGTATCATTGGCCATGCTTATTGGATTGGGAGTTCCAGTTCTTGATATTTAACTGCAGTTCTGAAAGAACAGCCAATTTCTTGGGATTAAGATTCCATACAGGATACCAAAGTAAGAGGTGTAGGCCTATAGCAGGAGAATCATCCATTCTCAGGCAAGGATAAATTGAATCCTTTTCAATGTGAAGTCTTCTGCGGTTCTATGTTCTAAGAGAAACAGATTAAATCTAATGGGATTTCCCTTTATTTCTATGATATTATTTTACTGTTCATTAGAAAATATTTGTATTATGGTGGCACTTACTTTTCAATTTGTTTTATTTATCAATCATGTCAAGCAAATGAAATGCTAGGTCATTGAATTACAGGTAGTCCTTGACTTACAACCATTTTTAACAGCTGTTTGAAGTTATGAGGTTGCTAAAAAAAGTGACTTACTATTGGTCCTTGCACTTATCATCACATGTCCCCACGGTCATGTGATTAAAATTTGGGCACTTGGTGACTGGCATGTATTTTCAGTGGTTGCTGTGTCCTGGGGTCACATGATCACCATTTGTGTCCTTCCCAGGTAGTTTCCAACAAGCAAAGTCATTGGGAGAATCCAGCTTCCTTTAGCAACCATGTGACTTGCTGAATGACTGCAGCAAAAAAGTCATAAAATTGGCAGTGACTCGATTATTTCGCTTCTTGAAGCTCCTGTCCCAGTTGTGCTTGTAAGTTGAGGATTGGTAGTCTCTGAGCTTGGTTGTTTTCTAGTGATAGCTTGCGATGCTAGCTAGCATCATTATCACTGACGATGTTACCTAGTTTAGGTAATGAAATGTCTGGAAGAAAACAACCAAGCTCTGAGAGCACCAGGGACTCCTTATTTCAACTCTCAGCTACAAACACTCTCCTTTATAAGTTGAGAATTGTTGTATTACAGTAAGTGGTATTTGAGAGCAGTTAATTTCTCTGATTTGTCTCTTTAAGGTTAGAGAAGCAGCTCTGTCTATTATACCTGAACTAGTTTGTATAGCATGTGGCTCTTTCCGGCGCGGAAAACCCACTTGTGGAGATGTGGATGTACTGGTGACTCATCCTGATGGATGCTCCCACCAAGGAGTATTCAACAAACTGCTCGACGTTCTTCATCAAAGTGGTATGAGAATAGTTCTGTGGTGGGGCTGGGAGTTCAGACTCATTCCTGAATGTATCCACCTTGAGAACTATTTAAAGAAAACATAAGTAGGAATACAGAAGGGGCCTAGTTTTGTTAGCTTGAGTTGAGCTTGGCACTTTTTCCTAAAGCTGAATACTGTAGACCAGTAACTGCTGCTATACTGGGAAACTACTTTCTCTTTCTTTCTTGGACTTTTGGGGATAAGGGCTGGGCTATTTATTGTTCTCTAAGGTACTTGCTTAACTAGTTCTTCATGTTGGGGAGCCTGTCCCTTTTCTTTCGTTTTTAGTTAATAGCAAAACATTATGAAAAGGCAGACCAGGTCACTGTGAACCGTGATGTCCTGTCTTGTCCTTCAGGAATGTTCCAATTATATTGATCTGGCAGGACCTGAGACTGATATAAGTAAGAGGGCAGCTCCTAGTGTCAACTTACTTCTCAATCCTTTGCAATAATACTACAGTATTTGTCTCACATATTGTGCTTTCCACTCAGGCTTTCTCACGGATGACTTGGTGAATCAGGAAGACAATGGAAGCCAGCAGAAGTACCTCGGAGTCTGCCGTTTACCAGGCCCAGATAGGCACCACAGGCGCCTCGACATCATTGTGGTGCCCTACAGAGAGTTTGCCTGTGCTTTGTTGTACTTCACGGGCTCAGCCCACTTCAATCGCTCCATGCGAGCCCTGGCCAGGACTAAAGGCATGAGTCTGTCAGAGCATGCCCTCTGCAGTGGTGTAGTGCGAGGACCAAATGGCCTCAAAACTGGATCTGGGATTGTCCTGTCCACGCCTACTGAGAAGGATGTGTTTGTACATCTGGGGTTGCCTTACCGGGAGCCATATGAGAGGGACTGGTAAAGGCAAGAAAAGAAGTAGCCTCAGTTAGCTTCAGGGAGATATGGGAACTTGCATGATATTTTCAAACATATACTGCATATCCTTTGCTTCTTTTCCTTGAGGCGTATTTGCAAAGTGAAGGACTTGATAAAAGAATAGAATAGAATTCTTTATTGGCCAAGTGTGATTGGATGCACAAGGAATTTGTCTTGGTGTGTATGCTCTTGATGAGCAGTTTATTGTTTTCCCCCCACTGGCTTAAAAATCCCAAGATTTTTAAAGTCTCTTATTAGTTTTGAAAGATTTCAGTGAGAGGAAAAAACTATGGACAAATCAATTCATTCAATTATCAATTCCAAGAACAATGATTGTAAATCTTTATGATTGTAAATCTTTTTTGCACATTAAAAAATCAACTAATATCTACTTAGGACAAATAGGAAATTTACAAAATTTCACTACTTTTAAAGAGATGAATTGCAGGGTTGCTATCCTTACAGTATTTTGGAGAGTTGCCTGGAGGGCTCCGGGCTAATTACACTCTCAACTTAATCCACCTCATAGGGCTATGGTAAGAAAAATAGGCAGGAGCTTAATGTGCATCGTCTTGTAGGAAGTTGGCACCCACCCCTATGGAATATCCTAGGAAATATTAAAAAGGCAGAATATTTCCCCTAAAAGGAAAGTAGAAACTCAGAGAGGCAGAAGCTCACCTGATCTTTCCCTTTCTTCTCCTTCACCCAACATCTTGAAGCAAGTGATCATCCTTTTCACTTTGGAGCTCCAAGCCATGTGGTCCTATCCACCATTAAACCATCTTTCCAAGCAGTCACCATGTTTCCAGTGTCTTTCTTCCCCACTTGGAACTGAACCCAGAAGGAAATTTAGCCAACCATCTTGAATTGTACAAAATAAAGATGGGGTGTAAAGCTAAAAATTAATTTAAAAATTGCTGGGACTGAAGGACAGGGCTTCCTCTTTTTGTCACCAAGTTTGCTTTCTTGCAGGCTGCTAGAAATCTGATAATTTCCAGAAGACGCTTGAAACTAGGCAGAGGGTTGTATGAAATTAGGCCAAGAATCATATATAGTTCTGGAGCTGCATTTGATCTATGGAAAGAAAAGGCGATTCATTATTTGCACTATATAATTCATTTCTTATTAATTAACATGTTCTGTTTTAAATAATATATTTTAACAGTTCTTCAAATAGTAATATTATCATGGAAACAGATTTCTGTATTTGCAGAGTACATACAGTATTAACCATAAAGGCTGATATGATACCAGATGTTGGAACTTTTGAATTCTAGAATTTCCTTGAGGTTAAAGATAGGGGACTAATGAAGTAAAAACATTGCAGCAAGATAGGTTTTTACTTGTCTGCTTAGGTAAATTTTTAGCATCAAGAAAAATGGCAGAAATTTACAGGTAGCCCTCTTTTAGCAATCAAATTTGGGACTGGCAACTCAGTTGTTAAGCAGTCACCAAGTGAAATGACCTTATTTCAACTTTTCTTTCCTTTGTTGACCTGTGAGGATTGGTTGCAAAGTTACTTTTTCATCACTGTCCTAATTTCAAACATTCACTGAACAAGACAGTCACTAAATGTATTTTTTTCTCTGATTGTTAAACAGGGATAGAACAACTATCTTTTAGAATAGGTTAGGTTTCCTAAATTCTCTGACAAATAGACTCATTTGCTAATTATAGGTATGTAAATTATCCCAGTGTTGGATTCCCCCTCCCAAGAAAAGCTATCTAGACAAACATAGAACTATGTTTTTTTAAGGTATAACCTGTAATATGCCTGAAAACTACCTTCATTGCTTTATGGAGTAGAAACTTGCTGTTTCCTTTTTCTTTTCTAATATTTAGTGGTATTATAGTTCTCCAATTTTTCTTTCTTTATGATTTGATAGAATGGAGACAGCTAAATAGGTGTTATCACGAGTAAAGACAATGTCATAGTATTTTAGGAAAGTGCACCATAGAATCAAATTATTTGTTTATCTTGTTGAATATTGTCTATTCAACAATATTCAACAAGTGACAGTAGCAATCCAAAATCTTACGTGGCTGTTTTTTTCATCATATGCTGGTGGATGAAGTCTGATGATTATCTGAGTACAAAAGAGGCTATTTCATTGAATTGAGACCCCTCCGTAGTTTCCATTTTAGCTTGAGCTACTTTAGCATAAGCTTGGACTAATTGTCTTTTCTGGTATCTTGCCATTCTGTTTTTATGATGTCCAGCCTTTTGACTTTAGAGACTCCTAGAGAATTTCTTCGTGTTTAATTTAATGTATTGTGATAACTTATGATAATTTAATGATAAATGCAGAAGGAGTCAGGGATTATCAGCTAAAAACTGCATGTTGACTATGAGTAAAAGATTTTGAAAAAAGCAGGTACAAAGAAGGGAAAGCTTAGAGAATGAGTGTGCAATGTTTTGGCTTGCCTGAGCTGCATTGAGTGAAGAGGAATTGTCTTGGGCCTCGTATACAATATATAATACAATAAATCACATAATGTAAAAGTTTACAATCTTGTAGGGCCACTTTACTGGCTGTCTAGGGCCTCATGTGGCGCATAGGCTGTGGATTGGATACACCTGACTTAGAGACTTGGCAGGTGCTGCTTGGTTTGGAAAAAAGACTGAAAGATAGTTTGAGTTACTTGTAAAGTGCAACTTCTTAAGGTTAACCAAGAGCTTTTATGCCACAGTTGCACTAATTCCAATTACTATTTCTTTGCAACTGGGTGCTATACATGAACCAGTTGAGGACTGATGGTACCGATGATAATTGGAAAGGTTGCCTACTTTTGAAGGGTTTGTTCTCTGAGTTGTAATGATACTCTTTAGGAGATACCCTCAGTTGAATGTATTGGTTATTGTGTAAATTGAAAGACAATTCTTGACCCACTCAAAGGTAAGACTAGATCATCTTATGGAAGGTAATTATTTTTTTCTCCTTCTCTACCACCCCTTCTCTCTTGATCTGAGTTCAGAAGGAATAACTCTTGTCCTACCTTTTGTGCTGGTGACAGGGAGCCACAATTCACACCCAGGTACTAACAATAGCTCTAAATTATCAAAGCTTCTAAACTCCCACAGCGAATGATTTTTTTACAGATAACTGGAATCAGCAGTTGGGCAACCAGGTGGTGAATCAAATGAAGGGTTGGGGTCCATGGCCGGCTTATAGCTTTCGTAGACTGCAGTGAAGCCCCAGTCCTCAATTTTATGAGGGGTCTCAATTCAACTCTGATGGCTGCAATCCTCTTTTATAATGGATTCTTGTGGGCAAGAGATTTGACCTGGATTCTGTGAGAAAATTCACAGTGCTGGATCACACATAGTTGTCAAGTAATTAGCCACTAGTTGCTTTTTCACTGTACCATCAACTTTTTCTCCTTAAGTTGTAAACTCTGCTGTAGAATAGCCCCATTAATTTTATCCCAAGAAGTATATGAGGCCTAGATTTTAGGAATCAGGAGTTCAGATCTTTCACTTAACCATGAAACCCACTGAATAATTTTGTTCAATAACCACTCACTGAAAACGCACAGGGTTGTTACGGGGCTCTACTAATATTGTGATATACTGCCCTGGGCAAGGTAATATGTATCAGTAAAATTTTACATTTTATGTTTGACCTATTGTGTCCCTGAAGGATCCATTTTATTCCTTGTGCTGTTGTGTATTTACAGAAAAACCCAAGACGTTTTCCTGAGTTTTGTACTGAGATGCCATCAGTACAATCTCAGCCTCACTGCTCCTTGCCATCTCACTCCAAGGATTAAGCCAATTTTCTGAATTTGTACACTTTACTGAATCATAAACTAACCTAAACAGACTAAATTGGTCCAACTTACTAAAGTACAAAGAACAACATGGACAGCCAGGGCTTTTGTAAATGCTGTCACTAGGTCTTTAACTAACCCGGAGGTCTCCAAACTTTGCAACTTTAAGACTTGTGGACTTCCAACTCCCAGGGCGTTGAAGTTTAGGGACCCCTGAACTAACCTAGTGAAACCTATAGCACAAATGCATCCAAATGCTGGTGGTGAAGAGAGAAGCAATGGCTCTGTTGGAGAGGAAGAGAGGGGAGCATCTTTTTGTGTCTGGCAACAAGAAGGAAGTTCTTTTATCAGTAGGCTGTTCTGCCACTGCTTTCACCCATAATCTTTAGAAAGACAAAAATCCTTTGACACTTAATTTCCATAAGCATTTTGCTGGTACATGTTGTAGTTCAGTCTTTGGCATTGTGGCCCATTAAATTTATAAGGAGAGCCTTATGAATTTTGTGTAGTGGTTAAACATTAGGCTGGAACCCGGGGTATTATGCGTTCTAGTCTCCCTTTAGTCATGAAGCCAGTTGGGTGCCCTTGGCCACTCACTCTCTTGCGGCTCTAGGAATCTTGACAAGAAAACTGCAGGGAGTTGCATGCAGTTGCCAAGAATCAACACTATAGAGGCACACAGACACGCAGATAACAAACACTCCAGAAGTGGTATTCAGCAGATTCTGACCAGTACTGGAGAACCGGTAGCTGAAATTTTGAGTAGTCCAGAGAACCGGCAAATACTACCTCTTACTGTCTCCGCCCCCATCTATTCTCTGCCTCCCAAGTCCCAGCCGATTGGCTGGGTTTTCTTTTGTTGCCCTGCACAGGAGAATGGAGCTGGAAAGCAGGTTAGTGGGGTGGGGAGGGAATGGAGATTTTACAGTATCCTTTCCCTGCCATGCCTACCAAGCCACACCACACCCATAGAACTAGTAGTAAAAAAATTTGAATCCCATCACTGGCACATAAGCACACAAAAGTCAAGGTAAAACAAGATCAGAGTAAGCTGCTTTAGAGCTGGAAGTCTATAGACCTCAGGTAGTCACTAAAACCTTTTTTTTCAAACTCTCAAGATCATACTTCTGAAATTCTGTAGCAAACTATCAAGCAAAAGCAGCATCCTTTTTCATGAATTTTCAGTGGGGGAAAAAAGAAAATTGGGGAGAAAAAGAAAATTTCAGTTGGTTTTTCAGTTAGATTAATTAAACATCCTTTAAAGTGGGAAATCATCTGATATTTTGATATTGCTTTTAATAATGTAGTTTAGAAATTTTTATTAAAACTTCCCAAAAGAGAAAAATTGCTCACTCATTCCTTCCCTTTCTTACACTTATTTAGTACACTGACATTAGGCAAGCTATAATTTAAATATTTCTAACAACAAAATAACACATAGAAACAATATCGTTAGAATAATATTTATTGAATAAGTGATTTGGGATTGATTGAGAACCAAGTACGGGATCCAAAAGTACTCCATATACTCACCCATGAGATTCAGTTTGAACTGGGAGAATTGAAGTTGAGCACTCCGACTCTCTAACTAGAAAACTGAAAGTATATTGTTTTAAAAACTTTACTAACAAAGCAAACAAAATAAGAAAAAATGCAACAACTCTTAAATTGGAAGAATGCTTTGTATTATTCAGTTCTGATCATGAATGTTCTCTAAAGTGAGAGTGACCTCTTGTGGTCTCTTATGGTATATCATTTTGATCAACCCCCCCCAAAAAAAAAATGTAGTCCACTAATCTTAAACCATTTTCTCCAAGTAGGATCTAGTGGTTATTCTCATTAAAGCCATTGTAAAGTGCCACTCTTGTGTAGCCAGAATTTTTGTACGATAATAACTCTTGTAGTATATTGTTCATCAATTTACTGTTGTCCTGTGACATTTTTTTTTCTCAATGCCTTTACTTGTATGAAGTTGCCAGTGGAGTGTGTGGAGATTTCAAACAGGCATTTCAACTGGACTGATAGTGCTGTGGCCACTTTTTTTGGTCTGCCTCTCTGCTGCAGTCTTCATGACTTGTGAAGGCTATTAGAAATTTTAGAAGGCAAATATGGTGGTGAGACAATGATTATTTTGACACCTAAATAGAAAGAAAGAAAGGGAATTACAGTGTAAAAAATTTCCCTTGGGATTTTCTTGCTTGGGATTTTCAACTTTAGAGCTGTTTTACAATTTCTGTACCCTTGTGCTTTTAAATGAATGGATATCAGCTTCTCTTAGATATTTTATTGTTGCATTATCTAACTTGTTTCATGCTGCTGTTTTGATTAATTATATTTCATATTTGTTCAAAGATATTATATTGCAAATCAGTATAGAACATTTTAAATAAATATAAAAATAGTCCTATGGTCAAAGCCAGAAATATTTTTCTGTATTTATTACAAGTGGTAGAAATATTAAAGCTGTTTTCTTTCAAATTTAAAGAGTGTTCAAACACATTCTAACCAATGCTAAGCAGCACTGTGTAAGGATTTTTTCTTCTTTTCATTAATTATGGTTTTTGAATGATAAAAGAAGCAATGTAAAACAAAGGAAATTAAAAATGGAACCTAATAGCATCTCTAAAATTTTGTACTTAAATCAAAGTCATTATACAGTTAAAGCCTCTCATAGAGGTCTGGCCACTTTTATAGAGTCATTTAAACTATAAATCTAACTTTCATGTAAGTCATTTTTATTCTTTCTAACACAATTTAAAGTTGGGAAAAAATTATATAATGAGCTTAGGATTTTGTCTGGCTATCATAAGAATAATTGTTTGAAAACAGAATGGAACAAAATCAAGCTAGAGACAGAGGCCAAATAGAAGAAGATTAATATAAAAATAGCCTGAATCTGGGCCAGAGATTGCAGAGTGGGGGGAAATCCAGAATTCCCCCCAAAATGCATCCTTATGGGAAAGCAATTGCTCAGTGGCTCAGAATGTAGCTAATTACTCCACTTTAAGCTGTTTTTCCTGGTCACCTGACCCAGAATGGAAGCACCCCGGGGCTGGAAAGAATTCCAGGGGCTTTGTCAAAAATATTGAAACTGTTGTATTTCTGGATTGATGTTATTGTATTGTTATTATCCATGGTTCCATCAAACTTAATTTAACTTTTTTATTTGTTGAATTGTCCTGTGAAGAGTTGGCCACAGCAAGTTGGCCATGGGGACTTGGCCATGACATTCTGTACATACTGGTAGCTACATCCATATTTTCTTGGCAATAATATGGAAGTGTTTTGATGCTGTCCTTCTCTGGGAATTTTTTCTCCAAGGTCCCATTCTGTTCTACAAGTCTGGGATTTCTTATGGTCTTCAACTAAGTTATAACTACATCTGACCTTGCTTAGCTTTTTAAAGATTTGGGTCAGTTATTTCTTAATAACCGATCTTTAAGCATCCTGAAGAGGTTTCAGAATGTATATTTTTCAATATCCTTTTAATGAATCCCTTTACCCTCTATGGTTTCATCTTCTGAAATTAAATGGTACTATGATTAATAAGTTGCACAGTTTTCAGAATATGTAAATGTTTAACTAGACAGTACTTATTTGTGTAGAAATCACTTTTCTTGATAAGGTCAACTGTGCATCTTCTAGAGAGAGAATGAAAAGAAATCAAATACTAAAACTACAGTTAAAGATTTAGTTATAGGCAGATATGTTATTAAATCAAATATACTCTTGCATATATAAGATATGGAAATATCCCAAAGTCCTCTTGGATATGAAAGGATCTACAACTATTAAAATTTTATGCCAGTGAAAGCTGTGTTCTGTGATCCACATTAAAAATATGTGATCAAAACTTTCCATTGGTGGTGGTGTTGCAAAATTTCAATTTTTAAAAATGTTTTTGCACAATTAGTTCTGACTTTTGTAGAGAAGAAAAGAATCCCTTAAGTTCTGATATACTGTTCTTCATCACTAGATGGTTTATTCAGCCCTTGTATTTCATTCGGCATTTTATCATTTACCATGATTTTTCAAGCATATTTTCAAGCATATTTTCACAACTATAAATATTTAAATCTCTTGACTCTATGAAAAATCATGATCATGAGCCATATGCTTTTGTCTAGATTTCCAAGAATTCTAGTGAGGTTCTTAGGAATAACCCATACTTTGGAGTTTTAGTGGTTTATTCCTGAGAGCACTTTCTTCCCAGAGAAAAAGACATTCCACAACATCTCTAAGAGGTACTCAATAATGCTTTAATACTTGAGGTTTCCTAAATATATTACTAAGAGTAATGCTTTAATACTTGAGGTTTTCTAAATATATTACTGCTGCATAAACCATTGTCCTGTCTTTTCTCTTGCCACTGTACCTATGTTTACCCTTACTCTCCCTGGATACTGTTTATAAATTATTTTAATCTATCTTTGTTCACAATAAATAGATCTTTCAGGTTTTTCCCCTTGTTTTGTATTCCATTGTTTTTATCTCTGAATTCTTTCTAAAATGTCAATATCTATTCACAACATAGCTATCGAAGCTCAGGGCTTCATTTTCTCCCTTTTTGTTGATGGCAAAAGCCATGGTCCTTACTGGGGAAGCGGGATTCAACCAGTGTTGCTACTGGTTCGGTGACTACATTTTGCACGCGTGTGTAAAAGAAACTTAAGCTGTGCTGCCTGGACAGCTGAAAAGTGCTGCGCGCAGGTGTGCAGCATTTGAAAAGGCTCTTTTTTCCTGCTTTTTCAACCTCAGCTGTGCTGTGCAAAGCAGCTGAGGTTAAAAAAGCAGGAAATAAAGGACAGGTAAGAGCCCAGGCGGGCAGGTGGGCCAAACAGCAGCAAACACATAACCAGTTTGGTGTCTGCTACCCTTCAGAGCTACCGGTTCTTTAGAACCAGGCAGAACCAGTAGCATCCCACCTCTGGGAGAAGCATGTAATAAATACTTCCACTATAGGCTCCAATTATACAATTGTTCTGATATACTCACAAATGTTTAGAGAGGATACATTGCTACTTGATTACAAACAGATGCTATCCATCTAAAAACATGTGAATTTTAATGCAAAGAACCCTAGGTTAGCACTGCAGAAGCTGAAATTTTAAGCAATGAACTCTTGGATAATGTAAATTTACCTCGAGGGTTGAATTTCAAAAAGGTTAAAGATAGTAGGCAGATAGGAACCACAGGGTTTATGGGATTAGGGCCCTTGCCTCTACCCCTGTGTGGACAGGTACATGTGGAGGAGGGTGGCTGGGTAAAGTGACAGGCATGGGCCAATGGTAAATCCAGGAGTTGTCGGTGGGTTTGGCTTATAGCAACCCTGGAAATCTCCCTGGTGACTAGTTTCCACCTACGAGTAGCTCTGAACCATATCATGCATATCTGGATACCATCATTAAAATCCTTTCATTGTTAAAAAAAACACAGTGCGGAAGAGTAGGTAGAAAATTGGGTGGAAGTTCTGCCCATGGCTCACAGATCTTTGGAGTTAACAACAGACTCAAGCTATTATTTGCGAGGGAGGGAGAGACAGGGTGCATTCAGAAATTAAGATAGGTTAAGGAGCTCATTACAAGGACTCTGATGCTGGGCTGTTCTTTTTTTCTGGGAAGCTTCTACTCCTGCTTATAGACTGCAAGTCTGATGATCCTGAAAATTAAAATTCAGCTAAATGTTGCAACAGATTAATGGGAGAGGAAACCAAATGAAATGTGATTTGGGGCTTCCTGGGGTGGATTAACAACTCTCAGGGCTCTTAGCCCTAAAGAACACTGATGCTTTCTTTTCTTTATGTATCCATCAGTAGAATTAGCAATATGCTTACACTCTATTACTCTTACATTAACTGTGTATTTATGTAATGTATGTACGCAAATACATATCGTAAGGTATTTTCTACATTATTAATGAAATATTTCCTCTTCCCTCTCTTTCTTTTTTTGCAAGTTACTTAATATGTGCAGGAGGCACCACTTATATTATTATGGCTGATTATACAGTCACCATATGTTCAGATTGGATTTGGCATATTTGTTCTACAATCAAGTCCTTCCCAAGAACTTGGGATAGGCAGATGCTGTTATTTATTATTATTTTTGGTTACACAATCAGTCAGATGTTTAGATTAGATCTGATATTTTCATCTACCTATTGAGTCTTCCCAAGGACCTTGGATAAGCAGATGTTTGATGGTGTTAAAGTTATCATAAAAGGATGTAAGCTATTGCAAGTAAAACTGCCCTTTGCAATTGACTAATGGTGATTTTACCTTCACCAGTGGTGTTCAAGTGGTACTCCAGATGTTTTGGAATTGCACCCAAGGTGCCTCTTTTCTTTTGGTACTATCTTTGCTTTCTTTTGCTACAGTCATTCTACTTCAATTTGTAGGTCTTTGAAGTCTGTGATTTTTTTCAATTTCTTCTCTTTTATTGTGCTTTCTCCAAGTAGTGCAAATGTTATTATCCAGACTTTTTTTTATCTTTCTTGTAAACAATTGTTAAGTCTGGGGTATTATGAGGCAGGTACTTGTTTGTTTGATTTTTTTCAGTCCCAGAGTAGTTTACCTTCTTTGTTTTCTATTATTTTGTCTATTTTGTGGTCTCACCACTTCTAGCTTGCAGGCAAATAGTATTTCTTGCAGATATTTCAATAACCGTTGTTGCTACTTTGTCATGCCATTGTTTGTAGTCAACCTGTATGATCATCTTGCAGCAGCTAACTAGATGATTCAGTGTTTCTCCAGCTTCTTGGTAGTGGTGGCATTTGCTCTCTGTTCCTGTCTTATTTCTAGTTTTGTATACATTTGTTTTAAGGCTTGGTCTTGTGCAATCAGAATCAACCTCTTTGCCTAATTCTTCAACTTTCCTGCTCTTAGCCATTGCCAGGTCTTGTTATTATATACTTAACCTTTAACTTTTTTAAAGGTTTGGCCATGTAATACTTTGTCTTCCCATTTCTCTTTTCTGTTCATTTGGTCTTTTCTCTAGGCCAGTATGGCCTCTTTGGGACTCAGTAAGCCTTCCTGGTATACTAAGGTCAGTGCATCAACAGTACCTGTTGATGGTAAAGGTGGCACATTTGTCCAGTCCAAATTCCATTGCAATATAGACAATATTGACCAACAGTTCCATCTCAAATGGTGTTTTTTTTTCATACAGCTTCATATTGTCCAAGTAAAGAAGGTGGAATAGCCTGGCAGATGTTTTTGATGGTTGATAACCATGGCCTGGCTTATTTAGTATTGTTGACAGAGGAATGGCAAGTAGTAATGTGATACTGGTATTTCTACTGAGCCCTATTATTTATAGATACTTGATTATTCAGTCCTGTGGCTGGGAATCAAATGTATCCTTGTAATCAATCTAAATTGCATTCAGATTGATCTTTCTTCTCTTGCAGTTGTTGATAAGTAGGTAAAGGCTTGTAGTTGTCTGGTGCCACTCCTTTTGCTGGATCAGGTAGATTTTACCAGATGTTAAACAATCTTCAACTGCAACTTCTTGCATATGTTGTTAAGATGCTTGGCAATGAGTGGGTGTAGATCAGTTAACTCTTTCCATCAGAAACAATGCCATTCATCTTCACCTGGTGCTGATCATTTCTTGATTTTCCTTGCCCATTTTGCCACTATTTTGGCTGTTATTACAAATTGTCTCATTTCAACTTGTTTTCTATTCTTATCTATCTCCTTTATTCAAACTATATTATTGTTGCATTTCTTTCGGGTGTGCCAAAACCGTGCCAAGAATTGCACTGTTTCTTCTTTATCAGGTATAGGAGTTGACTAGTTCACTGCATTGTCTCCATTGATGAATTGGTAGAATACATTTCTGATTTGACTGAAATTGCAAAATCTGACACTATCTTTTGGCAATAACGGCAAATATCTTTTTGGCTATGGCTGCTACTTACTGCCTTATAATTTGCAGGGCTTCCTTAATCTTCCTTGTTTCTAGGTGATTTTTTTTTTTATCAGGTCTTTAGTCTTCTTGTTCTTCAATTTCTTTCTTTTCAATCTGTTCCAGCTTGCTTACACTTGATCTTAACATCCTGATCTTCTTTTCCAACCGTCCATCCAGGTGATACAGTATATGGCTCTTTCTTTCTTTCTTTCTTTCTTTCTTTCTTTCTTTCTTTCTTTCTTTCTTTCTTTCTTTCTTTCTTTCTTATCTATCTATCATCTATCTATCTATCTATCTATCTATCTATCTATCTATCTATCTATCTATCTATCTATCTATCTATCTATCTATCTATCTCCCTCTATCATCTATCTTCATTTATCTCAAGCCGTATTTATTTACATACATATGTACATACATACATACATACATATACATATATACACACATAGATACACACACACACACACACACACACGCACACACATACATGTTTTCTTAAGTTTTTGCGGGTACTTACATGTATGGTATTCAGCTTTGTTCGGGTATTTTCCCACGTCATTATAGACAAAGCTGAATAATATATATATACATACATACATATATACATATATACATACACACACACACACACACGCACGCACTACCACACCAAACTGGCTCTCTAATATAGGCATCCCTTCTTACAACTCTTCCATGTCTTTGCTGTCATTCGACCATGGTATTGCTGCCACAATCCTAATGCTTTATTCATCCAATAAGTCCATCTTGCACTGCCCTTTCATATACAGTAGGCTACAGTTCCCATCCTCTTCAGCAACTATGCCCTTTGAATGGAAAAGGAGAGTTTCCTCATGTGCAGGGAAAACTGCAGTTCTCCTTCTAGCCAGCTGCAGGCCCTAGAGGGTCAGCCCATCATTCTTCATGAGGCCAAGAAGGGTGGTTCTGTAGCTCTGCTCTGTGTGTGACGACAGGCAGATTTCTAGCAGCAGCAGAAGCCCAGATCATTCTGTTTTGAAACAGCACCGTTCACTGTGTATCCAAAGCCAGAGCTTCCCTGTAGCTAAATCCTCTCGCCAGAGCTGGACAGCCATCAATAGTGCTTGGTTAATTAATTTGATGGGAACAGCAGGGAGCGCCGTTTGCACTTAGTGAAGTTCCCAGAAACTTCCAAGCTCATCTCTGTAATTGGCCTCATAAATTTGAGGAAAGAGAGAGCTCAGCAAAGCACACGGGTAGGAGAAGGGGGAGCAGCATGCCGTAGCGGCCTTAGTTAATTTTATTGGAGAAATCCATCTTCCCTTCCCCTGCCGCTTCTTCTCCCTCCTGATTTGCCTAATCATGATAAACTCCCATTCATATGTGCACCTACTGCACAGCGATTCGCCACCTTAAAATATTGACTCATGAATATTAAGCACCCTCATTAACATGCAAAAACAGTGGATGCTATACCTTCTCTGTATCAGAGCACTTGTAATTAAAAACTGAGCCAGTATGGGGGCCTTTGATACAACAAACTGAGGGTAACTAGGACCGCCCCTCCGGGAATAACACATTTCTCACCATACCGCTGATATTCTCAAAGGCTTCGCACAGCCAGGAGCAAAGCCTGAGTCCTTGAAACTGGGGTAATTAAAGGCTACATCCCTTGTGATATTATCATATCACTGCAGTAGAATATGAATGTGCTTTAAAAACGCTAGTATGTGCATGAAAGATGTCTTTACAGGACAGTGAGAAAGTGATTATGCTGCTGCAATATGGTGCACACCTCACTTTCGAAAACCACGCGTTTCACCTAATGTAACCTATTCTGTCTGGCACCAGGGTGAAACCGTCCAAATCCCCGGATGTTCTTTTTCCCATTTCCTGACAGGATTACTTATAAATATGCAATCTGTGGTCATTACCCATCAATCACTGGGGTGTATTGGCTTATTTAAATGGGTTAAGGTTAGAATTGAAGTTGGCCATTCATTTCTTATGTTCCATTCTCCAGCTACCTATTCCACAAAGCTTTCCTTGTTTCTGGAAAAGTAGATGGCAACTGGAGAGCCAGTTAAGCACCAGGCCAGTTCTCACGTTAGACCCAAGGCCAGCTGAGTGACTTTAGGCCAGTCACTCTCAGCCCTAAGAAGCAGGCAATAGCAAATCACTTCTGAAAAACCTCACCAAGAAAACTGAAGGGACTTGTAGTGCCAGGAGTCAACAGGAGCTTGAAGAGACAAAAAACAATAAAAAGAAACTAACTTTTGCCTTAATTGTTGGGATGCATGTAGGCAAGTCAAAGTCTAACACAGCTTGCTTGGTCCAACAGCCCAAGAATTTATGAAGAACCTTGCCAAAGTCATTGGCCCTGTGTAAGAAGCAGTAACTTGGGAGCTGTGACTGGAGATTTGTTGTCTTAACAATTAAGGGGACTTGAGATTTTACCCCTGCAACCCTTTTAGCCACTTAACCTACTTGACCTGGCCAGCAGTGCCCAATAATTTCCCCCTCTCTTTCCTGTCTATCTGTTTTCCATTCTTGGCTCTGACAGCATGCCTACTGTATGATCAATGATTTTTCATTTGCTGGGAAAGTGGCACAATAACAGAGTTTACAGACTCGTTGCCTTGCTAGTCAAGCAAGACAATAACTCAGCATTTTGTCATCACAGGAAATGGGGCTGATGAAGGCTGCTGCAATATTTCTGATGGGTCCCCCGTCTCAAAGCAAATGTGTTACTAGGGTATCATTCTCCTATTTAGGCCATGGCGCAATAATAAAGCTCAGCAGCTTAATGTATTTGCTGACTTTTGTATGATTATGCAGGTTTGTACACGCTCATGTGTGTGAGTGTGTATCGACGCACACACTTTCATGTTTGTAGATGGAAGGATAGACTGCTAGAAACAAAGGGTCTCAATAAAACAATATTCCTTTTATTAACTCATTCAAAGTTCGTGGATATCAGCTCTGCCCCATTGCCCCACCATATTTATGGCTGCTTATCAAAGTAACATCAAATCAAAGTGATTGAAAGAGAGATTATCGAATGAAATCCAGTTATTTGATTCCCTGAAACAAATCATGAGTTGAATCGAACATAACTATTGCCTGTTGATTTAGGGCATCTTTCTTAATTTCATTTGTTCCTGGGAAAAAAATAGATTTAGATTTGGGAATATTAAAGAGGAGATTAATTTCTGTTGAAATGAAAGTATAATTCCTGGAACTCTAAAAGAGTACCCTATGTAGTGTAGATATTAGTAGTCATTTTATGGCTAGAGATTTCTTTAAGGGAAACTGTCAAAAAAGTTACCCTTTTTGATTTTTTTTTTCAATTTTAGCATTATAGAAGATAGGGTATTAATACAATTATTTAAGTGGAGAGAATGGGAGCAGAATTATTAAACATCCTTTATTGGGGAGGTTGTTGGGTTTTTTTTTTTTTTAGTAAAATGGTACTTTAAAAATAGCTAAAAATCATATTGTTTAAAATTGCAGTGGCATTTTAAAATTTTTTAAAAATAAGCAGAAAGATATAGAAAATCATGATAAGGTGAGACACTTCTCCAAGAAATTTACTAAAGATTTGAGTAGGATAGACAATTGATACTATATTACTATATATATATATATATGCATGAAAATCAGTCATTTGAATTTATTCTCATATGACTTACTTATTATCATTTTGAGATTGAAATGAGTTTGGTTTTTGTTTTGGATAGCCTACATTGGAATCAATCAGAGTTCTCTGGATTTCTGAGAACCTCTAAACAATCCTTGGCATCTTGGCAATGTGTTTCTTCTGGGGCTCCATGGAATGAGGGACTCAGCTTCCAATGTGCTGGTTGTTTTTGGACAACCCCATGAAGAGGTATTGGGCAACTGTTATTGCACCATAGGTCTTCGGCCTCAGCAATACACCAAGAACCTATTTGTGCTATTTAGTACAGTAACAACATTGTTTCTTGATTATCTAAAGTTTTCATCTGAAATATCATTCTGTCTGGGTGTTTCTTAATGCTCATAAAGTAGTAAACCTAAATTGGTGTTTACAACTGGTAAAAGGAACTGAAATCTAGATAAGATAAAACCACTGTTGACCTATGTGTCAATGAGCTCAATGTTCTGAAAGGGCCAGACCAGAAACGCCCAGTCCTTGGGGGCATCTGGAATCTTGAAAACATGATATGAGCTGCCCTTCATTAAAACAGTCTGCCATTTCAGCCTAGCCAGTCATAAACATTACTAGATGACATGCTTTTTAGTTTTCTAGGAGGCTTGCTGCCAGGCTCATCGTACATACATTTTGGATACATCCCAATGCAGTCCTGAGCTGCAGCAGCTCACCATTGTTAGTTTTCAAAGAACAGCAGTGGTGCTTATCTGGGGAATAAATATATTTTTTTTTCACAACAATAGTTTTCTATATCAACTTTGCAAATGAAAAGCATCTAAAGCCAGAGGAGACAAGAAAACTGGGGTGAGGAAGGGAGCGTCATCTATAAAATCACATCAGTGCTTATGAAAATAGCATTGAAGGCTGCATGTCTCATTTGCAATTTGGTAATAGCCTCACATCTATATTTTTAGACAGATGATAAAAACATTTTCATCAGTGTTGTCTTGTTTTCTGGTATGAGCCATTCCCAGAATTGTTGGGCCTAATTTCTGACCCAATTATCAACATGTTGGTTGGAAATTGTGAATTGGAATATACGATAGCAAACCTATATCAAGGAGCATTAAAGGGAAGAGATTAAATTTAAAATGCAATGATAAAATGGTACGGAATCAGGTTATTTCAGTATTTCAAGTCCTTTATGATCCATCTCCAGCCTTAAAGATCTTGTTGATGATCCAAGCTCTGTAAAGGACCTTGGAATACTCACCTCTAATGATCTAAGTGCTAGAGCCCACTGCAACTACATAGCCAAAAAGGCATTAAGAGTTGTTAACCTAATCTTACGTAGCTTTTTCTCTGGTAATATCACACTACTAACTAGAGCATACAAAACATTTGCTAGACCAATACTCGAATACAGCTCATCAGTCTGGAACCCACATTACGTATCTGATATTAGCACAATTGAGAAAGTCCAGAAATATTTCACAAGAAGAGTTCTCCACTCCTCTACTCGTTGTAGAATACCTTATGCCACCAGACTTGAAATTCTAGAACTAGAAAACCTTGAATTACGCCGTCTTCGGTCTGATTTAAGCATGGTATATAAAATCATACATTGCAATGTCCTACCTGTCAATGAATACTTCAGCTTCAACCATAACAACACAAGAGCACACAACAGATACAAACTCAAGGTTAACCGCACCAAGCTTGATTGCAGGAAATATGACTTCAGCAACAGACTGGTCAATGTCTGGAATACTCTACCCGACTCTATAGTTTCTTCGCCAAACCCCAAAAACTTTAACCTTAGACTGTCTACTATTGACCTCACCCCTTTCCTAAGAGGTCTGTAGGGGGCGTGCATAAGCGCACCAACGTGCCTACCGTCACTGTCCTATTGTTTCTTTTATTTTTCTTTTATTTTTCTTATATGTACCCATTTCATGTATTCATAACTATGTATACACTTATACTTATTATCTTGTAAACAATTGACAAATAAATAAAATAAAATAAATAAAGTGACTTGGAGTGTTTACTACCTGGCTGTGTCCTAATGTGAACAACTTTTGCATTAGACACTGCAACTGTGATTGTGTTGTTTGCAAAACTGACCCAACTGGTTTTTGCTAAGAATTTTACTTCAGGAAAGTTTGATGTACACTATTTACGCCGATTTGTGAAATTTGAACTCAGGCTTATACATATTTGACTGACTACTAACGTTTCTCTTCCATCCTACTCTTTCTTTCTTTTTTAGTTCAGGAAGGGAGCAAAGCTTTAGACAAATGTTCCAGAAGCTGAGTGACTCGGGGGGTGGGGGGAAGAGAAAACAAGAGTTCAATCAGTGTTCTTATATAGACATACCAGGACTTTTTTAAAAAAAATATACACACTGTATTTTGATATTCTGGAGTAAAAACAAAAACAAAATGTTCCTGGATAGATGAGAGGAGAAGGAGGGACGCTAAGGACAACTAACGCAGTGGCTTCTTTCTTCTTCTACAAAACATCAGCAGCAGCAAATTCCCACTTGGAAGATTCCTGAAATTTGTTTATTTTCTTTTGTTCCATCCAATCATTTCTGATTCTTGGAGACTGTCTGGACAAGTCACTCCAGTTTTCTTGGCAACGTTTTTCAGAAGTGGTTTACTACTGCCTCCTTCCAGTTTCCGTCTTGGTGCAGTAGGCTACTACATCAAACTACTCTCTTGTTTATTTACTTTTCTTCAAGTAATACTCTGGCTTGCAATCATTTAGACGAAATATATGGTAAGATGAAATATAAATAATTCATTCATGAAACAATTCATTGCTGACTATAGTTCAGATGCTCAAGGGAGCAAGAGGATACTGAACATTCAATTCTTTGGAAACCTGTTGTATTTGTCTAGCTGAAGAAAATGTTGGTATTGATACAGAAAACTTTGACAAAAGGAAGATAAAACTTGGTCTGATGCATAAAAGGATCGCTGGGAATCAGGGTGGAATACAAATTTAATATATTATTATATATTTGCAAGTCAAGGTATTGCATTTCCCCCCAATTATTTTTCCTCAATCCTAGGATCACCCAATATAGTAGCATCAATGCCTTTCTTCTTTTCAATACCAGTTATTTAAGGCATGTTATGAACAGGGATACCATTTGTCTAGACCCGTCATGGTGAACCAGCATGTGTGCCAGAAGTGGCATGGAGAGTTATGTCTCAGGGCATGCCAGCCGGTGCCCACTGCTCTCCTGGTTTCCGGTGCACGCATGTGCGCCATCAGCTGGTCTTCATGCATGGATGCGTGCTAGAAACTGAAAAACCAGGTGGCCAGCACACATGGGCTCCCACTTGTGTGTGCTGTGGAGCTGCTCCTGGTTTCTGGCACATGTGCGCCATAGAGCTGCTCTTCCGCTCCTGTTTTGGCACTCAATGCTGAAAAGGTTTGCCAACACTGGTCTAGACCTTCAAGTCCCATTAGAGCTTGACCTCCTCATTTTACAAACCCTTCTCAACTTAAAAGCCCCAATCGTTTTTATATTGGAATCCAAACCTCTAGCAAATCGGATAATTATTTTTAATTACACCATAATATAATTATTCCATAAGTCAAAGTCTTAATTATTATTATTATTATTATTGAATGGATTTTTTGTAAAATTCTAATAACAAATTTTGCATGTTAGCAGGTTGTATCACTTATCACTATTACAAATGCGTGTGAATAAATGGGACAATAGCAACTTGCTGGAAGATCCCATAAACAGTATCCAACATTCTCTCTTTCATCTAACGTCTAGATCAGGGGTGTCAAACTTGTGTTGTCATGGTGGTGTCATGTGGATGTATCACAACTTTCTCTCCTTCGCTAAACTGGGTGTGGATGTGGCCAGCATGTGACGCATGAGTTTGACAGCCATGGTCTAGATGAATTATAGATATATTGGTAGAATGAAAAAAGAAGCAAGACACACAGAAGTTCTTAGAGTATTATTAATGTAGAGGGTCTCTAATGCACACCCAACTTTATTAACCTCTAGACTTCTGACTAGTTTGTAAAAGGGTAAGATCTATCATGAAGCTAAAAGGAGATTTCTGCTCCTTCACCTCTACCCAGCAATGCATCTTGCTATGCATCGTAACCTTTCTTGGGGATTAAAACCGAATCCAAGGTGATGCCAAAAAGAAATTTTTCGCAAGTTGGTGTCCACCAGGGGGAACTAGAGGACAAGGCAATGCCTAGTCAGTACTATAATAGCAACTGGCTTCTCTCAACACATCATGTTGCTTATTACGGAAGAACTAGAGCCCTTTTGATGAAAATCAGGCTGCAACAGTCATAGGCAGATTTATATTATCATCAGCAAGATTATTTTGAGTATTCCGTGTTTCTGCTCAGGAATATAAGACAAGAAAACATGAATAATTTAGCAAGCTCAGGAATGAATCTGAAGTGGGGAAAATCAATGCCTACAATTGGAGCTGCAAGAACAAGTGAGTTTTGTTTTCTTCAGCCTGTTCTCATAGGAGTTTATGGGTGTCTTTCCATTTCTCTTGCGCCAAGAGCAATGGAAGTGGGACTTCGACTCTTACCAACCTGCTTCAAAGAGAACAATATGTAGCACAGGGGGCAAACAAGGAAAGAGAGGCCTCTCTTCTTGTCTTTATTCAAAACAACATGTCTCTTCCTACGTTTTCTCTTCCTGCATGGTTCATACTTAAGGCAGAGAATTGATATACGGCCATTATTAGCAGATAGTAGCAAAATTCAGTTTTGCAGAACTTCTATCAGCAGCTTCTACAGTACAGTGAACTGCAATTATGGCAAGATAATCACACATGGTGATATCATCATGTCAATGCCAGAACCATGTGCTTTTCCTCCCACACCTGACACAAGTATATAAGTCATGGCATTTGTGTGATGATGGCCTCATACCTATTTTGTCGTTCCCCTCTCCATCCCTTCTCCCGAGGTCTTGATGTCTACTTCAGCTAATTAGTTAGTATGACCCAAGATTCAACCGCATGGATAAGTCGGTGAGCTTGCCTGGGTCACTCTGTGACCGGCTGGCTGATAAATAGAACTCCTCCTCTCATCATATATTGATAGCTTCGCAGTAAGAACCAGGCAAGAGCAATAAAAAAGAACACATGGACCGGTAAATGTCTACTTATTTATATCTTGCTTTTATTATTTTTATAAATAACTCAAGGTGGTGAACTTACTGTAGCTAATACTCCCTCCTCCTACTGGCCCCACAACAACAATCCTATGAGGTGGGTTGGTCGGAGAGAAAGTGACTGGCCCAGTGGTGCGATTCAAATTTTTTTACTACTGGTTCTGTGGGCATGGTGTGACTTGGTGGGCGTGGCTTGGTGGGCGTGGCAGGGGAAGGATACTGCAAAATCCCCATTTCCTCCCCACCCCACTAACCTGCTTTCCAGCTCCGTTCTCCTGTGCAGGGCAACAAAAGAAGAGCCAGCTGATTAGCTGGGACTCAGGAGGCAGAGAATAGGGAGTGGGGCCAGTCAGAGGTGGGATTGGCTGGTTCTCCGAACTACTCAAAATTTCTGTTACCGGTTCTCCAGAACTGGTCAGAACTTGCTGAATACCACCTCTGGACTGGCCCAAAGTCAGCCAGCCAGCTTTCATGTCTAAAGCAGGACTAGAACGCACTATCTCCCTAGTTTCTAGCCGGGTGCCTTAACCTTAACCAAATAGTTGAATGACTATGAAAGACAAGTGCTGTAAGAAAAATAACAAAAATAACAAATGATCACTGAAATAATACAGAATTGGTTTAATAAACTGTACCCAGGTTTCTTTCTATTTGCCTAACTGAGCAGAAGGCAGATGATCCAAGGACATTACAGGTAGTCCTCAAGTTATGACCACAATTGAGCCCCCAATTTATGTTGCTAAGTGAAACATTTTTATGAGAGTGTTGCCTCATTTTATGACTTTCCTTGCCAGAGTTGTTAAGTGAATCATTGCAGTAATTAAGCTAGTAACATGGTTTTTAAGTGAATCTGGCTTCCCCATTGACTTTGCTTGTCAGAAGGTCCCAAAAACTGATCACAGGACCCCAGGACCCTGCAACCGTCATAAATATGAACCATCTGAATCATCTGAATTTTGACATGTGACCATGGAGATGCCGCAATGGTTGTAAGTGTGAAAAACGATCGTGTCACTTTTTTCTGTGTCGTCGTAACTTTGAATGGTCACTAAATGAACTGTTGTAAGTAGAGGACTACCTGTACTTGCCAATGTATTCTGCTCCATCCCCTCACTCAGCTAAGGAAATATCTATGTTACAAACGTACCTGAGCATTTTGTAACTTTTGTTATAAAGAATTGTGGAACTTGTAGTTTGACAAGAAAACTGCAAATTATTCATCAGGGAATGGATGTTTCACTCACAGTTCGTTCCTTGGGAAGGAGAAATTATTGTTATGGCAGTTTATTGCTGTCTTTTAGATGCATTTGGTATTTCTTTTTTCTTGTGTTCCTTTTTAGAATTATAGCAGCTCTTTGTGTACAGGATTGACTTCAGAAATAAGTAACAAGGATGCATTTGTATTTTATTAGGAACACTTTACCTTTCATTTTTCAAGTTTTAAAATGGAGCTGTGTGACCCACATAAACCTTTTTTTTTGAAGCTTTTCTCTCTCCACAGGACAGTTTTGAGCAATGAATCACCATCAACTTGCACACTTTTCGCGCTGACAGTGAAGATGCAACCCCCCATTTTGGGCTGCTTTACAAGTGACCTTCCTTCCCCAATCCCCAAATCTATTTCTCTGCAAACGTATCATTGATTTATGGAAGGTGCCAATCTACAGTGACCCTGTCTGCTGTGTAATAACCAAAGACAATTTGGGGTCAATTGTATTAGGGTTAGTGAACGGGCAATGTATGAAAATCACCAAGATAGGTACACACTATACCTGTTTTCTCCAGCTGTTGCTCTTCAGAAATGAGGACTGCAACCCTCCCAGGCAGTATCTGGAGCTGGAGATAATGGGAGCTAAAAAAACATCTAGAGAGCGTAAGGGTACAAAAGATTGTCCTTCAGGAAAAGCTTTCCACTCCACTGATCTCAATGGCTTTGACTTTGCACTAACAGAGTGCTCTGCAGGACCATGGAAGGAGGCGGTGGGGACGGGCGGGGAGGTGTCAAATGATCTGTTCAGCGACATATTTCCAAACATCATACAACCATGTCATAACAATTGTACATGCAGGTACTATATTTTGGGGCATGCAATACAAGCATCAATTAGGGGAAATCTGATTTCTATTTCTATATACCTGAGTAGGACAAGGACCCCCCCCACCTCCCCAACACATACACCTATGTGTTTATGTAATTGCCACTTATCTGCTGGCTCTTTGGAATCAGAAATAGGGATGAGGTTACTTCAATGTGCCTCATATTTAACGTGGCACACTGATACATGCACACCTATCCTTTCTTTTTCTGTCCCAGAAACACCTTCTGAACCGTTTGCCTGGTCTCGTGGGCGCCTCATATACGTGGATATAAAGCCTTTTTGAAAGTGTACCAGAGATAGTACTTTTATTGAACAAAGTTTTAGTGTCCTTTACCCTAAACACCCTTCCACAATAGCCCAACTCCTTTGGAAGGACACTAAATTTGTGTTAACATTTAACAATTGTGCATTAGACTTCAGATTTGTGTTAAAGGATTAGTACTCCCTGGAGAGAGTTGACTGCTCTCAAGGTAAGTTTAAATCAGGTAAGGCAGCTTCTGCCAGATGGGCATTGCTGATTCAATCCTAAATAGATGCACTGCATGTTATCCTTGCTTCTTCTGAAAAACAGTTTTATGTGGCTGTAGTTTCTACGGAAGTGGGCACATTTTGCCTATTTTGCTGTCTATTTCTGGGTGCTACCAGACACAACCATTCCTTGAGCATGGCGGGGAAATATATGGGAGCTGTTAAAATTGATGCATGTATGCTTGACTGACAGATCCCAGGGGCTGCAGAGAGGCATGGGATAAAGCAGGAAGGAGATCTCCTTCTCTGGCTGATTGTAGGAGCCTGGTCTTCCTATTCTTCTGATATTGTCCATGAGAGATCTAGGGCATAAGGTCTCATTGGCCATCTCGTCCCCAGTGCTATTCTGCAGCTTCCCAGGACTAAGATAACTGGCCATGACTAGCAAGGCAAAAATATAAAAGGTGGATAAGGCTATTACTTGAATCTCCTTCTTAAATATTCAAAGGCCATGAACATATAATTGCTGGTATTTTTGACAGTATCATTTGTCCGTACATGGATTAGCAAGAAGCAACAATTGTAAGTGGATTTGTTAAACCTTGGAAGTTGATTTCTCATGCTCTTGATCTTTGCTCCAACTGTTATTTTACAGTATCATCTGGAAACAAATTTGTATTAAAAACATAAAATACATCAAGATACGTTCTTCAGGAGGGAGGTCACAATTTTTAGTTGGAATAATTGAGGGGTGTAGCTTGTAGATGCCCCACCTTGTTCATCCCAAACCATTATCCTGCTGTTGATGAGAACTGGAGTCTACTATCATCCAGAGCAGGAGTTTCCAACCTTATCCACTTTAAGACTTAAGAACCTATGCTCAGGATCAAGGTCTACAACCTTGGCCACTTTAAGACTTGTGGACTTCAACTCCACAAGTCTACAAGTCTTAAAGTGGCCAAGGTTGGAGACTTCTGATACAGAGCACACCTTCTTACTGGAATCAAAACATGTTCAAGCAGTGTTACAATTCTTCATTTCATTGTTCTACCTACTTATACTAGCTGTTAAGAGTCTGCATTACATAATTGGGCTGAAATTATGAAAAAAAAGCATTATTCAATAAGCATGCCACAGAACTCTTGAAAATAATAGATGATATATTCAGGCTACTCTACTGCAATGGTAGACAAATGATGATAATAGGGAATAGGAAAATTCAGACATATGTAAAACAGTTTTTATGCATTCTTTACTGTATTTAGGGAAAAAATTAAACAGGAAAGTGGACATAGACACCAACGTGACCTCAGACACCTCTCTTGGTTAACATCAATATCCATCATCTTTGATTTAAAAATATTTTTAATAACTAAAATGTAAAAAAGAAGCTGAGAGCTCTAACATCATATTTACTTGTAGGAATGTCTTGGGCCCCACAAAAGCCTCACTAGAATAGCAAGAGGGCATCCTGGAAGTGAATTCACTTTCAGATAAATAGTTGGCTAGTCTCAGGCTATGGTCATCACTGAAACCATCTGATGGACATGGCAGCACATCACCTCACCATCCCTCAAATATATTACTGTCCCCAGATTGTTCTGTCAATAAAATATAGGAAAAAACAATGCATTCTTTTGATTCATTCTTCTTTTTCTCCCCCCTTCCCCCATAGTCTCTTTGGCTTTTGTTCCTGAAGGTAGACATATGATGACATCTTAATAACATTGTAGATTAGACATTGGTTTACTAATTAAGTCTCCACAATACCTTCTATGATCTTTAGTATTACTCTTCATAAAGACCCCTTAGAGTAAGTCAAGATAATGGTGAGACAGAAATTTGATTTCCTCAAATTCCAAGTGTAATTACATTTCCCCTCTGATTTTTTACCTTTTCCCCAGGTATTGCTTTTCTTTCCCAGCTGAACTCTTGAGCCACTGAGGTACTGATGATGCTTATTTTGGATCAGTTGGAAACAGACTTATTTCTTCTTAAGAAAAAACACAGTCTCACCTAAGAAGAACTGGAATCCCCAATGTGGTTACTATGGCTCCTTCCTCCCTCCCTCCCTTCCTTCCTGGTACAGGGCAGAGCAAAGGGCTTGCGTCCTTTATATAAATTGCTAACGGGTATATTCATATAACTTGTAATATTATTTACCTTGGATGTTTGTGGCTTAATAGATTATGCCAATTAGCTATTGTGCTTGATTTGTGGTTTAATTCATTGTATGAATTTGGAACACGGTGGCTCAGTGGCTAAGATGCTCGGTGGCTCAAGGGCTAAGACGCTGAGCTAGTTGATCAAAAAGGTTGGCAGTTCGGCGGTTTGAATCCCTAGCACCGCGTAATGGAGTGAGCTCCTGTTACTTGTCCCAGCTTCTGCCAACCTAGCAGTTCAGAAGCATGTAAAAATGCAAGTAGAAAAATAGGGACCACCTTTGATGGGAAGGTAACAGTGTTCCATGCGCCTTTGGCGTTTAGTCATGCCAAACACATGACCACAGAATCGTCATTAGACAGTGCTGGATCTTCGGCTTAGAAACAGAGATGTGTACCACCCCCTAGAGTCGGGAATGACTAGCACCTATGTGCGAGGGGAACCTTTGCCTTATGAATTTCGAAAATGGATTAATTTGCTACATTAAGAATAACAATGGCTATTTTGACTTTTTCAAGAACCAGAAACAGTGAATCATACTTTCTCTCTGCTGTGATTTCTTGTTTTGACCCACAAGTAAGTTCCTGTCAAATTTCCTTGAAAAAGATCTCAGAATTCTTACATCAAGAACAATATTTCTTAGCTATTATGGTTTGCCAACTGGAGGTTTATGAGACAAATAAAATCTGACAAAAATATCTCCTCAGACATTTTTCAATTCTGTAAAATAGTTCCAGTCCTAATACAGTGGGCATCTGAAGTCTCTGCTGGAATCTTAGGCGTAAAAGTTAACATGGAAAAGGCTTCAGTAATGTATTATTCCACTTCCGACCATTCATACAAGGAAGAATAGATTGTAAAATGAACAGGTACTATCCTTAGCATGGAGTATTGAATTGTTTTAATTGAATGTTTGCTTAATGAAAGATGTAACATCCATAAGAAAAAAGCATGTAAAACATGCTGCATTCTGAATGAAATTATATTTTTTATGTTTATTACACATAAAAGCAACTTGCGGTAAATATTTACAGACACTCATTATGAATAGTAAGCTAATTAACAGCAGTTGAAGTGGAATGAAAACAAATGAAACAAATATAGACGAACAATGGGAGAATTCCACTATGGTAAACTCTGGTTATGCATTCAAACTAACTGTCAGTCCCCCTCCATCTGGGCAAAATCCCAGTGGTCAGTATTAGAAATTCCTGTTTTTAAATGATTAGAACCATCAACAGACCCAGAGTAAGGATCATAACCAGCATTCATGGAGTGAGGGAAGGCTAATCCTTGCCAGAGGCCTCTTTGTATGTAAAATCAAGCATTCATAGGAGGTAACACTGCAAGAGTGATTGTACTTTACGGCTATTCCTTTTGACACTCCTGCTGCTCCCCCAGAAGTAATGGCTGCTTAACTATAATATCTCTCCAGGTTTGGAAGATCTATTAAACCATAGCTGGACAGGATTTGGAATCGAGGTCTGTAGGAAAAAAGATCAGGAGGTTGAATTGAATAACAAAGCCCAAAGATTAATGGAGGATACAGGAACACATCAGAGCACAGCAGCAGCTCAGATAAAGACTGGTAGAACAGAGATGTCCTTTTAAATTCTTCCTCTTGTCCCTGAAGCTCCAATGGCTGGCCTGGATGTGTGGATCCAGTCAGCCCAAAGCTTGAAGATTCTTCACTGTGAAAACCCTTCACTACAGTCAGGAATGGGCTGCTGGGGGTTCGCAGGGTTTGGGAGATCCTCTAGCTAAGCCTGTTTTGGATGCAGGTAAATGCAGGGCGCATGTGGAGGCTCGGGGAGGGTGAAAAACGGACCTCCTGGAAGTTTGGGAAGGCCAGAAATGGGGCTGTTTCCAGCTTTCAGAGAACCTCTGGAACCCGGGAAGGCCATTTTTGCCCTCCCGGAGGCTCGGGAAAAACCTCAGAGCCCAGGGAGGGAAAAAACGCCCCCCCCTCCCACCATGGTGCAGGAGGCTGACTAGGGTATCCACACACACTGAGAGATATGCATATGTGGGAAGAGAAAGAAATTTTGGGTCTCTGCTTTATGTTGGGTTCACAATAATGACAGCAGAATTGTCAACCGTTTTCCTTTTTAGTGTTCTACAAAGTAGACGTATGGAAGCGGGATGGGGCAGAGCAAGAGAGCGACTGGTGTTCTGCTTCACATGGAAAAATGCTTTTGGCCAGTGCTCTGTGTAAACACTACGTCCACCTGAGCTGTGTCTCCCCCTCTTTTCCCATCAGCCCTGATCTGAGGTTCCTTTTCCACATCCAGTCTCTGTGCTTAGAACAGGGAGATAGGATTTAACACACTGTGCTTCTTGGGCCTTTTCCTCATAACCTAGGCTGTCATCTGTGGATGAGAGTTTCACGCAGATGCTTCCAATTTGATGTTGAGAAGCAGGTCTGCCATCTCCCCACTTACGCTGGAGTTCTTCAGGTCCTCTCATTTGCAACTGAACTAAATCAAGATTGGTGGGAATGAGGAATTAGTTCCTCACCAACTCAGAGTTTCTAATTTCAGATATACTGAACTACTGTATAACTCCATCATCTTCTAGACATGTGGGCTTCAACTCTTAGAATTCCTCAGTTCTGGGTGTAATAGTTCATATATTTGGAAGAGGAGGAGGTTGGAAAAAGCTATTCTAAGACTCATTAACATTTCCCACCATCTTTCTCCTCAGAGTGTTAAGTTGCCTTGGATCAAGACTTCTTTCTTGTTTTGCCCTTGTTCTGTATCACACAAATTATTGGGATTAAACAAAAAACAGCAAACAACCGTTTTGAGGATGTATGTTTTGAATCAGAAGAATGGTGGAGAGAGGAGAGGTAACCATTACTCACATACCCACCATCCTGCCAGGCTGATCAAACCTCTTTCTACCCCAGGCTCTCCCAGGCCTCTTTAAAAAAAAAAAAAAGATAACAGCACTGCAGATTCAAATAACAGATCCCACACTCATCACATCTACCTTACTTCTCACATAGCAAAATTAAAAGAAAATTTTGAGGGTTTATGTATTCATTTATTTGCTGGTCAAACCTTTTCTTTTGTTAGCTTTGCAGGCATTAGAATTTCCACATTGGTCCCATAAAGAAATCACAATATTAAGATTTTCACAGAATTAAAAAAGTCACATCAGCAACAATAATCTTGACAAAAGCATCTCAATAATAACACTACAGACAGCTAGTAACCCACATCATCCATTACCATCTCTTCAAGCAAATTACCGGATGTGTTTGAACGCTAATGATTTATTATTAATTTCTTGGGGGCAGAGGGTTTCAAAGCCTTAATGTATGAATGCAACACACGAGGTGCTTTTTTCTGCTTGAAAATTTGGCTAGAATGATATGATCTTAAAGGAGGTAACTAGGACATTCTTCCACTGCTGCTCTTTTGGTAGAAATAGAGACATTTAATTTCAGTACAGTCAAGTGTAAAATCTCCCAGGGATCAGCTGGGGCTAAACGGCTTCTTTTCTTACCCCGGTGTACGACAGCATCTCCTACGGACATCCCCGTGACGGATCCATCCCGAGAACTTTTTCATTCAGTGTTCTAGTGCAGTACCTCCTGGCACTGATACTTATCTGGAAGAAACTGCGTCCCCCTCTGCCTGATAGTGCCAGCCCCCACTTTCACTGTCCCTGCAAGAGAAAGCACAGAGAGTGATTGGATTAAGCCCTTCACCTGATGGAGACTAAGCCAGCCAGATGCAGTGGGAGCTGCCAGAAGAGGCTGAGGCAGGGGGATAGAATACAAACACATGTCACAGGCCCATCTGTGCCATTTGCCTGTCCAAGCAGCTGCCTCCAGCTCCCAGGGCACCTGTGGTTGAGAGCCCCACCTGGAGCTGGGAATCTCTCCAGCTGATGCATTTGTATGAGGAAGTGTTTGGTCCTGCCCCTTCAAGGTGATCTGACTTGTTTAGAACAATGTTGGCAAGGAAGGCTGGGCACGCATGCCTGGGAGTTTCTTGGGTCTCCTCTTCGCTCTTTCTTTTCTGCCTTAATTGGAACCCTCCGAGACCAGGCAAAATCGCATTAGCACCAGGCCCCAGCACACAGAGCCATCCATCTTTTTTTATTACAGCGTAATGGGGCTGCTCGGGAGGCGGCGTTCGATTTGTCACAGGCCTCGTTCGCTGATAACAGGCATTTGTCATCACTTTCTGCCTGTGTTAATGTCATCATCGGCGAGCTGACAGCCAGGCCCGTTGAGGGAGCACCAGCGACACAGCACATCCGTCAAGCTAATATTTCCATGGCTGTGGGGACCGGGCAAGTCATGGACACACATTAAAGCATTGAGAGAAGACAGGAGAGAAAAAGCACCATTGTCATTAATTAAAATGTTAGGGTGGATGTGCAGATGTGTGCAGATTGAGTGTGCCAGTGAGTGTGATGCAGTCTGAGGGAGTGTGCATTAGCGTATGGTCGCAGTCCCTATTAACAGGCACTAGCTTGGATCATGAAGTGCATTTAAAAGCTATTTGGGGCTGGGGAATCCAGAGAGTGGTGAGTAAGAAGGTCATTGTTAATAAGCAAGAAAGGGAGAGAGGGATGAGACTAAGCAAGCAAGAGCATGTGAGGCTACCCATTCTTCCCCTGGAGTGTGCTTGCCACTCTATCACATTATTGTTGGTCATTCATGGACATCCGGGTGTCAATTATTAGGCTTTATGCAATCCCGTGAAGCCAAGTGGAGTCTTCAAAGGAAGTTTGGGGACATTACAAATAAAAAGAACCTTTGAACCAAAAGGTCAGGGCAGCCTCTCAGTAAAACTGGGAGCAAATTTGAATTGCAAATCACAAATTAAAATTAGTGCCACTGGCAATTTCATTCCAAGGGTTGGAATGGAACAGGATGGGACTTCCTTGGCAGAGACGAGTAGCAAAGAGGTGTCCCATAATATTTTCAATAACACCATTCTATTTTCTGATGGTAAATCACAGCTGCCCCACTAATGTTAGTGGATAGTTTCTTGCAACTTTAGACCTTTTCTCATGCTCCATCATTTCTGAATAGGATAATATTAAGACAATTCCGATCATGAATTAGTCCAGAGGTGGCTGTGTAGTGGGGAAGAGGGATGGTTGCAAAGAATTTAGGCCACTCCTATTGTTCAGGTCAATGGCTTTTCTGTTCTCTTTTTTTCTGTTTTTATCCTTGGTATCCCTAACTTACAGGCCTCCAAACTTGGCAACTTTAAGACTTGTGGACTTCAAGTTGAAGTCCACAAGTCTTAAAGTTGCCAAGTTTGGGGACCCCTGCCCTAACCTGCTAAATCCAATTGTATTAAGTGGCTAAAAATAGATCCACTTTCTGTTAGCGGACATCATTTTATACTTATTAGAGCTGGAGGTGATTTCAGATGAATTCAGGGTAAAATCAAGGACAGAGAGCACTTTATAAGCTCAGATCAGCAGTATCCCTCAAAAGCCAGGGTACGTGAGAGGTGTGTAAAGCTCTTACTAGAAGAATGGAGCCAGAGGTGGCCAAGTTGCCTAGTTTTGAGAAAGGATCATTTGTCATAGGGGGTGTTTCTAGTAGCAAAGAGGCTTCTTGTCGTTTTTTACTCCATTCTGCCAGGTTTGTCATTCAGACCAGTAAGAAAGCATGGACTGACCCCTGTGCAAGACTTTTGCATGGGCCATTTATTTTAATTATTCCATTGAACACAATGACAAAAATCTTTGTGTTTTGTTTTCCCAAGTACAGGGAGCTTCCTGTTGCTTTTCCCACCACACGATCTTGGCCACTGAATCTGGTATTCAGGATTGTTCTTTTGATCTGCCTATGACTATCTGTTGCAAGACGGCAAAAACCAGCCACAAATGCTTAGAAAAATCAAACCCTGACGGATGACTTAAATCCCTAAAGGCGCAAATAATTCCACCCACGTCTAAACCTAGCCATATTTTAAACTACGTAGCAAGTCTGTGACTAGTTCAAAGACTTGAGACCACTTTATATTATTAATATTCTCCTGCAACACTGTGGGCACTTTCTTATAGTCACATTAGTCTGCATTCTCCTTGTCCTTGACTCAGGAGGAAAGTATGTCAACATAAACTGCAATGGTTTCCTGAACAGTTTTTACTGAGCCTCAGCAATAAAGCCAGCAAGTGATGCTCTCTTTACAGATTAATGCAGGGTAGCAGCGACAATTTCAGAGCAGCCACTGGCAGCTGCTTTTTCTTTTCATCTTATGTCACCTTCTGGTTGGCAAAACACCTAGTAATCTTTATAACATTTCAAAAGACCCAATGTATATAGACAAAGAATCTGTTTAATGCATAATTGCTTCATGACCGTCACCAGGTAGAAGCAAAGAGGGTTGCCTGTATTTCTTTACTAACCTCTAGTAATTGCCTGGATCAGGGATCTCCAACTTTGGTAACTTTAAGCCTGGAAGACTTCAACTTTGAAGTTGAAGTCCTCTTGGAGACCCCTGGCCTGGATTCTTCTGCCCAACTTATAGCCAAAACAGACTCACTATCTACTTTCTCCAGGTAATGCCTGGTATTTCACCAACCCTTGCAACAGGAGACTCTTGTACCGTTGGCAAGCCTTCATTTATCAATAGCCTCTTTCCCTTTGGCTAAGCAAGCCGAAGGAGGCATGGCTTGGCAACTCTAGCCGGCGTTTAGAATGTGCATTCTGTGCTGCCAGGCTTTGGCAGAGAGTTCTGTAATGTAGAAGTTTGCTTTTTTTTCAGCCATTCTTTTTCTTGGTATGCAGACATGATTTCTGTATTTTAATAACAATAGGATTCTCATCTTTCCCCAGAAATAAATTTTAAAAAATTAGTAGTGTTTGATTTCAGGTAAATTTAGAACCGCAAGACTAAATTTATTAGTGAGGTATCTACCTCCTCTGACTTTGGTGATAGTTTTTGTTATAATGATCGAATCAAACAACTTTCAATTTGCTTGTAATCAACATTATTACACTATTTATTTGTTTACTGTAGTTGCTGGTGACTGTGAATGTCTTACCTACCAATCCAATACACAAAGAAGCCAAGGAGCAATAAACCTTTGATACTAACAAATAATCATCATTGAAAGAACGAACGACGTCATAATATGCCCCTCTCTTAAGCCTGTTGGAACTGCTCTAAAGCTTTCCCAGAGTACAACAGTTGGGAGATGCTGTTCTATAGAGGAGAGACAGTTGAAAAGTCATGCTTTCATGGGCCCTCGTGATGACATTCTCTGAGAAAGAGAACCAGAAGGGAGCCCATTCTTCTGGATCTTATTCAATTGGCACATCCAACTGGAAGGAAGCAGTCCCAAAGTCACCCAGATGGTTTCATCTGTTGAGGAGACATGAAGCTAAGAGATCTAGTTCCTCATTTGGAACTTCCAATGAATCCAGTGCCTTGCTAGAAGCTGACCAAGAAGACAGAAGTGAAGGAAAAGTGTTCCTGATGTTTTCTTTTTTTAATTCTGCCCATAGCAACCCACTGAGGAGAAATAATATAGAGTAAGAAAAATGCTGGTTAACATTTCTTTCAATTTTAAGGTTTTAGCAAAGAGCTGAGTAAACCTAGGACCTTTCTGATCTACAAGATGACCCAGCCTACATAACATAACTCCTCATTTTTGGTGTTCTTGATATCATGAAAGGCTGAAAAAATGGAGAAATGAATAGGAGGATCCAATATTGGATTTTCCCATTTAAACCTGAACAGAAAAATATTAGAATTCATGTGGACCCTGAGATCCTCTCCTAGGGCCATATGATTGAAGCCTAGTATTATTCTTTGTCAACTCAGTGAAAATACCAGCTCAGCTTGTAAAAGCAGTGGGTGGGGGACCAATATATTTATTGAAGTTATTTATTCTATTTTTATAGCCACCCAGCTCAACCAAGTGACTCTTTGACACACATGCCATAATCATAGCATCTGATTTTTAATCAGTCCTATTCCTAAAAAAACAAATAAACAAGTATTTGTTCACCTTCCTTTGGGATTTTAAAGAAAAAAATGTAAATAAAACAAAACCATTAGGTTATGACAGAACATGGAACATTATGTGGAGCTTTGATTACAAGGAGGTAAACTGTCAGCATTCAAAATGATCAAGGAGTTTGAATACTTACTTAGGAAATGCTAGAGAGTTCAGCTCTGTTCAGTTTTGAAAAAGATATGTCAGGGAAGCATGGAGATTTATAAAATTATCCATGACATGGATGATTATTTTATCCTCTCCGACCATTTCTCCTGGATTCCTCCTCCTCCTTTCCTCCTCTTTGTACTAGACTTGGGGTTATCCACTAAAATTAATGTTCAGGGGATTCATAACAGACTAAGAAAATGCTTGTCACATAATGCATCATTAACTACTCCAAAATGTGATAGCCATTGGCTTAGATGGCTTTCAAAGGTGATTAAATCTATGCCTCATAAATTTGTCTGTCAACAGCTATTATAATAGTAAGATGGCATGTTCATATTCAGAAACAGTTTGCCTTAATATTAGTAGCTATCTAGGAAGGGAGAAATAATGCTTTGTTTGTGAACCATCCAGGGTACTTACTAATGATCTCTACAAAGAATGGATGAGTGAATGTTTGAGATAGAAGGAATTTGGGATGAAAACATAAATATGCTGAAGAACAAACGGAATAAAGTTTGGAGATAAAGTTCTGTATTTAATTATAGTTAACTATTACATGACATATAATACACATTACTTGTTGTGGGTTCTATCTTCTCCTTTAATTAATACTATAAACCTGTGATGCAATATTACAGGTATAGAGGTTGCACTGTTTTGCATGCGTGTATTTCGCATCAAATATGATGTCATGAAGGAATTAAAACATTGTAAGGGAAAACAGATTAATGCAAAAATATTCTTAAGAAAGTGAATACCAACAGAATGTGTGAAAATACAGATGTTAAGTAAGGATCAAATGCTTCATTAAAAGGATGGTGGATTAAAAAATATCCGTTAGTGTTTCAAGATTAGAATTCGGAAGTAATGGGTTGGATCCAAATTTTATCATAATTGTGAATCCTACTCAGTTATTCAATAATCTGAACTGCCATGTAGTCAGAGTGCTCCAAATAAGGCCCTCTGCTATCAAAGGGATTCAAATGGTTATTAATATTCTGTAGAAAATTATTGGGACTGTCTGCAGGGGTTAAAAAACCCAAACCCTTCACATATGCAGCAGTATGTATATGGGTTCCACACAGATCGAGACCCTGATAACATGGGGTCCTGGCTGATATGGAAGACAACCTAAATATAGAAAGCTGAGGCTTTCTCTTGCAGATATATGGATTTCATGCAAAAAAAAAAGTCTGAAGATTGGCATTCACGAGGAATGTGTCTTCAGAATCTCTGCAAATACAATTCTTTGGGTGACATATTGAGCGCTTTGGGTTAATTCTATCTCCAAACAAGAGGTTGCAAGAAGTTTTTAAAAGAAAGCATATTTTGAAGGAATTTAGTTCCAGACTCTGACATTTCTTTTTCTGAACCATGACAGGTTTCTTACTTAGTAGAAATGTTCATAAACACTGCACACCAAGAAATAGGAGAGATTGGAAGATTCATTTATTTTATCTCCACCCCCCTGCTTTTACAATATTCACATTCCCTAATTTGAAGGGAGCAGTCTTGATCTCGACAAAAGGATGAATTAAACCTGCCAGTATTAATTTTAAAAATTAGTTTAATTTTGTGTTTCTGCCAGAAACATAAAAATATTTGTCTTTATTTTTTTAAAGTAAAGATGAATAGTTAACAAAACTCAGATTCTCCAAGAGAATTAAATTGTCAGTTTAGTTTGCTTGCAAATGTAACCCTACGGAATTCTATTTCGGAATAAAGAAGTTACAGCCAAGTGGCTATCCTAGTGACAAAAAAATCTCACATTTGTGTCTTTGGACAATAAACCTAGGAATAAAAACCAACAAAAAAAGAAAAGAAAAAAATAACAATAACAAACAATGGTAACAATAATACCAATGGCACCCAAACACAATCTGGCTCAATAGAAGTAGAAATAGCACTTAGACTTATATACACCACTTTACAATGCTTTTAAAGCCCTCTCTAAGCTGTTTACACAATCCGCATATTGCCCCCAACAATCTGGGTCCCCATTTTACCAACCTTGGAAGGAGGAGTCAACCTTGAGCCTGGGTGAGATTCAATCTGCCAAATTGCAGACAGCTGGCAGTCACCATTCTAACCACTGGGCCACTGCAGCTCCTCAAGCCACATGATAACAGTCACAGTCATATCAAGAAATAACTACACTGATGAACTCATCTAACCTGCAGATTCTGTGCCTGAGAAGAGTTTTAGGACTTCAAGCATTTACAGAACAGCAGCAGGCTTGAGGCCAAACCAATATTGAAGGGTTGGATATGGTTCTGCCTGCAGGCAATGCTTAATAGATGGGACCAAGGGCAGCCCAACCCCCCCTGGATCTAATGGGCTGGAAGCAGAAGCAATTGGGAAAAAATTGGCCTCGCAAATAACTTCTGATACCATTAAAACCCTTATAGGTGGCAACCAGCATCTTAACTGGCAAATAAAAGCTGACTGATTCTAATCTGATCAATCTGAGCTATTTTCCAAATCAGAAAATGGATCTCACGTAAAGTGATCCATGCATAATTTACTTTGTATCTGACATAATGAAACTACAACTCTTATTCCAAATACAATGTCAGTAAATTAGCCATCTCTCAGGTGATCTATCAAACTCATTATATGTAGACATGACATGGATAGCACCACATCATATGCAAATACCTAGCAAATATATTTTATGTGCTGACCTAATGAAGTTAGTAGAAAATAATACAGGTAGCCCTCCATTTACTACCACAATTGAGCCTAAAATTTCTGTTGCTAAGTGAAACATTTGTTTTGCCTCATATTACAACCTTTCTTGCCACAGTTGTTAAGGCAATCATTGAAGTTGTTAAGTTAGTAACAGGGTTCTTAAGTGAATCTTTTCTCGTCAGAAGGTCGCAAAAGGTAAACACATGACCCTGGGGCATTGCAACCGTCATAAATATGAGTCAGATGCCAAGCATCTGAATTTTGATCACATGACCATGGGGATGCTGCAATGGTCATAATAAATGTGAGAAACGGTCATAACTCCCTTTTGTGGTAACTTTGAATGGTCACTAAATGAACTGTTGTAAGCTGAGGACTACCTATATTGTGTTTAAAAAACATTGTGTATTTACTCTTTTTGACTGACATGCCATAATTAACCCAACATTTCTGCTTATCTCTGCTGAAATGATTATCTCATCAATTCTTTCTCCCAGTACTCAAATCCATCTCTTCATATTGGCTGTTTGTCCTTTCTTCACTAGATACAATTTAATATGTGATTTCATAAACTGAAAGCTAATTGTGCTTCTTCTTATCAAAAGACCTGTTTGTAATTTAAGCAGAGCGGAAGCGGTAAGAGAAGAGGGGTGGGGCTGAAGGAATCACCATGTCCCTGCTCTGCCTTGCATGGTGTGCTAACAAGCTGTTCCAACTCCTCCCACCCCGCCATCAAATCCGTGGAGATGGCAAGTGTGGTAGATCCCCAGACGGGGAGTGTAAATGCTTGCTCTTTGTAAATGAAAAACATAATTAACATTAAATTGAGGTAATACAAATGAAGACAACCCAGAGCCTGACAGGATGAGTGTTTGGGGAGGCAGTACAGTGAAGTGATTCATATTTTTAATTTACTGTGCAAATAGACTATCAGGGTTTGTGTGTATATGTGTGTGTGTGTATGCGTGCATGCAAGTGCCATATAAGTGGAGTGGGGATTTTCCCCCCACTGTTGTTTTGCTCTGCTTTAGACACACAATGACTATTAAAGTCAACTGTCCATATAATGGGACATCTCCGACATGACTGCATCCTGAGAGGCAGCTTGGTGTAGCAATAATTTATAATGCATTGTTGTCTGCCTGGCACCTAACCTTGGGACAATAGAAAGGGGATGCTGGGCAACCTTCTTGTGCCCTAAGAGATGCCTACAGAAGTTGCCTTCAGCTTCTGTCCATTGCCTAGGATGGAGAAAAGACTCTCTATTGCAATAAGTCCAGACCTGAGATAAGTCACCAGCTACAGTGAAGAAACAGAACTGTTGGAAAGGTTCTTAAAATGGCACCTAGTCTTTGATGGTCTGAAATATGTTTGAATATCAATAAGGAATGAATGAATATTTGATGGTCTTTTCTCTAGTTTCTGCTTTATGTTGACTGTCTGATAACAGCCAAAGAAACATCATACTTACGTGCAGAAAAATAGCAAGCATTTTGACCTAGAAATGCTTATTTAGAGGAAACTGTGATTGAGACACATGTTACAAAAGATCTCCCTGTTTAATTTTTCTTACTAAGACTTGGCTGTATTACTGATTTTATCAGAAGAACAATATCCCATTCTAAGATTCCTAAAATGTGACAGCCTTTGGTTTGATTATTGGAGAGAGGAGCGGTGGGTATAGAGATATGGGATACTAAAAAGGAAACATTTTACTATATGAAAAGACAGTGTATTTACATGATACAGTCTTATCAAATACCACCCCACTACTACCTCCCCCATCCCTACTACCGCTATGAAAAATAATAATGGTCTTTGTTTACATCCAGTGATACTTGGATGTAAACACATACTTGTCTCATCCAGCATTTTGCTTCCGTAGTGGTCAGGAAGATGTTTATGCCAGGAAAAGTAATAAGCAGGACAGGGGTGGGATTCAATTTGTTTAACAACCAATTCTGTGGCCGTGGCTTAGTTGGTGGGCATGGCTTGGTGGTCATGTGACTGGGTGGACATGGCTTGGTGGTCATGTTATTGGCTGGGCGTAGCCATCTCAATATCACTCACATTGAGGCACGCATCTCCTCACTTGGCCTCTCATGACTGTGGAGATGCTGCAACAGTCGTAAATGTGAAAAATGGTCATGTCACTTTTTTCAGTGTCATTGTAACTTTGAATGGTCACTCCACACAAGCAAAGTACCAGCAAAGGAAGGAAAAATAACTCCAGAGAGTTCCTGAGACAGGAAGTCTAGTCCTGACAAGAATGTAATAAGGGTTAATGGAGAGGCAGTTTCTGTAAGCAACGCCAGAATGTTTCCTTCCTGCCTTCCTTACAGGATTAGGCCAGTAATTTCTTCTAACAACCGGTTCTCTGAACTGCTTAGAATGTTAACATCTGGTTCTATTGAATAGGTGCGAATGGTAGAATTCCACACCTGAAGCAGGACAGAAGTACAACCACACCTTCCTGCTGGTGTTTCCTAGCAACTAATATTGAGATGCTACCTGTATGCCTATAGACTCTATTTTGAGCAAATATTGGGGAAAAAAACCATTTCATTTGCTGGAATCAAAGATGGTGGGGATGGCCATCACTGTCTGAACTTCTTGATGGCTTTTGATTATGAATATAGTTATGTCAGGAGCCTTAGACCAGTGACCCCCAACCTTTTGGGGTCCAGGGACTGGTTCTGTGGAGATAAGTTTTTCTATGAACTGAAGGTAGTGTGGTTTCACATGCTGCCTCCATCCCACAAATGGGTCTTTGCTTGTTTGTGTAGCATGCCAATTTTTGACATGCCACAGCCCAGTGCCACTCCACGGACTAGGGATTGGGTACTCCTCTCTTAGATAAACTATTGGAAGACATATAAAAGTGACCCCGATCCAATCAATGCCCTCTTCCTTTGGAGAAATTATGTGGAACTATTTCCTTAAGCACATGGAAAACCTCATACTGCCAAATTAATTAGTGTCCCATCAGAACTCCATTCTCCTCTTCATAGATGAGGATTATTTCCTTACATATTTATTTTCTCTCTCTCTTCATTGAAAATTAGGAATAGAAAGAGGCTCAGAAAAGAATGAAAGCAAGTACAGAAAGAAAATGAAAAGAAAGAAGTAAGAAAATGTTAAGGTAGATGGATCTTTGGATGCATTGGAACTCTTATATTCTCATTGTCCATTTTCGCTGGCAGAGGGTTGCAGGAGGCCATCGCAGCAGAAAACGGAGTTTAGAAGCCCATTTTCACTGGCAGAGTGGTTGGGCTGCCACAAGCACCCTCGACACGAGTGATGTTGAGCTGGCTACGCCCACCCCAACCCCTCAAGATCAAACATAACACTGACGTGGCCCTCAATGAAATCGAGTTTGACATCCCTGTATTAAATGCTTGTTCACATAACAAATTCTGCTAGTCTTTTTTCTCTTCATAAACAGCTGATGTAAAACACAAAATCAGCTTAAGCTTCTCATATAAAAGCACTTTCTGTCCTGAAATTTACAATTGTTTATATTATATTGATTAAACAGTCAAATGTGTATTGAGAAACTAAAATATAACCTTAAGCTAAATATTTTAATTCAAAGGCCTAAGTTATTTTTTTGCTTCCTTTTGAAATGATGTATAAATATATTATATGTTATTGTTATAATATTATGTTATGTTATATTGTGTTATGTTGTGTTGTTACATTATGTTATGATATACTATGTCTCAAACTTAACTGATTAACCATCAATCTCCCTCACAGAGGGGCTCTAGGTGGTGTACAATTCAATGAATACAATAATATGTATATAATTATCAGTATATGTGATAATAATGATAATTAAAATCCTTACTTTATAGACTAATATGTAGAGGTCTCCATATGGCAGACTTCAAAACAAAATTGAGTGTGTTCAAATCATGAATGCATATGCCCAGAATAATGCTGACTCTAAAATTCCACCTTCCCCATTTGATAGACCCAATATATACCAGACTTTAACCTGTATGATTCCCAACTAAAGATCCAAAGATCCACAGACCCAGAATTTCATAGCCCTCATATCTGACCGTTCCAGTGGACATCAGGTTGCAAAGTTGTCTGGTCCACCATGACAAAACAAAACAGCTTTTGTGGGGGCAGAAGGACTATTATTTTGATGCAACTTAATGCCCACCAGATTGGTTTTGATTTTCAAAGCCCTAGATCTCTGTATGAACAGAAGAATCAAGCACAGTCTCAGTTCTAATAAACATTCCTCAAGATAGGAACTTGACATCAGAAATCTCTCATGGAACCTGCATATTCTTCCTAATATCTTTCATCACTACCTTTGGGGAGAGAATTCCTCCCAATTCTCACGGGGCTTTTGATGTCGCTAAATGGCCAGACAGACAATACTAGGCTCACTCTGGTAAAATTCAATAAATGAATAAATACAGTCAGCAAAGAGACCTAAAATGATTCTTGTTTGTTGGGAATGAGAGACACCAAGTGTAATTTAGGGTTTGATATTATAAAAGCTGTGCTGCTCTAAAGCAGCGGGATTCTCAGTGGCTCATTAATAAAGGATAAACTTGGAGTCTATTTACAAGGCACTTTTTGGGATTATTTATACTTCATTATACATACATAATGTTGTACATATTTACCGATTAGCTCAGTGGTGAAGAAAGGAATTTGGAAGGAGGGGCTGCTCCTCTGTTGCCCTATCTTTCTCTTTAGAGCCAAGGTATTCCAGGGAAGGACTCAACAAGAAAAGATTTGGGTATATTTTTTCCAAAGCAATGGAAGATAGAAAGTAGGCATATTGGCTTGATCCTTGAAGGACATTTTTAGAGTATCTGATTCTGAAGCGCAGTATAGGATAGCATTTCTATTACAGTAATTACACACTTTTTCTACCTTCCCTTTCCTTTGTGGGAACTTCATCCACAGCCAAGCCATGGCATCATTCTCAAACATGCACTCTTTTTTCAAATTGCAGAGAAGAGGCCTGTTTTTTGGGGGGTGGGGGGGATTTGCATGTGAATTTTGCTAGTGTGTCTGGTGCAGCATGTTTGGGGAGTAAATAGAAAATTTCCAAGTGGAAGTATCTACTGATATTTCATGTATTCCCACCCACCAACTTCATTACATTTAATTTTATCTCAGAAGCAGAGGAAGACAACACAAAAATGCCTCAGGATGCAGGTTGCATGAGCCTTGAGCCACTAATAATTCAACCTTGATGTAAGTGGAGTCAATGAAAACTTGTCTGAAAATTACAGACTAATTGCAAGGAGCACTTATGGTAGGCTTTTTCACCTTTTAGATGTGTGAGACTTCCACCGGACTATGACCTTTGGAACTGAAATCCATCTTGGCTTGGGTAAACTCAGTCTAACCTGGGAACAACAGGGAGAGTTGTACCAAAGGTGGTTTTTCAAGAGGTAACTGGATTTTCTTGTTTTTCTTTGAAGATGTTTCACTTCTCATCCAAGAAGCTACTTTGGCTCTGACTGGATGGCAGGAAATGGAAGGATTTATACTCCTTGCAGACAGCTGGTCATTTGCATTCTTTTAGAGAGTTGCTGAGGCCACCAGGAGGTTTATCTGTGTCAGGGGTGTCAAACTTGATTTCACTGAGGGCTGCATCAGGGCTGTGGTTGATCTCGGGTGGCCGGGGTGGGCATGGCCAGCTTAATATCACTCGTGTTGGGGGGGCTGTGGTGGCTTGAACACTCTGCCAACAAAAATGGGCTCCCAAGCTCTGTTTTTGGCCACAACAGCCTCCTGCAACCCTCTGCCAATGAAAAAGGAGCTCAGGAAGGTCATGCGCAGCCATCATGAGCTCCGTTTTTGGCTGCAATGTTCTCCTGCAACCCTCTGCCAGCAAAAACAGAGCTTGGGAGCAGTGCCACAGTCCTCACAAGCTCCGTTTTTGCTGGCAGAGGCACTGCAGGCCAGTCCCTCATTGTTTCCATAGCCACCCTGTGGGCCAGATCTAAGCATCCCATGGGCCAGATCCAGCCCACTGGCCTTGAGCTTGACACTCCTCAACTGTGTCATCAGGGTCACCTGAGAAGTGCAAACGGGTGTGGAGCCTTCTTGAACTGTTGAAAGGACTGTGTTGTAGCACTGGAGACAGATGATGTCGTATCCTTCCCCCTCTGTTGCGAGAGGGCCAGTGGTGGGATTCAATTTTTTTTACTACCGGTTCTGTGGGCGTGGCTTGGTGGGCGTGACAGGGGAAGGATACTGTAAAATCTCCAGTCAAAGGTGGCATTTGCCAGTTCTCCGAACTACTTAAAATTTCTGCTACCGGTTCTCCAGAACTGGTCAGAACCTGCTGAATACCACCTCTGGAGTGGGCTGTTCAATTTTGACATAGATGGTTTGTTTGACCCCTGTTACAGGTGTTGTTTCATGCATTTTAAAGAAACTCATCTAGAAGCTCACCTAGAAACAAACAAGATTGCCATTTAGGTGGGCCCTTTAAACTCAAGAATATTTTTGAAAGGAAATATTTGAGGGAAGAAAGGAGCATGTAATCAATCCAATTCCTGATGCTCTTTCTATATAACACCAGAATATGACAATCCCAGACAAATAGATATATTCTGGCATTACTAAACCAAATCCTGAATCTTAATCTGGCCTTTACTCTTCCTATATGAAGAGAACAACATTACATTCTCTCTCTGGGGATTCCAACAAAATGTCCTAATCCAAATCAGCAGCACACATTTTAATGGCTTAATCCTATTTTCGTCAGAAATTTGAAAGTCTAATGAGCTCAACTACATTTGTATTCTGCTGTAATGCCCCCCCAGAGAATTCCTCTTTGAATTCCCAACGGTGTTCTTGATCCTTCAGCAGCACATCAGACTCGCCAAGTTAGGATATACAGAAGAGGAAGCTACGTCCCGTAATCACAAATCACCACCCAACTCTAAGAGTCTTTCCCCACTGCTGCCCCTCTCCCCCTGTTCTTGAATCAGCAGAAAAATAATGGGATGAAATAAGCTGTCCTCATTACAAATCCCTATCCTGTTTTATTTTATCTGTTCCCTGCAATTGAAAGTTATCTGACTTCCTTCCAAAGTAATAGGGAACAAAGCCTAGCATATTTTACATACTTTAAACCTGACTTTGGATTGTATCAGTAAGAATCTCTCTCACTCTTGAGCTGGGAAGGAGGTGGTGGCGATATCACAGAAATGTGTAACAAAAGAGATCTTTCCATTCAAGGGAAGACCCCAAAGATCGTAAGACTGGAGAGCTGTGGAAGGAGATGCAGATATCCAATCTGGAGCAGATGGGCAGAGTGCTGAGATCAGCCTTTCCCCGTTCATGTGATGGTGCCCTGATGGCAGGAAGCACGCCAAAAAAGAATACCAGAAAAGAAAATTATTCATTTTAAATGGCAGAAATAAGGTTAGATTTAGGTTTAACAACAGTTATGGCCATAGTAATTCATGCTGCCAAAGGTTGATCCTCACCAATTTTAAATGGTGGATGCTAGGTGGTTGGCAAGAAGACAGATGGAGTGTTACCTGTTTTGAACCTTAGCATGATATCAAGTTGGAGAGGCCTTGATTTTGACACTCATATCCATCTATCCATTTCCCAAGGAATCCACCAAACACTTTTCTTGCTTTCCTACCATAAATAAGAACACCACCATCTTCTTACCTTCTTACTCTGGCAAAATAGGGAACTGTGATGGGGTCAAAAGGACTTGTGCCAGGCTCTTTTTCTGCCAGCTCAGAGAGGGGTGGAGAGTGCTTTAACTCAGCTGTTAGAAGTGTTACAGCAGAGGCAGGTTGGCGATTGTCCATGGCACTGTGCTTCTATGCTGGCATTGTTTTGTAGTGTCTCAAAATGGCTGGATAGTACTTTAACATAGCCCACGAGCTGAACCTGAGACACACCCCATTCTAGGTTACAGGTTGTGGAAACCATGTTGCTTCTTCAGTATTGCAAAGAGCCCTTCTTGCTATGCTTGGCATAGCTCTCAAACTGATCTGAATAAGAGCGAAGCGCAGTAAGGAACTCAGATTTATGCAACTAGGTTTTATTGTTAAGCGTCCAGTTGAGGTAACTGACCAATAGGGACATCTAGTGGTCACTCATTGCAAAATCTTCCAATCAACAAGAACAAGACAATTACAACAACCGTACAACATTATTTTTTTCTGGGTGAAATCTGATATATAGTGTTTTTATTATTCCAGTATCTATGAAGTTCAGATCTGCCTGAAATTAAACATAAAGTCTCAATTTATCATTTTTTTAATTTAAAATCTTTTTATGTTACCTTTCAAAATGAAATCCTTCCAATTCGGGTTATGTCAAAACCTGAAAAGCAACTCCAAAACAACACTTGCAAATTTGTGTGTTCTTCAAGTCAACCTTGACAAGTCCATGCAGTTTTCTTGACAACATTTTTCAGAAATGGTTTTCCATTGCCTTTTTTCTTAGGGCTGAGAGAAAGTGACTGACCAAGACCACCCAGCTCAAGGCCGCATTAAAACCCATAGGGTCCTGATTTCTATCTCAGTGCCTGTAACTACTACTTCAAACCTTTTCTTTAAAGCAAAACAACATAGGATGCTAAGAAATAAAAATATGTTTGAAATTTAAAAATGATCATACTCTGCTCAAAAACTAACAAAGTAGATTGGGCTGGTATATATTTTGAAGGCAGTCTCCAGAACTGGACTGCAGCTGAGAAGGTAAGCATTTAATACATGGCCTTAAAAGCAGGGCATCCACAACAGATTGTAAGGTTTGGGCAGGTTCTTATAGCTGCAAATGATCTTTCATATACCTATTGGTGTTGTTAAGATCATTATGAGCAAGGTTTCAGGACTAATCGCAGAAAATACTTTCCAAATACATCATTAAATTGGGGACTTTGCCCTCACTTGGGTGTAGTGATAGCAATAAATGTAGAAGTTTTACAATAGGACAGAACAAATTCCAGAGGGATTGTGCTAACAATGAGTATAATCTTCATAACTGTTTGCTGTTTTGGTCATGCTCCTGAGTATTAACTGCTATGAAATAACCGTGGAAGAGGCGTCCATCTTCCTGCCTTAACTTCAAATACTTCAAATTGGCTCCCAGACTGAGAAAACAAAATTTTGGGCTTTATGGATGCTTCAGAACTCTTACATTCTCATTAGCACAGCCTAAAACTAGACAAGCAACCAATAAACTGAATAACCTTCTCTGAATTGGATTAATGATGTCCGCTATAATTTTTTTTCTGGGTAGTTTCCCCATTGTGATGAGAGCTTTTGTGCTTCTATTTAAATAGCAATAATTTCTAAATAAGTTTCAATATATAATAACTCAATCTCCCATGCACAAAAGGCTGTTCTTTTTTGCTCTCTTTTATTAAGACATCTTATATTTTGGATTTAAAGAAACAAAGTTGTTGTCACAAGCTATCATGCCAAATATGTATTGCTTTCTTTGAAAATGTAGCTAGATTAATGGATAAAGGAAATGCTGTGGGTGCAGTATACTGAAACATCAGCAAGGCATTTGATAAAGTAGACCATGTTCTCTTTGATAAACTGCAAGGAAATTTGGAAGGAGAATGCCACTACCTAATGGATTTGCAATTGGCTGGATAACTATAGCCAACACATGGCCCTTAATAATGGGGTACATCAAGGCCCAATATTTCCCAACATCTCAGAACATGAAGATTTAGATAAGTAATAATGATGCTCCTAAAATTTATGAAACAAGGCTGGGGGTGGGAGGGATTGCTAACACTTCAGAAGACAAGGTTAAGGTTCAAAGTGATCTTGACAGACTTGAATATTGAGTCATATCCAACAAAACACTGTTTAATGACAAGAAAGTAAGATCCCACATTTATGCAGAAAAAAACAGATGCATTTGTACAAGACGAATTACAGGTTAAACATGAGGTAGCAGTGTGTTGTAATTGCCAAAAAAGTCCATGCAGTCTTGGGCTGCATTACCACAGGTAGAGTGACAAAACCTGCATTGCATTGGTTAGTCAGAACCTGGGATGCAGTGTCAAGTTCTAATTGCCACAGGACAGGAAAAGATGCGGAGGAATTGGAAAGAGAGTAATTGTGGATGCTCCATCACTGGAAGTTTTCAAAAAAAAGTTTGGTAACCATTTGTCCATGTTGGCATTAGGATTCCTTCGCTGGGCATGGGATTAGACAGAAAGTCTCCAAGATCTCCTCCAACCCAATGATCCTAAACAACACAACCCCCAACATTTAGACATCCAAGTAGTCCTCGGGTTCTGATGGCAATTGGGACCGGGATTGCTACTGCTTAGTGATATCAGTGCGATATCATGTGGCACATCGCTTAACAACAGCAATCCCATCCTATAGCCACAGAATGCATGGATCATTAAGCAGGTAGTGGTGAGGATTCCAGGTAAGAAGAGCGGGAATGCTACAAAGTGTGGGAAAAGGCTCAGAAAGCCTGGTGCAGGCTGCTCATGAGTGCAGAAAGGCCATGGCTTGGCAGGGCATGAATGCAGGAAGGCTGGGAGTGTATAGTGAGGTAAGGTATGAACATTGGAAGGCTAAGAGTGTACGGCATGGCAGAGCATGAGCACAGAAAGGCTGGGCGGGGGTACTTACCAGAGTGAGTTAGGATCTTTCTTCCAGCTTCCCCATTGAGTTTGCTTGTGGAAACTGGCAGGGAAGGTCACAAGTGGTGATCACATAACTATGGGGGCACTGCGAAGGCCAGAACTTTGAGGACTGGTCATAAGTATCACTTCTTTAATGCCATTGCAACTTCAAATAATGACTGAATTGGTTGGTAAGCTCCATATATACTCCTTATAAAAATACAGGTGAAACTCGAAAAATTAGAGTATCGTGCAAAAGTTCATTTATTTCAGTAATGCAACTTAAAAGGTGAACCTAATATATGAGATAGACTCATTAAATGCAAAGCAAGATAGTTCAAGCCGTGATGTGTCATAATTGAGATGATTATGGCTTATAGCTCATGAAAACCCCAAATCCACCATCTCAGAAAATTTGAATATTGTGAAAAGGTTCAATATTCTAGGCTCAAAGTGTCCCACTCTAATCAGCTAATTAAGCCATAACACTTGCAAAGGGTTCCTGAGCCTTTAAATGGTCTCTCAGTCTGGTTCAGTAGGAAGCACAATCATGGGAAAGACTGCTGACCTGACAGTTGTGCAGAAAAACATCATTGACACCCTCCATAAGGAGGGAAAGCCTCAAAAGGTAATTGCAAAAGAAGTTGGATGTTCCCAAAGTGCTCTTTCAAAGCACATTAATACAAAATTATGTGGAAGGGAAAAGTGTGGAAGAAAAAGGTGCACAAGCAGCAGGGATGACAGCAGCCTGGAGAGGATTGTCAGGAAATGCCATTCAAAAGTGTTGGGGACTTTCACAAGGAGTGGACTGAGGCTGGAGCCAGTGCATCAAGAGCCACCACACACAGACGGATCCTGGACATGGGCTTCAAATGTCGTATTCCTCTTGTCAATCCGTTCCTGAACAACAAGCAACACCAGAAGCGTCTTACCTGGGCTAAAGAAAAACAGAACTGGTCTGTTGCTCAGTGGTCCAAAGTCTTCTTTTCTGATGAGAGCAACTTTTGCATCTCATTTGGAAACCAAGGACCCAGAGTCTGGAGGAAGAATGGAGAGGCACACACTGCAAGATGCTTGAAGTCCAGTGTGAAGTTTCCACAGTCTGTATTGATTTGGGGAGCCATGTCATCTGCTGGTGTTGGTCCACTGTGCTTCATTAAGTCCAGGGTCAATGCAGCCGTCTACCAGGAGATTTTGGAGCACTTCATGCTTCCTTCTGCAGACGAGCTTTATGGGGATGCTGACTTCATTTTCCAGCAGGACTTGGCACCTGCCCACACTGCCAAAAGCTCCAAAACCTGGTTCAATGATGGTGGGATTACTGTGCTTGATTGGCCAGCAAACTCACCTGACCCGAACCCCAGAGAATGTATGGGGCATTGCCAAGAGAATGATGAGAGACATGAGACTGAACAATGCAGAAGAGCTGAAGGCCGCTATTGAAGCATCCTGGTCTTCCATAATACCTCAGCAGTGCCAGAGGCTGATAGCTTCCATGCCACGCCGCATTGAGGCAGTAATTGCTGCAAAAGGGGCCCAAACCAAGTACTGAGTACATATGCCTGCTTATACTTTTCAGAGGTCTGATATTGTTCTTTGTACAATCCTTGTTTTATTGATTGCATGTAATATTCTAATTTTCTGAGATTGTGGATTTGGGGTTTTCATGAGCTGCAAGCCATCATCATCACAATTGTGATAAATCATGGCTTGAACTATCTTGCTTTGCATGTAATGAGTCTATCTCATATATTAGTTTCACCTTTTAAGTTGCATTATTGAAATAAATGAACTTTTGCATGATATTCTAATTTTTTGAGTTTCACCTGTATAGTTACTGGGTCTTCGAAATTTTTTCTTTGCCACAGCAAATGGACTATTATACTCATCTTCAGGTTCCTAGTTCTGCAGGCATAGTGCTTCAATTTATTACTAAAGCACCAACTGATACCTCAATCTGACACTTTTCTCAAATAGCTTGACGAGACAGTTTCAGTGACAGAGAAACCTTGTAAGCCTCTCTGGTTGGATTCATACTAATATGATTTGTTTGGATTTGGCATAATATTTTGTGTGATTTTAGCCACATAGTTTTGAATTATTTCTTGTGGCTTAGCATGATATACCAGCCACTATATTGCAAAATCTTGATTTGAGATGCAAAATTTTATTCATCAAGTGTTTGCCTTGCAAGCTAAATGACAAACTTTGTAGCAGATCTTATTTCTGAGTGCTCCCTCCCCAAAAGAAAAATTAAGAAAAACTTTCAATTTCAAATATGATGAGATCATATTAAGAGCTGAATCTTCCATCCCTTTTTATCTATATCTACACTGTCACAATATTATAGAAGTAATGGAGAAATAATTGAATGGAAATGTTGGTTGCAAATGGGCATATCTGCATGCATGTTTCAGTTGCTTAACTCAATGTATATAATTCATATAAAGATTGCATTATGCACACAATTCTGTTAATTGTATATATTTTTTTATTTAAGGGCAATTGCAATAATAAGTCATCTGTAGGGAGTTACAGCATCATAAATGCAACCTTCCACTGGTTGGACTTGCTTGCTTTATGATATCATGAGATGTGTTTTGTAATTTTGATGTCCTCATGGTTAGAAATGATATATATATCTTGTTGTATCTGAAAGCTTTGGTTTCTATAAATTTCATATTTTCTTTCAACCGTCCAGATGGTTGGTAGCCTTCATTGCACTTCATGCAATCAAATTGCATGATTTTAGTGTGGCAAGAAAAAGTACTGCCTAAATTTCCTCCCAAAACCAGAATCCCAAATTCTAACATTATAAGCAAATGCTATATTTCCCTGAGAATTTTTCCCAAATTAATTATTTAAATTTAAAAGAGTGGTATAATCTTAGGTTTGTGGGGATATGACCATTCTTTTCCCACCCCGTAATATTTTTAAAATCATTGTAAATTCATATTTTATATTTCTTTTGAAAACAGAACAATCTATATTTCTCCATTCCATGGATTTATTTTATGCCAAGCCATTTTATGCTAAGGCCAATTGCCTTTAGTCATTGGCCAAAATACGATAGTAAGGAAAGTCATGCCTCAGAAGATCTTGGCAAATTTTAAATGCCATGCAGCAAAATGGACACTTACTTAATTATGGCACCTTCTACACAGCTGCTAACTTCTCCTCTGAAACCATAATCAACTTCTGAGTGTTCTCACTTGTCCCATTGAATGTCAGGTCTGAACAATTGTGAAGCACTAAAAAGTTACTGCTATCTGATACCTCACCTCTTCTTTTTATGGAAGGGAGGGAGGAAGGGAGAAAAGGAGGAAGGTCCACCAGTCCATGGTTGCTGCAGAACAAAAGGGAGATCAAAGTTGCCTCTTACAGCAATTAGAAAACAGTCATTATTTTAAATATTTTGATTTCTGCTTTGTCTTTAACAGCTTGTTTTGGCAGCTTGGGACACTTTTGTACTTTGTGGAGGTTTAGATAGGAATAAGAGGTGCCTTCTACTTTCCAATGTTTGAACAAAAGAAATCTGAAAAGTGTAACTATGCATTCTTAGTTGGCTTGACCAGCTGTCTGCCTGTTATAAGTTCCCCATGTCTGCTGTTAGGTTTACAGAAAATAGGCATTCTATCCATTGCATTTGAAACATTTTCACCGAGCAGTTTCCTGAGAATATTATGAATTATTTTATAAAGAAATGAAAGTAAAAGAAAGTAGAACATGCTAAAAATGAGAGGCAGGTGATAAGAGGCAACTTCTCTCTAGGTTGGAATGAGAAGTTGTTCTGTCTTTTTCCACAGGATCTTTTTGTATTGACCGGAGAGAGAAAACAAGGAGCCAGATCATCTTCCCTTGGTCAGGGACAGAAGACAGCTCATCAGGATGGCTTCCCCTTTGCAGGGAGATAAAGATGAATTGAAGAGCCTCATGGGAGATTTGATATTGATCCAGAGAATTCCAAGGAGCTGTTTTCCAGGGCTCCATAGCCATTTAACTTGACCATCTTGAAAGAATCGGGCAAGTTAGAGAAGAAGGTAGGGCGAGAGGAGGTGAAGAAGTGGCTGATTTCCACGAATGTCTTATTTTTAGTCTCAGGGATCATGAAATACACATACAGTGCAACTAGAAAGCAGATAACACAGAAGACCAGGTAGGAGAAAGCACCAGCTGACATCTGAGATAGAAACAAGGTTGGGTCAGAACAGATTAAAAAAAACTGGCACTGGCATTCCCCACCGCCCATCACTTAATCTAGCCTTCCCCATTTGGTGGCCTCCAGATACGTTTACATTTCAGCTCTCACAATTCCCAATCAGTACGGCAATAACAACATAGGTTAAGAGAGGGTGAACTGGTCCAATATAGGAAGAAACACCATTAGTACGTTGAATATTTAAAGTTATTTCCCTTTATCAGATCCTTTACTGCTTTACCAATACAGTTTAAGAAGCTAGGAAGTTCTCTTAAATCAAGTCAAATAATTAGTCCATCTCCCTTGGTGTCAATTATAGAGATAATTACTACTGTCTGGGAATCACAAGGGGACAGGAGTCCTGCTTATTGGGTGGCCAGGAATGATTGCCATGACCAGCTCAGTTTTGTTACAAATTCTCTTCTCTGTAACTTAAGAGGACTGAGCTCTTGTGATTCCCAAGAGGCTTAGGGAAATTTGCAATGCCAGATTTTGAAAGATGGAGTCTTTGCTTCAGGACTAACTTGATTGGTGCTCCACTAGCATTTTCAGCTTGGTTAGAATCCAGACAATCTGTTCCGGTCCAGATAATATATCCTGTCCCCTCACAGCCCCAGCCAGAATTGTCTATGATGAAGGATGGTTGATATTGCAATTTTCCAACTGTGGGGGGGGGTCTATTTACTGGTGGGGTTTGGGGCATGATTCCACACCTAAATGTTCTGCTCCACCTGTTGACTTATTGACAGTCCCCAACTGCAGCAGTGCAGGCCAATATACTAAGGGGACATAGTGTGTGAAGCATTGTCCTTGCCGAGGGAGGCAATCACAGCTCCCAGACCTATGTTACCTGCAAGAAGGGAAACACAAAGCCGACAGTGAAGTTCGAGAGCCAGTTGAGGGACCCACCCACAATATAAGCCGATGGCCGATGTGACTGCTTGAAGAGTTCAGCTGTCATCAGAAATGGGACGCCAGCTGTCAGAGAAAGACTGCACTCAGTACCAAGTAAATTAGTCAGGGTCCTACTTTACCTGGCTCTTGGGAGGAAATGTGCTTGAATCAGACTCAAAACCACCCGCTGACAAAACTGGGACTGAAGACAGAATTTTGGAGGGAGGGTAATATAATAGCATTGCTCCACAGCCAGTAGGATTGTCGGCCTAGTTGCTAAGGCAACAGTGATATGGTTATTTTTCTCTTTGTTGTCCGTGTGCCCCCCCCCCCAGTGTTTTCACATGTTTGAGCCATCCCTTCAATAGCTGAAATTACAGAGCACTTTTCAAAGGGCACGAAGTGTCCCGAATTGTTTTACGATTCAGCTTAGTTCCACACTCAAATCATGTAATACAATGCTGGTACCTTTAAGAGAAGTGTTGCCTGTGATCCTGACACCATCCTTTGCCCTGGTGCAAAAGAACTACCCTTTTTTATCCAGCCACAATTTAAACAGCACAGCTGCTTTTTTGGAAGCACAGAGAGTAGTGCTTCCTAAAACGGTTGTGGGTTTTTTCCCCCTCCAAGCCTTAATAAAAAATTCTACCCATGAAGTATTCAGAAAAAACACTGAATGAGCATTGCTTACAGATCACCCAGAGTGGGAAGAGAGATATTTTTATTTTAAAAGTCAGATTCATCATTGTTTGTGAACAATGAGCCATTAAAATCCTAATTAAAGATGTAATTACAGTGAATAAATTCTTGGCCGACAATGAGTTATGGATTTGTTAGAAGCTCCACTAATACATCAATTGGGTAAACCAGCACCCAGCTCGTCCATCATATTTAGAGTGCTCTGCATTTGCCTCTTGGTTAGCAGCAGGCAGAGGAATTGCCTCTGCAGCACAAAATAAAGAAACAGCAAAACTCAGAGAGGCAACTTGCACCTTGACACTTCAAAGGGAAGGCGTTATTGCCTTGAGCTCCTGAACAAAGGTGTGATATAAATTAAATAAATAAAATGAACAAACGAATGAAGAAATGAATGGATGAATGGCAAGATATTTTTGCCTTATTCTTCTGGTCTAGAAATATAATAAATAAAATGAATGAATGAATGACAAGGCTGGTCATATAAATTTGTACATTGTCCCTCTACGTCTGATCTTCTGGTAGTCCAAAACTATACAATCAAGGTTATAGTATGCCAATGTCAACCAATTCTAAATGCATGTAACAAAATCCTATTTAGGACAATGCACATAAAATAAAACTTGCCACTATCCATTCCATCTCTTCAACATACCAATTTATTGAGCATTTTATTAATTCTTTTCTTCTTTTTAAGTTTGATGCTAACTGCAATTCTTCTGATGCATAGTAATATAGAATAAAAGTTTTGGTATCTTCTTATTCCTCAGATACTTCTCCTGCTCCGCAAACTTACCTGGTCCTATGCAAAATCCTGCAATGATTCCGATCACAAAAGCCACGCTGATGTAATGCATCCAGGACACACTTGACTGCAAAAATGACATCCAATTGTTGGGATTTGTTAATGTAAAATGCAAATAGTTACTTTTCTCTTAATCACAAATCCCTAAATTGCCTATATTCCAGTTCTGCATTCTATAAGTCCTATCTGTAGACTCCCAATTATGCTAATTTTATTGTTTTTGTTTGTTTGGAGTGATAGTCAATATTCTAGTGTCCTGGATCTAACTTTTCTATCCTCCTCTTCTGTCCTCCAGTTTTGCAGCTCAGCTTTTCATATTCTGATTAAGATTTCAGAAATGGTAGGATTCTTTTGCATTTCCTTAATTGTGCCCACTTTCATCTTCAGGGTGTTTTGCATTCATCCACCAGAGCTACTTTATTTTTCTGCTTTAATTTTAAGATAGAAAAAAAGCAGCTCTGAGAGCCTTCACACACACACACAAAAGTCACTACTGTCACCTCTAAAACCACAGCCTGAAGTGAAAATCAGATTCAAATTAGATTACTTGGTGTGCCTCTATGCAGAAATATGTTTTTACCTGAAGCACCAGGGACAGGGTGATGCCAGCACAACAGATGCCCATAAAACAGAAGCCAACTATGAGGAGAGAACGACGTCCCACCTTCTCAATGGTGAAACACTGCAGGAGAAAAGTGGGCACAACAAGGATACTGGCTGTTAGATTTTATGTTTCTACATGCAAGTACATGCTACAAAAAACTGATCGTTTGCATTTTTAAATTAATTGATGTTATTTGCACAGTTTGAACTCCAGCACAATTTTTCTTCACATTCTATGCTTTTGCAAGAGTGCTCTCAAATTTAAAAATGTATATAGAAATGCATAGATTTGGGAAATATATATCCAAAAGAAAGTTTTATGGAAAAGAATTATCTATTAGAGAATATTGCATAAGAAATAAAAGGAAATTTTCTTGGAAATTAAATTTTTTGGCATTTTTATATTTAGTACCGAAAGGACAGGATTTCTGACTGCATTAACTAAATTTACATTGATAGAGTACACACCAGGCAAGCATACTGGGAAGACACAACAATGCTACAAAGAATTATTGCTATAGAGTAAATTGAAAAAAAAATATTATTTTGTGCCATGTAAAACAGCCAGAATGTCAGCCTCTAAAATTGTACCAAGATTCTTTAAAAGAACAATGGGACCACTGAATTTTCTGAATGAAATATTCTAGGATCCAATATACTTACTCCCTTAAGTATAATGCACCAGAATCAAGTGGGAAGGAAAGATTTAATTGAGGAAGTAGAAGTGAAAGAAACATTAGACTATTTAATGCTAGAGTTCTTTATTTTAAGGGAAACTGAGCATAGTCCTGTGTGTATCTTGGATTCCCAAAAAAAGTATATTTTAATAAACTCAAAGCAATTATAAGTAGGATCCCATGACAGGAGAACTAATGTAAAAAGGATCTCTGGTGGGCAGAAGTTCTAAAGCAAGAGAGACTACAAACAATTCCACTAAGAGAAATAATGGACAGCAGAAGCCGCAAATGTGACTAGTGAAAATAGTCAGGAAATAGAAAGAGGGACAGATCACAAAGGAACAGATAGCTATCCAGAACTATTGTTAACTAAACAAAATCTCAGATTGAAATAAGGTTAGGAGAGGATTCTAATACTAATTTAAAAAAAAAAATTTTTTTTAGATACATTCTAAATAAACGGAAAAGGAAAGAATGAGCTACTTAATGAAAATGGCAAAATGCTAACAGGTAACAAAGAAAAACCAAAATTATTCACTTCCTATTTTGGGTCAGTCTTCTCCAAGAAGAAGAAATGTTTTCCATCAGGAAATTGTTCAAAACAGGATAAGAGAAAGGACTGAACGCTTATTGATCAGACATATGATTCCAAGCAATGTGAGTTTCCTTGAGTAAAGCCAGCTGTCTGACCTCCCTTGAAGAAAGCAATAGTGTAGCCTCTCCTTAAGAAGCCATCATTTGGAAAAATTCCCTAATATTTTCTTAGTCACTCACGCTAGCCATCTCTTGCATGGATATACAATGTTTTCCACAGTCTACTACTGGGCTACAGCTGGCCCAGAATGCATCAGTTCGCATCGTTATGGGTGCATCTTAGTTTGTCCATGGGAAACCATTACTTTCCAAGTTGCCATGGCTATCTATTGGCGTCTAGGTGGAATTCAAAGTCCTAGCTGTTACCATACTTCTTCATATACCACACTGTTCCATATTGACAGACTTGTAACCCAATGTTCCCATTGGTCCGCTTTAACCGCTACCTGATTGGACAACCAGGGCGGCTGTGATTGGCTCGCTAAGAGTCTGCCGCGATTGGTCAAAACCAAGCGCAGGAGACTTAAAGCGATGTCATTGGCCACTAAAGCCCCGGCAAGCTCTATAAAAGAGCCGCCGCGGCTGCTATTCTTTTGAGCTGGTTTTAGCCGATAAATAAAGAGCTGTTGTTACTGAACCGAAGTCTCTCGTCTTTATGAGCCCGACCTTCCGAACTTAACACACACGATGGATATCTGTAGGACCACTCATGTCCAATTGAATCGCTCATCTTATAGAGCTGGTACACTGACCATGTTCCATGTCCCAACAATAAAACAGATTTGATGGGACCTCATAGACCAGGAGTGTCAAACTCACGGCCCACAGGCTGGATTTGTCACACACTGACCACGCCCATGCCCAGTTTAGTGAAGGGGAAAAAAGTTGTGATACATCATGTGACGATGGCGCGATGACATGAATTTGACACCCCTGTCATAGACTGACCCTCTTTCTGGCTCCTCTCTTGGCCAGAAAACATTCCCCTCTAATCCACATGGCTCTGACCTTGATGGTTTTTGGGATGCCTCAAAGACTTGGTTGTCAGGCAGGCTACTTTTGTGATCCTATGGATATTTTAGTTTGGGATATGTTTTCTTATAGGCTGGATTCATCAAGAACTGCGGCACCACCGACGCCATCTTCGGTGTGCGGATGCTGATGGAGGCTCACAGAGAGAAGAAAATCCCGCTCCACACCGCCTTCCTAGACTTGGAAAAGGCCTTCGACCGAGTCCCGCACGATCTCATCTGGTACGCACTGCGAGATCACGGCGTGCCTGAGCTGCTCGTACAATGGGTCCAACTCCTATACAGATGTCACAAAAGCCGTGTAAAAGCGGCAGCTGGGATATCAGAGGAGTTTAATATTACCGTCGGCGTACACCAGGGCTCTGCTCTCTCACCACTGCTGTTCATTCTGGTGATGGACACAATTACACATGACCTGTACACGCCCGCTCCATGGACGCTGCTCTCGCCGATGATGTGTTCCTGGCCAACCTGTGCAAGGCTGAACTCGAGCACCGAGTCCAACAGTGGCACGACCGCCTCGAGCAGTTCGGGCTCCGGCTGAACCTAAAGAAGTCCGAATACCTGACCACTGATAATGAAATGACAGGCTCCATCCACGTGAACGGGCAGGAGCTACCGCGCGCCTCCACCTTCAAGTACCTGGGAACTACTCTTGGGAAGAAGGCCTACTACAAACTGAGGTGGCAGCCAGGATCAATGCAGCGTGGGGCAAATGGAAGTCCGTCACGGGCGTCCTCTGTGACAAGAAGATGCCGATGCGCCTGAAGGCGAAAATCTATAACTCTGTGGTGCGCCCCGTGGCCATATACGGCGCAGAGTGCTGGCCGACGACCAAAGAAGCCGAAAGCAGACTCCAGATAATGGAGATGCGAATGCTCCGATGGTCGGTAGGCCTCACCCTACTCGATCGCGTCAGGAACGAAGAAGTGCGTAGACGGTTCAACGTCGTGCCCATCCCCACGGTCATGAGGCAGTCCGGCTACGATGGTTCGGCCACGTGAGCCGCGCCAAGGAAGAATCCATCATCAAATCTGTAATGAAGGTGACTGTCGGAGGAGCGAGACCGCGTGGTAGACCTAAACAACGCTGGATGGACACGATCAAGGCCGATCTAGAGATCGCGAAGGCAGACCCGACACACGTGGCAGACAGAGAGGTGTGGAAGCAGTACTCAAGGACATTAGCGGACCTCGCCCGAGCGCGAGACAAACGCTGAAGAAAAAGAAGAAGAAGAAGGATATGTTTTCTTATATATGATGTTTAATGTTGTTATTGTTTTGCTTTTAAAATGTGTTGATTAATTTACTGTATATTACCAAGACTGTTTTTGATTATGAAGGTCTTTATCATCTAGAATATTATTTGGCTTTATGTAGAATCCACTTGGATTTATTGTATATCGGAAATAAATTACACAAATAAATGGTAAACATTATGTGTGAGTTTAATTTTCCAGTAGCACATAAATTACATCTAGGATACTGAAGGAACTAGATGATGTTCTGGCCAAGTATTTATGTATTATTCAGGAGGAATGGTGAAATGTTATGTGACAGCAGGAGAGCAAATCCTATCTTTAAAAGATCTTGCAAACTACAGATCAGGCAGTCTGAGTTCAATATATGGGAAGTCCGTAGATCATAAACTGATTAATCTGTAAGCACCTTGGAAACAATGTATTATTTACCAGAAGTTAGTGTGAATGATTAGTTGTATCTCATTATTTTGATCAGACAGTTTTCTTAATAGAATGTGGGAATTTATATTATTCTAAGATAGCTTTATTTCAGTAAAGCATATAATAAAATACTTTCTATATGTTGATTAGCTAGTTAATAAAATATGAGCTGGATGTCATGACACATAAGTGGAGACATAATTTAATTGTTTGAAAATATGACTGAACATCAAACTTGAGGAATGTATTGAATGAGAGTGCCTACAAGAATCAGTCATGGATATTCTACTCTTAAAAATGTTTTGTTTGTATAGATAGTCCTTGATATACAACCATTAATTTAGTGACTGTTCAAAGTTACAATGTAACTTGTGACCATTTTTCACACTTATGACCATTGCAGCATTCCTATGGTCACACGATCCAAATATGGATGCTTGGTAACTGGTTCATATTTATGATGGTCCTGGGTTCAAGTGATTACCTTTTGTGACCTTCTGACACGCAAAATCAATGGGGAAGCCAGATTGACTTAAAAACCATGTTACTAGTTTAATAACTGTGGTGATTCACTTCAGAATTGTAGGCAAAACTCACTTAACCAACTGTCTCACTTAGCGACACAAATTTTGGCTCAATTGGGGTCGTAACTCAAGGACTACCAGTAGTAACATTTTAATTGAAGTGATGCAGGGAATATTTACTAAATCTGTAGATAAAGAGACACAGAAGAATGTAGGAGTAAAAATCAAAAGACATTAATAAGTTAGAAACGTGACTTGAAATCAACATGATAAAATCGATCAGAGTCCATTATAAAGTTCCTCACATAAATCAAATACCCAAGAATAGAATGACATATACTTGGCTTGGCAACAATACTTGTGAAAGCAATCTTGGTATATATCTTGATTACTGTGTTTATTTCTGGGCCAGAGGTGGTATTCAGCAGGTTCTGACCAGTTCTGGAGAACCAGTAGCAGAAATTTTGAGTAGTTCAGAGAACCGGCAAGTATTGCCTCTGACTGGCCCCGCCCCCATCTGTTCTCTGCCTCCCGAGTCCCAGCTGATTGGCTGGGTCTTCTTTTGTTGCCCTGTGCAGGAGAACGGAGCTGGAAAGCAGGTTAGTGGGGGTGGGGAGGGAATGGGGATTTTGCAGTATCCTTCCCCTGCCACACCCACACCCACCACACCACACCCACCAAGCCACGCCCACAGAACCAGTAGTACCTTTTTTTGAATCCCACCACTGTTCTAGGCACTACGCTATACAGTACAGATTGTTAATATAGAAGCATACTGGAACAGGTTCAGAGAAAGGCAGTGAAGATGCCTATAGGATTAGGCACCAAGTGCTTCTGACTAACTGAAGAAGCTTCTTGGATGAAAAGTAAAATATCTTCGAGGAAAAACAAAGTCCAGTTGCCCCTTGAAAAAAACACCTTTGGGTGTCTATTATATGTCTTCTAGTATGACAATAAATATTTAATTCCTAACTGTAGTTGTACAAACCTTGTGCCTAGTTTGTGCCTGCCTTAGGGGTGGGAGTCTGACAGCTAAAGAGACATATGAAACCATTCTTTAAATACCTAAAACATGTCATATGGAAGAGTTGCTCTCAACCATTCCAGAGTGCAAGATTTGGAATGACAGATTTAACTTACGAGGCAGTAAATTCCAAGTGAATATTAGAAAATGTTCCAACAGTAGGAACAATGAAGTGAGTTGTCCAAAGCTGTGGAGGCAAAAAATCAGAAAGAGTCTGGTAGCCATCTTTCCCAACCGACACATTTTTAAAAGGCATAATCCTGATCTCCTTCTATTGCCTCAAGCAGAGTCTTGACATTCTTCTACCTGGGTTGCTTTAATTTGGAATCCTGCAGTGAGATTGGAGGTGGTGGTGTGGTGTGGAGGTGTTAGACTTGATGGCCTAAACAGTTCTTCCAAGTATGATCTATGAAGCTGAAAAGGAGAGAGCCTATTTGATTAGAATTGATGGAAAGGGACAGAGAGGTAGGGATTTGTAGATATATCCCTGGAAGAAACGAAAGTCTAGACAATTAGAAATGGCCTCTGGCACTATCCCACAATTGGGAAGGGATGCTAGAGTAAAGGAGATATCCTGGGATGCTGAGTCTATATTGCCAAGTTGGGAGAAAAGAAGCTGCCAGAAGGAAGCCAAAGCAGAGAGGCTGCTGACAGCAGAAAAAATGCCTGTAATTTTATAACCAACCTCAGTGCCTCCATTGGGGGCCATTTTTGTTGGCACTCAGGAGCAATCAGGCTGATGGAGTGATGAGCCTGCCAGAAGCAGGCATTGCTGATGGGCAGCAAAGACAGTCAGAGGATGGAAGAGCTATGGGTCTGTGTAAGAGGGAGAGAGGTGTGGGTCAAACACAGGCAGCCCTCCTGGCCCAGCGGAAAAGTTGTCTCAGCTTGGCTGAAATCTGGAATCAAAGGACTAGCAGCTGTTACATTAGACTCCCCTATTATAATAATATTGGGGCTTGGATTTTCAGTAATTGATACCTCTGCTCTAGCAAAATAAACAAACCAAATTCCCACAACAGGGATGCTTTTATATTGGGATTACTAGAGTTCTCATCCAAGTTTCTCAAATATTCCAGCTCACGTATTTCTAGAATCCCATAGCTTAATATTATTTTGTTCAGCCAAGTTTATTTCCCTAGTTGTCCAGCTTTCCCAAGTTGGCTAAAAGCTCTGGGAATTGTAATCCAAACAAATATGGAAGACAACAGGTATAAAGGCTGGATTAATCCGAAAATCACCTTAAACATCATTATTTTTAGGGAGAGACATTCTACCCCTTACTGCCCACACTTACGCCTATTAAGCCAGCAACAACCTCAATAGCACCAGTGCCCACGGTAGTGTAAGGGATATCAGGATCAGGAATGCCAGCATTCTCAAATATAGCATTTGTGTAAAACCAGATCTGTCAATGAAGAAACAAAGACATAAATATGTGTTGGTTTGATTTGTATTTAGTTTTCATAACTCTTGGGAAGTTCATCCTGGGAACAGCTCAACAGAAATAGGAAACTATTGTATAAGTCCAGCCAGTTTTAACAACACATCTATTCAGTTTTGTTAATACGGCCTTCCACAAGCATTTCAGATTTTCAGGCAGGAATCATACAAATTTGCACAGCCTGGGAAGTGAGCATGAGATTTTTGCGCGCAAAGCGTATGTTGTGTTACTGAGCAATGGTTTTCTTCCCCAATATAATACTTATATCTGATTACATTCCCTAATAAAATACTGATAATAAGTGGTAAAGGAGTTGAAATGGTGTAACAATTAAAAGACTAGAATATTTCCCTTACAAAGAACTGTTACAATATTGGGATCTGTTAACTGAGAGCCAAGATGGGCTATGGAGTGCACAATAAGATGTAAGCACATTGTGAAAATATGAACAGGGAAAAAGCAATATATCTCCTTTTCACAAATACAATTATTAGAATTCAGGGAGATTTACTGAAACTAAATGGGGAAGCTTCACAAGAAAAGTATCTCCTCACTGAATGCAACATGAAACTCCAGGACATATCTGAATTACAAAATTCCAGATGACCACTAGATGGCCGGAAATAGTTATATATGCAACCTGGACTTGGTAGTCTTACTATAGTGGGAAATAGAGCTGAACTACATGATCTCTTAGTCTGATTCTGTTGGCCTCTTATTTTCTTATACATCATAAATAGCATTTTCAATCTTTGAATACAAATCAATGGGGCTTAATTAAAACAGTTTGGGACACTGGCCAACCTTAAATGCCTAGGCTTGGAAGCTAATTAGAATTGGGAGATTGGAAAACATTCTCAAAATATCCCAACTTATTCCCACAAGGTTGCTTAAAAAGCTACATGGGTATCAAATCCCCATGATTTGAATTTCAGAAGAAGAGACCTATCTGCACTTACTAAAAGTTTGTGCAGGAACATCACTCTATTTTTGTTTTGTACTGAAGTTTCGGAAATAGAAAATTGTTCTAGCGCACAAAGTTATTGTGAGAATGATTACTCCTAATTATTTGAAACAGGCAATGTTAAATGGATGAATGACTTTGAGCTGAGCAAACTCTTCTCAACTATCTCTCTGGTGGTCAGTGCTCTATGCTTTTCTGTCCTCACAACGAAGTCGGTAAAAATAGACAGGGACCTGAGAAAAACGTTTAAAGAGGGAGAGAGGAGGGACAGGTCACACTCCACTTGATCCTGAAGTTACAGAAGGAAAAAGAGGATTAGCAGCACCACAGTATTGTGATTGCACTCTAATCCCAAAGATTATGACCTAGCACGTTTGTTCTTACCGCATCAATTCCAGAGAGCTGCATACCCATGTTGATCACTACTACAGACAGTACTTGAAACCGCACAGAATGATCTGAGAGCAGTTGCCATACAGACACAGCTTTCACTGAGGCAAGTGAACGCTTTTCTTCCTCTATCTCCGCAATGGTATCCTGCACATTATGTTGACCAAGGAACAAGCTTAATGCTGTAAGATGAGAACAACATACGATTTAATTTACATCATTACTAAAAAAAAAATGTGTGTGTGTGTGTATGCGTGTGTGTGTGACATTTATAGCAATTCAATATAAATATAATTTATATTAATTTTATACTTACATCACATAAAAATTTATTTCAGCAAATAATTATTATCAATGAGGCCAAATCAAGCAGTCTTTTTTGGAATTACCAAAATGGATTAGAATGACCAGACTTTTAATGACGCTGCACTTGACTTTAGTAAAGGAAATATAGTAGATAAAAATACATTGCCATTTGAAATATTGTTAGGCATTAGATTAATTATACTGCATTTTCAAGTACTGGGTGATGTATTAAAGAGATGCAAAGGAAACCTTAATTACATGAGAGTCAAAATGGGAAAATGAAGCCAAATTATACTACATATTATTGGCTGGAATCCCTAATATGTCAGTTAAATTTGGGACCAGGAATAGGCATTCAGTACTAACTCAGACAAAGAAGTCAGTTAGATTGCCCTGAGCCACTTTTGGGCTAAGGCAACTTCACTGGATAGCTGTTATAATAGAATGATATGAATGCCAGCTTGAGGAAGATTTTTAAAAAAATCTTTTTAAAAGGCTTCTATGTCACTTCAGTATTCACAACTCAACATGGCTCATGGAAATAATATAAATATTAGTCAGAGAAAAAGAACAAAAACTTTTCTGACAACCTGGAAACTTATATGAACTTTTTGTTGAAAGAAAAATAATACGATGATTTATAAGCTTTAAGATTAAAAATAAAAAACCTGAAGGAACATGTAGTAATACTGAAAAGGGAGGTGACATTTTAATTATCAAAAAGAAAGCTGGAAGTTATTGTATTTCATTTTCTTTCTTTCTTTCTTTCTTTCTTTCTTTCTTTCTTTCTTTCTTTCTTTCTTTCTTTCTTTCTTTTTGTTGTTTTATACCTTATATCTTAATAAATAAATAACACCAATACAGTAACCGTAATATAATAAAACCATAAATAGTTCTATCCAGACAGAAAAATCAGTCATAATTATCCTTAACCATTGTCAAACCGCCAGTAGATCATCAGAATCTAATATTTCATCTCAGGCATTTTCTATCACTCCTGTCTAAGTCATCAATTGCTCTTAGAAAAACCTGATTTTTCCATTCTTCCTAAGAAATCTCTGTCCCTACTTAACATTGGTTACAGTATGGGGAACAAATAGCAGTATGCGTTCAGCTTACCTTCAGCAGCTCCATGGACATTATTTTTCTCAATAAGCAAGTAACGAGGGCTTTCAGGAAACCAACTCAGTAGCAAGAGCTGCAGAAAAGCAGGAACCACCACTACAGAAAGGAAAAGAGGCCAATAGGCATCCTAGAAAGAAAGTTCCCAACATAAGTTTATTTATTAGCACTTCCCCAAGCAAAAATAACATGTGATGCAGACAGGTGCTCAACAGCTTTGCCTATGATCAGCTTTCTTTCTATAGCTGCTGCCCTTCATCTTCGTTCAGGTTTATCATGAACAGGATAGTATGACTGGATTACTGGAAAGGTGGGTGCGTATGTAGAAATTAGAGTGGATAGAACAATATATATTATTTCTGGTATGTGAAAAATAATGGTCTCAAGCAAACTACTGAAGGCCAAAGTGAAAGATGGCGTTTAACTCACAGGCACACATGTGTTACACGAGAAATAAACAACCTGATGAGCAGAAACATTGGAAACAAAGGGCTTTGTGAACTACTTGCAGAAGCTCTGTATGCTTGGAGAAGCAGGCAGCATGGAAAAACAGATTTGGGCTTCAAGGAAGCCGAATCCATTTACCTTATCTAAACCAGTGGGAGAACAACTCTGGGATAGAAAACGGTGCTCTTGCCATTTCTTCAGCTGACTTCCCAAACAGCGGAGGGACTGGATTTCATTGGTTCCTCTGTCTTACCTCATTTCATCCAGAAAGTGAAAGTATAGCATTTACCTCCCCCAGAAGCTCTGGAAGGCCCAGGACTTGGGCAGAAAAGACCCCCAGACAAATAAAGATGCTTGGAACCAGGCCCAGGAATCCCCGATGGTTCTTTGGGGCAATTTCTCCCAAGTACATGGGCACCACACTGAGGCAGATGCCTGACAGAGGGATAGAAAAAGAAGAAAGATGATGTATTTCCAACATTTTTATATTTAGCTGATATCATACAGTATTTGATAATTTAATCCCATTCTGTAAGCCACCTAGAGTTTCTTGTGATTGAGGCGACATTCAAGCTGACAACTGAATAAACGAAATAAATAATTAAAAAGTCACCTTTACAGTAAAAAGATAAAAATGTGATACCATTATAATTAGTTCATTATGGCATGACATTTCTTAGGAAAACAGCCTAATTCAGACTGCTTTTGAAATGAATCTGTAGTCAATTACTTAGGAACATGCTAGGCAAGGATTCAATTCCTGAATTAAGAAGGTGACATTTTTCTTTTCATTTCAAGACAAGCTCAACGGGGAACTTTATTTGCAAATGAAATAGCTAGCTCAACCTTCTTCAATCTGCTATCCTTCAAATTGGGCTACAGTGCTCATAATTTCTAGTCAGTGTCTCATATTACCTGGGAATTTTGTAACCTCTAGTCCAGGGGTGTCAAACTCGATTTCATTGAGGGCTGCATCTGGGTTGTGTTTGACCTTGAGGGGCCAGGGTGGGCATGGATGGGGTGGGCGTGGCCAGCTCAACGTCACTCATATTGTGAGTGCCGATGGTGGCTCTGCCAGTGAGAACTGGCTCCCAAACTCAGTTTTTGGCTGTGACGGCCTGCTGCAACCTCTGCTAGCAAAAATGGAGCTCAGGAGGGCTGCGCCATTTTCCCTGTCAGAGGCACCATGGTCTGGTTCTTCACTATTTCCAAAGTGGCCTCCAGGCCAGATCTAAGCACGCCCCGGGCCTTGAGTTTGACACCTCTGCTGTAATCCAATATACCTGGAAGACACTAAGATGGAAAAGGCTAGTGTAAATGCTATTTTGTAGTGGTTGCCTATTTTCTGGTTGCCAGAAGGTTCAGAGCCCCAAAACTTGCATGTGGGGTGAGAGTGGGAAAAGGGATTATTTTCCATCTAATTCTGAGACCTGCACATTTGTTGCATACATGCCCATTGATTTGACAATCATTTATTATTATGCCTATAGCAATTGTCTTTATACCTTTTCGGACCGCTTTCACTCAGAACGATCATTTTGTTTACTTTCTTAACTAACTTTTCATTTGTATAATGATGGTCCTATACATTGTAACCACAGAGAAATCTGTTGCAACGCAAAAAGTGTGGGAGACCAGAGATAGGCTGCATACATCTCTCCAAATTCTGCAACAGTTTGTAGCTTCAATAAAAACATTCCAAAACCACAATGGGATTAAAAGATCAATGCTTCTATAAAAACTGCAAAAACTAATTCATGTATTTGACTTACTTTATGGAAACATAAGGGAGAAAGCATATTGATACAGAAAGAGAGGCCCTTGGTAGTCTCTGAGCTTGGTTGTTTTCTTGCAGATGTCTCATTACCCAAACTAGGTAACATCATCATGACTAGCACACTGATGATGTTACCTAAGTTGGGTAATGAAACATCTGCAAGAAAACAACCAAGCTCAAAGACCACCAACGTCCCCTCATTTCAACCCCGAGTTACAAATATTCTCTTTTATTAATGCAGCAAGATCTTACCAGAATGAATCCCTATGATGAAGCGTCCCAAAATGACCATTTCAGGGGATCCCAAGTAGCGGCTGAATCCCATTAACATGCCAGCCAACAGAACAAGGAAGTTGCTACGGATCAAAGTGCCATTCCTGGTAACGAAAAGACAAAATATTCAATTGTTCTCATATTTTTATTTTCTTCTACCTTCCCAAAATTGTCTTACCACAACCCCATTTTCTTCTTTATCCTAAAATAGATTGGCATTCCCCTTTCTTAATACCCATGAGGACTATTTATCAGATGGAATAAGAAATAAACTGCCCAGCCAAACAATTCATTGTACACTGCTGTATCTAGTTTGATGATTTTGATAACAAAAACTTAGAGCAAAAAAAGGAGAGCTTGCTAGAGCATAAATACAGATATTGTTCTTATGACAGCATAAATGATTCAGAGAGACTTTAAATTAAATGCAGGGCATGACTGAAAGGTGGACAAAAAGGAACAGGTCAGGCTTTTCTCAGTATGTCAAGCTGATTAACTCAATTATCTATTTAATTATTTTCATTATTTAAATTCCTCCTTTAACAAAATGAAGTTCTAAGACAACCCAAGGACAATAAAAAGTGCTCATTTATCTTGAAAGTTAATAAACAGAAAATATATTTAAATACTTTAATATACTATAAGCAAGTTTTCTTATCCTGGTAATTTTCTTATGTGTTGTTCTACAGCAAACATCACTCACAGACAGAATATTGGGGATATTATCCATGCAGAATGAAAATTTTAACCTAACACACTGGAGATTACAAAAAAAATGTCCTAGGTGTGGCAGTGATTTCACGGTATATCAAGTATTGCTGCTAGTTTGCACGCTCTCTATGTATAATTGAGAATCACTACCTTATTATTTATTTATTATTAAATTCATTGGTCCCCCATCTTACCACATGGTAACTCTTGCTGACACAGCTCTTACCTCCCATATTGGGTGACCAGAATTCCCACAGGAAATGACCCCACAAAGCCTCCCAGGGCAAAAATGGAGACAGTCAGGGAGTACATGAGAGTGAGAGGTCCTTGAGCCAGGCCCTGCCCATAGCGTTGATACCATGTTGCATTGTAGAAAGCTTTGATGTGCTGCAAAAGGAGGGAAAGGAAGACTGATAAAGAGAAGATTGCCACATTTACCATGGTCAATTTTCACAAGGCCTGGGTCAGCTGAAGGCCAGTGATGCCTGGAGGGGATAATATCAATCAAAACACTGAAGAACACTGGAAAAAAGAAGAGAGCTAGCTATCTTGTTAAGGTCAGGAAATGGAAAGGGCTTTCTGTCAGATCAGTGATGGGAAATCCTGATTGTTTCTGAATTGTAGCTTCGTAAACCAGTCCACAAACGCAATGGTGAGAAATGTTGCGAATTATAGTTTAAGAACAACAGGGCAATCCGTTGCACCACTGCATTGTTCTGCTTGTTTAGGAGAAGAATAATTTCACTTTCCACCTTCTATTTTGCCTTACCACCGCTGGAGAGTTTACCACAGCCAGATTGAAGCCATACAGCATGGAGGATCCAAATGATGACAGGAGTGTAACAGCAAGAAGTGGAAAGGTCAGGTGCTAGGAGAGACAAATAAGAAAAGTCAAATCAAATACTGGTATATGATTTCTCAAGAGTTTACTGTCATTATTAGATGCTTATCCTGAATAAGCTTCCTCAAGGCTGATACCTTTTACATAAGATGGCATTATGGTTTCCAGAATTTCAACCAGATGGAGATGGGAAAGACAGAAGATGTTATCTGAGGAAGGCCTGTTCAAGCCATTACGTTTAACCTGAAATGGCACCAAGCATGTTTTTCCTAGGTTGCTTATTATTGATAATAATTAAAAAATGAGAACCAGCAGGGAAGGATGGAATTGATTTCCCAATATACTTTGATTCTATACTTTGATTATAGAAAACATGGATAATAATTTACAAAATATACCCTTTTCTCTGATCAGACCAGGAATAAGAAACCCTTGGTTCTCTGGAAACTCATATGCTGCTGCATTCAGTACACTAGCTGGGCTTGTTTGTAATCCATCAATGTTCAGCAATATCTGGAAAGTCACTGGATCCTTCTTTGTAATGGCAAAACCCATAGAAATCAACTAGAAGAAACTGTTGTTGATACGTCGGTCTTATATTTTACACAAGGCAAAGTAAATCTGCAGGAGGGATACCTCTGCAGGTTCCACTCTCAGAAAACTAGAATGAGGAAAATTTTAGACCATTCAGCGTAACTGAAGATGACGGGATCGCAATTAGATAGTACAAAATATGTCAGAAGGAGGAATCCAAGTTTATTTACAGATGGAGATTAATCCACAATGGGAATTAGGCATGCCTCTAGCCAGTCTGTAAATAGAACTTTTCCATTGTAGCTAATGCTAAACATTGAATCTGGGACCTAGAGAAAATGGACAGATGCTGACTAAACCTTAAATATCATGGCAATAGATTGCATTGTATATTTAAACGTGATATTGGTCAAGTGTCTCAGGTAGAATAAGCAACCACTTTACAAGTGATTTAACATTTAACTTTAGTTATTTTAACCAAATGGATTTTCCACCTATCACCTGCCATCTTAATTCTGATTTTCAATCACAAATCATATTGGGGAAAAAATCTAATCATAAACATACACTATGAAGGTGAAACATTAAAAAAGCATCAGTGCTTCAATACAAATCTCAGCATCCAAGAGAAAAAAAAACCTAAGGGATATCAACTGCATAATTGTACAATAGATAGCATGTGCTCTTGCGTTATCCTTAAAAGTTTGCTGGAAACCATTTTCACTTTGTGCTGGAAAGGTAATAGTGACAAGGCAGGAAGATGACCTTGGACAATGGGGCCTGCATGAGTAGAGTTCTTTATCTTTCATTCCCACCATTACACTTCAATTAGCCAGAAGACATGGACCAAATCCTCAGAATGAAGCTTGAAAAGTAAAAGTCACTACTCTGAATTGGACCCCAAAATGAGAAATAAATAATTAAAAAAAAAATCTAGTAAAATTTCTAGTATTTGTGGGATCAACCGAACTCATCAAAATATACTGAATAAACTAAACTAGATGTTACAGATAATCCTCAACTTATGACCATAAAGGACTGTGCCCATCATGGTTGTAAGTTGCAATAGTTGTAAAATAGACCACCCATGTGACTAACCTGAATTTATGACCTTCTTTACAGCAGTCATTAAGTGAACGCTAGAGACATAAAATGATTATTGTGATCCTTAAATGTACCAGTGATTTGTTATGAGCCAGTTTTGCCAAAAATAACTATTTTTTTTTCAAAGGTTGGCTTCCTAAAAATTGTTTGGTGATTATGATAGATCCCTTCAAACTGAAAATAAATATAATTTCAGAATGATTATATCATGTAAGAATCTTGAGAGATATATGAAATTGACTTTTAATGGCTGTAATGTACTTAATCACATAACACACTGCACAAGTGTGGGATAAAGGTATTTTGCTACATTTGTACTCAGTGTCTGATGCAACTTGCTGCAGTGTCCAACAATAATCAGCCAGTATTAATAGATTCCAGTTGTCCCAATATCATTTTTCCATTATGGCAATGTCCTGGTGAAAACTTTCACCATGTTCCTCACTGATTGCATCTACATTTTTGGGCAAGAAGTCCAAATGTCAATGCAGAAAATGAATCGTCAGTGCCCTTCATGGTTTTGTATGTCGTAAGAAATTTTCTAACCATCTGAATGTAGTTTGGTGCTCTGTACTTGCCAAAACAATTCTCAATTTTCAAATATTTTCCAGGAGAGTTTCTCTAGCTCCATCAACAGATCTTCAAATTGTGTGTCATTGATGACATATCTGATCTGTGGACCAACAAAAATGCCTTCCTTAAACTTGGCATCAATTATTATTGGAAACATCTGTCTTTACAAACAAAAACCTTCACCTTCTTTGTTCATCACCTTCACAAAAATTTTCATCAGTCCATGTTTTATGGGAAGCAGAGACAAACATTTCTTTGTTGGGTCAACAAGTAGTTCATATGCCATATTTTTCTGTCCTGGAACCAAACTCTCTTGAAATGGCCTTTTTAATAAACTAATGAAACTCTCTTGCATGGCTGTCCCATTCACATATGGAACAAAAGTACTTGGTATAGAGAGCTGAATTCCAAGGAGCAGAGCCACTATTTCTAGACCTCCGCAGATATTCCAGTTGTACTTGGTGTACTAGATGTGCTTCAACAATAGTTCCATGTTTTCATATGTTTCTTTCAGGTGTAAAGCATAGCCAACAGATACTGAAGAATGTATATTGCCATTGTGAAAAAACAGGAGATTTCTATAAAATTGTATGTGATAGGTTATATTACACTTATTTTTGTGATTAGCAGCCCCAAACCCATAAGATACATCCAAAAATGTTCAGTAAGGATATTCTTTGCTGCCCAGTGAAATTAGAAATAAATGCTGCCTTTTGGCAAAACCATCATAAAATGTACTCTTGAGTGTGAGACAGTGTGAATAGCTAGAATTGTGGGCCGATTGCTGAGTGCCCCAAATGTGACCACAAGACCATGGACAGGTAGCCATTGGAGCTTTGGAACTGGAACTTTCAATGTAAGTATCTCCAGGGAGGCCTATTGTAACTTCAAAGGGTTGTTAAGCGACCAGCTGCAAGTCGAGGACCACCTGTACCACCTCATGAGCAATCATAACATTATCTGCCTTCTCCAATACACTCAGGAGCCATAAAAACCTAAGCTGATAGAAGGCATGCCTGACTAGAGGATCACCCAAGAGTAGCTTTACATTGTTAGCCAGGAACTGAAAAGCAAAATGCAGCTCTATTGCACCAGGTCAACTGATAATATTTCAACACTATGTATTATTTGACCCATTTGGAAAGAAAGAGAAGATTTATAATGAGACGAAATGGAAGAGAATATCACAAAAGGAAGAAATCTTGGGACCCATTCAGCTAACACAGAACATTGGACAGAAAGAGAAGGACCAGCTATTAGATGGGTTTAGCTAATATTTGTCAGGAAATATAGAGAGACAATATGTTTTGTAACATGTTGTGTATCACCCAATTTAATACCATGAAATTGCTGAGAAAGGTATGCAGAAACTTTCTCTAAAACAACCTGTAGCAACTAAATTGGACTTGTTCAGTGAAAGCTGCTTTGGAAAGAAAACCTATTTTTCCCCTGGATGGATCCCATACATGTATATACCACAAGAGTAACAATATTGTAAAGGGGGCATTAAGAAAGGATTGATTATGTTTGTAGGTATAGGAACATGCAATTCAGTCAAAGAGAGATAATTAGTAAAAATACAAGACAAATGAGTAAGATGATGGAAAGGAAACTGATTTCTTCTTCTCTCTTCAATCTCCTGAAGTTTTGACTTAGTTTTTTCATGCTTGCCCAATATGTCAAGACACCAAATCATTACTACGTACATCCACATTTACTCTATCACTCCGGAATTACATCAGGCTCCATTACAGGCAGCATGTTTCACAGTGCTTCATACAGCCTTCTCTAAGTGGTTTGCAGAGTTAGCATGCTGTTCCCAACAATGTGAGGGCACTATTTTATCAACCTAGGAAAGATGGAAGGCTGAGTCAACCTTGAGCCAGTGAGAATCAAACTGCCAAATTGCTGGCTGCTGGCAGTCAGAACAATTAGTCTGCAGTACTGCATTCTAACCATTGCGGCACCAGGGCTCTTATATATTAATCAGCAATATATACAAATTTAAAAAAAAATCCTCCCAATGAGTGAAAGAAAATAAATAGGGGATGAATTTAGAACAAGGATGAATAACTTCCACTGAAACTTATTTCAATCAACCACTCAGCCAACTGTATGCAATGTGATTTGAAAAAAATCCCAAGGTTAGGTCATTATTTCCCAAAGACCTACTTAACAGCAATACAAATACAAATTGTTATTTCAGAGAAAGTGACCACTGCAACTGGAAAGATCTTAATTGCTCAAATCTACCGTACATTTTGGTTTCAAGTTTTTCAAGCTATACCCAGGAGAGCAGGAAGCCAATTCCACACACTCCAGAATAAAGGAAAACAGCCTTGGCCTGGATTCTTAGATGGGGTGTAATTAAAATTCCAGGGGACTAGGGGTACTTGAAAAATGCCAGATGATAAGACCACTCTTCCTTGAAAGGGAAAAATAATTGGGCAGGTGACAAATAAAAAAGTAAAAAAACAACAATCACTTACCCTTGTAATCTTTCTTGGGAATGGGGGGCTGTTGTCCATTTGTGAAATATAGCCCGGCATCTTATGACTTGATGATATGATATAAGCTTGGTAAAAAGAAGGGGAATTCCCTGGTTGTGAGCTGAGCAATCATTTCAGTAAGTCATGAATAGAATTTTTCATGAGAAAAAAAAAGGTGAAGACAGAAAAAAATAATAGAACATTGTAAAGAAACTCCTAGCCCAAGATAGGGAGCTCCCTGGCTCTGCCAAATGACAAACAGGCAGGAAAAGATATTTACAAACTCTAAGTAAAGGATGGGCGTAAGAAGAAAGAGGGGAAGAAAAAGAGGATCTAATCACATGATGGACAAAGTGAAACTTATTAGGTATTTGGAACTGCCCAGCCCAGAGCACAATTAACTATCTCTGTGCTTGGATGATAGCTGTTGCAAGAAGAATGTATTGAAGCAGTTAAAAAAAAAAAAGACATTGTATAAGCAAATGTCAGACTCTCATTCTGATCAACTAAGCTTGATTAAAAGCTGCAGGAATCCCTGTTTAGTCTGACCTAAATAATGTTGCAGATCCTGAAGCTCAAATACTTTGACCACCTAATGAGAAGGAAGGAGAAGAGCCTAATGCTGGGAAAGACTGAGAGCAAAAGAAGAAGGAGATGGCAGAGAATGAGGTGGCTGGATGGAGTCACTGAAGCAGTTGGTGTGAGCTTAAACGGACTCTGGGGACTGGTAGAGGACCAGAGGTGAATTCAGCAGGTTCTGACCAGTTCTGGAGAACTGGTAGCGGAAATTTTGAGTAGTTTAGAAAACCGCCAAATACCACCTCTGACTGGAGATTTTACAGTATTCCGCTGCCACGCCCCTGTCCACGCCCTGCCATGCCCACCAAGTCACACCCACAGCATCAGTAGTAAAAAAAAATTGAATCCCACTACTGTAGGAACATTGGAGGAACATTGTCCATGGGGTTGCGGACACGACTTTGCAACAACTATTACTAATGTTACCATGTTCTTTGTTACCATTCCTTGGAGTTTAAGCCTGTTTCTTGACCTGTTTCATTTGTGTATCATATATGCAAACAGTGGTATAGCACGTACCCACTGGAATATATACATAAAGAGCACAACACCACAGGCAAATGTGAATGATGAAAATGGGGATGAAATGGTTAGTTATTCCTTTATTTTGGATCTTGGATTATTCCATTTCGGACTATACCACCCCATAGTTTTCCAAATCATTTATAATTCCAAAGTCACATGGAATCTTCAAATCACTTCCTGGCTTTTTTTCCCCATCAACTGCAATTACTGAAGGTTTTCCTTAATTTGGAGCCTAGGAAATTAAAAAAACCTTCTTCATAAACACTAATGTAAATCTTAATAGTCCTCCCAAATTCAGGAAGAAAGGAAAAACTCACTTCCAGCTATATATGATTCAGGCTCGCCACTTTGCACCCCTGACTTACTGCTTGTCTTGACTGGAGACACTAACTGTGTAGGTTTCAAAAATGCAAATACCCGGTACAGGCACAAAAAATTAGCCCACTTCTGCTTTAGATTTTTAAACATGACAGTATTATTCAATTATATATTTTGTCAAGAAAACTGGAAGATTCTGAAGAAGCCTGATACAGCCTTAGGCCAATAAAGGCTAGGAACCATATTTTGAAATTTGTTCCATCCCACTGTATTTATCTGAATTACACCTTGCTATCTTAAATCCTCTACTTTAATACTGAGCGAGTGGGAGGTCTACTAATCTCAAATGACTTAAATTAAGGTAGTTTTTCCCAACTCTGGGCCCTCCAGATTTTTCACTTCCAGAAATTATAGGCAGCAGATCCGATGCAGCTGGGAGCACAGGACTAGAAATAAAGTGGCAATAAGATATTTTCACGCCACATGCTAAAGAAATTCTTCCCTCTGGCCCTTCCTCAAAGTTGATAGGGCCCCATAGTTGCTGGCATCTGTTTGTGTTGCTCCCTCTCTCATAAATTATTCCTGGTGCTTTCAGAGTTCTTCCCCATTACAGCTTTCGATATGCTTTCCTCCCATCCTATATTGCTTGGGAAATGCAGCAGGGCCATGGTGGCTGCTTTTAGAGGGGTGAGGAGTCCTGAAACCCCATGACTGGATGGAAAGGGGTCTACAGGGGTGGCCTCAGGTGTCTCCTCCATATTCATAGAAAGTTTGCATAGATTTGCTCCATTTCCCAATGGAAACACTAACGTTTGCAAGACAATCTTTGCTGGCACTAAGAAGCTCTGCTGTGAGGTAGACATCTATGCATCTCGGTATTGAGGCAAGGAAGGTGTGTACATGAGCCCTAAACATTTAACAAACACAGAATGTCTTTGACAATCATAGTCGAAGCATTTGCTAACCACATGGCCCGAAGGCTTCTCCTCCATATGAACCTTGTTGTTTGCACTGGCACGTTATACAACACAACTCGTGTCCTCCCAATTTTCCGGCATTTTAAAGAGTATTTCCTGCAGGGTGTGTCATTCCGGGTTTAAGCAGCAATATGAATGGCTAGTTTCAAAGAAAATTGCTGCTTTTATATAGAATAAATTTATTTAGTTTCTTAATGCTATTTGAAAATATTCAAGCAGAAACTAATTTAGGAATCATGTGGCTGTAATCAATGATTCCAGAATTAACATTTCCATTTTAGAAGAACCGACAAAATATAAAAGTAAACAGCTTTGCATAGTTAAGAAAGACTTGAGTTGACAAAAGAAAAAAATAACGGCATAATAGAACCCCTAAGCCCCGTTCATTTTGAAGTTCTGGGAAGAAGTTTCTTTATATGGAGAGTTTTGGTTGGTCCGGTCACTTAATTTCACGTAGCAGGAAGACTTGACATTTCAGCATTGAAAGAATGGCATTTCTTCCTTTCCCAACGCAGAGATTCTTCATTGTGCTCATAAAAGAATCTCTTCGTACTGTAGTTTATAGGGAGTGGAGGGAGCTTTTGCAGAAAGTGGCAATTCTGCAAAGGTAAATATATTACTTGCTGGCAACTGGCAACACCTCCAGTTATTATAGCTGTCCAATATATCAAATGACAATCTGTCCTTCTTCTCTTCAGTCCCAGAGTAATTACAATTGCATGCAAACATTTACGCACTCCTGGCTCTGTTTAACTGTACCATATCAAGGTTGGTCACCTGTTCCTTAGGGATTTATTGGGATGCACAATTTCACAGGTGGTATCTAAACTTCCAACTTCCAGTACTTCAACATTAATGTTGAGGAATGGACTTTATAAAATAGCCTTCACTAACTTTGAGTGGTAATCTCCAGTTGTGCTGGACTTCCTCCTATCCTTAGCTTGGCATACATCTGATTTGAGTTGGAGAACTTCAGCTTGAGCAAGGCCATTGAAAATTTTAAAATTGCAAAGGTTGGGAGAGGGAAGAAACACCTTTATCTGGTTTTGGCATTGCCAAAATTTGATTTTCTTCTTGATGGCTTAATGTGAATTCAGCTACTGTAGCTTGTAGTAAGAATAATATTGCACTAATAAAATGAGTCTATTGGCCCCAGTCCTTCACGTGTATTCTTTTCTGATCTCGGAACGTGAAAAAGAGAAGATTGCCTTCAGTATGTGGATACCAGTTTGAAGAGATTCCTGTCTGATAATCTGCATAGGTGTGAAATAGTATGAGAGTGATGAGTGATCAATCATATGACAAGATAGATTTCCTTGTATTTTGAACGTTATTAATTCTATTTCTAATCTTCATCTTTCTAATCAACCCTGACTCTGCATCAAGTTTTCTTAGTGAACTAACTTGTAAACGTTCAGTTTTCAAGAGTTTTATTTCTGAGCATAAATATGGCAAGAACAATTTTATATACCGAAACTCTACTACTATAAAGCTTTATCTCCAGGACCCTTAAATAGCACTAGTAATAGCAGTTAAGACTTATATACTGTTCCATAGTCTTTTACAGTACTGTCTGAGCCATTTATAGAGTCAGCATATTGCCCCCAACAATCTGGATTCTTATTTTACTGACCTTAGAAGAATGGATGGCTGAATCAACCTTCAGCCTGTCAGGATCGAACTCCTATCTGTGGGCAGTTAGAGCCGGTTGCACCCACTTCCTCACGCCCACCTGGCCACACCCACCCAGCCGCGTCCACCCAGTTGTGCCCACCCATTCATAGTGGGCTGGCTGCTCTGAGTCATCATAGACACTCAGGAAAAGTCTAAAGAAAAATGAAATAAATGAGCTGTGCTATAAAATAGAAGAAAAGGAAGGGAGACTGACAAGGACCTAGAAATATATGTGATTCAGAAGGATGATCTTACTTCCTTTTTTTGTGCAACTTTGAATCAATCTCAATTCCTAGTGGCTGGCAATTTATTCAAAAGGGTCTAAGGACAACTCACAGCAGCCGGGTTGGTGTGACTAGGTGGGCGCAACCAAGTGGATGCAGATAGGTCGACACGGATGGCTGGATACGGGGAGTGGGTGCAACTAACTCGATGCTGTTGACTCAGCAATACTCACTCAGTGCGGCCAAGTGGGCACGAACAAGTGGGTGTGGCTGGGTCTCCACAGAACAAAGTGCACCAACTATTTAAGCACCAATCATGCATGCATGTGTACAGAAATCCACAGACCCATGTCTTGCCTAACGAATTGTACTAATGAGCTCCTATTACCCATTTTTATTTTCTCTCCTCATTAATGTCTGTAAATATCTTGCAATAGGCATTATAGGATTAACTCTAAACCTCTTAACCATTGACTTGTGCTGTATAGCATGAGTATGTTATGTAATGAGCCTCCTTAACTTACGTGGCTGAATGTTAAAAATAAAACCTGTAACTTTGGACTGGAATAATTGAATTAACTGTTCCTTCCCCTTATTTTAGAAGTCGATGCTCCCCATAATAGAGAATCTGAGTGCTTAAAACTATGAGAGCTCTATTACTGGGAAAAATCATTCCTGAAAATTAATCTGAATGTATGTATGTATGTATGTATGTATGTTCGTCCAGACGAACACAATACACAAGCCTGATGATGGCAGATGAGATTCTGCCGAAACGTCGCTACAACTTTAAAAGCACAACTATAATGACATGGGAAAATACCCAAACAAAGCTGAATACCATACATAGAGATATGCACAAAAACTTAAGAAAAATCTATGTATGTATGTATGTATGTATGTATGTATGTATGTATGTATGTATGCAAGATATGTAAAAAGAGCAGTTAGGCCAAACTTGAAATTCTGAAGCGGATTTGACTCAGTGAAGATGGTTAGAAAGTATAATATAAGTAATTTTGGATCTTATATGTTTGTATCAATATCATTATTTAAATAGCTGCTTTTAGGATATCTTCCAAACTAATGATATGATATTTCAGTGAAATATCTTGTAAGATCCATTTAGTCAAATATTTTCTGTTTTAGAGAACACGCCATCTCTACTTTTTCCGGACAGTGTAATAGGTTACCATAATATTAATAAACAACCTATTCAAGGGGGATGCTGTTGCAGGTCAGCATTTGGGAAACAGACTTTTCATTTAAAATTCCAGAAATAAAAACACTTAGAAGGTTCACAGCTTAATCTTGTCTTTATATTCTTTTTCTGATGAGTTAATTAAAAAAAAACATTTGTTATCATGACTCTAGCTCAAGTGAACATTAGTACACAAACTACACATCACCAAAACATAATCACAAAAATTCCAAAGCACTCACCAGTTCTAGAAACTAAAGAACAAAGAGCAGTGTTACAAATAAGACCATATCTTTGCTTGTTAATCACCTGTGTATGGATTTTTTGCATTTCCTGCAGTTGCAATAAACATATATTGGTCTTCAAGATGTTTATTTTCAAATGGGAACAAGTTATTACAGACATTGCCATGATCCCGTTTTACCAGATTTGGAAGTAGCATTATCTATTTCTTTGTGCTATGAAAAATAAAATACAATTGACAATTACAGTTTTGGAGCGACGATACTAAAAAAAAGTTTCCTATTATATTCTGTTTTGTGGATTAACAGCAATTTCCCTTTCCCTTAGTTAAATTAGCCAAACCAATAGATAAGGATTGTCAGGGCTATACTTTTAAAAATATGAGGAGCATACATTACCTGTTTCCTATTTAGACAAATGAGAAGTTTGTAGACCTCATTTTAATGAATGTATAATTAAAAGCATGCAAAATGCTTTGATCAAAGAGCTTTAGTTTCTACAATCCACCTTCATGATTCTTCAGTTTTATTTTTCTGATGCAGCTCCTCACAGTCATAATAGTTTCACTATGTCTCACTCAACATTTAATGTTATCCTAAATCCTGAATATATATGCAAATAAAGATTAAGTTTGGATTCATTAGTGATTTGATTTTTTTTTCCCGTGAGCATTAAATGTGCTTTTTATCCATGTAAGTCAACCTACGAATCACATGTACCTTTTCAAGAAAAGCTCTCTAATATTCTATGTAGATATTTCTGCACCTAGAAATGTGACTGTACCGGACAATTTGCGGGCGTTCCAGAAAAAGCATCATAAAATATTACATAGCACGGACAATTATAAGGTTTATCAAAGGTCCCATTTCTGAGCTATCTGGTACCGCTGAAAGGCCACTAAATAATTGTAGTTACTTGAATGAGCACTGTCACTAAAAACAGAAGAGTTACAGTCCAATTACATTTTGTAAAACTAGGCAATCTCTTTGATATGTGACTTCACTGAAAAACAAAACTGCTACGAAGTCTTAAAAGGCTACGGCTTTGAAAGCAGACAGGAACACCAACAGAAAATTTCCCTATGGTGCTCTATAAAGGATGAGTTGCATCTAAGCTTTATTCCAGTAGGCATGATATAAATCAGGAGGAAGCAAAAATTATTTTATCAGAGATGCTGCTTCCTGAATACACATTCTAGACATTTGAACCTAGTTTGAGTCAGTATGAAGGGGACAATTGTGCTTTCGTTACTATGGTTGGTTCACTTTCAGCTAGATATATAAGGTCCATGTCAGAAAAATGAAGGTTGAGGGTTACCTCGATATAATGTCAAGAATAACTCTTTGGAAGATTTTCTATTTCAGGAAAATAATAATTTGATTATTTAGGAAGGGAAAGAAAAAAACAATTATGTATAGCTTTCAATGTTAAAAAAATGTTTTCAAAAAAATTAAATAGTTTTTAAAGATTTTCCCAAACCACAAGAGCAGCAAGAAATTACACACAGACCATTATTTTTCTTGTTGATGCTGTTACTAGATGCATTAGAATTTCACTCAAGAAAGAGTAAAATCCCCAAAAATTTAATTTTGGGAAGTGTGAAATCCCGCTACACAAACAGGCCCCAAAAGATTCTTATCTGTGGGACCAGAAAAGAGGAATACAGAAGATGTTTTTTCCTTAGTCTCTTATTTAATCAAAATAGATTTTGTTAACTGCATAATGGGGTGCTTTTCCTATTCTAATGTAATAAACATACATAAATTCTTAATATAATTTTTAAAATGCTCAGCTTCCCTGATGATGGAACAGTGAAAATGGCTCAACATTATTACAAGGGATTCCTTTATTCAGCTGTGTCCTTAATTGAACAGTTTTGTTTTAAATAAACAACTGCAAGTATTAGAAACACTAATTTTTATAGTAAGAATTTTTCTTATGGCTAAAATTTAGTTGTGCTCTAGTTTGCTTCCACTGTGAATTCACAATTCCAAGGTAGTATTCATTCCAAAACAAAATTCACTTTATATATGTGAGAATTCCACATTCAATCAATTCATTTAATGTTTTGAAGAGAAAAAGAAAAAAAACAAGGTGGAATATTTAGAGCCAATGAACAACAAAGCCTTAGTAAAGAGCTGTAGATTGAACAGGAAGTTTCTTTCAAGTACATGCAGGGTGAAGTTGAAAGGAAAGCCTTCCTTTTGTGGCCACTTTCACTGCAATGAATGATTTAGCATTACTCTACCCAAATAGCTCAGTTTCAGCCTTTTCCTTGAAATGGAGACTTTCTCTATGCAAACATATTTTATACATCAAGATTATCTGGCCAGTATTTGGTTTGTTCAGAAACAAACAGCACTAAAATTTTTGGGGAAAATGGCAGGAAGGAACAGGACTGAATATACAAGCAAAGTTGCACTAGCCACCTCTCACCCTATTTAAAACTCCACCAGGGAGCAGGGGGAAATAATCACACATGAAAACGAACACGGAGAGCCTTCAGGAGAGATTGTTTTGAATCAGTGCCTCCCAACCACAGCAACTTTATATGTGGACTTCAACTCCCGGAATTCCTCAGCAGGTCCACAAATTTTAAAGTTGTGGAGGTTGAGAAATGCTGTTCTAAAGATGAGAACAATCTCCTGATATTCTGTTCTGCATGTCGCACACATGGCCAAAGCTGTAGGCCTTGTATTTAGGAGAACAGTGATTAATGATTAGAGGGTAATAGTAAGTTTCTAACCATAACTCAATTCTTTCTTCTCCTCTTCCTATAGGAAGTAATATGTAGTAGCAAAAAGATATGAACTAAAACAAAAATGTTCTAGGTACACTTGCATATTGGATTAGCATTATTTTTCCCAAGGAAACCAATGTCTCAGGCTATATTTCCTTACTGATAGGGGTCTGGATAATAGATCATATATGGGATGAACAAACATAGAGACAGAACCAGCCACACAAATATTCTATGTTCCCATCAATGTATGATCCACTGAGATTGCTACTAGGAATTGTACTAATTGCAATGACTACTCTAGCAACATAAACATTTTGTTTTCTGGAATTTCACACTTAAAAACAAACCTTTGCCAACTGAATTAAGCTTGTATCATCTGATATCCCCAGTTGGTGATGATGATTGCCTAATGGCCTTATCATGGGATTACTTAGAAATACAGAACAAGTTTATTTTTATCTCTAAATCTGCACAAAACAGATTTTCCCACTATTTCCTCTTCTTACATAAACTGGCCTTCCAGCTTAAAGGCTGAAATGTGGAGTCATGACATCAATTATTTTATTAGTTCCTTTCCGATTAGGTGGGAGAATAAAAAAAGTGCTGGTTCATCCACAAATGATTCAACTAGGTTTGTAGGAAGAATAAGATTTTTTTTTTGCAAGGATTTATTTAATATAGTTGTAGGAAAAAGGTAGGAAGCTATAAGTGGGTAGACAACCCTGTAGTTTCTGTAACTTTTTGTAATATACCTTCCTTAAATATGGTATCCATCAAAACAAGGAAACTGATGATCAATAAACCTCTCCACTTATGCAATATTAGACCTAAAAAATAAAGCTTACATTTTCATTTACTAGCATCTCCCAGACTAACATTTCATACAGATAAATAAATGCAAAGGTATTAATTGAAATCGTTTTAAACTCCCATTATGACCACTTAACTAGTTTCCGGCCACCTGGGCCTTCATTTGGCATTAACCTGGCAATTCTTTACAGTCCAAGGCCATCTTACAGTGAAAGAGAGGGACCATTTGTATAAGTCTCAAAAGTTAGAGGTATCAGCCCGCTGTTCCTCTCTTACTTGCTCATCAAAAGGGATCTCCCAGTTGAATGAATGATGGTAACGATTTTTCTGCTTAAGAGCAAAGCAAGAAATTCTGACATGTTAAATATATTTATAGGAAGTCAGCACGGGGGATAAGAATTGTTGAGGGGATTCACTGTGAAGAGGGAAAGTGTGCACATCAGTCATTCAGGAAAGATAAAACAAAACTTTGATATAGCAGCACCCAAGCAGTCAGCTGTGCTGAGAAGAACTTGCTGGAGATCAACTGCATGAGAACTTGGTTCCAAAAGCATCTGAGAGCCTCTGTCTCTTCAGCAATATCTGTTTCGAGGATACATCTTTTATCCTGGCATTGGCAGATCATTTAAGTATTGCAGCTCAGTCTGAGGAAAAGAAAGACAAGGAAATAATTATTTGTCACTTATAACTTTGTAACTAGAACTTAATTTACATGCTTTACAAATCAGAGAGGACTATATCATTAATTTTATTTGAATGAACATTTATATTTCTTTTGTACATTTGTCATATTAATCATGATATATGTAATGGATGAACAGCTCTACAGAATTGAAAAAATACATTTTGGGGGGTTCTGAGTAGTTCCGGCTTTCTGCATTATATGTAATGCCTAAAATATAGGCATTAAGCAATATGTGTAATGCCTGAAACCTTTACATAACCTAAAATAAAAATCATGCGTACAGTTGAACTTGCATGAAATGAATGTAGATACAGTTCTGTGAATGAGATACAATTGTGGAGTATGGAATACAACACAATGTACATGGAATACAACACTTTTGGATTCTAATTGTTAGTGATTTTTGAGCAGAATAGATTTCTGAGGAGAAAAAGACTGATTAACCCACAACATAAATTAATGTATCAATAATTAAGAAAAGAATTAGAAAAGACACCATCAGCTTGTACTGCATTTATTCAACCTCTCTGTTGCAGTCAGAATGACAGGCTGAGGCCTGCAGATCCACTTCAAATAAAGGCTGTATACATATACATAGGTTTAATAGAGACCATAAGTGATTGCTTTGGATAACTGATTATTAGACTCCATTCTTCCATCTCCGAACATTTGAAAGTCGTAAGAGTGTATAAGTTATTCTTCATCACAATCTCTGTGATTCACACAAGACAGATAAGTAATAAGCTTTTTACCCAAAAAGGCACACTTCTATTCCAACCAATTGCTCATTTCGTGGTGGGGGGAGAGGGAAGGAAGTGCCAAACTGACACCTCAAAATAGGTGTCCAATTTGAGAAGGAAGGAAACACCTAGTGGTAAAATGCAACAACGTATCAGAGGCAGCTCACCACAGCCCACAAGACAAAGTTGAATGATTTTGCATGTGAATGTGATGCCGATTAGAAATCCTGCCTCAACAATAAACATAAAAGGCATGAAGCCACTGGCTTGAAGGCCTTTCCATCATACCCATCATCATCAAGTTCCATACTAGAATAAAACTGGACGGGATGAAAAAATCAAACATTTGAACAACCTTTAAAGAAACATCTCATAGTGGAGTATGTGGAAAATGACACCTCCTTGTAGAAGTGGCTACAAGGTTAACTCTGGGAGAAGAGTGGGAGGAGATAGGAAGAAATCTAGAATATATTCAAGGAAACAATTAATGCCTTTATAGTTACAAAATGTAAGAATCATTAACATTATAGTTTTTTGAATTTCTATGGTTTCTATGCTGCTTTCATAATCTAGTGATGTTTGGGAGCTCAGTCTCTGTGATGCTCCCAAGTGGACACTGAGGGTTCAGATGTTAAGTTAGGTTACCTTTCCGTGTGTGAATTAGGGTATGGTGCGCACAGCGACAATGGAATTCTGCTTAGATCCCAAGGAGGAAGAAAGCAAACCAAGGATGAGGGAATGATATAAGGGCACAAGCCATAAAGCATCTTCATCAAGACAAAGGAAAGAAAACAGTAGAAGGGGATAAAACAAAAGCATCTGACCAACAGAATTAAAAGTGATGAACTAGAACTGATGCTGGCCCTCATGGAATTCCCAGTATTCTGACTGTTCTGGGCTGCAAACATTTCTATGTTTGCCTGTTCCCACAGTGAAGCAAGACGACAATAACAGTTGGGTGCAGATGCTAGTCATGAGATAGCAGGTGACTGACTCAATGAATCTGTTAAAATATCCTGCCCAGAAGATGAGCTGTGATGAGAAACATTTTGATTCTAAATTTGAACCTACAACTGGGTGAGGGATTTCCTAATGGCCTATTTATTCAGGTACCATGTAACTGAATGTAACTTGTTTAATGTAATTTGCACTGTCTGGTGTCTGTGGAAAGGCTCCAACATCTTGCACACTGCCAGGAGCTATAGAAGGTTGACATAAGAGTTTCTGCATTTTGGGTATCTGCACTCCCTGGGTCTGAATAAAGCAACAGTGAGCTACCAAACCACAGCAGGCATTGGTAGTTTAGTATATGCACTCGTGGTAAAAAGGACACGTCCATTACTAAGTTATGTCAATCTACCCTCCTATGGAGCCATGAATATTGGTTGGAATGGTAAGTATTTACAAGAAAAAAGGACATTGTTAAACTCTTCCAAGAAAAAGCAACATGGGTTGCTCAGCAGGAGAAAAACACTGCCAGTTTCATTGGTAATTGTGCATCTAAAACTATGGCCGACACTATCACCCTTCATCAGCATGCCTGGCTCTACTCCACAGGTCTCATGCAGAAAGCAAAGGCATGCATTAAAGACATGCTGTTTGACAGAGAAGGACTCTTAGTAGTAAAACTGACACTATCCTCAATTAGATTTAAAAACTGGCTTGCTGTTTAGTGCACAGGCCTGGTTCTCAACAAGTGGGGGGTCATTAAAGGACGATATGCAGGGTACTTTCTAAAGGAGCCAGTGAGAGGCTTCCATGCTTTTAGCTAAAATCTGAGGTTTATGATGTGTTGATATACTGAGACGAAAAGGGTGCACTTGCATCAGTTTTGATCCTTGGATTGAATTGCTTCCTATCAGTCCAAAAATTCCATAAGGTTTCTCATGGATCCATTCCTATTTTTCACCAATGGGTTTAAAGGATACCTATTTCATTTTTCATCATATTCTGAGTTTTAAAGTGAAGACACAAACTTACTGGCTTTCCTTTGGATTAGGTATTGCCCTCCCCCATAGTCCTCTAAATCTATAGCTATCATAATAGCTCATTTCAGATTCTCTGGAATAAAATATTATCTTTACTTGAATCATTTTTTGTTGTTCCTGACATATACTGGCACCGTCTTTTAAGTGTGTAGGTATAGACTATCCAATGTTACCATAGAAAATTATTATTCTCTGTGTTAGATGCTTCAGATCACCTGGCACCTGGCCTATTGCATTTCTTCCATACCATTGCTCAGACGTATGACTCTGATTAAATAAGATATCTGTGGATAGTCTCAAAGGGAGGAACTTTTATATATAAAATATAAAGCTATAAAAGCTATAGAAGATAGACATACCAATTTCTGCTCTTTGGTTGTCCATACTGATCAGAAAGTGGCTACAATCTTGGATAACTACAGTTGAAAGCCAGGTATAATGGGGGAACTTATCTTGCCAACATGAGTCATAAAGAACATTTAAGTATTCGGGGTCTGGAGTATGATGGTCTGAGTCAAGCCTAACATCTTGGAACCAAGAAAGCATGCTACAACATGCTTCTACATTGCAGAATGGTTACAGAGGCATGACTGAGAGTTAAGACAGATGGAATGTTTCCACTTTAATCTCCCTTTCTGGGGCACTCTATCACAGACCTTGTGTTCTTACGGTCACATATACCTTGGTTGCCAGTTTACATCCAAGGTTATAGGACAAATCACCATGAATGATGTACCTTACCTTTCTGTTTTGAACCCCAGAGCTATTTAAAATCTGCTTTTTAGAGCTGTACTGAGGAACTTCTCTTGCCATTAACTCCCTAGGATTTCTATGGGTTACCAAGAGACATCTCTTGGTATTAACTGAAGAACTCTATGAGTTACCTCAGTGAGGCTATATACACTGACATTAATCAATGCAATAACTGATAGCCTAAACTTCTGGCCTGCTTGAATGCGATGGGCAGCATAGTTTCTGATGAATCAACTGTGGTATCAGCTACATTTCACAGAAATGCCTTTAAGAGGGAAGAGGTGTTTCTGCAGGCTTGCCCTAAAACACAACATGCTTTTGCTGAAACAGATTAGGCAAATGAAGCTCTTCCCTGTGACTGATAATCTAAATTTGCAAAATACTGCACAAATGGTCATTCATATAAGATTAAAGTACATTTAAGTTGAAGTAGGCAGTTCCTCAGTTTAGAACTGCCTATTTTGTTATTGCTATAATGTTTGAAAGAGTAGGGATGGCCCCAGAGGTAGCTATATTAAAGGTGATCAGAATTCCCTACAAAATCCTTGGTTGTACATATATGGAAATCAGAGTAATTACAGTGAAAAGAATCGCATATACGCTGTATACAGATTTTAGTGTATGGAACTTGGTGTCCAATCCAAATAATCTGTACAACAATCTTCTTTTAATACCCTTAGGTTCTTGATCTGAGACATATCCCCTCCCACTATCCCTATAAATTCCAATTGAGAACTTTTGCTATGAAAAGGATTATTATGGCACACAAGGATATTACATTATCTGTTGATCAACCGTCTGGATAGATTTTTCTTAGTCAAAAATTTCAATGAGAAATGGGATGGCTGGTTGGAAAAAGTGGTTAATAGGTTGCCCATAGTCATCTTAGAGAGTTCCGGAATGCTCTCATTTCAGGAATTAAATCCTTAAGATGCTGTAAACTACATGGCTATTTATATTCCTGGCCTTCCCATTACACAACCTGATGCCAACTCTTAGAGTTGGTTTGTCTTTACCTGTGCAACTGTAATCTAGAGTATAGTACCATTTATCTGGATATGTAAGTATACGTTCTGGATGGGGAACAGTTCGATTCCGCTTGCATTGCTGGATCATTCAGGAAGTCCCAGATAAGGATCGTATCATCATGTGAGCTGCTGACAATTTGAAATTCATCAAACTGGAGTCGAAAAACTCTGCCAGAATGTTCCTAGATAGAGGAAAGACAACCCAAAGTTAAACTTTTATAGTTATTGGATAAAAATAAAATGTATTTTGTAATTATTCTAAATTTCTAGAGGAAGTAGATCTTTGAAAAATAGTTTCCCTACTGTTAATAGGTTGCCCAAATTGTGGTTCACAACTTGATTACTTACATTGCCACATTTCAGGGACTGAAAATTCTGAAATTAGAAGCTGTGTTGCTTGGACTTTTAGGGCTGTGCACATCTTTAAAAATAATTTACAAGATCATTTCAGATCTTGCATGAGCCCAAACTCATTAGATTAGCATGAAATTTAGAATAGCTTCCTTAAAGCATTGCTTTTGAGGCTCTTGTTGCAGCCTAAAAAAAAGGAGGGTGCTTTAATGAATAGCAGAGAGACGTTGCATTCATGAGAAACCCAAAAAAATTCTTACAAATCATTTTCAAAGTCTGAATAGCCAAAGTAATAACGGCATAGTACTTATTTGCTTATCTAGCATTTACTAGTACCTTGAGGTATAATTGAATCAGTGTTCTTATTTACAGAACAGATTTTCAAGGCATGGATTAAGGAGCAAGTTAAAAATACGTTGGCAATCTAAGCCCACTGTAAATGTGGGTATATATTCCATGCATGTGCAAAACAATGTCCATTTGGGCTATTAAAGCCCCAGCTAGTTCAGTACAAAACAAACTTTGTATTTCATATATTTTGATTCAAGCACCAAATGAGCTCCTTTGGTTTAAGTACCAAATAAAATGGAACAACTTTGGATGAAATAATTTTGAATGCCCTGTTCTTTTTTTTGCTGATCTGCCCTTTGATTTCCCCAGTTTGAGGCAGTATAGCAGAAGACCTATCATGTCTCTCCTACTATTGCCTTAAGCTAAGTGATGGAGTTTGGAGATAAAAAGCAGGTATTTGTGGACCACATAGTACAGGGAGGAAGCCATTTTACATCTGACTGTGATTGGAGAAAGATACTGCTTTCAAAGAGGAAATTACTGTGAGGGATTATTGGATTCATGCTGGAGTCGTGGTGACTGATGATATATTAAATATAACTGATTGCTTGCCTTTAAGACACACTATAGTCTGAATCACTTTTAGTCAGTTTGTCCTTTATAAATTCAGTTTTGCAATTTGTATGTGGATCTCTCTAACTTTTCTTTCTCCTTGTTTTCCCAAATCAATCAATGTTTGAATATAAAAGAACACTGAGTCCTCCCAAATAATATGGTTTCTTATTTGAAGGGAATTACTTAATTAGGTGTGCTCATGACACATACACTTATAAAGAAAGTTCTGGTGACTGTACTGGCCAGATGGTAGTAAAAATGCTATCACTACCCCTAAACACTCCTCCCACACCTGCCACTAACTGAAGCCTGAAAAGTGAGCTAGTGCTGGTTTTTATAAAAAATCTTATGGGGAATCCTGTCTTCACATGAGTAGATTGATATGTAGGCCTTCAAAAGCAAAAGGAATACTAGATACTAGAGACAACAGTATAATGCAAATACTAAAAGTAATACCAAATGTGTTTTTGTCCCTTTGTGAGGCTGTGCTTTTCACTCACATCTTACTCAGCAAATATTATCCATTGTAAATGCAAAAAGTACAATTAGTATAAGACATGACCTTAGGCATGTGCGCATTCTGTACATACTGTTTTTTCCTGAGATTCAGGATGCATTTATATAAGCAGTTAGTCCTCATTTTCAAACAATTCTGAACACTTTGAAGACAGCAGGACAAAAGAGAACGCGCAGCATGCACATCCTCTTTTAAGTTCATTAAGCCCTTAGTCTGCTTGTCTTTCCCCTCCCAAAGTGTTATGCTCAGCTATTTGAATATTAGATCATTTTGGAGTTTTTGAATAGCAATGCACTTGAAAAGTATTCATTCTTTTGTGAAATGTTTAGAGTATATTTAAAAATGTGTTACCACCGTATGCCGGATGGCCTGCTAAGCACACTATGCCTGCTCTTCGGCAATGCTGATGCGGTCTATGGTGGATTGTGCTGCAAAAGCATGTTTGCACTTAGTGGTTTGACCTGTTTGCTGCAATTCTTGTGTGTCTTTAGCACTTTTGTTTTGCTGAGCAAGGTAGTATGCATGACTGAATTTTTGTTCTGTTTACAATGTAAATGTGGCCACTGGGGCTGGGAGAATTCTTTTGTACTTTCCAGGGCGTGGCCCCTCTCCTGGACAGCAACACATCTTTGTTTTATTAATGTTCTCAATCCACCAGGCAGAAAGCGTAGTTCCTTTTTTATTTGTTTTTGGCAGCCAGCGGATCGCAGGCTGCCAAACCAGGTACATTTGCAAATGAACTATTGGAGTAGAAATTCATATTGATCATTTCATGCACGGTTAGATTTAGATGACAATTTAGATTAAGATGAAGTTTATCTTAAAACATTTTTGAAAATTACCTCATTTGTGTCAATGGTTGACTGGAATTCATTTTTTTCCCATAATGTCCTATTGCCCTGAAGGATGTAACTGATTTGAAAAGGGTGTATGAAAGCTTAAGGTCTCAATAATCTTTTTTTCCCTTATTATTAAGGAAAACATTGATCTAGCCTAGTAAACTTTTCTTACTTTTCTTTCAATTATTATATACCGACTAAAAAAATAATACATACATTTGAAGCTGAGTTCAAGGAAAGCACATGGCAGCATATGGAAAAAATAATTAAATTGCTTTCATAATGGGAAATTTCAGAAATATTTCATTTCCCCCCTTTTGCCAACGTTTTTGCAAGTTGGTTTGCTGGTAGCATGGAGCATGGATTGCTACATCTTATCTGTTTAGTGACTCTAGATGAAATTAAGAGAGCAAGAGGCTTGTTTCTATGACTGAAAGACTCAAAATGTATTGTTTTTTTAAAAGACAAAACACAGAATCCTTAAACTGGTTCAGGTTTTGTTCCTTTGAACTGCAGCCACAGAAAACAATCTCACAAAATGTAACAAAACATGTTTCCATTTTGCATATACTCATGCTTAGTATGTTGAGAGAACATTGTTATTCTGTTTCTGCATTCCTGCATGATTCCACAAGTCACTCTTGTTTTTTCAATATATATTATCAAAATCGTTATATCATCTGTTCTTGACTAGCAATTCATTTTCTGCTAATGTCAAAGTATTCAAAGTATTAAGAACTGAATTAGTAAGAAAGAATTTGAAGCACACCATAATAACTGTATTAACTCTTGCCGTTGCTAAAATCTTGGCCCTTTCATTGGTCTCATTCAAGAAAGCATTTGTTATATTCTTATCCAATGTACATTTTATATGGACTATTCACACTGCCTAAAATTTGAACAAGAAAATGAAAACAAATACTTTCTTCATTGGATAACACAAGTTTAATTTCAGATACTGAAGACTGTAGAACAATGGCTAAGATATTTTCCCAAATTGTGTAAACATCTAAAACTTAAACGTTTCTGCCTACCCTTCCTTGGATAAAAAGTAGGAGACAACTTTAATGAAGCAATGAAACCTTAGGGTTTGTTTACCTTAGCAGCTTAGCCATGAGCAGCAGGATTCACAATTCAGTCTCAGCTGAAGTGTGAACATAATCACTCAAGGGTAATGGATACTGACTCCCCTAGCACCTCATTTATGCTTAATGAATTCTACTCTGCTTCCCACACATTTAAGCCTCTCCGTTAGAAGACAAAACAAAGTGGCTCTTTTTTTTTTTTTTTCACTTGTCTTCATCACTTGTAGATAATGAAAATATATTTAGGCATGTTGGGCAAAAGCTACTGATTTGGTCCATGAAATTTGACTTCTGATAAAGTGGTTTACTTCTGTACAATGACTATACATTATTCTCATCAGAGGAAGAAACTTCCGAAGAAGATGGGTCAGTTGATCTCACCATGTCGTCTGTAACAAATGAACCAAACCTAAGCACAAGACCCAGGCTAGAATAATTCCCCTCTAGCCTGCGACCATCTGCCCAGGACTTGATCTAGATTATACAAACACTCATCCTAGTTGTGTGGCACTGAATTGAATTATCAAAAAGCTGAACATAGCTATTATGTTGTAAAATAGAGTATTTTATACTAGCTCAATGTAAGTGGATGGTCTTTACAGCCAAATCATTTTTGATAAGCACCAACTAAGTAAAAAAAAATAGTTACAGACTTCCAAATAAATCTATGTGGGAGTGCCACAATACTGGACGCAATTATTGCTTATATGATTGGCTATCCTTGCAACCTGATTGTGGGGATTCTTTCATTTATAGGCATTTCATTCTGGACTCCAAATTTCATTATTTCAAATTTTCTTATTTTGCTTCTGGAATTTGAATAATAATGTTCTTTGTGCGTGCCAGGTTGTGGGTAATCTCTTTTATAATTAGGCCTTAAATTGTACATAGTGCTTTTCCTCTGTTTAACTTCTCTAACTTCATTCCAGAACTACAAATATATATTTACTTTTACTACATGGAAGTCCCAAATTATGGTATGATGCCACCCTTCTACCTTAGCATTTTGTATCTTTCCCTCTTTATGCAGTGATGAATTTTCACATTAGGGCCACTGTTAGTTTATATATATAATCTCTTCTATTAAAACTTAATCAAAATAAGTGTCATCTTTATTTGTGAATTTCAATCCAATTTTTTTTTTGGAATCACTGTCTTTTGGTCCAAGCTCTAATTAATCTGGATTTAGTGAATATACTGAAAAATAACATATTAGATGGAAAGGATATAGCAATTAGTGTCAGGTTGTTTCAGTCAGTCTAATCTAAAACACTAAAGTAATTGTAGGTTTACATTACTTATTAATGCTTCTTTCCTGTTATTCACAAAATTCCATTTCATTATATATTAATAAAATTTCTATATACATCAGTATTAGAACACAGTCAGTTGAAATCTCTTACCACAAGAGTGCGTAGGCAGAGGGTTCCAGCAGGAGCACGGGGATCGAGTGCAGCTAACAGATCCCATACCTTAATTTTTCTGATAAGGAAAACAAAATAGATTCAATTTTCTTAAAAATCAAGTGTAAGCTAAAATTAACTGCCCTCAACCCAACCCAACATAATTATCTTCTGAAGGAGGGATATATACCTCAGTTAAAACAATGTCCTCAAAAGTACAAGACAGAAATTTGCCTTTCTACTCTAAATCTCCCTTCTGCCTTACATGACTTACTATGCTATCAAAAAGTAGTAATAAAGGATGCTAAAACTTAGCCTAATGACCAAGGAATAATCAAATTGTGTAGCTGCTCCATGTAATTCCTATAATTAACCATGTGCCATTAAAAAGCCTAACTAGAAGCACCTTCAGCAACAACAGAGTCAAACATAAAAAGTTAGTGGAGGGAAACGGTTAGACGAAGACCCATACTCAAGGCCCCTCTCAGTCCTAAAGATTTATTGTGTTGCTTCAAGCCAGTTCAACCTATCTTGCATGTTTTTTTTTGTCAGGAAAACTGTACTATGAGAGTACTATGCTTGCTACCTTGAGCTCCAGGAAGAAAGGCAGAAGATATAAATTTAACAAATACATAAAAGTGTGACAAATTAGAACCATTTGTGTGATGGCTCTTAGTCATGATCCGCATTTGATCATTCTCATCAAGTCACTGACTCAGATCATTACAACAACAAAGATATGAGAAATAATTTTCTTACTAAGAAACATCTGAGTTATTTTTCCTTGCTCAAAAATAGAGGGACAGACCAGGAGATATCTGTTAATTTGTTTGCCTAAGGAAATATAATATGAAATTTCTTATTTAACCTAGTTGGTTTTATATGTATAAGAAATAAAAATTAAGAGATACTAAAATAGAATAAAATAAGAATATTGGGATTGTGAGAAAACATTGACTTTTGATTATCTTGATTCTTACTCACGTAAAAACAAACTATAGCAAATTTGCACTTTTAACCCTTCTCTGAACATGGAACAGCCTCTTCCATTATTTTAATGGTATGTAAGAATATAGAGATGGTGAATTCAAAATGATCATAGACAATAACCACTTCTATTCAAGAAATAAGGGACAAAAATAAAGCTGAAAATAATACATTTCCATTTTTTTGCAAACTCAAGTTAGCTATACTATTGCATAGTACACCTGGTATGTCACCATTTCTGGTTAGTATTGATGAGAATTATGTAGATTTTAAAAGGACATGTTTTCTGTGGCGCTTTATTTATTTGTATCCCACATTTGTTAATTTTACAAATAATTCAAGGCAAAGAACATATCCAATGCACCTTGCTCCTCCTGTTTTCACTGTAATAACAACCCTGTGAGGTGAGTTGGGCTGAGAGCAACTAGCCCAAGGTCACTCAGCTGGCTTTCATGCTCAAAGTGGGACTACAACTTACAGTCTCCTGCTTTCTAGCCACTATACCTATGTTGGCATTCTATAGTAGCTTTCTGATTTGTTTGAATAAGTGTTTTGACATATAAAATTGCATGCAGTCTCTTTGACATTTTTGCCCAGGTTAGTTTCTTCCAGATAACCTGTATATTATTTTGCTGTGCATTGTAGCTCTGACTCTTCAACAGAACAGCCTTTTTGTTCTCTGGTCCAATAGTAAATACAATGTTCTAGAAACAAGAATTTTTTCATCTTTCCAAACTCATCCAAAAGTATACATGATATTAGACTTGATGGATAGCCAGTTAGAGGAAAAACATGAGATTTTGTTTTTGTATATGGTAGCAGCAGCAAGACTTTTGAATGTAAAAAGATGGAAAGGCCTACAGATTCTCTCAATAAAAGAATGGATGGTGAAGTTAATGAAATTGGCTGAAATGGTACAATTAATTATTTTTATTAAAGAAAAGACTGTCTAGTTTTGTTTCTACATAGAAATGACTTTTGGACTTTTTGCTTGAAACTGAAAGAAATGCGACATTAATTTTTGGATTTGACAAGTAAAATTGTTTATTATTATTATAGAAATAGTGTATATTATTGGATTTTAGATAAAAAAAAGTTAATGTATTTTATATTGCAAGTTTATCAAAGAAAGCTGAAAGTTATCTTTTCTTATTTTTTCTACCTTTCCTTATTCTTTGCATCTTTTTGTTCCCTATTTTTTCTCTTTTAAATTCCTTTTCGTTTTCATATTTTATTTCTTATAAAAATTCAATAAAATATACATCAAAAAGGTATATGAAAACTTCATGTAAATTAGGCTGGTCCATACCAATGGATCTAAGTTTAACAACTCAGAAAAAGAAACTTGTGTAATATGTATATAAATGCATTAGAATAGCAACAGCAATAGCACTTACGACTTACAGTATATATTGCTTCATAGTGCTTTACAACTCTTTCTAAGAGGTTTGCAGAGTCAGCATATTGTCCCCAACAATCGAGGCCCTCATTTTACCGACTTTGGAAGGATGGAAGTCTGAGTCAACCTTGAGCCGGTGAGGATCGAACCCCAATAACTCGCCACAGCCAATTCACTGTGGCTATCTTGCCATGGCTAACCTATTGTGGGACAATTCACCATGCCAATTCACCATGGGACAACTCACCGCAGGACAATTTAACAATTCAATTTAATTATTTAAAATAAATTAAAATATTTTAATTTTTGTCATTCACACACCATTTTATCTCTCCTTTTACATCCATTCTTTAATTATTGTATTCCACCATAGAATATCTATTCTTTGATATTAAGGTAACGTTGTCCTGCAGTGAGTTGTCCTGCTGAAAGTTGGCTGTGGCAAGTGGGCCATGAATTATCATAGACCTCTTGACAGTGGACAGAGTCCCCTTACAATACTGGATTCTACTCATGGAGCCATTACAGCCCAGTTAAGTTAAGAAACTATTATTTTAGAGGACAATGTCACAATGAAAAGCTGATTCTGAGTTGGGAAATTTGCAATGAAGTTGAATTTGGATTTTATAAGCAGTTTTGAAAGTAATTGTTTAATGGGCACAAAAAAATCAGCAGGAAAACATGAAATAACAGATGCAATACAGATAAAAATGATATGAATGCAAATTAGATATTTTGAGTATTTCAACAATTATATATAAACATTACTTTGTTTTTTCTTTGTGTCAATAATATGTCAATGAGAATACGAAAAAAGTTGATAAATAATAAAGTTACATTATTATAGCTAACAGTTCTGCCCAATTTGTAACATGCTTTCTTCCCATTTTTTAAATCTACGATTAAAATGAATCAAGTTGTTTTGTTTTTTGCAGTCCACATTTCAGGAAGATTATTTTTTGATGAAGTGATTTTTCGGAAGGTATTTTTAAATTTCTAGTTTTCAGGTTTTAAGTCAGTTTAGGATAAGCAAATAAGGTATTCAGGAGATATGTATCTCATCATTACATTCTCACCCATCATAGGCTCCACTGACTATCCTCTTGCTATCAAAGCGAATGCACCTCACCAGTTCCTCATGGCCTTCCAGGACCCGCAAACAGGCCCCACATTCAATGTCCCATAACCTGTTGGAACACAAGAGAAACAACCACTATATTTTTAAAACTCTATAACTGGATGACAAATTGCAAATTGAACCTGCTTAATAAACACTTCAGTGAGAGAACTTGAATATATCTAAATTTCTATTTTGTATCCAGAAAATATCAAAGTTTGCTGCAAAAGCTAATTTCTTTCATATCTAGCAATTTTAGAAACAGCTGACATGATTTAAAGTCACTATTGGAGTTGCTATTAAGACTAAATGACTGACAATACATAATTGAATCCAGATAAATTGGCTAATAGTAGTCCATATAAACTTGTGATGACATTTTCATATTAGACAATAGTATATTTTTTGTTTTAAACTTAGTTTGTCAGTGGAAAGAAACTGAAATGGGAGTTTTCTCTACAGTTGTATCTAAAATGACTAGTCTTTCTTGAAATATTCTATTGTCAACTTGGGTAAACTTTTCAGCTACTGCCAAATTGCATTGCATGTGATGATCATGTTTGGAGCTTCTTCACAAGTGTTTGAAATTGCATCTGTTATTTTATAAGTGAAACTGGAAGAAAGTAACATATTACATCAATTGCAATGGCAGATTCATAATAAAGTGAAGGTATAAAGTTCTTATGAACATGAGTATAGTGCACTTAGAATGCTTATAGTTCAGTAGTCACTATAAAACAACTAAAAATTAACTTGTTACTCATATGAAACTGGTATAACAAAATCTATAATTAGATAGTGCATACCAGTTATTTAAAAGAGAATACTAAAATTAGGGATCTGTAATTCAAGTCTATAGGACTGTTGCCCTAGGGAGCAGGTGCTATTGTACACTTTATGACCTATGGATAAAAAGACAGTTGTTATACATTTTATGATCCATGGAGTAAATTGCTATATAACTGACTGAACTAAAAGTATCTTTTTGTGAATAGTTTATTTTTAATTCATTTCTATGGTCTGAAAGTCCTTTGGAATGCAGCTTTTAAGGTTTGTAAGGTATTGGTGGGAATGTTAAGAAGCAAAAAGAATAACTGAAAGAAACTTAATTATGTAAGAGCGATATTCAGGAGATTTTTAAGCAGATGGAGTTCAGTTTTATCAGTTGAGCCTATGGAAGAGCCATCTTTTTCTTTAGTAGTCTCTCTCCCTATAAAATAGGTTTTAACGTTGTGGAAAAATGATCAAGATATTTTTTCTGACTACAGGGCCATTTTTGCCAAAAACGCATATAGGGAAACAGTTATCATATCCACTTCAACTATTCTAAATGAAACATATAAAGATAGTTTGTGATGCTAGCCAAATTTAGTGCAGTGACATAAATTCTACTAGAGTGATTATGATTTTATTAATAGCTCATGTTTGGCCCATTACCCTGCTCTTTCAAGCTAACTGAACAGGAACTGCAGTATTAAGTAACAGTGTCTAGCCATTCCTTCCTCACATTTGGCTATGGTCACTGAATTCTAGACAACTAAATTTCATTCTGCTTTTGAGATTTCAGTGTCAATTCTGTTAAAAAAGCCCTCTAGTACTTATTAAAGAAGTGTGAGGAAGTAATACAGAATACTGAAATTATACTCAAAAGGTTTACAACCCACTCTACAAACAAATGTTTGAATATTAACTCTAAGAAGCATATAGGTCAACTATGTATTCAACCTGAATTCTGTTGAGATGCAACTGCCAACTGCAGCAAAATTCCAGCACAAGATTTTTATTCCATGTAAGCAGAAAAATAATTGTATTCCTCTTTAAATTTATTACCATATTGACATTTATATTAGTTTATTTTACTGTATGTGGAACCCTCTAGTTGCTTTTCCAAGGTCCACAATATTTAACTGTTTCTTGGTTGGGTTACTACTAGTGTTTGTTTCTTTCCCCAAATTTTATATTTTCAGGTTTGTCCTGTTTGATTCTTTTTCCTAAATAAAAATGACTGCCAAGATCGTAGCATCAAACAAACCTATTTCACCATCTCTGTGACATCAATTACCCAGGATTACAAAAATAGAAAAAGGATGAGCCTAATGATAAGAGTTATTAACAATGCTTATAATTCAATGAAATTTTCAGCTTTAGACTGCTAGCAGTAACTTTTAAAAATTGACCTTAAATATTAGTCTGAAGCGAGCTTGAAATCATGTTAATTATGGCTAGTGTAGAAGCTCTATGGCATGCCAACACAGGAAAGCATTTTTGTCTTTGAAACATGACAAGGATTAGGATATTGTCATTGGTGGAAGGAAGAATACCTAAAGAGAAGAATGTTTTCCAATAACACTACCATGGTTTACATCACACGAAAGACTGGGTTGGGGAAAACTTGCACCTTGAGAGAGGCAGTTCACTTAAAATATTAAGATAGTTTTTAAATGAGTAAATTGGTAAATTAAATTAGTAAATTGGATTGTATAGGAAGACACTGCAAAATTCACTTATGCTCTTCCCTATTCACAATCATTTCCAAGCAGTAGATTTTGCCTATGATTTGCCACCCTATCAAATACCATACCAAATATTATCTGAGCAAACATCTCAAAACATTGTGGTATGGAATGGACTGATGCTTGGATTATTTCCAGAGCAAGTGGACTTTCTGAATCCAGGCAGCTTGTTTCAAAAGGGGCTCAAGGCCAAGAGCTAGGAGGGGGAAAAAAAGCTGGTAGTTATTAGCTGGACTTAAGAACTTAAGCATTTAAACCTCTTAGTGCAAATCCAACTTTTTTCATGCATAGCACTAAATCATTAAATGCAATCTCATATTAATGAGTGTAGCAAATGTGCCAGACACAGAAAGAGTGGGAGAATATGAGTGTTCCAAACAACAAGTTTTCATACAAATAATGCGTAGCAGTAACCTAAAGTTTCCATTCATTTCTAAAATAAGATAAGATGAATACCGAAAGAACCCTCATGCACACACATAGAAACTTTATGTCAAAGTAGATTTCAGTTGGGCAAAGTTGCTATTTAGATATATCACTGTTATATGCAGGTCTGTTTACCATGACCCTGCCCCCACCAAAAAAAGGCAGCACTAGTCAGTGCTACTCCTATGCTTCGTACCTAATTGTATTATCAGATGAACCACTGACAACTAGTCTATCTCTATATTGTAGACATGCAATGCCACGCTTGTGGCCATTTAAGGTACGAACGAACTCACAGGTACTTGTGTTCCACACCTATAAAAGAAACACAAAGAAGAAAGATGATCATTTGAAAATATTACATATATAACAGGTATGAGAAGGATTTATATTGATAATAGAAGCAGAATGATGAAGTTGTTAGTGTTGGACTGGGATTGAGTGTAGCAAGTGGTGGTGCAGTGGTTAGAATACAGTATTGCAGGCTAACTCACTACTCACTCCGGGAGTTCGATTCTGATCGACTCAAGGTTGATTGAGCCTTCCATCTTTCTGAGGTCAGTAAAATGAGAACCCAGATGGTTGGGGGCAATATGCTGGCTCTGTAAACCGCTCAGAGAGGGTTATAAAGCTCTATTAAATGGTATATAAGCCTAATGATATTGCCATTGCTATTAAGGAGAGTGCAACAAATTGTGATTTAGTTTATGGAATGACTTTAGGACAGTGACATATTCTTTCAAATCTTACCTATTCACCGTGTTCCTTAGTTAAAGGTAGAATATAAATAAAATAAATACACTAAATTAATACACATTCAAAATCATATAGATTTCAAGGTTTTGCACCTTTATAGTTCTATCTCCTGAGGCTGACACGATGTATTTGTCATCAAAGTCTACCACATTGACGGCTGCTCTGTGTCCAACCAGAACTCTTCGTAAAGTAATGTCTGTTGGGGAAGCCATGTCCCAAACAGCAATGGAACGATCTTTGGAACATGTCACCATCATCCCATTATGAAAGCGCAGGTGCAGTACCGCTTCACAATGATGGATCAGTGTGTTGAGCATCTCACCAGTATTTACATCCCATACTCTGGAGTTCATGACGAAAAAGAAGATGGAAAAAAGAACGTAATGAGTTTCTTATAGTAATTATAAATTTTCTATCATTACATGAAGTATCATAGATGTCCTGAGAAAATGTGTTACATGTCAGCCTATAAGCTTACTTTGAGAGGAATGATTTAAGTAGCATGTGTGAAATTTTAAAAAAATACGATAAAAATACATTCTTTATCTGAGTAATTTTGTGAAATAGGACATTCTTGTGTCCATTTTAAAAACATAATCATAAATAACAAAGGACCAGTGTCTGGTCAACACTGTATTGTGAACCTTTGACTGAGCTCATGTTTAAATCAAATTTAATTTTTCTATTAATCATTTGGGATAGCTACAGAGACCACCAAATTCAAAATAACCCTACAGTACTGTTAATACTGTACTGACTGAACAGGGCAAATGAAAACATTTTTAATTAAATGGTTTGATATATTAGTGTTTCAAGAACTCCTGTCTTCAGAACAAACAGTGAGTTGCTGTGCTTTGGGGAATTATGCTGCATCTCAATGCTTCTCTAGAAGTTGTTTTACTAGAGCTTTTGTCTTAATTTTAAAAATTATTGTAGAAAAGAATACAGACAACATAAATAGATGAAAAGGATCTTCTGTACTTAGTGATCTAAACTCTAAGCATCGGATTTTGGCTCTTTTTGCCTACATCTCTCTCTCTCTCTTTAAATTCATTGTGTTTCCAAAGTGGATAGTTTAACAATATACAGAAATTTACACAGGAGGAAGAGCAGACAATAGATGCAGAATGCCAGTGAGTCGAACAGGCTTTCTTCTATTTTCTAAATTATTGGCCATAGAAAAATTCTAGAAACTTTAAGTGGATGGTTAAAATTGCATTTAAAAATTGAATTAATACTTTTAATTCAAAATATATTTAAAAATATAGGTACCTAAAATATAGCATATTTTCAAGCATGTATATAAGCAAAATTTATTAATTCAGGTAATATGTAGATATTTTCTCAATGATAGTTATATTTATATGCATACATAGTGCATATGCATTGTTAAGTCTGAAATCTAGGATTTACGCCTCTCATTTTCCAAATTATTTTAATAAAAGCATGTGGCACCTTTTTCACCTTTATAAATGCCTTCTATCTTTTTTGTTTCAGAATGAGAGTTTGACTTGAAGAATCACCAGTTCAGCATAGGAATTGTACAGTACTCATAATCATAAGCCAAGTAGTCTGACAATTCAAACTTCACTTTAGACATAAAAGTTACAAAGAACTCTTTTCTCAGCCATATTGCTCCCACTCATGCCTCTCATCCTATACAATATTCATTGTGAAATGAACACACATGATTCTATTTTTACAAACACATTGTTGAGGTAATTCCCCGTTAGGAGAATGAGTGCATACAGGGAGACGTATAGAGAGTAGTGTTGGAATAATACAAACAGAGTACACAGATACACTGTACAGTAAATGTAGGTTTTTACTTCCAGAAAAGTTTAAGCAAAGTCCAAAATAAGCAGTCCAAAATCATTCACAGGTAAAATCAGTCAGTTTTCATCCAGGGATAATCCAAATATCAAATTCCAGTGTCAAAAACAGTTCAGTATCAGACTTACATTAAATCCATGAATATCAGTCACTTAGGAAAAATGGAGCAACGGCAATACTTTCCAACAGAAGGAAACAGAGATACACTCAGACACACTCTCTTCTGAGACTAAGACTAAACAACCCAGGTTTCTGGCTCCATCTTATGGCTGTTTGCGAAACCACACCCAATTGCATGCTCTTGCATTCCCTTAAAGATATAGTACTAAAATGTGTAGCCTGGTTTATATATTTCTAACCCAAATAGCTGTTAGGTGACTCATATTCCTAACACACATGAAACTTCTTAGATTCACTCATGCATGACAATTTCTTGCTTTGATTAAACTCATGTATAAAGTAGTTCTTGACTTGCAGTGGTGATTGGGATCAAAATTTCCATTCCTAATCAATGTGGTCATACAGCACGACTGCACTCTGTGCAATGACAAACTCTGTGGTGCAAGTTGCATTGTTAGATAAGACAATTTCATGCTGGCTTCTCACAAACAAGACAGTGGGGAAGTCAGCAGGAAGTTTGAAGCAAGTGGAAGGCAAGTGACTACTACTTAAGTGGGGGAGGGATGAAAGAGGGTGTGTGAGGCTGTGAGGCAGATATGGTAAGGCTTTGGGAGTATGTGAGAGGTATAGTATGGTTCAGGGTGGCACATAGTGTTTTGTGAAGGGTTGGGGAGGACATGTGTGTTGTGGCCTGCTAGCAGCCAGCGGAGTTGGCAACAGACTCTGACAGTGAGGAGGTTGAGGAGGAACATGGGCCAGTCCTGGAATCTGGGGAAGGCTCTGATGAGTACCCTGCGTTGGAGGCAGAGATGGGGCCAGGCCCATCTGACAGTTATCAGCTGTCGTCAGAGATCAGTGGGGCACAACAACAGCTGGAGCTTGTTCCCAGTGTGTGAATGTACAGAGCTGCCAGTAAAAGGAACAGTTAAGGAACAAGGGTCAACTCGGGAGTAAAGGCTTAGGTGGACAGTGAATGGCCTCTCCCAAAGGGAATAAAGAGGAGCGAAAGGGGAGTGGTGTTTGCAGGAGATAATTAGTTCAATTCATTAGGGTGAAGATCTGTTCCTGACTTCTTGCCAAGTAATTGTTGTGACAGCGTGGCATTTGAAAGATATTGGCCTGGCAACTCTCCAAGCTTGATAAAAGTCTGTAGTTGTGAAATCTCCTGAAAGACTGTTTGCCAGGACATTGCTGGAGAGGAATTCCCTTTAACCTAAATAAAAGGGGTTTTATCAGGATGAGGAGTCTGTTTCACAATCTTGGGAAGCCTAGGTCAGAACAGCATGAGGGTGCGTGAGTGGTTGGCACTGCATAAGTGCAGAGGGGCTGGGGAAGGTTGTGCAGATGGGGAGATTTATCCCAGTGACTTGCAACCTTCCCTGACAGCTGTAGGGGTGAGCTCAAATTGTGATCACGTGATTGCAGGACACTGCAACCAGTTGTAAGTACGAATCAGTTGCCAAGCGCTGGATTACGAACACATGATTGTGGAACTGTTGGAATGGACCGCCAAGAACCAACTGTTAACCACCATTCATTCAGCATTTTGTAACTATAAACAACTGCTGAATGGTCGCAAATCAAGGACTACCTCTAAGATTACCACAATGTATTATAAATATAAAATATAAAAGGATGCCTATGTATAATACTTGAAAACATTAACACAACTCATTAAATACAGGTAAGATCATATTATGTAAGTACCTCAAGAGTTGCACTGGGAACCAGTTTTCTGATCATAACTACGCTTGCCTTAAAACCATAGGTGGTACAAGATTTAGGTATCTTACAGGCCATCTGCTCTTTTATGGAGGTCCACTGGGTGGACTTTTTGGAGATCAGAAACTACTAGGGACAACATTTTCTCAGAGTTACTGTCTAGAGGATACAGCATGTCTCCAACCAAGCTTTATTCACAATGCACCTACTGTGAACATTTTTAAAGCATCAATTACACACTTTTGTGGCACACCAAAATTTTTAGTGGCACTTAGCTGGTGGAACCAATATAATAATTAATTAATGTTTGAATTGAACCAGGGAGACTCAAGACCCCAAGACTCCATTTGACCATGACATTCAGTGGATAACTTTGAAACTCAGCCCAATGTACTTCAGGGAACTGCTGTTGTTGGGATAATTAGTACAAAGTGATAGAAATGCAAATAATAATACTAATAATTCTTATATCTTCTTTGATCTGTTTTGTTTGTTAGCAGCCGACTATATTGTTAAGTTGTTTCAAAAATGTTCATTCTAATCACAATGACGTAAGTTGGCATGGTGGCTTAAAATTGGTTTGAAAGACAGAATAAATACATTTTTAAATAAATAGTTAGCTACCTGACAGTGGAATCTGATGATCCAGTGATGATTACTCGCTCATCATACTGGAGACAAAGGACTGACCCGGTGTGTCCAGTCAGAATTCTCTTGCATTCTAGGGTATTTTTGTCCCAGATCTAGAAAAACAAGAGAATACTAAGATTTTATCACAAAGTAACAGACTACACTGCTATATCGTCTCTTCTGTTTCCTACAACACAGCATTTTCTTTACTAAGGCAAACAGAACTTCTTTAAGTAGCACACGACGCACTTTGTATTCCACAGACACTTTGGAGCAATATAAACTATCCTTAATATCTCTGTTTTTAATATGAACATCGTATTTACTCTTCTCATTAGGGAACAGAAAGACTTTAATTACTGAAGGACCAATAATATGGTTAGCCATGAATATAGCACAAGAAAATGAAACTGATATTATAGATGTAACCTGCCTATTTGAAACTGATAAAGGAAAATCAATATATTTTAAGTCAAACTCAGCTGAGATAGGATATAAAAAAGCAGCTAGCTTTTCTCATGCATTGCCTCTTCCAAATGAAGTTACACTTCATGTTCTTTTGAAGAATAGGTCAATTCCATTATTAAGCTGGCATTCTCTTGCAGAATAGATTTTGTGTTCAATTATTGCATGCCGGGGCGGGGGGAACTCTCACCTTGATCGTATTGTCTCGTAGACCACTCACTATCTTCTGATCATCATACTGTAAACAGTAAACACCTTTGCTAGTTTCACTCCTGCAGTGGATTCTTTGTAAGCTGTGCCTTCCACAACGCCAGTTTGATTCTATCGTCTGGGGAAGCGAGAAAAACAATTTAAAAATGTGGAACAAATATCATAGAAATTTTACATTGCTGCACTCATGGGACAAAAGAAGTGGCTCTCATTAGATACTCCCAAATGTGCAAGGACAGTCTGTTTCCTGTCCCAATCTTTAGCTTTCACAATGTTTTAAATCCTGTTAAAATTTCACTGTCATTTCTAAAAATCAAAAGCATCAGCTATTTAGAATATAGTTCTGTTAATATAGTGTATGCATGGTAAACTGACTTTTACATTATTTTAAGATCCAGGTCCTTCCTCAATATCTGTAGTCTTTAAAAAAATGTAGAATATGAATGAAATAATATAAGATATTTAACAATTCTCTTATATTTTCCATTTTTTATTTACAATAAGCATGGAAGAATTATAACAGATAACAGATAATCAGAGTTGGAAGGGACCTTGTAGGTCATCTAGTTCAACCCCCTTGCCCAAGCAGGAGATTATTAAAGTATATATCATTTATGTAATTTTATTCATAATTATGAGTTTGTTCTTGTTTTATATTTTTAATTTTCACTCCAATTCTAAATTAACTTCTTAATACTAAAGATGGAGTCTGGACAAAGGCTCTTCTTGGCCTTTGTGTTGCATGCTGGTGATCCCAGCACAAAAAGTGGACAGAGCTAAGGTAAACTATTATTGTGATTGTTTTCAAATTTTAGTAATTTGCCATACTGACATAATGAAAACAAAATTTTCAAACCTTTAAGGAGGCTTTGAGAGTTGTAACTATTTACTTAACATTTATCCAGTTTAACTCTGAGAATGCCTGGACAAAGATTATCTGTCCAAGTTATCTTCTTGTGATCTGGCCACTCAAAATGGGACAACTCACCATGGCCATCTCACCATGGGTGATCCAGTGCGGCCATCTCGCTGCAGCCATCTTGTCGTGGCCAACTCGCTGTGAGACAATTCCATGCTGGATAACTCAGTGTGATAAATGTTATTCACCATTGTTTCTTCCACAATATTTCCATTGACAAAAATGGAAACAATGCAGAAAAATGGTGGCGGATAACATTTATTGCATTGAGTTATCCTGTGTGGATTGTCCCATGGCGAGTTGGCTGACACAAGATGAGTTGGCCATGGTGAGTTGTTCTAGACCCTGGCCATTAGTGATCCCTCTACCAAACCACCTAGTTTTAATTTGCCTCACTCTGGACAAAACAGAATTAGATATGACACAAGAAGTACCTCTGGCCTCCATCAATGGGGGTGGGAAGATTCCCCTCAGTGCGACTGTGGTGCTGATATGCAAACTATTAAACACATTGTGCAAAATTGCCCATTATGTGCATACTCTGGTTCTTTAGAGTTGCATGAAGTAATGCCAGAAAAAAATAGCTGAACTAGGTAACCTGTTATGAGGCCGCTATCATATCTCTGTAGAAATTTTGTATATAATTACATGGATTTTGTGTACATGTTTACTTTTTTTTGTCAAATTTTCATCTTGTGCAAAACAAAAAGTTGCGCCTAAAATTTTGAGGGGCCACTAAATGCGTACTTCCGCACTTAAAGTATTTGAACCCCCTGCAGTGAATAGAGATACTAACTATAAATTGATCTAGCCTACAAGGTACATAAGTGATTCAAAAGAAAACTAATGCATATTTATGTGAAGTAGACATGTGATCTTTAGGAAAATGTATAGGCTATATATTCCTTTTTAATTCAATGCAAACGCATGTCACATTAGGCAGGATCTAGGAAAGTAATAGATGAAGCAATCCAAATAAAAGTTCTATAACCCAGTCACTTCCTTTATGTGTTTTCTCTGACTCTTACCTCTATATCTTGAATAATTTTGGGATAAAGTGCTCTGTAAAATGAATTTGGTGGTATTATCCCATCAGGTGGTTTGTTTCTAAAAATATATTGTCCCCTTAAAGAAAAGAATGAAATATTATTGAATTCAGTTGTCTAGTTTAGTTTTGTACAAGATTGTTTAATATTTCAAACATTTCAACTGCTTTGTAGAGAGAAAGTTTATTATAAAAAAATAGAAAAGTTGATTTATTTTCCCTTTTAATATTGCCTTTTGAAATGGGCAACTGCGCAAGGAGGAAGATACCTAAGCATTTTTCTCTGCAGATTATGAATAAAAAATTAGAGGAACTGTTGGAAAAATACCTATAGGTGTCAGTTTTGATAAGGAACACATCTCTGTTAGTTATCATTGGCCAATAGGGGAAATCATTTGTTTTAGTATTAAAATTAGTGTTGTAGGTCATAAATGTTTTAGGAGAAAGTTTCATAATGTTCTTTCCACAGAGACTCTGATTTTCTTCAAGGAAACTGGTGAAATAATATGCACTATGGACAGCAACTTCCAAAGGTTAAATTCAGTGACCTGCAATGCGTATATAACATATTACATCTCAGCACTTTCCTTTCAAGACTGCCTCAAGACTGAACCATTGAAACTGAGGAACCAGCTCCCACATTATGGCCACAAATGTTTCCTATTTTTAAATAAACAAACAGTACAGGTAATCCTTGATTTACAAGTTCATTTACATTATTGAAAAACTGCACTTACAACTCGTGCCTGAAGTTACAGCCATTGTAGTACTTCTCTGGGCATGGGTTCAAAACTCAGGCGTCTGGCAGCCTGCCTGAACTTATGACCACAAAGGTTTTCCAGCTCCTCAATCCACCTATTTTTCCCTATGTCTGCCCTTTGGCTATCCTGCACTCTACCTTGTTGATTGGCAAACTCCCCCAGAAAGCTGAAGCCATCCCAGCCCAGTCCCAGCAGTTGCCCACATCACCTTATACTCTGAGATACCTACTGCCTTGTGCTCTGACTCCACAGCTCACCTTCTCCATTTTTTTTTGTTCCTGCTGCTGCTGAGCCATGCTCGGCCTGGCGGCTGGGCCCAGTGTTCAGCTGCAGAAAGAAGGGGGGGAAAGGCAAAAGCACTCCCTGAGTGGCAATGTGCCAAAAACACCCTTGTAAAAAAGCTCCTGGAGCAAGGTGCACCAAAATACCCCTCTTTTCTATATTCATAAAAATCATCCCTGGATCAGGATTAGAATGTAATCTCTAAGCAGAGGACAGCTAGAAATTGAGAATGCCCCTTACAAGAGAATTGGAAGCCAGAAGCATTTTGGCAGGGCAACAGTTAATCTCTCAGACACTTTTCTTGTCTGTTGTTCTACTCTGTTTTCCTAACTTCCAATCTTATGGTGGAAGAAGCAGTAAGCTGGAGATGGATATGATGCATGGGACAGCATAAGTCCTTGGCGTGGAGAGCAAGTGATATTAAACTCAGCTGATTGAAGGGATACCAGCCAAGGTGCTCTGAAGTCAGCTCAATGTCAAAGAACAGAGATTGACTGAAGAATGTGTGCAGGGCAACTATGCCCAAAGGGACATTTTGTCATGCTGAGCCCCAGGAGTTTTTTGGTTTTTTTACAAAAGAGTACTTTGGTGTTTTGCCACTCAAAAGATTGCTTTCAGCATTTTTTCCCCCTCTGCACCTGGAGCCTGGCCCTGCCCAGCAGTCAGACTGGGCCAGGCATACCTTGTCAGCAACAGGAGCAAGAAAATGAAGCTGAGATGGAATGGTGCAGCACAGGGCAGCAGGGGGCTTGGGAGTGCAGGTTAGTAAGGCTGACCATTGCTGGGACTACGTTGGTGCCAGGCAGAGCTTACTGGAACATAGCAAGCAGCTCCAGAGCCATACTATTCTGAAGCTGCTTGCTAAGTCACAAGGCAGAGTGCAGGTTGGCCGAAGGGCAGAGATGAGGAGAGACAGGTGAGTAGGGTGAGTTGGAGGCAGCCTCTTACCTTTCTGAGGCTCGGGGCTGGGAACAACCAGAACCACAATGGTTTTGCCTGGGGTAGGTAGTCACTTAACCACCACATAATTCACGATTAACAACTGCAATGGGGTGTTCTGGGACTGCCATTGATGTGGTCACATGATGCCTTACTTTATGACTGCATCAACATATGACATCAATCCCAGTCCCAACTGTGGTTGAGGACTACTATAAAATGAATATATTGCTTCTCATAGAGTTTGCATAATAAATAACTTTAAATAAAATATTAAAACCCTCAAATATGTAAAGAAAGAAAGAAAAGGAAACAACCCCCCCCCCCCAATATCCTGTAATGTGCTGCTAGAGGGGATTTTTTTCCCATTTGCAATTCACTGAGAAACACTATTCTGCAATTTTCTCTATACTGCCTTTAAAAAAGTATTTAGATTGCCTCTATTACCATAGGGACATTTACATAAGAAATCCTAAAATGAGAATGACATCGGGAGAGTACCTTGGTGAGCAGCATATTCTTTACAGTACAGTACTGATTTGAGACCAAGCCCTATAGTAAAAATTATCAGTCAATTCACAGTATTACAAATACAATTTACTGGTTCTTCTAGCTACTGGTAAACAGCAAGGCTGCTTCTTCAAACTAATTTGGTTTTGGAATGGATGTGTTTTGAGAGATCAAATTTCTCCAATGGCATAGTTTTAAAAATATTCTCATTTTAAAATTAAGAGGCTACCCAATACTGTACAGAAACAAAGAACTCCACAACGGACATTTTTATGTCTATAAAACTGAGGTGGACACAAATCCATAAGTACAATTCTGACATCTGATGTATGACATCAAAATCTCCACTCTCCCTTTTATAACTGTCTTGTAATAATTCTCAGACCAGTTTATTCCACCTATAAATCTCTTCTTCCTATACCCCTTGAAACTATTAAGAAGCCTCTTTGTATATGAGGTGGTCTGACACATGAAAGACATGCTGTTTAAAAATTACAAGAGTAGTAAAAATTTGAATAAAACAACCCATTGAAAACTTCTAATCTTAAATTTCCCAAAATACATTTTGTAGAATGGCAAGATTTTACTGATGTGAAGAATATTAGTAAACAAAAATGCTGGGATTTCCTGAGAATATATTAGTAAATAAAACATTCAGCTAGGTTACAAAATGATTTATCACCAACACATTTTCTACATATCATATTGGGAATATGTTATTTTACATCTTGGGCTTTTGACAGCTTATTACTATTTTACATTTTCATGCTGTGAAGTAGAAGCTACAGAAGACATGCTACTTGATTATTCCTTTGCAGCTATAATGAATCAGTCTTGTTAAATGTACTAACCAACTGATAAAAATATTAAAAAGATAGACTAAGGAAAGAAACACATCTGGTTTAAAAATCATATAAAGGCAACTATGGACTGTATAGGTAGCTAACGGAGAGAGAGAGAGAGAGAAAAAAAACACAATTTACTGAGAAATTAAATAGAATGAAATAATATGTGACACAGGGGCACTGACCCTGATCAGATTTTAAGCTGTCTGCATTTCTCTAACAAAGAATAACATTTTTCAAACCTCCATTTGTTGTATGTGTGCAGCTCAGCAATCTAAAAATATTTGCTTTGTTATATACCATAGTAGCAAACATACCTCTTGCTTTAATAGTTGTTTCTTCTAAGGAGAATCAAAGAGGATAGTGATATAGCTTGGGTAAATATTCATTTACAACCCACTTTCTAAGGCTAAAGAAATGGGTTGTTTTTTTTTTTTAATTTCATGCTTGGCACAGAACTTTAGGAAATAAATTTCTAATGTTGTCAGAAAAGTATAAGAATCTGCTATTTCTGATTTTACTGCTTGATATCTTGTCTACCTATCATTAAGATCTCCACAAATGGAATTTGATTTAATTCTTAAACTAAACCACATTTCCCTATGCTAAGTTTTGAAGATGAAGATAATGGTGATTGTTATGTCTGCTGTTAAAAATACCACGAAAAAAAGCACTTGCTCCTAAAACTGGGTGCAGAGTTTCATTTTAGAAAATGTAAGAATATTTCACAAGCATTATTTTTTTCTTAATCTATTGAATGTCAACATATTAATGATATCAAGGCTTTTAATAGAATTTGCACTTGCAAATTGTGGCAGTATTACTATTATTGTTTAAATCAATAGAAGCTAAAATGCCTTGGCTATCACTTTGCCTTGTTTATGAAATATTTATATCCAAATATCTCACAGAAAACTATGGAGGCCCAATGAATAGAAAATTGTGTATTAAAGGGGTTATCCCAGGAGGGAAGTATCTAATAAAATGTTATTAGTAGAACATCAGATTTGGTCCTGCATATGAAATGGAATATATGATGTATAATATCTGAATTTCAGATGCTAATTGCTTAGTAGTCAGTATCCAGATTTTAGGAGCAAAGATTACATTTCCAAATGCAAAGGACTTCTAAAAAAACACTTGCTATCCTTTTCGTAACATAAATGTCTATTTCTGTATTTTAGAAACTTGTTTACTCATTATATAGTAATTGGATTTTGATTACTCTTTAGCTATGTGTCACAGACTGATCTTAGTTGTGGGATGGAAGAATATTATACTTGACTGATTTTAATATATACACATCCCACCACTCAAATCCCTAAAAGGTGTTACATCTCTGTGTTACATTGGTTTCAAATGGTGTAATATGAGAATTGTAAAGTGTAATAGACTCAGTTAAATCCTGTGGTGCATTCTTTGCCTTTCTGCCTCTAGGCTAGCAGATGAAATATTTCTGGAGAAAAGTGCTAGTTGAGAAGAAAAAGGTGCAGTTAAAAAAAAGGATGAGCTCTCAGGAGTTTTGACAGAATGGTGCACCTGGTATTAGACAAGTCTGATAAAAAGCTCTCTATGCCATCAATATGGCAATCCACCCTCAGTGCTGAATCCAGATTTTGATGCTTTAAGGGCAGTGAAACCTTTTCTAGAAGAGGCATGCCAAATCCTGCAGATTCTGGATTTGAAGTGGCCATAAAGGGCCAATAAAATTTCTGTGCTAAGAGAAAATATTTTCCCACCAAATATTTGAGTTCTGGTTCGGAGAAAAACTACTTTAATGAAGCAGCAGTAGCAGCTGAGAGAATGACCACCAGGAAACATAGGACCAATAACTAGAGAATAATGGGAACAGAGATGACTTTTCAGAGTCATCTGAAAAGAAAAACGCTAAAATTACTGCCTATATCAGAAGGAAGCAGTGCAGTGGGGACAGCTGAAGTCCCACCATAGCAATACTAGGACCGTATTGTTAAGAGACAGCACGGACGAATCTCTTATGAGGCAACATGGTAGTAATCTCTTCTGCTTATGAAGAAGTGCTTTTGTTTTACTAAAGTCCTGCATTAATCCCAGCTTGCCTTTACTTGCTGACTAAATTAAGGGTAGCTTTTGGATGAGGGTGAGGGAGGAAGATAAAAAAGAAATAGGGGCCTGAGAAATATTCATGTCAGTAGTCTTTTAAGAAAACCTACTGCCTTAAGTGAGCAGCTAAATAGTTGTACCCTGCCTCCTGAAGAAGGTGATGTGCCTGCTGCCAGTGGTTTCTGGAATGAATTCTAGAATCAAGAGAAAACATATCTCCTCAGAAAATAGGAACAGGGAAAATAAGAAACACGTAGCAAAAATTAAAAGGTGTTCCAATTTTCAGGTAAAATGATCAAACAATCGCTGGCAACTACTTCCCCTACTGAGCAGATGTATGTTTGATACTCTCACCATCCTCTTCGCTCTGCCAAACCCCGCCACAATGAGTCGGTACGGACCATCCTCTCAATCAATTTCTTCCACAGCATACCATCAGACGTCACCCGGTACCATTCCTTGCATACTAGTTCAACAGAACACAAAGATTTGGCATCCAAATATGATAGAATAGTCTCAGCAATGTGATCCAGGCCTCGAGCTGGAAGAAAAGTAAAGGCAGTTAGTGATCCCTGGGGAGCTTACTAGGAGATCATGTTACAAACACATTTTCATCCTCATCATTTGCTCATTCCATTTCTTGTATTAAGAACTGGAATGTCTGGATAGAAAATAGTCTCATGTTAAGTTCAGGCACGAGTCTTTGGGTAAGAAACAGCAAAGCATTTAAGATGATAACCAATTCAGGAAGTCATTCCAATCTATTTCTATTACTAGAGGGATGTTCTATGGAAGACTTTTCTCACTTGATGCATTCTACAAAATCTTTGTATATTAGAAACATTTATCATTTTGCTACTACAGCTTTTCTTTTATTCTAACAGTTCAAATTCTACTTCGTGCTAAAATTAAAGGCTTTTGATGCAATGAAGTAGTATCTAGTAAGAATAGTGATGAGACTGTAAAAAGTATATGTCTATCTCTCTGCCACTTATTTAGTTTTAAAAGAAAACACAGACAATTGAACATTGACAATTGTGATGTTCTGCCATTTTGGAGAAATTGGAATATGAGAATTTTGCATATTGCTGATGTTTTATCAAAGAAAATGTAAGCAGATTACAATTAATCTAATCATTACAATAAAAATAAATGTTTGGAAGAAACAAGTTTGTCAAACCTATACATAAAATCTTTACAGTGTGAGAACTCTACTATCTAAATCTACAATATAACCTGTTTTTGCCCTCTTTTTCCTATATGTAATATCTGGACTGAGTTGCCTCTTACTCCTCTACAGCCATTCTTTCTGGGAATCCACTTTCTTACTACATTCCATCACACAAGGCCTAAATACAGTACAAGCAGAGTATATGAATTCTTTATAGAATTAAAGAAGAGGTAGCATTTCTCAAATTTTAAGAAAGTTATCTATGAAACTTGGGTCAAATCTACTGAATATTTCAAATAATATCAAATGCTTCATTTCCGCTCTTGTTACAACTGACCTAGAGACTGAGACTCATTGATTAGTAGCAATGGTTGAGCATGTAAAGCAACAAATATATTTTGGGATACTCAAGATCATATGCCTATGCTTAAGTAGGCAGATACATAAAAGGCTTCTATTAAGCAGGATATTATCAGATGATTCTTAACCGGATTAAGCAGGATATTATGTATCAAGTGTTTTCTGTTCAGGACAAACAAGCAAAAAAAAAAACACAAAAAAACCAAACAACCCTCAATAATGACCTTCTCAAGCATCTGAGTAATTTTTATTTCTTTCTGTCATGGTCTCCTCCAGCAAATTCATTAAGTGCAAATTGGGGAAAAGAAAAATTAACATTTAAAAGATAATTCCTTCAAGGCAAGTAAACGACAACTAAAACAGTTACACTGCAGTATGAAGAAGATAACAAGGTTCACAACATGACAACTGATTTTTGCTAAATAGTATCATGTGAAGGAAAGTATCAATCTGTAGACAGTAAGGATTACTTCTGCTTCCATTAATACCGATTAACATCATTTATTACATTTGTATGTATTTATGTATGTGTTTAAATGAATATGCCAATAGGTTAACTGAAAGACAACTGAACTATTGTCCCAGGCCCATCAAAGAAAAAATCCAGTGAAGCATAAATGTTATGGCAAGTAAGAAGATCCAAAACAACAATGTAAGCCAAAATAATTTAAACTTCTGGCAGAAAATGCACTTCCAAATAAAAATGAGCGGATCTCTTTGTATGCTCCAAGTAGAATACCTGGTAATGCTGTAATAAAGTCCCTCTGCAACATAGGTTTCAAGTATGAATTTATGTGCCCATGTTGATAATGACACATCTGAGAGATGAGATGTTCCACAAATTCTACCTGGTCAGACTCTGACCACTGCTCAAAATACTTGATACAGAGCTCCTTTTCTTTTTCATAACTTGCAGACAGCTTTCTTTGTTTTGGCACAATCATGCTTGAAGTACCATTGGTAAGTTTTGTCTATGGAAGAAATGAACACACACACAAAATTAATTTTAAAGCAGCAATAATCTGTAACTTTTAGAAAACAATATTTTAGCGTACGACCAATCAGGAGATAGGAAAGCAAATTCATCTAGGCTTTAACATACAGTTTAAACTGCTACCAGAGTCTTACAACGTAATCATCTTAATATACAACTGAAATGACTACCAGATTCTTACTGTATAATTCAATGTACTAATATATTCACATAGTTTTAATAATTCAATTTTACAATAGATGCTTTAAGAGAAAAACTGGACTGTATAATACAACACACACACACACAATACATACACACACAAAAAATACTTCATGTAAGTCCCCTCCCCCCCCATGAATGAAGTATTTAATAAGAATATTTCATTCATTCAGATCTAGGATGTCTTATTTTTGTGTTCCCTTTATTTTTTTGAGCAGTGTATATAATGACTGAATAAGATGAAACTAAAGTGAACTCCTTCGTTTTGGAGACTTGGAACTCTACTTAAACGCAATCGTCACAATCTTTATAGAGCAAAGTCCACTTTTGAATTGTTTGCTTCATTTATAGCCCATTATGATTCTCTATCATCAAACGCCTATCACCTTTACAATAATCCTGTTAACCTCTGCTTTCTGTTTCATCCTATAATAAGCATTCAAAACAGGATTCTAAAGGGTAGCTGAATTACTCTATAACAGCAAAAAGAACAAGAATCTTGTGTCACCTCTAGACTAAAAATGTATTGCGGCTTGTTTTCAATGGTTGCAATCTGCTAGGATAATTACCTCTAATGGATGGTTTCTCTGAACTTGTGAACAAAATAAACAGTCAGCATGAGTAGGGCAGGTTTGTTTTCCATTCCAGTACTTATCTTGCTCTTTGTGCACTATTTGATCTTAGATAAAACTCACAATTTACTTGCAATATATTTTACTATTCTGGGTCTGAATATATAGATTACAAAAGAGATAGGAATTCTTATCATCCAAATTCTAGACAAATTATGCAAAGAAAGCCAGAAAGCCAAAGAGAAGTCTGAACAGGAACTATCTCAGTTGATTACAGACTGTTCAATTTCTGGCTTTGGGAAAGTCATTTCAGCCCTCTGTGCTTTATGGAAGATGGGATTTCTAAAATATAACTCTTTGTGACTTTTAATTATTCCTACCCATATGTACTAACACCACTGCCTATCCTTCAATCTCCCAAAAAGTTGTAAAATTCAAATCCTCCTACCCATAAAATATTGTTTGTGCTTTCAAATTAGCGGTAATTCCTGGTGACTGACTGGACACGTCCCAGTTTTCTTGGCAAGAGTTTTGGATTTTTGGTTTGCCATTATCTCTTTCATAGGGCTGGAAGTAAATGACTGGCTTTGTGACTTAAGTAGAGTAGAATGTATGGCTGTCAAATTTCTGGCCTGTGTCTTAACCACTACATCAAATGGCACACAAAAATGGAATTAGTATTATATCAGGGGTGGGATTCAAACTGGTTTACCACAGGTTCGGTGGGCATAGCTTGGTGGGTGTGTTTTTCTCGTGGGGGGAAGACACACATTTTGTGCGCACACAGAGGCATTCCTACTGACCTTCTCCTGCACCCCTGCACACTCTCCCTGTCACTTCAGGAGCTGACATCTGGCAACCTGCTGTGCTGCGCGATACAGCTGAGTGTCAAAAGCAGGAAATAAAGGTCAGTATGGAGTAAGGGCGGGTGGGTGAGCTCAGCAGCTGATCATCAGAACTGATCTTCAGAGCTACTGGTTCAGCTGAACCAGGCCTAACCGGTAGAATCTCACCCCTGTATTATATGCATTTGTTGAAGACCTATGGGAAAAAAGAAACAATTTTCCTTCCAAAAATAGTTTTCTTCTTGAAGCAGGAAAGAAAACAAACTGGTAACTGTTGGCAAAAGAACTGGCTAGTTTACTTGAGAAGTAATGTGAACTTATCAGCAATGATTGTCTTGAAAAATTCTGGAATATATATTGGTAGGAAAATTTAACTACTGTACTGAAGTATTAGGTGTATACTAACACCTAAGCAGTATATTGTGGGTATATATTAATGCTCCAATTAATATGAAAAACAAATTGTGAGAGGAAAGAATAGATTAATTTTCTCAAGACCTATCCTACTATGACAGCCTACTAAGAACAAATGCAATTAACTGATGGGGGTTGGGGGGGATATCACAGCAGAGGACAGAAATGGTTGTAGAGATGCTGAATAGTGCTTTTTTCTACATCCTGCCTAATTTCATTAATATCTTTCTCCCGTCTGAGTGCAAAATCAGTAGCAGCTCAAAAATGAAACGCAGTAGGATGGGTGCTTCAATATCGTCTATCTATGCAACTAATTGGCAAATCCTTTTTAATGTGAATAGAATGGGATAGGACAGGACAGGACAGGAATAGGAATACAATACAATACAATATTTTATTGGCCAAATGTGATTGGACACAAAAGGAATTCATCTTCAATGCACAAGCATAACATGTTAACATTAACATGTTTAACAGATTAGCTTGCTGCCATCATGCATTTAGTACCTGGCATTTATATGTATTATAATTGTCCAGCTTAAATATTTAAAACCTAGCACAATTATATGTTCCATTTATGTTTCCATTTTTAATACTTAATTTTAGAAGACTACCAGGACTATGAGCAGCATAGTGCTATGTTCTACTAGTTTTCATAAAATAAGGCACTGTATTACTGAAGTATCTCATTAGTGCTATCTGGAAATAAATAGTCTTGGATACAAGGACATTATATTGATCTCAAGGAGGATACAAGAAGTTTCTGCTGAACTTTCTATAGCAAGATCTGGTAGTTAATGTATTATATGTGCAATAGAACTATAGCCAAGATAAAAAGAATAAACCAAAATCAACTAATAATTTAGAAAAAGACATATTTAATAGAATAAACATTGGATATTCACATACTATGACCAAAGGATAATTAGCTTTCTTAGTGGTAAATTTCAAAATGATTTCCTGTCCCTGCCTCTTACATTAAAATATCAAATATATATTACCCCACCCCCCACCCTGGATACAATGATTGTTTTACGACAAAATCTATACTCCACATTTTAATTGACTAACTCAAAAAAATGGCATTTGCCTAATGAAAGATATGGATTAAAGCTTTGCTGGATGTGCACAAACATTGCATGAGCTTAAAAGAATTGACCAATTGGGGACAATGTTTGTAACAGTGGCTATTAGCCAGTGCTCAGCAAAGAGGGTTAAGGCCAAATGTTTCCCTCTTAAGGTTAACAGGATGTGTGTGAGAGATGTAATGGGAATTGCTTTAGTGCAAGTTATCCATAGGCACTTATTTAAATAAACCTATACTACATACTGAGAGACAAATTGTTAAGGAGATGAGCCATTCTCATTGGATAAGCAAAAAAAATAAAACAGGACAAAACTGTAGTAACAAGGGAACAGGCCACATATCAGGCTGTGAATTTAACATTGGAGAAAATAGCAAATAAAATAAAATAAAATCCAAATTATTACAACAACAACAAAAGGCTCACAGTTACATTAATTGAGGGAAAGTGGGGAAGTTTTTTCACAGCAGGAAACTTCTGCTAACCATTGCTTTGCTTGGGCTGTTAAGCTGACCCTAATAATTGAAATGAGAAGCATTTTTAACATATTTCATGGAAATGTGTAAGAGTTTTATGTTCTGTTGTTGAACCACAAGGACATGCCAATACTCAATCTTCTGAGGCTGGGAAGCCAATTGTTCTGTTATTACACATATACTTCCATGCACATTTCTGACTATTGATAAAATCTGTTCGAATTATTTTAGAAAATTTATTTCCTTGTGTTTAAGAAGATTACTTAATTAATCACATTTTGGTATTCCAAAGATACCAAAATCAAAGCAGCTCAATATTTTTCTGGTTTCAGTAAGGAGCACTAGGATGAGTTTAATAGAACATTATTGCACTAATAATAACTCTGCAAGTGGGGAAGTCCACTTAAGAAAACTTACACGTAACCCTCGACTTATGACTGGTCATTTGTGGACTGTTCACAATCACAAGGGCCTTGGAATGGGTGCTTTCCAGTCCTCAAGATGCTTCCAGCCATTGCAAAATACCCCCCATCCAAGTCACAAGATTGCTTCTCAGGCACTCAGCAACCTATTTGCATTTATGACCAGCTGTCAAGTGCCTGAGATTATGTGATTTCTATTTGCAATCTTCTCTGCCAGCTTCCCAAGAAAGTCAATGGAGAAATGAACACGGAAAGGTTGCAAAATGGAAGGAACGCTTAATTAAGGGACCTGCAGCCTCTTGACTTTTAAGTAAGGAAATTTGCTATGTAGATGGAGACTAAATATTCTGTCAATTACAATCACTGGTTTCTTCCATTGAGAAGTGGAGGAGGGGGTTTAGGGTGAGAGGGTGTTAGAAATTATTTAGTCCCAAAGCTGTCTTTATTAAAGATTCTAACATAAGCAACGACTTCTAGGACAAATACGGAAAATGCCTGGGAGTGGGAGAACTAGAATCAGAAAGCCAAACCTGGCAGGGAAAGTGCATTGAAATGCATCAAGAATACTTTATTTCTTTTCAGGGCTGTTTGGCTCAGTCTGGATTGTGCTACATCTGTCCATATTCTTCAATCTTTTAATGGTCTGTTGCTTGGTCTGTTGAGAATTCCAAGTTGAGAATTGCCTGCTTTGGTATGCAAAATACAACCTCCTGTAACTTGGTGCAGCTAGCCTGCATCCTTTACTTTCAGTCAATCCGGAGTTGGCTTTGCTCCAAAACTACTTGGACTTTGTAACCCCAGTTAAAAGGAGACCCTTCATCTATTTATTTCAAAGCTTATTTCTGGGGAAGATGACCCCCCACTTATACCCTAAGTGAACTCCCTGTTCAAAAAACAGCTAGTGGCATTGTAACTACCTGCTCGGTTAAACTGTTTTCCCAGGAGGAGCAACCATACTCAGAAACCCTTGAGCTCAGGCCTAGTGGATGAGACAGTGGAAATTCTGGGGTGGGTGTGGGTGTGGGTGGGGAGAACCTGGTGGGCTTTTCTTGGAGTTTACAATAGACACAGACCCTTCTCCTGCTACCCCATGTCTTAGCAGTAATGCCAGAGGATATATTGGGAGCTCATAAATTTTGTTCTTCTATGATGCTCTTTATATCACCAGCTGTATGGCCTCAGTGGTCAGTACTATCTATTCTAATTGATAACTGTTCTTCCGAGACTCAGGCAGCGAGGTCTTTCATAATCTCCACCACCTGATCTCTCAATTGGAGATATCAGCATAGGATCTGATGGGAGCTAAGTGCTCTAGCACGGAATGCCCTATTTTTGGAAGCTGTCTAGAGCTAGTGAATGGGCACAGTAAAAATGATGTAAAAATGAAATAAAACGCTATTTGGTTGCATTATTCAACTATTCTGCTGCCATAGTATTCAATTAGGGCTGCACTGCACACATAAGGGAACCATGTTTTTTTAAAAAATCTTTTACACAATGCACCAACTATAGGCATATATCCAAGAGAAGCAGAAGACCGGGATCCGGGTGTTCAGGTGATGTCACCGTTCTACAAAGCTCACATAAGAACAACAATATGGAGCAACAATCTATATAAACGCCAAATATTATTACCAAGACCAGCAAGCAAGCAGTGTCCTAACACCAGTTTTTAGACCTCCTTACAGCGTTGGCATCTTTTCCCACCCAGTGTCAGCAACAGGGCAGAAAGGTTTCCCACTGTCCTCTCTGTGATTTTTTATAACAGCTTTGATTCCTCACTAATAAACTTGCTGATCTTTCTATAGCTGCCTCAACAGAATTTTTGTTTGGGCCCAAGTGAAAGGATTTGGGGTGGAGTACAGGGGAGAGCGGACATAATGTTTAATTATAAGAAATGATTGAAATAGGCACAGACATACCCTGGGTGCCTCTGCACTGCAGCAAGCTCTAAACTTGTTATCCTTAATGGTTTAAATTTCACTGTGCTAATCATTTCAGGACACAAGCCTTTCTTGATAATCTAATGAATTATTCTAACATCCTTCAGCAAAAAAATATCCTCCGTGACAGCACTAATTACAAGACGTTTTCCCAGTGCTTATGCAAAATATGACAGAGCAGCAGCTTAGGGAATTGCTAAAAAAAAAGAGAGGGAGGGGAGAGAAACCCACCCTAACATTGCTTCTAATTTCCACTGAGAAACTGACAAACACCTCTCTTGCATCTCTCCCAGCTCTCAAGTAAGATTTAACTTTCTCATTTAGTTAATTACCGAGTGAGGATCATCATTTTCCCGGATCGGAGCAGCACAGAGCCTTTATCGTGTTAACTTGTGAACTTGATCGATGGCTGCTGCTAAAACTTAATAACTTCACCCCCTGGCAAATTGTAAGATAAATATAATAGGAGAAACTCTGACAGTAAAAACCTGCCAGAAATGAGTGCTGTGTTTATGTTTCTTTGCAGGCACCAAAAGAAGAGATTGGGAGGGAGGGAGAAAGAGAAATTGGGAGAGAGAGAGAGAGAGAACAAAACAAAACCCAAAAAAAACAGGAATAAAAAAAGCCAACCAACAGTTTATTACTGGATGTGTGTTACTTGTATTTAAAGAGACCAAAGGCACTAATACCCTAGGGTCTATGTTCTTTTCAAACTTAGTTGAATACATAAAAGGCAAAAGCAAAACAAAGCAGGGAGAGATACAGAGGTGCGATGGAAGGAAAGATGACAGGCAAAAGTGTTAGGTAGCCAAATGTATTTTCTTAAACTGCTTTGCTATTTACAACAAATGACCAACCACACTAATCAGTTTACCTGACCTAATAATATAAAAGACTTTTATATTATACAGATTATTGATTGTTGGATTTATTTCCTACCCTTCCTTTAGCTGAAGTGCTGGTACAGTGCTGATATGTAATACTTCCTTCCTGCAATTTCTTTAAATCGGAGATAGTGGGGGGGAGGGGACAGACGGGATGAAAGTGGTGACTGCCCCCAAAACCTAACCCTACCCACTTTCTACTGCTTAGTGCAAAGTTGAATCTGGGTCTCTTTAGTCCTAGTTCAGTAACTGCTTCATAAGACAATCTGAACAATGAAGTGAGAAAAGGGGACTCAAAATTATATGCAGGCTAAATTCAAACTTAGCAAGATGGAACTGCAATTTGTCCACAGCATTTCCTGGTCATTCCCATTATTTCCTCTGCTGCTAAAGGTGCCAGTTTACAACCTGGGGTGTTTCTGACATTACAACTGTTGCAGGAAGGCTTTGCCCAGTTGCAGCTCACTTGGAATGGGATGAGATTGCCATTATTACCAGATCCTTATTACCCAAGACCACTGCAATAGATTCTTACATGGGAACTGCCTTCAAAGAACACCTGAAAATTGCAATGTGTCAGGATCCAGCAAGCCATTTTTGCTCATCTTGCATATAATACATATATCTGGGAACTTGTACTGGCTCCCAGGAATTTTTCAGGTGGAATTTAAAGCACTGCTGCGGATGAAGATGTTGCCTTTTAATACACTGCTCAAAAAAATAAAGGGAACACTTAAACAACACAGTGTAACTCCAAGTCAATCACACTTCTGTGAAATCAAACTGTCCACTTAGGTAGCAACACTGATTGACAATCAATTTCACATGCTGTTGTGCAAATAGAATAAACAGGTGGAAAGCATAGGCAGTTAGCAAGACATCCCCAATAAAGGAGTGGTTCTGCAGGTAGTCATCACAGACCACTTCTCAATTCCTATGCTTTCTGGCTGATGGTTTGGTCACTTTTGAAAGCTGGCGGTGCTTTCACTCTAGTGGTAGCATGAGACGGAGTCTACAACCCACACAAGTGGCTCAGGTAGTGCAGCTCATCCAGGATGGCACATCAATGCGAGCTGTGGCAAGGTTTGCTGTGTCTGTCAGCGTATTGTCCAGAGCATGGAGGTGCTACCAGGAGACAGGCCAGTACATCAGGAGATGTGGAGGAGGCCGTAGGAGGGCAACAACCCAGCATCAGGACCGCTACCTCTGCCTTTGTGCAAGGAGGGACAGGCGGAGCACTGCCAGAGTCCTGCAAAATGACCTCCAGCGGGCCACAAATGTGCATGTGGCTGCTCAAATGGTCAGAAACAGACTCCATGAGGGTGGAATGAGGGCCTGACATCCACAGGTGGGGGTTGTGCTGACAGCCCAACACCTTGCAGGATATTTGGCATTTGCCAGAGAACACCAAGATTGACAAATTCGCCATTGATGCCCTGTGCTCTTCACAGATGAAAGCAGGTTCACACTGAGCATGTGACAGATGTGACAGGGTCTGGAGACGCCGTGGAGAACATTCTGCTGCCTGCAACATCCTCCAGCATGACCGGTTTGGCAGTGGGTCAGTAATGGTGTGGGGTGGCATTTCTTTAGGGGGCCGCACAGCCCTCCATGTGCTCGCCAGAGGTAGCCTGACTGCCATTAGGTACCGAGATGAGATCCTCAGACCCACTGTGAGACCATATGCTGGTGCGGTTGGCCCTGGGTTCCTCCTAATGCAAGACAATGCTAGACCTCATGTGGCTGGAGTGTGTCAGCAGTTCCTGCAAGACAAAGGCATTGATTCTATGGACTGGCCCGCCCGTTCCCCAGAACTGAACCCAATTGAGCACGTCTGGGACATCTTGTCTCGCTCCATCCACTAGCACCACATTGCACCACAGACTGTCCAGGAGTTCGGGGATGCTTTAATCCAGGTGTAGGAGGAGATCCCTCAGGAGACCATCCGCCACCTCATCAGGAGCATGCCCAGGCATTGTAGGGAGGTCATACAGGCACGTGGAGGCCACACACACTACTGAGCCTCATTTTGACTTGCTTTAAGGACACTACATCAAAGTTGGATCAGCCTGTCGTGTTTTTTTCCATTTTAATTTTGAGTGTAACTCCAAATCCAGACCTCCATGGGTTGCTAAATTTGATTTCCATTGATAATTTTTGTGTGATTTTGTTGTCAGCACATTCAACTATGTAATGAACAAAGTATTTAATAAGAATATTTCATTCATTCAGATCTAGGATGTCTTATTTTTGTGTTCCCTTTATTTTTCGGAGCAGTGTATATCGTAATACTTTTGGCCAACTCTTAAATGCTTATGGAGTCACAACATTTATCACTGCTTAAAAAACAAGTGGATAATTCAGATCCCTCCCCCTTTTCCCCCCTCTCTGGATACATTTAAAGGTAGACTAAGCAAGACTACTACTTAGATAATAAATTCTTAAATATTTAAAAATATAAGGCTAAAAGATAATGAAAATGCATATATTTCTTAGAAATCATTATTAGAAATCATTATTAAACATACATTTTTGTAAATTTAATTTCTCATTTGCATTTTTACTATGTTGCTGCATACTGTAATCTTAGGAACTGACTCTTAAGGGGAAGATAGAGATGACTGTTCTGGGTCTCTAAAGAGAATCTGCTGAAGGTCCCAATCCTTGTAAAGTTCATGAAATGTGAATATGTGACAAGCCTTCTTGATATCCTTTCCCCCATCTCTTTGGAATATTCTCTTTCTGAAGGTCCAGCTGTCTCCAAACTTCCTTCCATTTGCTCACAAGTGAAAACCATCTTGTTCGATCATTCTTTCATGGAGCTTTGTGGTTATTTTTTATATTTATATTTTATTCAATGGTTACATGTCTTCAGTCCATCAAGATTGGAATAAGAAATACATACTAGAAAATAGACAAATTAAATGTTATGAACAATTTCATATTTAGAAAAAAATTTCATTCCTAACTGCATCTTGAACAATGCTACGTTCTTTTCTTTATGACCCTTTTAGAGAAAACAATATATCCTAAGAATTGATTGCATTATCTTTTGTCTTTAATCTATTAACTCAAAAATAATTGAAAATATATTTTCTTAAAGTGGAAGTTTTAAGAATATCCCTGTCCAAGAAGACTTGTACTTTGTTTTTTAACTTCTGATTTGGCAAGCTTGGCTGGAATAGTTCAAACGTCTTTCATACCCTTTGCACGCAATAAAGATACTTATATTTTTATTGATGAATTTATCTTGCTAACATGTGGTTGACAGACTCAAACCAGCAACACTAATTCTTCAAGCCACTCAGTCCATTTATTTTTATTTCAGAAACTGAAAGGGACCAATTTCCCCCTCTCTCTAGAAGCCCAACTTGTACAAATTCATTCCAGGGGTTTAATTGATGAAAGACCTGCTCAACCAGTGCTGAATCACCCTCTCCACATAGTGGGCTCACTGAAACATTTAGAAATCCTGTGCATCTTAGCAGTAAATCACCTGAAGTGTCAAAACAACCACTGTGAAAGAATGTCAAATATTCATTATTAGTTATATCCAAATATAAATACTTAATCTTGTTGGGCAAAACAGAGATAAGTTAATCTTGTTCCTATTCTTCCCAACAAGACTTATTTTGCACCCACACATGGCTTCCAATTATGCAGTAAGTGTTGATGAATGATGCATCTCAGTGAAATCTTGCAGGCAGGCTGTTGTAATTGGAATGAAAGGACTGAGTTATTTGAAAACGTCAGCCTTTGTCTTCTGTTTTCCCATTGGTTTTATTGTGTCCACCTCTACCTCTGTTACTTTTGATGGTGGCCTCAACTTTTGCAATAATGTCAGTTTTTATAGAATACGTTAGTAATATACAATCAATTTTTCCCCTAGATAGAAGTCTGGAATTTCATTCAAGAAGTACAGCATGAAAACCTATGTCGTGTTCAACATACAAGATGTAGCTGCCCTAAGAAATAGATAAACATCTTGCTTTAGCATTTTTTTACAGCACAGTCCTATCTATAGTCTGATATGCTGAACCCTGACATAAAATCACAACCATTTTTAAATATATTCACAGAGAAAAGTATACTTAAAGAATAAACTAAGTTAAATGGTCTTATACTGTTTTAAAGTATTCAAAATTATATCTTGAAATATATATGAGCTAATACAATCAGTCTTTTTAATTAAACCAAGAACCAATGAGCTGTTTAAAATATCTCTTGGGTTACACACAATCTATATTATCTTTTGCTGCCCAAACAGGTGAATTCCCCCCCACCCCAGATTTTCAATCAAGGTATTACAAACGTCTTAATTACATCTTCCTTTAGCTATATGTGGTCCATGTAAAGCAGAGTTTGTGCAGTGATAAAGAAAATGCCTGATGCAATACTAAAGGCGGAATTCTCCCACATAGGTAAACAGCAAAGAGGAGCAGAGAAAGGAGATGGAAAACTTAAAGCGGTTATACTTTATGTTTCAAACAGTCTAATAAAGTTTAATTGTCTGGAATGTAGTATTTCTTCCTGTGATATAGGCCTCCCATTTGGTTGTTAAATGCTGGTGGAACCACCAAAATAAAACTTCTATGCCAGCATCAAATTCATCTTCGAAGACTGATCTGATACAGAATACTTTACTGCTAACACAATAAAGAATGCAGCAAAGAAAATTAAGAGGTAGAAGAAAAAACTGCATAACGTGCTGATGTATCTGGATGAATTTAGTGAATTGTTTTAAAAAATTTTATATCCCAGATTCCCCAATTAAATGCCCATAAATATTACATCATAATAACTGTTTTTTTTTCAGATCCTCTTATTATTTTAGTTTTTATTTAGGTTCAGTAAATTATATTGAACTAACAGGACAATGGATATTTCTTAAACCTGAGTCTCTTTTAAATGGAAGGTAGGATTTTACTCATATATAAAATGAAGAATGGACATTCTTAGAAGAATTAATTCAAAATTTAGAATAGAATAGAATATAATCCTTTATTGGCCAAGTGTGATTGGACACACAAGGAATTTGTCTTGGTGTAAATGCTCTCAATATATATAAAAGAAAATGTACATTCATCAAGAATCATAAGGTACACCACTTAATAATAGTCATAGAGTACAATAAGCAATCAAATCATACTAGGAAACAGTCAATATAAATCATAAGGATACAAGCGACAAAGTTACAGTCATACAGTCACAAGTGGGAGTGAATGGGTGATAAGGAGTGATGAGAAGATTAACAGTAATAGTAGTGCAGCCTTTGTAAATAGTTGGACAGTGTTGAGGGAATTATTTGTTTAGCAGAGGGATGGCTTTCGGGAAAAAAAACTGTCTTTGTGTTTAGTTGTTCTGGTGTGCAGTGCTCTATAGTGTCATTTTGAGGGAAGGAGTTGAAACAGTTCATGTCCAGGATGTGAGGGTCTGTAAATATTTTCACAGCCCTCTTTTTGACTCATGCAGTATACAGGTCCTCTATTGAAGGAAGGTTGGTAGTAATCATTTTTTAAAAATTCTTTGAAAATTCTTTGAAAAATAAACAAAAGCTGTATTTGTAAAACAATCTACCAATAGATTAATATTTCAGCATTTCCCCCTAATGCTAGATACTTTCATAGAATCAAGTAGCTTCCAAGTATTTATTGGGAGAATATCCAAATAATAGTCTTGTGTTTCTTATTTGGTATTGAAAAAAATGTTCTGAAATTGTGAACTGAATGAAAATCTTTTATGATTCTAACTTCACAATAAGCAAATAGGGAGATGGAAATATCAAAGTAGATATAAAAGCTAGAGGACACTTTTATTATCCAACTCTCCTAATAATTTCAAATTTAAGGATCTTCAGTGTTCTGAAATGAAAAACCCTACAAAACCAGTCAATGGAGAACTGGGCAGAGAAGGCAAAACTGGCAGGTGATGAAGCTTCCCCAGAATCAATAGGGAAGTGGGCAGGCAAGGTTGCAAGTGGAAGGGCCATTGTATTTGAGGCCCATTCTCCCAGTGTGCCAGGGAGGTTGTGTTCCAGTTCCTCCTTGCCTCTTTCATTGCATGGAGATTCCCAGAAAACTTTGGAAGTGTCAGATAGGGCTGCTAGGGTCATGAACAGTCTATTTCAGTTCATTGTTCTTTAGGTCAACAAAGTCCCTGACAGGATCACTGGCTCTGGCTCCATGAATTCCCTCATAAATATTCAAGAATTTACCAGATTCCATAAAGTCTTTAGGACACAAGCTTCTAATGAATCCCCTCTTCTACAACTTCACCAGATAACAGTTACTGTGACAGAAGAAATAACCATAACTCCTCAACCACACATATATCTAGGTCATTTCCATTTCAAGCTAAGCTAAAACCTAAGTTGAGGGTATGTCCCACCCTATGCATTAATCCAGTAAATTGGAGACAGGCCCACAGTTGCCATGGAGTTGATCAAATTCCAAGCTGGCCATGGTAATGAAGCTTTAGCATTGACATTGGGCAACCAGGTGAATGTGGTATAACATCAGTATACCTTGTCTGCCTTGTTGAACTAATATCAAATATAGGATCTATAGCTTATCCTAGCTTGGAGAGGCTTACTGGTGAGCAAGATAATATTGATATGGACCACAGTGACTCCCCCGCCCAGCAAGCTCCCTAGTTTGAGTAGATGCTACATTGAGAAACCAGGGAAGAATAGTTCACAATGTTCTAAGCCACAATAATAATTACCAGACACATTTTATGGAAGAAAGAGATTTTACTGTAAATTGTCTTGGCATTTAACAGGATCATCAACAGCAAGGGAGGATCAAAAGCCATGCTACTATGTATCTATAAAAGAAGGAAGGAGGTAAAGACAATTAACAACCAGAGGGAATGACAGCTATCTAAATCCTCTGTCTGGTTGTTTTACATCTTTATCTCTTGTGTTATTTACTACTATCTGTGAACTGAACAGCAATTGCTTGAATTGAGGCGGTATGCTTTCCTCTTTCTCACTTCCTACTCTATAAACTTTGCATACATGCTAGCATAGAAAACAGAAGAGGATTTTAGTTCCACAGAATACATTGAAAAACCACCACTGAATCATGAAATGCAAAGGGAAATGAAATCAAGAACAGTGACCAAGCTCTCACCTTGGCAACTCCACACTCTCACTGGGGAAACTCTCAACTCTTATATGGGAAAACTCGGGTACAGGCTATAGTCAGTCTTTAGGAAAAGAGAAAATAATTATCAGGACAATAAATGTAGGACAGAAGCTGGCCTAATAATATTTAGAAGTTCTTCCTTTTCCTGTAGTGGAAGAGGAAAAGGTAAGTATGACCTTGTATGCGATCTTGTCTGTTATTTTTTATCATTACCTTTATGCCTTTTCTTTTATTATAAAACCATTATTGCAGAAAATTCTCCAGCATTTTATCTGTTAGAGTATTTTAGGCATAGAGCAATATTATAAAATATTTTCTTATTCCTTGCCAGTTGGAACATTGACATTTGTCATACAGGGAACCAATACTAATAGCTCCAAGCTCCTTAATTGAAAATGACATTTTCTAAAAGACTCTTCCTAAATATGTTATTTAAACTAAGTCAGTAATCTTCTCGACTGTTGAGCTCCCTGAATTCCAAAAGCCAATGATATGGTTTATTTTTTATTGCTGAGGCTTCATAATTCTTCCTGATAGACATGCTACATTCTGACAGCTGCTTTAAAATCAATACCAATATGAAACCAACTAACAAATTCCTGGAGTTCAGAGAAGTGCCCTAGAGAGGTAGCACTTTAGCAAAGTTACCTTACTTATCACAGCAACTTCAATATTTAACCAACAGGGGATTTCCAAACTTTGTTGAGTTTTTTGAAGTTAATGATTATTTTGTCTGTCATCTAGAGAAAGATATATATACTGGGTTGTGTTAGGATAACTGCAATTACATTTTTCTTTTTTCCTTCCCCTTTAGAATTTGAAGCAAGAAGATGAGTGACTGAAAACAGCTAAAATCAAGCCTCCCAGGGGCATTATATCAGAAACAATGGAAACTTTCTTTCACTGCATTTAATCCTGAATTAAAAACACACCACTTCTTCTAACATTTCTCATAAACAAAGGTTGTTGGTTTTTTTATTAACTAAATTTAAAGGGGTTAATTGAGGGCAATTCTGAGTTTTCCTACAATTTGAGAAAGTTAATGCAAGAAGAATTCTGAATCAAACTAACCACTGCTTTGGCTTAACAAGATATCCCTGTCTTTCCAGTTTATAAATAATATTCCCCCCCTCCTGTCTCAGTGAATAAATATTACACAAGAAGAAAATGCCCATTTGTTTAAACAATATAGAATTAATCACTTTAAGATTTTCAAAAAAAAAATTCTTATAAATCAATTACCATACCCTGCCTCTGAATAAAGAAATCCAGATCACAGGTTACAATGCATTTAACTTACTGTGAGGTTTAATTGCATTTTTTCTCTACACAGCCATCAAATGTACCCCACCTAATCAATACTGAAGAATATAAATCATGACTTCAAATTGAAGTGACAGTCTTAAATTAACAGCACAGAGAAGCATTCTAGTTCAGTTATATGGTTTACTTATTTTACTCAGTTTTACAAAATCTCAAGCTTCACAGTGGCATTAATTAAACATGTTTATTATTTTTTATTGAAATATTATCAGTCAGCTCCACTAAAGAATTATAAGCTTCACTCAATTAACAACTTAGATTTTTTGGTATCATTGGTAATTGAGTTATTTTTCATTTTTATATGTTCTAAATGATTGTTATAAGGGAGAATTTTGTCCAAGCACACGGGAAATCAAAAGAATCTACATTAATCCTGAGGTCAGGAGAATCAATTAGTAAAATATTTATTAACAGCATTTAAAATATGCTGTTTTTTTAACTCCAAGGCAGACACTTTTATTTTTTTAACCTCAATTCAACATTTAATATTTAAAATTGTAAATGTAGGTACCATTGTTCTCCTGAAGTTGGCATTTGTAAGCACATTTGCTCAATTTAGAGTTAATTATTATTCATCAAAAACTATTTTTATAGATTGAGAATTTTTTTACAGAATTTGTAGATCACTCCAATCAGAGAAATTCTAGGCCGTGTACAAAGTGAACGAAGATTATGTTAAAAATGATTTAAAAATAAACAATAATAACATATGGATGCCCCTGATCACCGAGGTCCTAGAGTTTGAAGGTCCCCTGAAAGAAGATAAGCAAAGCACTGAATTTGCCCATTGTTCTGTTGCCACACACTGGGTTACCATCTTTAACCGAGCTTCCAGTACGACATCTGGAATGTTTCCTTGGTTATTTATTGAAAGTTCAAACCTCATTAGTGTATACGTGAAATCAGTTTAGTTTGTCCCAATCTGCACTACTTAGCAGATATGTTTATTATACTTTTAATAGGGGGATACAAACACCTGAAGCACTAGCAGTGATTTTACATTGGTGGCGATTAAAATAAACTAAGTATTTAAAAAAACTAGTCGAAGAAAAAGATGAAAAAGAAAAGAAGATTCATATACTATCAAGACCTTGGTATTTCTCCCCCATAGTATTAATATAGAATTAAATCAGTATTTGAGGTTATAATTATATCTATGGCAGGTGGGAGCATTGCTTAATTTTATAATTTTTAAAACAAACAGACTTTCTAAAAATAAATTACAAGCTCATATCCTGCATCCATTCCTTGGTTTTGGAGGATTAATGTGTTTCCACTTATGTAAATCTTATTTGCTGAGATTCAGGTTCAGTAGAATAAAAGTTCTACATAAATTCACCAATTCTATATTTTAGGAATATAATTTAATATTACATCATTAACCATTTCTATCAGAAGATATACTAAGATGTACTATGATTTAAACCAAAATAAAGCTATGGCTGGACTAAAACAAATCAAACAGTACAACTTTAGCAGTTCTCTAATTTCTTACAACATAAAAAGCCTGATGTCCAATGTATTAAACTTTCTTTGAAGGATCCAATTAACACAAAACAATATCATCTGATAAATGAATTATATTCCCAGGTCATAAGAAATATGTTTTTCCAAGATTGGGTCCTTCCACAGTTCAGACATGTAACTGAGAACCATGTTCATTCTATTTTTTATTCCTTATAAAATTGAATTGTTGGTTTTGCTTCAAGCATTTAACAATTTAAGGTTCCTAAAACCAGAAGTATCTTTGAAACTGCTAAACCACAAGGACCACACTTTTTAGTCACTATAGGTTTTGACTGTATATACATCTAGGGGGGGGATGCTATAGTTAAATCATATTGAGAACACAATCTGTCAAACTTAAGCCTTAAAACAAATAAATAAACTGATTTAAGATATTTTCCCCTTAGTTTTGATCTTGGTGTTCCAATGAAAAATCTTCTCATCAATCTCCAACTTTGAATTATCCTATAATGCCAATTATCATATGGTCTTGATCAAAAGTTCATTGGTTATCTTCTAAGAATCACGTACTATATGTCGAGCAGCTTTCAAGGCTGGAAATGAAATTCTCCAGTTAGTATTCTTGGACCCTAAAACTTACCAAGATTTCAAAACATAACATACTTGCTCTCTAAAGAAACCCTAAGAGGACAACAATAAAAAAAGTTCTCATTCCAGAAAAATATATGTGTTAAAATGAAAACTCAATTATATAGTTAAAAATCTGGTAGGTTAAAGCTGCCTTCACCATAAGGCAACCTCAGTTTGGCCTGCCACAAAAAAATCTCATTAGTTTGTCGATCTATGTAAAGTATCATATGAATTATTAACATTGGAATCTCTTGTAAAATATACATTAATCTTGATGTAGTATTCATTTTAATTACATTAATTTTACCCCGGAGACTTAATGAAGTTTTTGCCATTGAGTAAATCTCCTGAAATTGCATCTATACATTTAGACATATATAGTTCAACATACTGATATATGAAAAAATATAAACCCAAGTACTTTATGGACTGTATACAAATTGCAAATTTTAATTTCTTACAAGTCTACAGATCTTAAAGAAAGCAGATTAGACTTTTTCCGAATGGCTGGCAACCAATATATAAACCAAATCACTTTACACATATTTAAAACTGAGCTCCAGTTGCCATTTGGTTGACTATTGGCAATTTAAGGAGATCTTTCTGGAGCTCTTCCTCAATTACTTTATTTTCATTGTCCTAAACAAGTCCTAGTTGTTCATTTATCAAAGGTAGACTGTTTACTATGTAAGAATGAAAAATAATCTAGACAGATGTAGCAACTCCATGCTAATACTAGAGGTCAAGAAAAATAGATTTTGCTTCATTAAAGCAATTTAATTAATGATTCGAGGTTTAAGCAGATTTAGGAAACAATTAACAAAAAGAAACTACTTTTGTACAGATTCAAGGAAGATTCACACATTATTTAAAAATGAATCTTAAAAGCTCATCCCTCATTTATTCATTGGGGGGGCGATCTCAGTGAAGTGTCTGGATTCCATTTCTTTCCCATATTGAAGGATCAATGGCTTTTATCAGGTATGACTGAAATACAGATCTACTCCCAGCTATATTTGAAATACTCCCTTTTCATCTCAGTCTCTGAGGGTCATCTAACATTTGTCCTAAAGCAAGGGGATTGTGATTGGGTTCTTCCCGAGTTCTTGGCTCTTATTAGATCAGCAGGTGGAGGCTGTAGTCAAGAGGGATGCTGTCCAGCTACAGCCCTTTTTGGAGCAGAATGCTGGTGACAATAACTCAAGCCTTCAAGGATACTCTACTTGGGACTGCTTTGAAGAATGCCTGCTGTCCTGTATGTTGGTGGGGAAAAGTTGCTGTAGTAGAGTAACACTGGTTCTATGGATGCTATATTGGCTGCTGATAGGTTTCTAAGTGCAATTCAAAGTATTGGTATTGACTTATAAAGACCAATGTGGCATGACTTTCAGTTACTCTGGGGGATGGTCTTCACCAAATAGAATTGGTCCATCATCAGAGTCTTTCTAAAATGGGATATTTTGGATTCCTGACACTCATAAGCTTAAGAACACAGTTTTAGAGACAGCTCTCTGCAGCTGCAGCCCCATGTCATGGAACAGCCTATATGCCCAAGGATTATTTTCATTCTTTAGAAAAATGGTTAAAAAGATTTTGTTTTGCTAGGCATTTGAGTGATGCTTATGTGATGTCATCCTGTCTTCAAATCTGTTTTTGTTTATACAAGATTTTAAAAAATATTGTTAATTAGAGTAGTGGTTTTTATTTATTTTATTTTGTTTGTCTTGTTGCATATTGTAAACCACCAGAGCCTTGAGTCGGAGACACCATACAAATGTATGCATGTATGTATGTATGTATATGTATATACACACACACACATGTACATATCCGTGTACTTAGGCTCTGTGTAATAAGCGCCTAAATGACTAACTATATAGATGTATTAATCCAAAAAAGATGAAAGATATTGGATTTCAACTTCCCCATTTGAATATATTTTTAGATTCAGTTTAGATTTTAACACTATTAAAACTGTAATCTATTGCAAAATCTCTTCAAAAATCTTACCAGTATGTGCCTTTATTATAACTTAGACTTCTATAATTTTCTGTATATAGACTACTAGCTCAATACCCATGCTTTGCTACAAACCTATGCGGTTGGGATTAGAGTCTGGGGAGGTAAAATAAGGGGGGAGAGGGGGAAATTCTGCCTCTGCCTACCAGCATCCATTGGTATTCATCTGGCTAGCATCCTGTCAGTGTGAGAGAGTTGAGGGCTATTTGAAAAAGTATTTGTTGTGTAAGCAAGAAGGAGCCTGGGCGTGTCTTAGCTCAACTGTTCTGTACTAAAGCTGCTTGGTGCAGTGAAATTAAAACTCCTCTCCTCTGCTTGTGTTTTGCATTGGAACAGATTTCTTTTCAGGTGGGGAGGGGGAGTAGAACTCCTTATAATCAGAGCATGTTAATAATAATATACAAAATACTAATGCTCTGATTGTCATTTTGAAAAATCCTTTCTTAGTGAGCACCTAGAAGCCAAGAGGAATATATGTGCCAAATTTCAAGTTTGTAGGCTTTACAGTTCTGGAGATTTTGTGATGATGCGTGAGTGGTATTTAGCTTTTATATATATAGATTAACTTCATTTTGTTGTAAAATCTAACTTATGCCTTGAATGTGACCAATAATAACGATCACATAATATCCTTACTATAATAATTTTCCTAATTATTAGTCAATGTCTGAATGCAAACTGAGGTAGTGGTAATAAAGGAGATAGGCCATAATGACATGGGAATGTAAAAGAACACATTTTATAACTGACTCTCTCCAGGTTTTAAGGATTTTTCCTGCTGTCTGTCTCACCTTTATTAGGACCATTTTTGGCAGAAATACATAAAATAAAATGAATTAGAGTCTGGAGTTTCCTCTCAAGAATGGATTTACTGGATAGCATGCTGGAGAACATTAGTAACTAGTCTTACATTTCAATAGCCCAATCCTGTAAAAACATAATTTATAAAACAAAATGTGATATAAATGATCAAGAACAAAGGGCACTTCAACTAAGGTGCAATCACTTCTTGGGACTGACACAATTACTTTGCTAGAGAGAAATTTTAGAAGTCATTCTCTCCAGGAACAACTGCAAAAGTCAATCTCTCTAGTGGAAACTACAAAAGTAATTTAGGTCTCAGAATGTAATCATCACAGCTGAATTTGGCCAGAAGAACATCAGGGTTAATAACCTCACTCTTGCGATAAGCACCAAGGGATCCTTAATGACCAGTATAAATTGAACTCCTTTCTTACTCTTTATTAACATACTATGTGGCTGATTCAAACCTACAAAAGCAAGAAATTAAGAAATGAAACTGCTAAACTCACCCTATAGTGCGTATATGTTGAAGAACCAAGACCGCCTACTGTTGTGAAAGAATCTTTTAAGATGCACAACCTCCATAATTGCATGTTGAAAATGAATGAAATTAAAAGTAATTTTAGAATATATTTTTGTAAAATGTATTTTAAAGAAAGTGAGTTTTTCTTGTTTTGCTTTACTAGTTCAAAAACTTGTAGAATATTTTAAGAATGGGACAATGTCTAAGCTTTATCTTCTAATTGTGTTTATTTATTTAGCATATGGCACCATATATAATAGACATGCTATGTATCTTAACTGACCAGTGGTCCCAAATTAGGTGAAAAGGAGAAGAATATATAATACCACAGAAAATTTAATTAGATGATTTGACATTATGGTTTCCCATGAAAATTTAGGAAATACTGCTCTCATGGATGGATCAAAATAAAAATGCTGCTAGGGTTATTTCTTAATTATGAAAGTTGCAAAGCAGCTGTTCAGCATCCATTTTAAAATGGTGAGAAATCTGTCTTTAAGTGACAGACTGTAGAGGAAAATCTTTGTTATACAATACAAACACACAATTTAGGTAGTTTTTAATAGGATGCTATGTTGCTGTTATACTAAAATTAGAGCTCAGTCATTCATAGATATTAACTTTAATACAGAGCTGTTAAGCAATCCATTAAAACATTTGAATTTCTTAATTTGAAATTGCAAAACTAATTAATAGCAGCTAGAAATTGGAAAAAACATTAATTCACAAATCTCTATTTGCAAAAGAAAACTTAGAGGAGGAAAAATATCAACTATGATCCCTGAATGTGGTACCTCCAGATACGGTTTTGTTCCCCACAAGCTTCATTCCATATTTCATTTAATATTTTAAAAAATAAATAAAGGGAATAATAGCATTTGGCAAAATAAAGCAATGTCTTCAAAATATAATCATTATTCTGGCACATATGTATCTTCAAAGCATAATTTGAAAATAAACATGGTGGGGAGTTGCAATTTGAAAATGTGCTCATATGATAAATGAGTAGCCACTTTGTAAAACTGTTCATAGCATGCTTTAAAATTCCACATGTGTTCACTGCCCCCTCCCAAATTGGGATTTGCTGAATTAGGCTGTTAAATAGGGCATTGATTTAGCAGAACATTATAAAAGGCAGAAAGTTTTCTAAAAATAAACTAAATCAAAATAGCAGAGTGACAAAAATAAATAAATAACTTCACTTAGAAATATTTTTTTCCAGATATTTTCACAACCCCACAAATACGATATACAAATGCAACACTACACTATTTTTTTCAAAGAATAATAGTTCCCCCATCAGACTGGATCAGATGACAGGGCTTTTTTATTTTTTTGTTTTTAAAAAGCCTTTAAAAACTTGAAAAAAGAACAGTCCAGCTCTAATCCTTGAAACTGTAAATAATTCCCTTTATCATAAAGAACTCACATGATGAATAATGACCGTATATAAACATATTATCTTAGGAATTCCAAATGCAACTTCAATATGTCATGAGTTAATGTATTTAACCATGTATTTGTAAAACCTGACTACGGTTTCATAAAGTGATTTGTGAATAATAATCAAATATTTGTTTGATTACAGTTAAGAATCTTTTTTCACAAACACCCAAGGTATTAAAAAGTTAAAAGAAAATTATCCATAGAGAAGCAGCTGAAAAACCAGCTGTCTTTTTGAGATTGATTTCTACTAGGCAATCTTAAGAATATTTTTGTATTTTTAAAAAATCTTTTCAAGAGGCAAAATTTCACATACCAAATTATTTTTCTCAATGTTTTGTCCAAATAACAAGGTAACTAATATATTTCTGAAGGATACATTCCAGTTACATGTTTAATTTAGTATTTTCACAATTACTACATTTAGCATGTTCTCTAATGATTCAGTTCAATGTCCGCAATTAACAAAGATTCCAGTTTTAAAAAACAAGACTCTGCTTTGTATGATAGAAATTCCAGTTTAGAATAAGAACGTGGAATAGTTAGTAGAAATAAAACAAAAACAATCATGTGTTTGATAAAGTATGTTCCAGGAAAATATTTAAATGACCTGTTATCAAAGATTAATGACAGATAATTTCAATTAGTATTATTTCAAATGCCTGATATATTAAATGTGCCTGAGTCCCTTTTCATTGCAGTCCATTTTTTTGTTTTGTTTTACATTGTAACCCCTAAATGAGATTTTGGGACAGGAAGTTACTACATAAATACTGGTAGAATGGAAAGATAAAATGTACAGAAGGATGGACTTGCCAAATGCCAACACCAAATTCCACTTACTCTTCTCAAGCTGTCACACAGCACATTACTCTCTTGATTTAAAAAAAAAAAAACCCTCTTACTATAAACTGCTGTAAAGCAAAAGGAGCACAAAAGCCAGGTTAAGCAATATAATTATATCTCCAACTAAAAATACATCAGAAGTTTCAAAATCAAGCATTTTAAATAAATTTTAAACAAATGAGCTATTGTTAGGAAAAGCTTTGTTTACACAAATCTAGTGGAAGCAAGCATTATTTGCAGAGCTCTTTAAAAAAAAGGTTCAAAACAAAGCTAGACTGCTTCTGGGCGAGAAGCGGAGAGCAGAGTAATTTACAATGCATGTTTTTCCCTCCCCCTTTGCAGGAAGCAAGGCTGTCATTGCGCAGCTGTGCTTCGGGCGTCATCATTCCCTCTCCTCTGTCTCCCATCTTGCTAATTAAAAGGTTGATCACAGAACAATGCTCTTCTCATTAATTTCAGTGTTCCGATTGGGCAAGATCCCCGATTGCTCCGCCTGATCTTTTCCATGCGATTGAAGTTAATGTGACAGGAGTCCGAAGATAGATTACCTGCTGCCATATTGCCTTTCACATCCAATCAGGAGCTATCTGTGTAAACTGATTGTTCTAATTT